>NC_090266.1:1082454199-1083065449 GCF_040414725.1 Anabrus simplex | reverse complement strand
TGCTGTTCCCAACATCCCTGCAACTCAAACACCACACATAACACTATCATCCACCACAATAACACGCAGTTCCCTACACATGGCAGATGCCGCCCACCCTCATCGGAGGGTCTGCCTTACAAGGGCTGCACTCGGCTAGAAAGAGCCACACGAAATTCTTCTTCTTCTTCTTCTTCTTCTTCTTCTTCTTCTTCTTCTTCTTATTATTATTATTATTATTATTATTATTATTATTATTATTATTATTATTATTATTATTATTATTAGTATTATTACTATTATTAACTGTAGTTCCATGTCAAATTCCTCAAACAAATTTGAAAGCTTACTGTAGACACTAGTAATACAAACTTCTGTAATACGTGTTTGTGTTCAACATTTTATGAACCAGCATGAGTCGTAAGAGTCATTAGTGTGTTGACATTTTTTTCTAGAAAAGTGACATTTTAAACATAAATTCATTAGAATTTTGAGATGTGAAATAATTATTGTATGCGGAGGGTTGCTGGAACTGTTTACTTGTCTGGTAACTCTAATACAACTGACCCGGGTTTGTATCCTAGAGATTTCGAATGGGATCTTCAATGGACCACCGTGTGCTGGCTGGATGGGCTTAAAATCGCTGACCATTGAAGTCCGACTAAGCTAGGTGATCCGCTACCACAAAAGTATACAACCATTTTCAATAAATGAAAAATGCATGTTTTCATTTTCTTTTGAGAAATTTACTCAAATTTTGTACATTTTGTAAAAGCGATGGGGATAGCCTTCCGTACAGGATTGTGTTAGACAATTTAGACCACATGGTCTGCGGTAATAAGGAAAAAATCTTCAAATCCTCACTCTTCATTATCATTCTTGCCTCATCTGAATTTTGCAGATGATCCCTTGACGTTGTTTAATATTAGATTTAACAGTCTTCAGTTATGTTTCTCATTCTTTCCCATTCTGTATATCCGAGTATGCGAATTATTTCCCATGGTAATATCTCCTGTTATTCGCGTCTCGTGGTTCCATCATGCAAGCCGATTCATACACATAAATTCGGTCAGTGAGTTCATTCCTAACTGTCTTCATAACGGGCCCCATTGCGTCATTCGTAGTTCACTCGGTTGATTATTCCCAAATTAGCAGGTTCGATCTGGTTGAGTTCTGTAGCATATAATGGTGTTCGAATACAGTAATTTCATGCTCTTAGCTCCCGACACGTTAAAAGGAGCCTACGGGACAACTGACAGGGGACGACCCTTTACTGAATTTCCCACCTTTTTTCTAATTTTAGCCACAGTTACATCAAATTTAGTTATAATAATGACGTGTGGCCACCGGAGAAGCCTGGTGCAAGTCTCATGATTTGACCCCCGTAGGCGACCTGCGCGTCATGATGAGGATGAAACGATGATGTAGACGGCACTACACCCAGTTCCCGTGCCAGGGGAATGAACCAATTATGGTTAAAATTCCAGACCCTGCCGGGAATCGAACCCGGGACCCCTGTGACCATAGGCCAGAACGCTAACCATTTAGCCATGGAGTCGCACATCAAATTTGGTGAGAAGGTCTAAATTAAGAAACGTCCAGATTTTTTTGACTATAAGAATTTTGGCTCTTCTTTCAAAGATTAAGTCGTCTTTCTTCAAAGTGCGACAGGCGCACTGGTTTCTGTTTGCTTCTTTAAACTTGGTTGTTAAGCTTAGGACGGTAAGAAGCATACATTATAATATTATGTTTGTTAATAATTAAAAGCCTTCATTTTAATAACGTTTAAGTAAATTGCATCACGTCTTAAAGCAGAGGATTTTCTAAGCATTGACAGAGGTATTTCTAAAAGTTTAGAAGTACTTTACCGTATGGTTCAGATGAAGAGTACAAATTATGAACATATGTAGGTGCACGGTTGTGAAAAGTTTGAAGCTAATCTAGTTAAAACCGATTAGTTTGAAGCATTTTGAATCCTAGGAAAAATACTTTTGAGAAAACTGAATGATGGATTTGTCGTGTCCATTTAAAGTGATGCGCAGGGCAGCTTTATGTGCCTCCACAGGACATTCAGAAACGGCCACACATGCAAAAATTTTAAAGGGTATCACCATGTGCATCGAAGTTGGGAGGGCTTGTAGTACCAAAATATCACTTTTTTGCCATTTCTGGTTCACAATCACATGACGGTCCCCTTAAGACCGTATGATGTTAAAATTGATAGTTTGAAAATAGTATATCATTCAATGTAATCTTTACCACATTCCCTGCTTTGAGTATTAGACTACAGAGTAACTAATATGTTTACGCTACATAAAATACTACATATTTATTGTTTGAGAACGGCATTCAGTTAGGTTTAAAACTGACCACTCTCTCCGCAAGCTCCAGTGAACGTAGTCAATGATTGATATGCTGTATATTTAAAATGTTTTGGTATCATTCACATCACCAGCACCGGACATGATTAAACTCCACCGAACCAAAGTGAATCTCCTGCCCTTGTTCAGTCTTCCGGAAGACTAAACAACGCTGTCCTTGTGATGGTAATGTCGCCAGCTGGATTAAGTACCGGCTTATGTGATGCAATATTTCAGCGCAATGTGATACTGTCCCACGTGATGTAGCAATGAATGTAATGTGCTAGTAAGCGGGAGAGCTACACAAGAAGTGTAGAATTCGTAACCCCATGCCTGTCTCGTTTCTCACGCAAATTCGGGTGTCAATGACTTCCTTTGTTGTAACTGTTGCACTGACACGGGTTGGACCTAACTCGGGAAGAAGACATCTTAAACGTAATAAAAATGTCATTTTACCGTAAGATAATATTTTTGTTCGCCCGGAAGGACGTGGGTTCGAATCCCCGTCGGGAAGTCGTAACATTTAAGAAATGAGATATCCACTTCCGGAAGTGCATATGGTCCTGAGGTTCACTCAGCCTACGCCAAAAATGAGTACTAAGTTAATTCCTTGGGCGAAGGCGACCGGGCGTAGAGCTAACCACTCTACCCCATCAAGTACCGAGGTTGCTGATAGTGGAAGCCTTGACCTTCCACCCCTCCAAGGGCCTTCATGGCTTGTACGGAGATGACTTTGCTATACTTTAATACACTAAGGACATATGACGTAACTCCATCATAATGACATACAATGTGGTACTGCTTTTCATTGTAGTACTATTGATATTGCAACTCTTGACTTCCAACTCACTATATCCGAAGTCGATTAATATCGTACGTGGAATAATCCTGAAATGATTACCAAGACACTGAAACGAACATTAATCCAACTTCATACACTCCATTTCCCAGATAAATTTCAAAAACTGCACCATGAACAACCTGTATTTAAAATAAAATCTCTTCTGTTCATTTACTGTTAATCTACGTGTATAAAATAACATGTCCTAACTGACTGACTGACTGACTGACTGACTGATTCATCATCGCCGAGCCAAAACTACTGGACATAAAGAAATGAAGGTTCGAGAATACATTTATACTACAATGTAGGTGTTCACTAAGGGAGGATTTTTAAATATTCCATCGCTAAGTGGGTGAGAAGGGGGATGAAATTTTAAAATGGGTGTATCTATATCTCAAATACGTGAATATTGGTATTTAAAATCTCCTTAAAAATGAGGGAACATGTATTTTTTTAGAAAAATCCTTTAAGGGGGGTGAGAAAGGTGAAAAATGTGTTGAATACGTTTTATGAGGATACTTAAATCTGAAAACTGAAGATGTCACAGTCATGAAAATTGGGATTTGGAATCTCCTTTAAAAATAAAGAAACGCGTATTCCTTTTTGTTCTTGGAAAATCTAATTAAGAGGGGGGTAAGCAGGAATGAAAAAGGGAGTGAATTTGTAAAATGGGTACGTCTACAATATTTCTCAAAAACGTAACATGTTAAAGACGCGAAAATTGGTGTTAGTAATCTCCTGTTAAAGTAAAGGAACACGAATATTTTTTTTTTTCTGAAAATCCAATTAAGAGGATATCTTAAAAGGGGCGACTTTTTAAAATGAGCGTATCTACAGTATATATGAGAAACATAACATATTACAGGCGTTAAAACTGGTATTTTAAAGCTCTTTTAAAAATAAAGTAACATGTACGACACTTTTAGTTTTCGGAAGAAACAATTCAGCGGGGGTAAAAGTGACTATAAAAGTGGGGCTGGATTATTTTATTACGATACTGGTATCTCCAAAACTAAATATATTACAGACATGAAAATTGAAAGTAAAGATACGCGTATTTTATGTTTTCGGAAAATTCACTTATGGGGGTTTTAAAACAGACTGAAATAGGGGTTGAATGATTTTATTAGTATACTTATATCTCAAAAAGTGAAGATTATACAGATATGAAAATTTGTATTTGGAATATTCTTTAAAAATAAAGAAGCACTTCTTTTTCTGAAATTCCACTTAACCCCTTCAGTCACAATTTATCATTTCTGAACATACAATTTTGAAATTTGGTACATGAACTAAACAAGTCATTTGGATTTTTTTCTGATAATGAAAACTTCAATTGGACTATCCTGAACAGATACAGATCGTCCACTGTAGTGGACAAAGTGACTGGCAGATAAGAGATTGTCTAAAAAAATAGTCAATTTATGTCTGTAATGCCCTCATAAAACATCATTGGAGAATAATCATCAAAATACTGTATTTGTAAAGTATTTACAATAGGGCCAATAACAATGAACATCTCAGTAATGAATACACTCAATTCGTAGTCAGTTACTTTGTATGAAACTGTCGAAAGCATTTTTTGTCCCTTGCAATGCACAGGTGCAATCTACACTTAGCACACTTCATGTGCGTTTTTGCTTTGCACCCCGGGTTATTGCACGTTGTCGCTGACCGTCGTTCGTCAAAGCAAGGTAAGTGGCCGACTGAATCAAACCGCACATCCTCTACTGCTTTCAGCTCATTTCTTCTCTTCGCCGGTACAACTGATGGCACGGATTCATTTGACGTTGTGCCCCTCTTTCTTGCAATGGCCTTACCAGCCATAATCCATGCTTTTGCTACGTGCTGGCGAAAGTGTATCAAAACCAATGTTTTATTTGCAGGAAGGCCAAGGAAATTTGCTTCACGCACATACACTAACCATTAATTTTTTATGGCCATGTCCAGGGCATGTGTAAATAGGCGTTGTGTCCAATTTCTTGAGCGTATGAAGGTGCGGTAAATTGAAATCAGAAAGTCAAATTTATCGAAACCACCCATGCAAGTGTTGTAGTGTCTCACAACTTCAGGTCTCGGAACATTGAGGTATTCCTTCTTTTTCTTGTCCCGACGCTTGCACGTGTCCGCATTCCCAGTTCCTTGGAAGTTAGATCCCATGATCACGGAATTCTTGTCGAACCACTTCGTAAGGATTACAGCACCATCATTACTGATTACCTCTTGCATGAATCCTCGAGCTTCATATTTTTTTTACATTTGCATCAGCACTAAGAAGTGGGCTATGAAACCCGTTCACACGAACTGTGCCTGTAGAATAAATACCTTCATTCTGTAACTACTGAAATAGCCAATACGTGCTAAAATAGTTGTCAAAATACAAATGAGGGAATGGCACATGTATGCTCTTGGAAAGCTGCATAACAACACTAGCTCCAAGCCCAAATTGTTTGTACTCTGCATTTATAGGCGTTGAAGCACCTTGAAAAAAGAAGGATGTCGTACATCATGTCAAAGAGAATAGAATAGAATAGAATAGAATAGAATAGAATAGAATAGAATAGAATAGAATAGAATAGAAGAGAATAGAGATGAAACTCAATGATAAATTTCGGTACCAAGCCACTCGGCGCTTGTAGTTTGTCTCCCATCAGAGATAGCGCAACAATGCGCATTTTGTGCATTAGCTTACTGCTATTATCAACAGATAGCGCAGAGAAGCGACATCCAGCGCAGTAACGTACATCCGGGTATGTTTACCAGCTCCTGCCACCGCCCCTCGCCCCCCCCCCCCCTCCCCGGCGATAATAATGCAGTTCTACTACTTCCATGCCCAATACATTATAATTCATATATTTTTATTTCCAAGTACTTACTGTGTTGTAAATAATGATCTGATACCCCTAGTTCGTATGGCATACTATGTTACTGAGAACATAACCACACACACCTCAAAGCAGCTTTAACTTCAAATGAATGATGGACACATTAATACACAGCTGATATTATAAATTATAACAAATAAGAAATCCCTTCGAATGCAAGAGAATGGGGTATCACATCAATATCCAAATACCACATGAAAATAAAAATAACAAAATTAAATGCACTGAGACAGGAAATATAGGCTATAGAATTACATTAATAGAACCATTCAGCTTTCAGCCCCTGATGTGTACTAAACAGGAAATGCAGGATTTCAGGAGGACTGGCGAAGATATATTTCAAATAAACAAGCACAAGGAACGAAGATTTACAGCACAAGCACATGAACACTTGAAATTCAAACAACACACATACGTATACTGTAGCATCATGGGAGCTATCGATTAAAATCGATATACGTTCGAACAAGATTAATCGATTGGGTAAAGTCGAATTCGATGCAATCCAGCAATATTATCTCCACAATGCTTGACGTTATATGACTAATTAATTTGTTAGAAGGGCCCACTGGTTGAGGTTAGACTTTAAATTACTTCACTTCGAGACAAACTGCCTTTAATTATTAACATCGCTCATTTCATGCTTACTTGCGTGCCATCTACAGAACCTGTATATAACTATATACACGTTATGAATGACCTCCAGCGCCATCTAAAATGGGAGACTAAAACTACCTGAAGCTAGCTACAGATTGGAACCATAAGCCCCATTAGACTTTCACGCGGGTGGTCATGTCACTCTCTCCACACAAAATAAATACCTTCAAGTCCCACTTAGTAGGTTTGTTCTGAACATATTGTTTGACGTTGATCTGGCCCTTGAAAGGTATCATTTGTTCATCTATGCAGAGTTTACCTTCCAGTTCTAACTCTTTACATCTAGATGTTATCGCATCAAACAAAGGACGGACTTTCCAAAAACGATCTGTGTTGTTGGGAACTTTGTTCCTGTTATCTAGAAAGTGCACATTTTGGCGCAATTTAAAAAATCTGTTCAATGTCATGTCTTCGGATATCAGAGGCACACAAAATTTAGGTTCCCAATACAAGTTTCCCATAATTAAATGAATTCCAATGAAAGTTTTTACTTCTTGTACTGTTGTAGGTGGAAAGTTGGCTGTGTTCTGCACTGCATACAAGTTGGTATTTTCAACGATTTCCTAAAGTAAATTCTGATTGCAATACTTTTCAGAGTAAGAAGTAGGACTGGGCAACTGGTATGTGTTACTCACTGGAGGTTGGTAGAAACTTATGGGAGGTGAAACATAGGTCCCAGGACGCCAAGAGATATCCTTCCTCTGTGTCAGTTCCTGATCAATAAAGTATGTGTTTGATAATTCATCAATTGTCATGCATGTATGTTTCGGTAAATGTTTATTACCTTCATTACTTTTGAAGGATTATTTTCTTCAAGAATGTGACCATCAATGTGAGAATCATTATGAGATTCACTGTGAAATTTGCCTGCATCTCCTTGCTGCAGGTAATCAACGAGTGACACGAATTCATCAGTCTCTGTTTCTGCATGGCGGTCTTCATTTTCTCCCAGTTCTTCAATTTCAGATAGATCACAATTTTCCAGGAGGTTTAAAATATCTTCAGCACTATACTTTGGTCTATTATTCCTGAACATTTTACGTCAATTATGAGTACACTATATAAATAAGAAACCAAAAACTGTCACAGGTTATGACTACAACATGGTCTAAGAATACAAACATTCAATGCTAGTCACCATGTTCACTGTGGTTGACGATTTTTTTAACAAATGCTACGTGAAAATCAGTTATGCCAACTCATGAATGCCAATATTTTATGACTAATAGAAACACTCCCAAACAGAAAAGAAATACCAACGTACATTCTCAGTTATCTGTTCACACATTCACACACCCTAGATTGGTAACTCTATCAACCACCGCCAGGTAACATATTATTGATATTACCAGCAGTTAAACAATTTAGTCAGTAGATTAATCAGACTATCTATGTCATAAATAGAATGCCATGTCCACCTCAGTGTTCACTATGACCTCTACTTTTCCAAACTTTTAGAAAGTTATTAAACCATCGGAAAGTAATAGTCCACTAAAGTGAACAAGTAGACATAACAAATTACAGACGTCAAATGGGTATTTTTAATATTTTTAAAAATAAAGTAACATGTACTTTCTGTTCCGAAAAAAACATATGTTGGATGGGGGTTGTATAAAGGACAGAAAAAGTGGTTGAATTCTTTTTATCAAGATGTTATAGACATAACAATTTGTATTTGTGATCTCCTTTAAAAGTAAACACGTATTATTTTGTTTTCAGAAAATCCAATAGTGGGGGGATTAATGAATTAAAAAATGAGTTGAATTCTTTGTGTGAGGGTTCTTATATATCGAAACGAAGGATTTTACGGACAAGGAAAATGGTATTTGGAATCTCCTTTAAAAATAATGGCACGCGTATTTTTGTCAGGGGCGGGAGGGGGCATGTGGAATCAATTTAATGGGGGTGTAAAAGGTGTTGAATTATTTTTATGACAAATAACAAGTGGACTTAAAACAATGGACCCTAATGGGGTTTCGACTGGGAGGTGAGGAATGATGACAAAAATATGCATTTGTGTGAAACCGTTCGAATTATGAAGTTAACATTTTAAGTGATATCCTAGGTGTTAAATAACAGAAGTTTGAAACAAATTTAACCGCTCTGACTCTTAAATGGGGGTTAATATCCGAAAACAAATATATTCATTCCTTCCTCCGAAACGATTTAACGTATGAAGACAAAATTCCAAATAGCGATATATATTTTAAATCCTACGTGTGAAATAGGAAATATTTTTTAGCGTTCCGCCCATAAAGTGTTAAATCAGGTGAGCTCCGTAAATGAAATTATTCATCCCTCCAAAACCGTTTGACGCGCAAAGTTTTAATTTTACGAGAAGGGTCTTTTATGTCCTAGGTATAAAATATCGTATGCTTCAAAATATTTCTCCCCTAAGGAGTTTAGATGGTGGTTCACTCTCAAGAACAACATATCCATTCTTCCGAAACCGTTTCGGGAACGAACTTATTTTTTATGAAGATATTAATACATATTTTAAAACATTCACCCCTTAAAAAATATTCATTTCTCCATTAATATTTGACGTACAAAATCAAACGTTCACAGGTTGGTCGCTTTTACATCCTAGAAGTTAAATAAGATACGGTTCAAAACATTCAAATTATTCATTATCGGGTTCAAATGAGTGTTAGATCGGAAAATAGATAATTGGTAAGGTAAGGGTTATTCTGCCCGAAGGCAGGTCCGAACCTCCGCAGAGGTGTTCCTGAGCCGGAGTTTACGTGCGGTAGGGTGGCCAGTTCCTTTCCGCTCCTCCATTCCCTTACCCCCACCAACAGCGCGTGGCAACCCATCCAACTCCTGACCACGCCCAATGTTCTTAACTTCGGAGATCTCACGGGATCCGGTGTTTCAACACGGCTACGGCCGTTGGCAATAGATAATTATTCCCGCAAAACCATTTGACGTATGAACTGAGAGCGTATTTTACAGACTCAGTTTAGAGTGGACTCTCCAAAATGTAAAGCTTTGAGTGATAACTTTCAGTTTAATATCATGGCGAAGCACGGGTATCTTGCTTGTATTATAATAAATTGAGTTCATTTCCTGTGTTTTGAATATCTATACCTTGAGGTTAAAGCTCCGTGCAGTATCTCGTAGGCAACGGTCGAGAACATTCGTTGTCAATACACGACCAGCTAGATCTATTCTGCGCTGGAGCTATCTAGAGTGACGCAACTTTTGTCAATATACATCGTGCCGAGTCAATATTGATTAGTATGGATCGATCTGTATATTTTTCAACATTTCATTAGGGAAGCCTCCGTGGCTCTGGTGGCAGCGCGCCGGCCTCTCACTGCTGCGTTCCGTGGTTTAAATCCTGCCACTCAATGAGAGATTTGTGCTAAACAAAGCGAAGGCAGGACAGGGTTTTTCTCCGGGTACTCCGGTTTTTCCTGTCGTCTTTCATTCCAGCAACACTCGTCATTAACATTTCATCTGTCAGTAATTAATCTTTGCCCCAGGGAAGTGTGACAGGCTTCGGCAGCTGGCACAAATCCTATCATCACTGCTAGCTGGGCGCTTCATTGATTCCATTCCTGACCCGGCCGAATGACTGGAAACAGGCTGTGGATTTTAATTTTATTATGCTGATCATTTATTAATTTATGATAAAACCATTGAAGGTGTTTCATGGATATCAATTTTTTCATTTCAGTGATGCACATCTTGTTACAAGGTGTTTTTGTAAATATTTCTTTTTTTTGATGTAATCTAAATATTCGTAGATCGTATACACATGGTGTTGCACATAGAGTGTGAAGTAATGATTGGAAGAAGTATGTTTCGGCCGTACCTGTGGCCACGGGTGATCCGTGGCTCTGCACCTCTGCATTCCGACCGACCAGAGCGAGCTTCGGCTTACAGGTGGCCATGGCCCTACAGCTCTGAATTCGGGAGGTGGAGTGGGGCTGGTCGCCACCGTAGGCTGTCCTGAGAACGTTTTTCTGTGGATATCCGTACTCCAGCACTAAGGTGAATGACGGAACAGTTCCTAGACTAGGCCACGGCCGCTAACCGCCTCATTTTCTTCGAACATCTTCACCGAATCCAATCTGCCTGCCTTGAGAGACGGCGTTACTGACTAGAAGGCCCGCCGTCCCTTCCAGGTACGGAATTAATCCGCGAGTGGTCGCTATATGTGATTTTCTCTCACATTATTTTGTATTGTGAGTTTATTCTCAGTGATACAAGGGAGGTGTCTGTTCCTTCTTCTAGCTGAATTGACAACCGCCGTGAGTAAGGCGATCCACATTTGAAAGGTAAACATCCCCTCCTCTACTCGGAACAAAGATTCGTATGAGTTCGTTTGCCCTGTGTGAGAGGTTCTCTCATCGCGCGACCAGTGGCCTTGGTGTTATGTTGAAGTCGAGAAGTAACTTTCTCCTGCTATAGGCGTTAGTATTTGAATGAAATCACACTCAAAACGTTCTCCATTTGCAGTTACTGATAAATGAGTGTTCAAAAATTTTTAGTCGAGGAAAAATGCTGGGTAATAAGCGCTGTTACAAACTCCAGCTATCTCAAAGTTAGAGAGAAGACCTGTTGTACTTTATTCTTCCATTCATATTGCGACTGTTAGAAAGTACTATATTAATGACTATGTTTTTGGTTTTACGCCGCAATTACTACATTTTACGGTATTCACAAATGCCGAGGTGCCGGAATTTTGTCCCACAGGGGTTCTTTAAGTGCCAGTAAATCTACGACTGACGTGTCTGAGCACCTTCAAATAGCCTACCACCGGACTGAACCAGAATTGAATCTGCCAACTTGGGCTCACAGACCAGTGCCCTAATCGTCTGAGTCATTCAGCCCGACACTCTTGTGAATATTACGCACTGACATGTGACTGAACAAAGTAACTTCCATTGAGCAGTAATTTGTTTCTGACCGGGCGAGTTGGCCGTGCGGTTAGGAGCACGCAGCTGTGAGCTCGCATGCGGGAGATAGTGGGTTCGAATCCCACTGTTGGCAGCCCTGAAGATGGTTTTCCGTGGTTTCCCATTTTCACACTAGGCAAATTCTGGGGCTGTACCTTAATTAAGTCCACGGACGCTTCCTTCCCATTCCTAGGCCTTTACCGTCCCATTGTTGCCATAAGACATATCTGTGTCGGTGAGTGTAAAGCAAAATAGCAAAAAAATGTTTCTGTAGTATACGGCTAATCATTTCACGCAGACTTTGCGTTTCATTTCAGTAATTCATTTCACTATTACACCTCGAACAGTTGTGCGAGATACATTTATTTTGAATGCAGTTTAATGTGAGAGAAAGTCTCACGAGCGACCACTGGCGGGTTGAAACATGGGTAGTAGTCGATAGGAAGAACACCAAATAGAGTAGGCTTCGGCGTAAGAGTGGCTAGCTTTGCCTTGCCTCAGGAAGAACGAAGTACATACATACGGATATATTGTAAGAACTTAAAACCTAGAAGTTTGGTCGAACAGAAATATTCGTTTAATGGTTATTAGATACTTGTATAAAAATTATGAAACTCCCGTCCTAATAAATGTCATTACAGGCTCGTTGCATAATGCACTACTCGTGTTACATACTTAAAAAGAAATAGTTTTGGGCCAATTTTAAATGGAACATGGTGTGTCGAAGTCATCTATTGCAATAAAACATGGTGCGATAATCGATGAAAACATCAGATCATCACTGCTCACCTGTCGTTGTCACATAGGCTATACCGGGTATATGCATAAGTCTTTTCCGGTTACACTAAGAGATAGCGCCTGCGAACAGTACGCAGCGTATGAATTTGACACATACGTCAGTTTGTTCGTCTGACATTAACCTACCAAAACACACAGAAGTTGAGTCCACCAAACACTTGCGTCTGTGTTGTGTCGTTCAGTGACCATGTCGACGTTTGTTCCTGGAAAAGAACATTTGGGGTACGGATTGCTTTTCTTATTTAATCAACAGGAAATGGCTGTGTAAAGTCATCGTTTGCTGGTAGAAACATACGGTGAACACGCTCCATCGATTAGAACATTTCAGACAATTTAAGCGTGATAATTTCAATGTGAAAGACAGTGCGCGCTCTGGTAGCGGTATTGTGTATTATGAACTCTTGAAGCACGGCGAAACCATTAATGCACAACGCTATCGCAAAAAAGTGATTAATTTAAATCATGCATCGATAAAAAGAGGACCGGAATAGGCCATAATACATGGCAAAGTAATTTTGTTACACGACAGTGCACCCTCTCACACAGCTACACCAGTGAAAGACACCTTTTATCGCTTGGATGGGGCATCCTTCCGCACCCGCCGTACTACCCCAACCTGGCGCCATCTATCACCTCTTCGCATCAATGGGCATGCGCTCGCAAAGCAGCACCTCAGCAATTTCGAGGAAGTTACAACATGTCTCCACGAATGGTTTGCTGCAAGTGACAAGCACTTTTTCTGGCATGGTATTCATAACTTATATGGAAGATGGGCGAAGTGTGTAGAAGCCGTTGGCCAATATTTAGGATCGACAAGAATGAATTTCCCTTGAAAATGACGTGTTTTCTTTACCACAAAAGCCGGCAAAAACTTATGCATACGCCTGGTATACAGCATGACAGAAATGAATGGTTCTGAACCAGAATCCGGCTGTTTCCTCGTTTGTGCTACTAGGAGATTATAGTACTGGCACGCACATTTATTGTATAGATGGCCAAGGTTTGATACTACATAATATTTTATTTTCTGTTATAAACAATGCAGAACTATTAAAACTTTAATAGTTTGATATGTTCACAAGTGTTGGTAAATTAGATTTGTAGACCACGAATTTCTCTTCCTGTTGTCAATCTCATTTTTGATATAAAGTTTTATGTAATATTAGATCTATCTGCATATTTCAGCATTGCATATGCAAGGTCATTCTGCATCTATGTTGGCTAACTGCTTCGAGCCCCCCAGTTATTTTTCAGCGATTAAATATAACACTGCTGTTCACTTCACTGCAAAATGAACATCACCATTAAATGTAAGAATATTTTATTTGATACTCACCCATGTATCATTGGAATACGTCTAGACCAGGGCCATCCAAACAGCGCTCCCCGAGCGCTAGCGCTCTGGCCGCGCTCCAAGCCAGTGCTCCGAGCGTTTTGAGGAAGGTAGTGGTGGGAGAAGCTTGGCTGGCTGAGCGAGCGGTCTGCCCGCCGCGCCGAAGAGAGCAGTCGATCCATCAGTCGTAGTCTAGTCCAATGCGCTTTGTTGACAGCGTGTAACTAAATAACTAAATCAGTTTCGCAGTTGTCATGACTGAACATCATACAAAAAGGAGTGGTGAAGCAGAATGGGAAATTTCATTTTTCTGTACAGCTTATAAAGGGCATGCCAAATTTTTAGTGTGCCACCAAGATTTAATGTGTTAAAAAAGCACGATTTGGAACGGCACTACAGTGCCAACCACAGGGATGATTACGGTGATTTGACAGACGCCAGTCGCCAATTGAAGTTGGAAGAATTGAAAGAAAATTTCAAGAAGCACTGTTCTGTAAATAGTATTGTTTTAATTTTGAAATGTTTGTTTACAAACGGGAATGAAGAAATGATTGAATTATCTGAAGAACACAAAAATTGTGACTTGCTGTATTTCTGTCTGACAGGGGATTGAGGAGAGTGAGGTTGGTGGACCAATTTTACGAGCAAGCTACAAATGTTCACCGCGAATTGCCAAAGCTGGGAAACCCTTCACGGAAGAGAATATAATCAAGGAGTGCCTAATGGATGCGGCGGCATGTATTTGTCCTATGGAGCTAGTTGAGAAATTTGACAAAGTCTCTCTTTCTCCTCAAACTGTGGCTCGCAGAATAGACGATATGGCCTTTGATATGGAACAGCAATTAATGGAGAAGGCAGCAAATTTTGTTTCCTTTTCCATCGCCCTCAACGAATCAACCGACATTGCGGACAAAGCTCAGCTCGTTATTTTCATTCGAGGGGTGGATGACGATCTTCGGGTCACCGAGGATTTCCTAGACTTGGTAGCTCTCGAAGACACCTCTACCGGTTTCGATATTTTCCAAGCAGTGGAGGGTGTTTTTGAGTCAATGGGATTAAAATGGGAGCGGTTGACGAGTGTAACGACGGATGGAGCTCCTGCTTTACGTGGTCTACGCACGGGGTTCCTCAGCTATGTAAAATTAAACATGGCTGAGAGCGGTAGTACCCTAATGGCGGCGATCCAGTGCTTTATACACCAGGAGGCAATCTGTGCAAAAGTCGCCAAGCTTAAAGACATAATGGGAACAGATGTGCGAATGGTAAATTTTCTTCGCTCCCATGAACTCACGCACCGTCAATTCAAAGAGTACCGGGCGAGTTGGCCGTGCGGTTAGGGACGCGCAGCTGTGAGCTCGCAATCGCGAGACAATGGGTTCGAATCCCACTGTCCGCAGCCCTGAAGTTTTTTTTGTGGTTTCCCATTTTCACACCAGGCAAATGCTGGGGTTGTACCTTAATTAATAACTTAATTAAGGCCACGGCCGCTTCCTTCCCATTGCTGGGCCTTTCTTGTCCCATCGTCGCCATAAGACCTATCTGTGTCGGTGCGACGTAAAGCAAGTAGCAAAAGAAAAAAATCAGAGTTCTTGGATGACATCGAAGCGGAGTATCCGGATATCCCGTATCATGCAGAAGTAAGATGGCTTAGCAACGCGAAGTGCTTCATCGAGTTTTTTGTTTGCGGAATGCAATAGATACCTTTTATGACATGAAAGGGTGGCCCGAAGTTCTTTTGCGTGATCCTAAGTGGGTGGCGGACTTGGTCCCTTTAAGTGACTTTACTGCCAATCTGAATACTTTGAACAATTCGCTTCAGGGCGAAAAGCGCAATATCTCCGATTTGATGGAAAAAATCCAAGCGTTCGAAAGAAAATTGATTTTGTGGCAAAACCAGTTGCGTTCAAGGAACACAGGACATTTTCAATTGCTTGAAACAGTGAAATACGGTGTCGACTTTGATGAGTATTTGCAGGTAATTCGCCAATTACAAGAAGAGTTTGAAAAGAGATTTTCAGAATACAGAAATCTAAGCGGTGTTAGATGTATTTGTTCGACCATTTTCTCTTAGTGCAGACAGTGCTCCACAGCTATTTCAATTAGAGTTGCTTAAACTGCAGTGCAATGTTCGTCTTAAAGACCGCTTTCTAATGTCACGAAGTTTAGAAGAATTTTGCAGCGGCTTTCCGCAAGAAGAATACCCCCCTTTTGTATAAACATGCAATGTCAATGTTCGGCTCAACGTGCATTTGTGAGTGTTTCTTTTCGGTTCTTAAGTTTACCAAAAGTAAACATCGTGCAACGATAAGCATAGAAACTTGCGCAATTGTTTAAGAATAGCTGTGTTCAGAAATATTGTTGGCCTACTCAATTTGGAGATGATTGTTTGCTCCAAAAGTAAAAGCTCATGAAAACGACTGACCAAAAGTCACTCAATGTCTGTACTATCTGTTCATATCGGTAAAACGTTGTTGAATTTTCCTCTCAGATATGTTCAAATTTCAGTTTTGAATAAATCACATTACTGTATTCTTTACTTAGCACTTGATTTCGTTTCCTGCATATTTCATACATCGGAGTACCTTACGATTTGTAGATGTGGTATATTTTTACGGCAAAACAGCTCTATCAATATGATGTCAACAAACCCACAAAAGCCGTCAGACGCACGACTGTACGTACGTATCTGGTCAGCGCAGTCCGAACATCGTCTGTCTCAGGTCTCCTCGCTGCCACTCTGTAGTGGTGGTAGGGGAAGGAGCACTAGTCTGACTGCCCAGTGCTCCCCGAGCGCGGGCGCGCTCTCGGAGCGCAATGGCTGGATGGCCCTGGTCTAGACCAATCCAAGCATTTGCCTCATGAGTGATCTGTTGGGTGAATTATTGTGCCGGTAGTTTTTACTCGATTCCGCAGTTGTACACCCTGTTTACATTCTACTGAGCTAAAACTATTATTGTTTTATAAGGTAAGTGTGATAGTTGTTCCTAAGTTTTAGTAATCACTTGGGAGCTCAACGTTTGGAATAAACATATTTTGCCATATAGTAATAGATTAAAAAGGACGTACTTGGCCAAAAAGAATGTGATATTTCGGTTAAAAATCTACACTGCCGTTCACTTCACTGCAAAGTGATCATCACCATTAAATTTAAGGAGTCATTGGTTCGCGAATTCAATCAAGATGCTAGGCCTTATCTCACCCTTTTCGGAAAATGTGCTGCTAGAGATGAGATTGGTTGATGAATATTAAAAAAAAAATACAGTGTAAATAACCTCTCTTACACTTTGTACAAGGATATATTAAAAACATATGAACCAACCAATTACCCTAACATATTTTTTCATATTACACAAAGAAAAAGTATATCCATCTAAGTTCAATAAGTTGGGGGAACTTACACGCGTTTCAGTCTGTCGAAAAAGAATATAACACTTGGAAGCTTGTACATACCTGTAAAAAATTGCGATTATATATTTTAGTGTTCTGAGTGTTATATTCGTGTCTGACAGACTGGAAAGCTTGTATGTTTCAGTAACTGATTCGAAACTGGAAAATAATAGGCGCATTCTTAACGAAAAATGAAATCAGAATAATGAATCAATCCCATTTCTAAACACGCCGAATATTGCAGACCAGGTCAATGATGCAAAAAAGATACTCACTTCAGATGGTTAACAATAAATAAACAGAACTTCAGTGATGTACGGGTCGAAATGTACTCGAACTTTTAAAGCCCATTATGAAGGTAGCTTGACCTTTAATCGTGTCGTCATACCTCTTCCTCATATAAGCATAGTTTTTCAGCATCGAAAAAATTTCAAAATTGGGGGTTTCTGGGGGGTGGGAAATGGAATAATACTGGATGGCATAAAAACTGGCTATTATTGCGAAAGTGATTTACCCAGGGAAGACAGGAAGTTGTGAAAAATATATAGGAATAAAAGCCCATTAATAGCAAAGGTAAGAGCGCGAAATCATGAGGATAATACGCAAAGTAAGTAAGAAAGTGACAATAACAACCTAAATGTTAATTAAATGTGTAAGAAAGGGAATAACGTCGTTCTTAATGGGCGATTACAAGAATAAAGCTATAAGAAAAAGAAAAAAAGAATCACTGCCGTTTATAAAATGGAATTGGCAGGCCTGCAGGAATACAATGTAGAGACATGAAATATCAGGGGAAAGTATGTGAATGATATATATATATATGTGTGTAGAACTGACAGTTTTAAACTTTGCACTCTTGTTAAATTACTAAGCAGAGAATGCAACCAATCGAGGAGAAGAATACAATTATGTAATGTGAATTGTGGAAGGGAATTTGAAGGATGATAAGGAAAGAGGTGATTCATATAATTAGTAACGAGACATCCTAGATTTTGTGATGTAGTTGAAGTCTAGGAAATACTTCGTGAACTAACAAAAAAACCACAACCAAACAATAAAGCAAGCAAACAAACAAACAAACAAACAAACAAACAAACAAACAAACAAACAAACAAACAAACAAACAAACAAACCCGTGGCACACACAGATCATGAGGGCAATAGCCTGTCTAGACAGATAGTCTGCAGACAATAGCGTCACGTGGTGACATACTCAGTCTTATTACTTGACTTTTGTGACCGGGTTCGCTGGCTCTCCTATATTCTACAGCCACTCAGTTTGTCTCGCAAGACTTAGTGAGTCCCATTCCAGCCCTCAGGCAAGAATTAAAGTCCTTGTACTGGCCAGGAATCGAGAACGGGGCCTCCGGGTTAGGGGAAGACACACTACGCCTACACCATGGGGCTCTCAAAAAATATTTCATGAAGCTTATGAATAAATCATTACAAAGTTATACCAGGGATGATTCGTGTAGTATATACAAGGATATTTTATTTTAATTGCCTGTTTTTATATTCTGTTCTTTGGAGTGTATATTCCGGTTTTCGAATTAGATAAAGCCAACAGTGTAGTAAATTAATAGTCTCCTCCCATTTGCTGGTTACCTCTGCTACGGAGGTAAGTGTATCCTACTTCTTCCACTTGAGGATCACTTTGTCTTGAAAATGAAGCCGCTGTACCAAGCATAGGTAATTAGTCAAGTTTAATCTGTAGCTGGGTGAAAATGAGCTCTTTGTGAACAACTTACGAGAATCCTTAATTAGCTTGCACTCGACCTCAGTACATCTTCGTACTGTACTTACGGTAACAACACAACAGCGCTTTCTTGCCACTGGTTTAACGTCCCACTAATACATACAGGTTTTCAGCGATACTGGGACCGTAAAGACCTGGATTGGGAAGGAAGTGCCCGTTACAGCCACAGCATTATCTACAGTGAAAGTGGGAATACACGGAAAACCATTTCCAGGTCTATAGACGGTTCAGTTCGAACCCAGTATCTCCCGAATGAATGTTTACAGCTTCAGGACCTGTAACGTGTAGCCCATTCACTCGATATAACTAGAATTGCCTCCCCTCGTAGCCCATTCAGCGAGGACTTTCCAGGTATACAAAAAACCGAATTTACGACACAACCTAAGTTACAAATAACAAGGATGAAGCACTTTAGTTCCCTTCATCATAAAAGACGGAGACAAAGATTTAAGTAAATGGTATTACAACCCTGCAAACGTTATTGAGGTTGGGCATGTTTAGAAAACTAAAACTACAGCATAATTATTATTATGATTGTTGTTTTTTTTTAATTATCTAATGCGCACAATTTGTGCAGAATAAGCTTACAAGTACAAAAGCCACTATGCATTTCAATTCATGCAGTAGTCTATGATACATTTTCCTCGATTTATACACGTAAGAACGTAGTAACGTTCACAAGTTCTGTCACACAGTTCGCAATTTAAGTTAGGATCATGGAATGATTTTTCTCTTGCACATTTTATGATGGTAGCCGTGCACTGCCAAAGAGGTCACAATGTGACGTAAGTCCTAATTCGCGTCCATTTACGCTTTATTCATTATGGCCTCGGTCGAGTAGAACTCTGTCCAGATTTCTTTCCTTTACGGCAGGGCCTCTCAAACGCCCAAAATCTCACGCGTGCAGATAGAGGCGCAAGAGCTCCGTGCACTGTGCATCGCTGCCGCTCGGCATGGCTCGGATCAACGCTTCGTCTCTGGGCTACTCGGCTAAGCTCGGCTCAACTCGCCTATGCTCGGCTCAAGTCAGCCTGGATTTGGAGCGCTACGGCGCAAGTGGGGCAGAGGGAGACAGGCGTGAGGAAAGAGAGAGTAAGCGCTATTGCTCCAAATCGAGGAGTGGGGGGTCTGCACTCTGGTCAACCATGCCAAGTCGTCTTTTGCACCATGCACAGTGCATGCACCACGCGCATGCACCCTGAGAGGCCCTGCTTTACGGTGTCCTTGCTTCCAACACCCTCTGTCAGTTTGTCGTATGAGGTAGAACAAAACGGAATCTCAGATCCTCCATTAAGAATAGCTCCCGAGCGAGCTCATGTACCAATCTTGAGCGGGTGTATTTAGATACACTAAGAACCGCCTTTAAGTATCTGGCTTTTACCTCTACCGTTCTTCGTAGATCTCTCATGCTTAACTTATCCCACCTGACGAGTAGGCCGTGCGGTTTTCCGTGGTTTCCAATTTTCACACCAGGCGAAATTAATTAAGGCCATGGCCACTTCCTTCCCATTCTTAGGCCTATCCCGTCCCATCATCGCCATAAGACCTATCTGTGTTGGTGCGACGTAAAGCAACATTAAAAAAACTTATCACAAATTACTTCAATGCTGTGCGTGAGTATTGGGACGATTTTGGCGTCGAAAAAGTTCGTGGCAGACCTCAGGGACAGTCTTGTAATGGCTTTGATACCAAATATAGACTTTGTGGCTGCTGCCACTCGCTGTTATTTTAAGGGGCCTAATATATATGTCCTCGGCCCCTTTTACAGCAGGAAATGACTCGCACCCCTCCCTGCATTCTCACTAGGCTCTATCATGTTACGCTTTATTTCTGCAACTGAAACAAGCCAGTTTCTATGAACACAGGATGTTATAGCAGAAACTATGTGTTGGTCGTCAATTTGATGTTATCCGAGAGGGAGTTCGTTAACGTTCGTGACATTTCAACTGGTACCTGACGTGGATGGTATCATTCTCGACAAATAATTCCCGTACCAATCCAGTGTCAAACATTAAACTGTTGACGTTTACCATCTTATGACATCAGCTATTACGTATACCACATGAAACTGAAACAAGTACGTGTTCAGAAGTGCCATTCTGTTTGGAAAATTCAGGTATGTTTTCCATTGTGATCAATAATTTTGGGGAAGAAAATTTAAATGTTAGTTATATTTGAGCCGTCGTATTATGAGAGCAATTGATTAACATGAAGAATTTGATACAAATAAGGGTACCGCGCGCAGAAACCAAAAATCGTACTCCCCCCACCAACAGGCAAATTTTACAGGCATCCTCAGTTAAGAAGGTCTTTTTTGCAATATTTTATTCTCATGCTGGCAAGCGCACTGTCTAGAAGCAAAGGGAGATGTTTAGCTTGCTCGATGGCTGTACACACATCTGGTACCCTATCTGGACAGAAAAAGAACAAGTGACAAACAAATTTGCAGCAACATGAAGCACCATTTGCGATTATTTGCTACCAATCATAACAGGTCGTTACTACCACACGGCTCCTAAATTATGTTAACGATTTTGAGGTCTGCAGTAGATTGAATGAGGTGGCAACTTTTCTTTAACACTTCCTCTGTTCAGGAGAACACCGAAGGTCAAGTCGTTCAGTCTGAGATGTTGAATCTTCCGGGTGGAGGGAGAGGAATGTTAGTAGGAACCATAATAGAAGCTAGTGTACACTTTCAACATCGCCCACCACACAGCACATTTACTTGGAGTGAGTTCTACTTCTCTTTTTTTCTTAATACAGAGAATGTAAAGGCATTTCTACAAATATCATGAAGGCACATGGAGAAGTGGAGGGTAAAATACATTAACGTGTGGTCCTTTGAGGAGATACTATAGTGAAATTTCTTGAATTTCAAGAAGAAAATATCGAAATTGGGTTTAGAACACTAAAAATTACATCTGCGCTCTACCAAAAATGATTTTATAGTTTAAATGCTGCCGTTTCTTAAGTCCACAGGCGCTGCGCTGGCATCTAATTGTCTCATGCTCTACTGGTCACTCTCCAACAAAGCAGGAAAAGGAGCTCATCTGAAAGCAAAGAGCTCAGGAAAAAGAAGGTGATGTAAATATCACCAGAGAAGAGTAGAAAGAAGTCTGAAGGGCACACTTGTTGTGGGGGGCAATTTTTCATATTGTGGCATTGCAAAAGATTAATGCTTTCCTTCATAAGAAGTCCCTCATCATTCAATTTTTGTCTGATGTAGGTGAAATTTTACACAGTAGTATTTAGATAGCTGGTGCATAAATGATAATATATATTTTACAGAGGGAGGAGAAAAATTATTTTTGACCTATGAAATGTTGTGTGCACACATACTTTCAAAATAAATTTAAACATTACATTTCTTAATCAATTCTACTTGTCAATATATTTGTCAAACAACAAACTTTGACAATGATGTTTGTTAGCGTAACTATCCAGCATATTTGTGCGAAATTTGGTGCCGAATGGAAAACATTTATGCCAGGGAATTTTGAACGATGCTGATAAATTTCAACCTTGAAATTTGGCAACATTACTATATCAAAGGAGATATACCTCAGCAAAACGTGGTAAAAAAAAATATTGAAAAATATAGAAGCTAGAAATTTCACTATATTGTCCCCTTAAAGCAGAACCTTTCGTAAGAGTTGTATGGGTCTGCTTTGAGAAGGAAACAAAGTGTCACTGTAGCTTAGGGACGTGTAGTGTGAGGTTTCAGCCACGGAGTACTGAATATTGATTAGCTTGACAAATGGTGTCCGTGAAGCAAAGTACGACTAATAATGTTATTGGCTTTGTGTCCCACAAACTACTTTTACGGAGTTCGGAGACGCCGTGGTGGCAGAATGCAGATCCATAGGAGTTCTTTTACGTGCTAGTAAATCTACCAACACGACGCTGTCGTATTTGAGCAATTTCAAATACCACCGGACTGTGCCGGGATCGTGAGCTTGCATCCGGGAGATAGTGGGTTCGAATCCCTCTGTCGACAGTCCTGAAGATGGTTTTCCATGGTATCCCATTTTCACACCAGGCAAATGCTGGAGCTGTACCTTAATTAAGGCCACGGCCGCTTCCTTCACATTCCTGGGCCTTTCCTCTCCCATCGTCGCCATAAGACCTATCTGTGTCGGTGCGACGTAAAACAACTAGCAAAAAAAAACATGTCGCATTTAAACGTGTGAATAGAGCAAAGTTACATAGCATAAATTCATGAAGGAAACATGTAATCCATCGAACCCTCCAGTTTGAGCTCAGAAGGCCAGTGCTCTACCACCTGAGCTACCCAGCCCGGTATATGCAACTTGCTCCAGGTAGATAAAGATTATGTTGGGGATGAACTTGCTACAACACACGGTGCGCTCATTGTTTTATCCGCCAGCCATGAAGGGAGTATGGGCATACACATTCTACAGTTGTCAAGACCTGTAAGTGCAGCAGACAAAGCAATGGAAAAAATAGACTAAAAACACTCCTCAGGCTGATTTATCTACCCAGTGTTAGGTAATTTAGTTTACTGTATAACCTTAAGCTAACAATTACAAAGGTGATGGAAATATACCAAGAAAGGCAAAAAGCAAAACAAAACAAAACAAAAACTACAAAAATCAAACCCCATGGCGCAACAGCCCCGAAGGACCAGTGCCTGCTAACCAACAGCTCCTCAGACCAAAGGCCTGCAGATTATGAAGTGTCGTGTGGTCAGCACGATGAATCTTCTTGGCTTCCTAGACTGGGAAGAAAGGTAAACATGTTTGCAATCTTACGCGTGAACACTGATGGGATGGTCTTAGCCACTGATCTTGTCTTCAAGTGCGATCTGAACCATAAGATGATTAAAATACCACGTGGGTTCAAATCGTGACCGACTTGTTGGGACTCAAGAGTTGATGTCACTCAGTTAACACGCCCTAAGTAATTTAGGTTAACTTATTTAAACTCCTCCAGTCTAGAAATCCAAGAATAACGGCCGAGAGGATTCGTGGTGCTGACCACACGGCACCTCGTATTCTGTAGGCTTTCGGGATGAGCAGCGGTCTCTTGGTAGCCCAAGGCCCTTCATGGCTCTATCGCCATGGGATTTGGACTTACTACCGAAAGTTAATCTTATAAATAAAGTTCTAGGAATCCGTCGTCTATAAATGTTTTTATTTTGCCATATTTAGATTGTGTATTCGTTTCAGGTCAACGCATGATCGTTTTTAACTTTCGTATCCGTTTGTTTGTTTGTAAAACTGAGAAACAGTGTGAATGTCGCACAAATTCGGACCAGAAACTGTACCGTAAATAAATTCGGAAATCGTCCTCATTCACCGTCAAATTTTTTTTCAGCTTCATCATACCTCACTTTATTGACACACGCTTTTGTAGAAAAATTTTTTTTTGCTAGTTGCTTTACGTCGCACCGACACAGATAGGTCTTATGGCGACGATGGGACAGGGAAGGGCAAGGAGTGGGAAGGAAGCGGCCGTGGTGTGAAAATGGGAAACCACGGAAAACCATCTTCAGGGCTGCCGACAGTGGGGTTCGAACCAACTATCTCCCGAATACTGGATACTAGCCGCACTTAAGCGACTGCAGCTTTGTAGAAAAATATAAGTTTAACATGTCGCATTTACCGACCTCGATAGCTGCAGTCGCTTAAGTGCGGCCAGTGTCCAGTATTCGGGAGAGAGTAGGTTCGAACCCCACTGTCGGCATCCCTGAAAATGGTTTTCCGTGGTTTCCCATTTTCACACCAGGCAAATGCTGGGGCTGTACCTGAATTAAGGCCACGGCCGCTTCCTTCCCACTCCTAGCCCTTTCATGTCCCATCGTCGCCATAAGACCTATCTGTGTCGGTGCGACGTAAAACAACTAGCAAAAAAAAAAATCGCATTTAAACGTGTGAATAGAGCAAAGTTACATATCATAAATCCATGAAGGAAACATGTAATCCATCGCGAATTTCCGTGCGAGGAATGGGTACAAATGCTAGTATGTAGAATATTGAGTACCTAATATAAATGAATGAGATCGTAGTTTTGAAGTTCAATTATTTAAATAATCAAACATTATATTTGTAATATTGAGTCACATAATAATGACAGAGCTAACTCCAAGTTACCAGCCCTTAGTGTATGGGTAGCGTGTTTGCCTCTTCCCTAGTTGTCCCGGGTTCAAATCCTTGCCATTCCAACAATTTTGATTCTGGACTACGGGCTCAAACAGGGTTCACTCAGCTAAATCAGTTTAACGAAGGCCAAGCAGTACGACAGAAGTTTACTTTTTGCTGACCACGTTGCCTGTCATCTGGTCACTATGAACATTCCTTTCTCCTTCCTGGCGACCCGCGCGTCGTGATGAGGATGAAATTACGATGAAGACAACGCATACACCCAGCCCCCGTGCCATTGGAATTAATTAATTAAGGTTAAAATCCCCGAACCGGCCGGGAATCGAACCCGGGACCCTCGGAACCGAAGGCCAGTACGCTGACCGTTCAGCCAACGAGTCGGACATCTCCAGAAATACAAGCTAGCGGCTACATGCCAACTCCTCGGGTAAGTGGGTTAATGAAAAGTGATGAGGAATCCTACCTCATGTACCGTATCTGAATTGAACGGGAATCATTTTCTTGTTGCCGAGGAACTGAACTTTTTGTAGTCAAGTTCAAATTGGTCACAGTAACTACTCCAGAGCGGATGTTAGATTCAAAGGACGGTCAGAGCGAAACTTGTTGACTGCAAGGGTTAACGAGGAAGTAACTTGATTATTTGACCGACATTATATTAAATACACGCTTGGTTTAGTATCAAGGTCCACGACCCAGCGGAAGATGGGGTTGGAAGACCACAATTGCATCTCATGAATTCAGACTTCATAACTCGGGTGGTGGCTATTGGTTAGAAGCAAGGTCTACACCACACAAGGAGTACACCTAGGCTACAAATTGACTGAGAGACTGTGTGCGGAAGTGTATGATACACTGTACAGAATAATCAAATTAGAGAGCGTTATAATTAATTCAACACTTACTAAAAAACCTAACCATCTGTAGGCACATGCTCATATGTTTATAGGCCTTCTGGATAAGGACAAAATTCATGATTAGGGTACATGTAGCAGAATAAGATTAGGACGAAATATTTTCCAAACGATCTTTTGCTTAAAACACAGCTATGGTTCAGGTTCATTGCAGTATGTCATTAAAACGTAGTCATAGAACTGACCGAAATGTCGAAGTAGTGCCAGCGATTGGCAGAATTTTTTTTAAAGGACATAAATAATGAGGTAGTGTCTTCTTTGTGTAGACTGGTTACTAGTCAGAGAGATTTTGCATAGCACGAGCGAGGAATTAAGCAATGTGATTTAAGCACTGGTACAGTGCACCGTGTCTTCTCGTATGGGATAGAACGATCTCCCTGTCCGATATTTGGTTTTGATAATATGAAAGTGACATGGAGTATGGACGTTGCTAGTAGTACCATTTCTTATGTAGGGATTCCCTGTGATGAATGGTGTGAAAGTATGGCTTTTAAAGGCAGACAGTGTACACATTTCGGTGGAATTGGTAGACTGATATACAGGGTGTTGAAATAAAGATGCCCGATATTGCAACAGGGGTTGGTATTGGTCAAAATGAGAAGAAATGTTCCTATTAACGTATGTCCGGAAACAAGTACCTGTTGAGATATGCGCCATGGTACCCGCGTGGAGGAGCGATGTGTCGGGTGGTGCACGCGTCCTCCCGTTGAAGATCTTTGTATGCGTTGGATGTTCAGTCATCGTATGCGGTTGTGCCGGCAGCGTGTCTTTACGTTGAAGGTAACTGCACGAATCTCATGTTCCGTCATATTATGGAGTGCTGTACCTAAACCGACTAGTGGTCCCGTGCTGTGTGGACGACGTAAACTGTGCGATGGGGTATTCCTCGAGGGAAATGGCAGACATGGTATTTTGCTATGGATTAGCCAACGGTAGTGGACGTCAGGCCCGTATCATGTATGCTCAACGACATCCACACCGTAACATCCCATCGGAAAGGATTTTCGCTCGGCTACTACATTGACTTGCAGAAACGGGTTCATTTGCTGCCAGAATAACGGTTCGCGGTAGACCAAGTACCGTTCGCACTCCAGAAATGGAAGAACGGGTGTTGTAACACGAGGAACGTGATCCTTAAACAAGTGTACGAAGAATTGCACCTGCTGAAGGTATCATCCATGCTCTTGCGTTGTTTGTTCTACATGAGCAGTTACAGTATCCGTACCATGTCCAACGTGTGCAAGCTCTTCGGGCTCCTGACCACCCTACCAGAGCACAATTCTGTCAATGGCTTCCACGCCAGCGGGCGGAAGATTCACAATTTACAGCCTGCATTTTAACAGAAATGTCATCTTAAATTACCACAACACGCAAGTGTAGGCGGATGCAAATCCTCGAGCTGTCAGGGACTCGAGGCAACAGGATCGTTTTAGTCTCAATGTGTGTGCAGAAATTGTGATTGATAAACTAATAGGGTCATGCAGTTTACCAAACAGATTAACATATGCTGTTATCCTGCGCGATGAATTACCCGGAGTGTTGGAGGACGTTGGGCTTCTAGAAGGCCAACGCATATGGTTTATGCATGACTGGGCACCACGCCATTTTCTAATCATCTTGCGACAGTACGTAATCCAAACGTTTACTGGACGACGTATTGGTGTATGACGTCCAGTAGCATGGCTTCCCCGTTCGCCAGACCTCAATCCATTAGATTTCTGGCTATGGGGACATTTAAATACATTGGTACAAGCCACATCCAGCGACAATGTTCACATGTTACAGTAGCCTGTGAGCAATGCGTGTGCCCACATCCGCGAGCAGGTAGGCGTGATTGGACGCGTTCGGGATTCCTCGCGAAGAAGAATCGAAGCATGTGTACATGTGGGTGGTAACCATGTGGAGCACCTCCTGTAACGTGCAGGTGGTATACGCGGACAGACCGGCTGACATCATCACAGCTCCTATTTAGTGGTGTTGATGGTGTTTGAACAACGCGTGTTCTGTGTAACAGGTGTGACAGTCATGTGTCCAATAGAAGTAGCTGGTAGGATAACGTCCATTGAGTTGTAAATGCGAAATACGAAAATTTGCTTAAATCTCAACGTGTATGTATCTGTTCATAGACATATGTTTATAGGAATATTTCTTCTCGTTTTGACCAATCGCAACCCCTGCTGCAATATCGGACATCTTTATTTAAACACCCTGAATAATAATTTATTTTGACTGAGTGAGGAAAGCGACGGGAAACTACCACTATCATCGCTCCCTAGCAATACTGCTTTTGAGGGACTCCTAGGCATTCTGATGGCGGATGGGAATGAAGACTCGACATGCAAACAACGGAAAGAGGGATTGGCCAATTTTTCAACATAGTGGGTATCAAAACTATTGCATAATTGACTAAATGATAAAATTACACGTTAAACATTCACGCAATACTTCTGAGAACCGCTATTAAGAAAGGTAGTGAGTTGGACAGCTAAGCTCCACTATGAAAAGCACCTGGTGTATTGGTAAGTACATGATAAGCCTTGGCCACCGTGCAGACTTAAGCCTCTTACTTATGTCATTAAGCTGATGTTTGGGGATGGTCACCGTTCGATGACCGCCCTTAAGTCTACCTTATAATACACGTACCCTATATTCATATATACATAATATTACAATCGCTTATTGTCTACATTAATTCTGGTATTATTTACGTAACCACGTGGCTTAATCATTTCCTTTTGCTGCAAGCGATACCCCCTCATCTGATTCTACAATTCTCTGATTGATATTGTAAAATATCGAACTAAACTAATTAGACCAGTGACATATGCTGCCGTCAAACCTGTAGAGGTGACCAACTGACTACTTCAGTATTATCCATTCGAACGACTGCAATATTATCAATATATTTGCATTTTTTAAATTTCTAAATTGCGTTGGACATAGATATGTACTATCAAACTTCCTTTTCATTCATTAGGAACGTTTTTTCAAACACCCTTGCGTCTCTGATGATCATAATAATTTACTACCAGGTTATTTTTACTTTGGTTGTTGAGGATAACATTTATTATTATTATTATTATTATTATTATTATTATTATTATTATTATTATTATTATTATTGTACTGGTTGGTACACCTCTACGCCGCACTTTTGAATTTTCCGCCTTAAGGTACTCCCCTATAGCAGAAACTCGGAACTTTAAAAACTGAATTAACTCAGCAGGTTCTCAGAAGATGTCACTGCGTTAATTTGGAACTGTTTTTGTTGACTAATTATCAAGAAGTGTGGACATTCTCTCACAGATGTCTCTACAAAAAAACTATGATAATGCACCCTGGTGCGAAGTGAAGGAACTTTATTTGAAGAAATTTTGTATTCATAAGTTTGTTCTTTACTAAATTTCGTTCTTTCATTTGTGGGTTGGCAATATAAATCTTTTCTTTTCGCCAGTTTTGAAGTTAGCCAATCAATAATTTCTGTCATTAATTTTCAGCCAATTGCGTGTTTGTTCTCCAATTTTGATGTGTAACTGTAACCTACCCAATAAACGACTGTGGGTGTGTCTTAATTATTCATGAATGGTCTCGAATCTTCCCTGAGTGTTTAAAAACTGCTGATTTTCATTTCATTCATTCATTCATTCATTCATTCATTCATTCATTCATTCAAAGAGTACTGACACGTTACAATTTGTTGTTACAATCTACAAAGGTACAGGGTTTAAGTGTAGAAGCTACGATTTTCAATTCATTGGATGGACATGACAGTATTTCTATTTCAAAGAAAAAGTTAAATTTCTGTTACTCATTAAGCACAAAATAATATAATTACACAATTCAACAAGTTAACGGCTTTATTCTGCACAGTGTTGTGTGACTTTCTCTGTTCACTGAATTCCTGAAACGGGATCATCACGAGTGAGAACATAGATATTTACAATCAAGGATTAAAGTACAACAATGTAGTCATACAGTATGCCTTCAAATGAATAACCTAACTAATATTATTCGCGGTAAGCAAGATTGGATTGTTGGTGAGTTGATCAGATAATTGAAACTCAAACACCCACAAGCCACAGGTTATCCACCTTAACTCAGTATTATATGCGAAATATTTCTAAAGCACCTCTTAATGTTTAATAGTGAAAATTGTAATTCATCACGTAGGTTATAAAATTATTTCATTCTGTAGGCCTAAATCTATACTGTATCCGGTCAAAATACATAAAATTCAATGAATGTAAATAACTAATTTCTTATAACGTGAATTGAAACTGAAGTGGATTTCTGCCCTCATTCCATCATTATTTTCTGCGTCCATTTCAAACTCGGGTGTCATCGCTGTGATCGGGAGTGACTTCGAGAATTTCGCTCAACCTTCTCGGCCTGTGACGTGGCCACAACAAGACACAACGTGACCGTGGTTGAATAGCACACGCTTCGCTCATCGCCTGCCCGCCAACTTGCAGTGCTGGGCGCCCGCGGGACGGAATGCTAGGGGCTTTACGTCGCGCCGACACAGATAGGTCTTATGGCGACGATGGGATAGGAAAGGCCTAGGAGTTGGAAGGAAGCGGCCGTGGCCTTAATTAAGGTACAGCCCCAGCATTTGTCTGGTGTGAAAATGGGAAACCACGGAAAACCATTTTCAGGGCTGCCGATAGTGGGATTCGGGACGGAATGCCCAGCGTGAGCACCTCTGGACAAAAATAATGGAGTTGCGAACAGACGGAAAAATGCCTCACTAGTCGGTGACTGTTATAAGTTTTCAGTGCTTTTATTCTACCGTGTTACTGCCATCTCTCTCTTCACAGTCAGTGTGCGGGGTAAAGGGGTGTGGAAAAACGCGGACGCAGCCGACCTATGAAAATTGCATGAACAAGTCATAACTCCGCAACGAATGGAAGTTTGAAATAATACTCCCTCCTCCAAGTGAACGGAGTTTACAAGCGTTACACCTATCACTTCCCACATATCATCCACCAAGCCTTATACATCAGAGGTGACGAGGGGCCCCATTAAATGTATGTGGGTATGTGGTCGTCCGATGTCAAATATTGCTGAAGCGGTCAGTCACGCGGGAGACACAGTTAGGTTTGGAGAAGGAGATACCAGGAAGAGGGCACGAAAGGCGATAAAACTCGAAAAAATCGGGGCTACCTAAGAAGTCAAATAGGAAACAAGGCAGAGGTATATTAAAAGCCAGAAACGAAAAACCTTCCGTTTCAGCTACAGTGTTCGCTAGAAACTTAGGTCTGCCGGTGAGTGCATTAAGAGTCCGCCGCTGTCTTAATGCAGCTGCCATCCATCACCAAAAACCTGCCAGAATGAGAGCCCTTACATCTGATCACCGAGAATTACGATTGGCTTTCGGCCTCCTTTATCTTCCAGCTCCACAAGACTTCTGGGAGTCTGTTATATGGTGCAATGAGAATGTTTTCTCATCAGATGCCGATGGCAGGCTATCACTGTGGTGACAAAATAAGACGCGCTACTCTCCTCAGCATATTGTTACTAAAGCAGGAAAGGAAGAATCAGCGAGGGTTCTTGGGGGTGGATGAGCACCAATGGTTTAGGAAAGTTAGTGGAAGTCTCGTCTAGGATGGACTCCGAAGAAAATACTCAGATTCCAGAAGAGTGTATGTTTCCTACTGCCCGAGTTCTCTACCCCTTGGAGCATATGCCTACCATCCATCTAGACCACGATAACAGCAGCGTGCATACATCACACACACCACCAAAACGTAGTTGTTGGAATACTCGAAGTGTCGACTTTGGACTTGCCCTGTCACCTGATGTCAATCCCATAGAACTTATCGACGCTGTTCGGGCAAACTGTTAAATCTCATAATGCTCTTCTTAGCTGTTACTTTCCCTAGGACTGGTCACGCCTCCCTGCAGTTCATCACAACAATTTCCATTGTGTTCATTTTCCTATGCTAACCTGTAAAGGAAAATTAACGTTAAGTACATTATGCTGTAGGAGTGCGTAAATAAGTCATGCAATCATACATTCCTAGAGTGCTGTACGGAAACAACGAATATGGTTCTGATGGACTGCATATCCATATGTGGCTGCGAGACGTGACTAGTCTTAACAAACATAATAGCTAGGAAGTCCATTGTGAGATATGACCTTTTGCCCAAAAAGCGACGATATATGGGCGCTGATGGCTAGAAAGTGGGAGTCGCGACAAGAATGCACAACTGATCATGTTCTATAATTCGGGAAGAGCATCAGGGGTCACCCTCGCATCTGTAGTTTTCTGATCTCCTCCATTCCTCGAAGATTCAAGGAAATTTTGGACAGTGTTGGCTGGTGGTCATCCTATTAATCATGTAATGAGGAACCACTCAGTTTCAATTTCCCCCTGATTAGTTTCATTCAGTTATTTGAATGGCTATAAAATGTTTTTTATGATTATACTTTTTATTTCATAAAACGGAGTTCGATAGCTGCAGTCGCTTAAGTGTGGCCAGTGTCCAGTATTCGGGAGATAGTGGGTTCGAATCCCACTGTCGCCAGCCCTGAAGACAGTTTTCCGTGGTTTCTAACTTTCACACCAGGCAAATCCTGGGGCTGTACTTATCGAGGCCACGGCCACTTCCTACCCACTCCTAGCTATATCCTGTCATCTTGTCGCCGTAAGACCTATCTGTGTCGGTGCGACGTAAACAAACATGTAACAAATAATCATTTCATAAAAATACAATTTTTTCAAGCGCAGTAAGCGTTCATTTCATATAGTTATTTTATTACAAAATGAGCTCGTTTGTTTCTGTCAAGACAGTTTATTGCGATAGTATGATAATATCTTACTTTTCTACATTATAACTTACCTATTATTATTCGTAGATATTTTTTTTATTTGTGAAGAATTTTCGTTTACAAGAACTTGTAAACTGAAATATTGCTTCTGTCTTATATTTTATATGTCATTTTTCCCATTTAATTTCTGTCTCACTTCCATAATTAAGAAAAAAGAATAGTATAATACTTCAGTAAAAGAGGAGGTCCTAGGTCTCTAAATGAATCGCATACCTTCTTTCATCTTAATTTCTTGCATTCAAATTAATCCATGCACATTTTATTGCAATAAATGTTACTTCTTCTTTTGATAGTGCTTGCAAGAAAATTAAAGTAGTTTAATTAAATGGGGTCCATATTAACCAAAATAAGGGCCATTCTTTATTACAGTGGTAGAGCGCGATGCCATTTGATAATGAAATCTTGATCGAGACCGCTAACCTTTCAGCCAACCTTCGTACACAAGAATTACAAAGAAACTGAAGAATTTGACCCTCAATTAGTTCACATACACAGTAAGTCTGTTGCCTTCAAAGAGCCGTGTGTTTCCTCAACTTATTCACCTCACTCTTCATTGCCGAACCTGGGGGACTTGCAGGCAGGCGGGGAAGGAAGTACCTTCCCTTCCGCGTGTGTTTCATTCATGCTAGATAACCCGTACTTCGCTCTCTCCACCACCCCTCACTCTTCAGATGTGTGCATGTGTTACGCGTCTAATGAATGCGATCTATGAGAGAGACTGTGTAAGCAGGTACGGGGCGATTCTGAGGGGTGTACTGAATTCTTGCCTGAAATTAATATTTCTGACCACGAGATATTTAAGATCTCGAGTGTACAACAGTGCACATGTCTTGAAAAGTGAAACGTTTCTCATCTAAGTTGTGTTCCCGAGGTGGATTTGCTCGCCTCACAGCACTTTTCAAGTCGTAACCGAGCCTTAAATTCGAAATGGGCTAACCAGAAGGGAAGTAACCACACTACAGCAGTAGATTCGAGACGAATGTGATCCCTTTCTCCTGCTGCGTTGTTGGTATGATGCCAGTTTTAGTTATTCAGTTCTCTTACTTTTGTTTATTTTGATAGATTAAAAAATTACTTCTGTAATTTCGACCCATGTCCGTTTCGAATTTTTCAGTGTAGCGTATCGTAAGTGGTACTCAAGTTGGAACGAAAACTTCCGTAACTAACTAGTAAGCGGCTTATTTAATGCAACCAATCTTCGAAAAATTCTAATATGGACACCTGAATTATTCAGTCTTCTTGTTGCTGTCTGCAGCATGCGACAGAATATGGTATTTCTTAGCTCTTCCTGACCACCGTTTCAGTAGCCGATTCAAATACAGTGTACATATGTGAGAGAAATGACAACGGGCAATTGGAATTCGATGTCACTGTCATGTCCGTACAAGACAAACTTCGTGTTCTCAGCTAGAAATTTAATGGACGAATATATATTTTTAAATAAATTTAGATTTTTTTCTGGGAAGGAAATGTGTTGTGATTAACAAACATAGCTTTTGACAATATTCATGACTAGTTACAAATGCTAGCTAATCGAAGTTCCATGGTGTAGTTTCACTACAATTTGTGAAATAGATGTTCCTTACGGACGGATATCGATGAGTAATTGCAAAAAAATTCGTCTGCATGAGGGTGGACTACAATTTCATTTGAATAAGTAGCAAGTGGTGCGTCTTAATCCACGTACAGGGAAGCTGAAATCCCAAGTGTAGTGGTTCCATCCGTATAATCAGGTCCATGTATATATTGTACCCACTCTACGTGGCACCATATGCCTACGAATATTCTGCATCAGAAGAAAAATAGGTCATACCTTATTTAAAGAATAAAAATCTTTTACACTATCATTTCCTACTCCTTTCCTTAGTAACGTAGTGGAAATGTGAAAAGAACAAACCATTATTTTCATATGGTGAAAAATCGTAAAGCCATCATTATATCTTATATCATGCTCAGTATGGCAGTACGTCTGTAAAAATTTACTCGTAACGTACTGTAGTGAGGACAATACTTGTTGATTAGAAGTGTTCGCCACTGTAATATAACCAATTTTCTCTCTCTTTGTGGAGTGATTTTACTGTTGACTCTAATCCCTTATAAGCTCCAGTAAGAATGGTGACCAGATTTGCTCTGTTGTGGTTACACCAAGCTTGGCACAATATGTTCATTACAGTGCCCGCACATCAACGTGTGTGGCTGCAAGAACACACATGCGCACCAGTTATAAGCGTCAACTCCGAGCGATTGACGACTATCTACTTCCACTTCTTTTTCCTACGTTTATAGAAGGGAAACTGCTCTCCGTTCCCCTAGCTCCTGAGCCCATCATGCCTTATTTCTCCCGTTGACTTTGGAGGAGAGTTGGAAAGTATATAATATTAGCTTTGGTCTAATTGTCGTTGATGGGTTAGTTTTAATGCGTAAAACATTTCTGAACAGACAAAATAGGAGTCTCCGTACTATGAAAAACGTAAAATTAAGCAATTTCCTTAATTGTGCCGAAAGTTGAAAGGCTGGAGGGCCCGGAAAGGTTACAAATTGTGAGTCTTAGATAGCTCTATTGAAATATTCAAACAAATTTCGAAAATCACTTTCGGCTTAAATGCAGTTCCGGAAAAAGTGCCTAATATCGCTTCTTTCTTTACTAGTTTTCTTCTTCATTCAGATCCTAACCAAATTAACTTGTTTACATAATCTTTTCTGTAATGTGTTCCTTGGTTCAATACCCTCATGCGTTTTTCCAATTTTGGAAAATTGTCCACACCTAATGTAGTTATAACTTAAGTGAAACTCTGCGTTATCTCACATTAGCGTTCGTAGTGGTACTTAAGTGAAACAATGCATTTACTCACATTAAAGCTCAGTTTTGAGGAGAGTTGGAAATTATAGTCTATAATACAAGCTTTTGTCTACCTGTCGTTCACGGGTTACTTTTAATGTTAAAACTTCTTATCAGACAACGTAGGGGTCCCAATATTACGAAAAATTAAGCAATTACCTCAATTGTGCCGAAAGTGCAAACTTCTAATCTAATCGGCCAGATAACGATGATTATTTATAAAATTCGTAGCTCATATCCCTAAAAAGTTTTCAATATTGAATTGCTTGCCTGTAGAGATTTTTGTAACAGCAGCATTTATGCCACCTACCGGAGATGAGTGACAGCAGAAGAAACAGAGCACCCTTCAGCTATCAACAACAGCAGTCAATTAGTATAATGTTATTTTTGAAAATTATTAGGGGTTTATGGTATTGTTGGCTATCACATTATCTTTTCATACGGCTTGGCGATGTAAAGCTACAGTATTCGAGGCTTAGGATTTCAATCCCGCACACACCATTACAAATCCCTGCTTCCCTCATTGTTTGAATTTCTCTTTCCTTCACGTCTTTCTTCACAGTTTCATATTCATCTTCTGAACCTTTGAACTTACCATTCCATCGTTGGTTGGCCACAGCTGCTGCAGTAGAGCAATATCGAACTCTCAAATCTTGGGGTCGTTGCAGGAATATTTCGGTCACGATCTTACCCAAACGATGGGGTTCAGAAAAGAGCCTAACTACTTGAAATGAGGAGCAAATATGTGCTTACTAACTTTTATTGAATTATCCAAAAAAAGTGTTATAAAATCATTCATCAAGAAATTTTAATCTTTTAGCGTTTTAGTGCAGTCACATTGAATTGCGTGATTTTGATCAGTTACATTTATCGAAGGACTTTCTTCGGAGGAAATTATAAATATGAAAAATTAGTGGAGAGCGAAAACTCGAAAAACGAATATAAAACCCGAAAATCGGGCACCTATTGATCCAAACGATAACTGAGGATTAATCCACACGATCCGTAGAAAACCTGACCTTCAACAAATAGAGTTCCAGATTTACATTTAACTAAGGTTGTCCACCAGTCAAATACCCTGTTGGATATGGGAACACCCACCGAATGGACACTTAATCGAACCAAATCGACTATCAGTTGCTTTGGATAGGTTGCGAAATACTACTGGAAAGCATGGTGTTCACTACAAGTTGACAGCAGCAGTCATAATTAAAAATAAAATTCCGCCATGTATTGTCATCTCGTGACATCCTTAAGTTACAGAATAATCCCGATGCTGAAATGTGCATCTGCCAAACAGCTGTTCAGAAGGAACCAACAACAACTTGATCCGAGAGGATCTTGCGTTACGTCGTTCTGAAGGAACAAAACTGCGAAATGCAAGAAACACCCATTCATCATGCATTTAGAAGAAATGCCAAACACTGAAGTTAAAGAAGAAAAGGTAAATCACTTGAAAAATATTCTTATAAAACCAACTTTCAGGTTATAAATGGTTCCGTTAAGTTTAATAAAACGACAAGTCTACATGGTAAAATAAAATCCAAAATACCAAAACAATCTACGGACGTCTTTCCATATTACAAGTGATGCCTACCATTACAGATTCATCTACTTACGTTTGTCCCAACAAGCCAACTGCAAAGTTATTGATCGGCCACAATCAACTATATAAAAATGAAAGAACGAAATATTGAAAATAAAATCTATTCCCAGCTGACGAACCGAACCCGCATTCGTACCTCAAGTCTCACATAAATAAGCTAAGTGTCAAGACGCACACTAACAAAGCACTCGCACGTCTGAACGACAAAACACTAAGCCCGTAAATAAATTAAAATACTTAAGTTCAATGAGCTCAAACAAGCGTGGCAAACAGCAGTAATACTCAACCACCATTAGCTAAGTATCCAATGTTGGACAACCCTCACGTTCAGGCCACTAGTGGTTCCATAATCTTATGTAAACACCTTCCAGCTTGTAAGGGTTTTGCCGAAACATGGCCTCAATATTACTTAGCTAACACTCTTCGCATTGCATACACTACTGCAGACACTACCATCGTTCAAGTCACTTCGTAGAATCACCTAAACTAAGACTTGAATACATACAGACGCCAACCAAAACCTGTCGTCAAGCCTACATGATGTCTATACACCCTAACAATAACATCTATACACACACACATCCTAAACCTATCGTTGAGCGTAAATGGGGATGTCTACTCCTCAGTATACTCCTATGTTAAGCGTAACGTCCTAAATCTATTGTCGATCGGAAACTGGGATGTCTATCCATCCTCTAGAATGTCAGGCGAAATCGTAACTTCAAACACACTCTTTGATATTTAGCTCGAAACCTTGTCGAAACTATAGCACACAATGAAACGAATCTGTCCACAGAATGAACGCAAGTTTGAAAATACAACTAAGTCCCTATCTTGTCAATAAAACATGAAATTGAAAATAAATAACGCGTGCCAAACAATGCACAAATCAAACACGATCTCGACATACGCAATGAAGTTTGGAAAAATAATAATGAATTTCATCACACGTCTAACTTTACGTGAATATCGCCAAAACAGTAATCTTCACAATCGCAAAATTCCACACTATAATTCTAGGGTGAGGCCCAAAATCACCTACCAGCTCACTATTCCAAACATTCATATCCATAAACTATCCATTGAAGCGTAATTCAATGAATTTACACAGCCAAACCATTACATTAATAGCGTCCAATATCTCATCCCACAATGTTTCCGAATTAATGATAATTTATCGTCTCTTAATATATGAAATTTACTGAATGGAAAATTGTTATAACAGTCAAATAACACCAACCGTGTATTCAGAATACTCTTCTATTCTTGAGATCGCGTACTATAATATTCATTATGTTGACTTTACATAAATCGTCATTTGGACTTAACTGCCAAGAGCTACAGTCTTCTACAGAAATTGTTTTTCACTGGGAGATCTTGACTCGAAATCAGAATGTGCGTCACAAAACACTCATTTCGAACCAACCTTCACCTGGTCAGCTGTTCCTGATTGTTAACCGAATCTCAATACAGCCTGCCTCACAAATATCACATTTAATATAGAGCCTGTCTCAAAAATTCTTCACCATCGACAAATATAGCCTGTCTCAAACATTCATCTTCATCGCCTATCACGGTGGCATTACTAATGATATAAAGGCTTCCTATGACTTCAACATCTACACAACTATTCTCTCAACATACCATTCCGGCACAATCCATTCCTTCCTGTTTCAAAACTTTTCAAACCTCAATACTCCCGTGACGAACAATTTTATAAGAATCCTTTTCATTAATTTTTTACTACAACTTTTGCACCTCCAAAAGACAATAACAAACCGTGATTTCCTATATCACCGACATACACGATGTCACAAAAATTACCTTCCCACGAATAAATATAACTTTATCAGACTTCACCGGATTTCGAGACGAACGCAAATCTACTGAACATAACTGTTAAATACACTTTTAGCACTGAAAAATTTTATCCTGCTGTAATTATTATTATTATTATTATTATTATTATTATTATTATTATTATTATTATTATTATTATTATTATTATTTCGACAAAAGATTTCTGAACTCATCCGATATAGGAAATTATTGCATTCACCACGACTACATTATCGTTATCACCTTCTTAAATTTACTCAGTTTGAACACTATCTCAAAGAATGTTAACACATTATTTTAACTTCGTTTCTTTACAGTTTCTCGACGTGAATTTTACTGCCCTGAAGAGTTTCACACGACGACCAGAAATATAACACATTCGCGTGATCATTATTAAATATTAATTCGACACACGCACTGAAAATTTTGTTGGGACAAACAAATTCTATTCTGCAACATTAATACAAATATAGACACAGACCTGTAACAGTAGTTATCCTGGAGATTCCGGCCACATTTAGCCAGTTTCCCTCGTTTTTAGCCGTTCATGGCTACAGTAGACATCATCTTATATATATAACTTAAAATACACAGATTAAACACTCGCTATCGATTAACACTGCAAATGACGCACTTTCTTCACGTTTTAACATGCGACGAACTTCCTTCTCTACTGGCGATTGCGACATTTTTCCCAGGACCCTGCTTTATTTCACCCTAATACTGACCAGGTGTTTCAGTAGATAACAAAAATCAGACCTCACTGGTTAGCCTCCAGACTTCCCTTTGACAATATCAAACACACACAATTTAATACACAGAGAAACTCAGCTACGTATTTTAAACAGATATTTATGCCTTCGCAGTTTTCGTCGGCGGAAGCTCGGGAAACATTCTATCACCTTCCATTTAATACTCTACTTTAACCATTGACACGAACATATAACAAGTTATTTTGAGAACTTAACCCCGCACTTTCTTGCAGACGAGCGACGTGGGTTTCACTATACAGACCCTCAAATAGAATGAGTAAAAGTAGGTGGAGGGGATTTCTTCTATACCTTCTTAGAGGACGCCACCCTCACCATGAAGCTTGGTGGTGCAATCTGCTAATTCCATATCCACTGGACCAATTTTCTTGAAATTTATTCCACAAATTTAGACAGACTTATAATTAGTTATTGTGTTAAATTCATATTTTTCCCATACTTGCAACGGGCGTAATAAATTTATTTCTGACATGTAATTTCGCGGTCTTTCTTCAGAAATGACCTCGACATGTGTCGCAAATCCGCGAGTAGGACGCCAACTTTCCTCCAGGCTTAACTGCATTTATATTTACCTTGGAGATTCTATCTTCACGTAGGGTTTATTAATAATTAAGATCCTTTATTCCTGGATTTACCATGTCTCCAATGTCTCTCGTTATGAAGGATTTTCCGAAATTGATAAGTTATTCACTACTCGAAGTCAACCGAAGTACCCCAGCATTTCACAGGATGGCGGCTCGCTTGTCACGGTGACTTCGGTTGCCACGAGAGTGCAAGACTCTTGAAATAAAACATGGCTACTCTCAAAAAAGTTATTACCGGGCTAGTTGGCCGTGCGTATAGAGGCGCGCGGCTGTGAGCTTGCATCCGGGAAATAGTAGGTTCGAATCCCACTATCGGCAGCCCTGAAAATGGTTTTCCGTGGTTTCCCACTTTCACACCAGGCAAATGCTGGGGCTGTACCTTAATTAAGGCCACGGCCGCTTCCTTCCAACTCCTAGGCCTTTCCTATCCCATCGTCGCCATAAGACCTATCTGTGTCGGTGCGACGTAAAACCCCTAGCAAAAAAGTTATTTGTAGCTGAAATAAATATCTGGAATTACTTTTCATCGTAGAATTATGGGTTCTCTTCATCATATTTCTCATCAGTAGTGCCCACAAAGTTTCCCAGCTCCTAAATAAAGTCACGACAACGATGACCACCGTTAGTTTCTTACTAAGAAACTGTACAATATTTCCACATCAGCAATGATGGAAATCGCAATACAAATCTGAATGAGTGAATAACACCATTATTTTAGCTCATACGGTAAAAGTGTATTACATTAAAAGACTGGGAATCTGATTATCTGCATGTTTCGTTATTTAAACCTTTCAGATAAACTATTACTTGAGCCTCCGTGGCTCAGGTGGCAGCGCGCCGGCCTCTCACCGCTGGATACCGTGGTTCAAATGCCGGTCACTCCATGTGAGATTTGTGCTGGAAAATGCGGAGGCGGGACAGGTTTTTCTCCGGGTACTCCGGTTTTTCCTGTCATCTTTCATTACAGCAACACTCTGCAATAGCATTTCATTTCATCTGTAAGTCATTAAACATTGACCCAGAGGAGTGCGACATGCCTCAGCAGCCGGTACAATTCCTATCCTCGCCGCAAGTTGGGGGCTTCATTCATCCCATCCCACCTCCGGTCATTGACTAGAAAACAGGTTTTAGGTTTTCATTTTCAGATAAATTGTTACTTTTGAAAATAATTTCAAGTTTATAAATAAACGTAATAATCGGGAATGAATGGAACGGATACAGGATCACCTGAAACTGGGGAGGAGTATTCAATGATTGCAAACCTAACTGATTTCTTATACATGTATTTTTCTTAGTACAATTAGTTTGTCTCCTCCTCACTACACTAAACACTATAACTAAGCCTACTAAATGATTGCACCCATTTTCCTGATTATCACTGTGTTGTCCTAGATATTAAGCAGTGTTTTATAATCTAATCCCACCCTTCATTAGTTGAATTAGTGCTTACTTTATTTTCTCTTATTTTCTTCTGTTACATATACCGGTATTTTAAAATATGAAAAAGTTCTGCTGTCCTACCCGGTGCGATCCACTCCTTGTTGAATAATTTTACAATTGTAAGAAATTATTTTTCTGTGTCTATTTTTTTAAATCACTACCCCGATATTTGACCCTAATTGAGTCAGAAAGGCAGCGCCTGAAATATCTGAGCCATTCAACTTAGAAACGGAAAGTGTTTGAAAGAAGGTCATCTATCCCAAGGTTTGTCGGTATAATTTAGAAACGTCCGGTATATAAAAAAAACTGTATTTTTTTCCGTACACATCAATTTTCTACCTCCAACTTCGCCTTTACCAAGGATTAGGTACAAAGAAAAAATGTCGAATGTAGGTCTGTTTCATTGTTTGTTTGTGACGAAAATTCGGCAAAATGGCTCAACATAATTTTTCGAAACTCGGTATTTGAGTTCAGGTTCTGCCGGGTTTTGCACTAGGCTGTATGTTATTTGAAAAGCGTACAGTGGCGTAGCAATATTGAGGGGGGCGGCAAAACAGGTAACATCAAATTCCTCCGTTAACATTGTCTTTATTGAAAAACTGTACACAATAACAGTTGTGCAAAACGTCATTCCTGACCTTTTAATTGTTTATGGGCTTTTACCATGTGTGTAATAATAACAACGGAATCATACCTCTTACAGTATTTTCCTATTCGTAAGGCTTCCTTTCTTGACAACTTTTTGCAAATTTCACAGAACTCCATTAATGTTCTTTTGGTCGTACATTCTGACATGATCGTAGGTCTAATCGCGAATGTTTCCGTTGAGGCACTGTCTTTCTGACCTCAACTTAACAGATTTGATCCTGGCTCAGTCCGGTGGTATTTGAAGATACTCAAATACGTCAGCCTCGTGTCGGTAGATTTACTGGCGCATAAAAGAACTCCTCCGGGAGTAAATTCTGGCACCTCTGTGTCTCCGGAAACCATAAAAGTAGTTGGTGTGGTGCAAAGAAAATGACATTGTTATTATTATTATTATTATTACTATCATTATTATGATTATTATTATTATTAATATTTTTGCTAGTGGCTTTATGTCGCACCGACACACATAGGTCTTACGGCGACGATGGGATAGCGAAGGCCTAGGAGTTGGCCGTGGCCTTAATTAAGGTACACCCCAGCATTTTCCTCGTGTGAAAATGGGAAACCACGGAAAATTATTATTATTATTATTATTATTATTATTATTATTATTATTATTATGCACTTTTTGTCTAAGGACCAATGGGCTGGGACACTACGCTTTGTGGGTAAAGAAATTATTTCGAACAGTGACAAAAATGAAATTCATTACGAAATGTCTTCATTGTCAACACTATCTCACCGAGTAGCAAAAACTACTTGGTGTTTTTCAGTCTGTGCATAGCTCCTCTACACAGAGCTATAAAATTGATGTAGCTTTCGGTCCAAATGATTTCTAGAGATCTGAAGCAACACCTACTGGTAATATCTGTGTGGAGGCATGTAAAACTGGAAAAATTATGATTCTTGTGATTCGTGGTCATGTCGTAAATATCGTACACTAATTTGTTGAACATGTTCCGAACAAAGATATTACCCTAAAGATATTGTCCCCGAAGGCAACAAACATGCTTTACAATTTGCTTTACGTCGCACCGACATAGGTAAATCTTATGGTGACTATGGGATAAGAAATGGGTAGGAGTGGGAAGGAAGTGACCATGGCGTTAATTAAGGTACATCTCCAGCATCTACCTGGTATGGAAATGGAAAACCATTGAAAACCATATTCAGGGCTGCCGACAGTGGGGTTCAAACCCCCTATCTCCCAAATGCAAGCTTGCAGCTGCACGACTCTATCCGCACGGCCATCTCACCCGTTGACAACTTGTTGATATATATGTCTATGAATATTAAATCTTTATATTCGAAGGATAGTTGATTTTCAAACCAGAATATAAAACGCCAAAAGCAATATCGCATGGTCACCATTTTATCATTAAAATTCACTCTGATATCCGATCAATCTTTTGCACTAAAATACAAGCCTATGTTGCAATATGCTTAGCAAAAGGCATTGCTGATTGAGGTGGAAAGTAATATTGAACATATCAATCAATCAATCAATCAATCAATCAATCAATCAATCAATCAATCAATCAATCAATCAATCAATCAATCAATCAATCAATCAATCAATCAATCAATCAATCAATCAATCAATCAATCAATCAATCAATCAATCAATCAATCAATCAATCAATCAATCAATCAATCAATCAATCAATCAATCAATCAATCAATCAATCAATCAATCAATCAATCAATCAATCAATCAATCAATCAATCAATCAATCAATCAATCAATCAATCAATCAATCAATCAATCAATCAATCAATCAATCAATCAATCAATCAATCAATCAATCACCTCATCTGCATTTAGGGCAGTCATCTAAGTGGCAGATTCCCTATCTGTTTTTACCTAGATTTCTCTTAAATATTTGGATAAAATTTGGAAATTTATTGAACATCTTGCTTGGTCAATTTATACAATCCCTAACTCCTCTTCCTATGAAAGAATATTTGCCCGAGTTCCTCCTGTTGAATTCCAACTTTGTCTTCATATTGTGATCTTTCCCACTCGTAAAAATACCACTCAAACTTATTCGTATACTAATGACATTCCACGCCATCTCCCCGCTGACAGCTCGGAACACACCACTTAGTCGAGCAGCTCGTCTGCTTTTTCCCAAGTCTTCGCAGCCCAAACTTCGCAACATTTTCTTGACGCTACTCTTTTGTCGGAAATTATCCATAATAAGTCGAGCTGATTTTCTTTGGAATTTTTCCAGTTCTCGAATTTAGTAATCCTGATTAGGGTCCCATAAACTGGAACCATACTCCATTTGGGTTCTTAAAGACTTATGTGCCCTCTCCTTTACATTCTTACTACAACCCATATAGCTGTGGTAAACTATCAGGGTGGAACACCATCAGGTCAGTGTAGAGGAATTTTGTTGTTAAGATACCATAATTATTTTAAGCAGAGTTTTTATGACACTATTGATGGGAAATGTATTAATATAGTCACAAATGGTCCTGCTATTTTGCCATTTTACTTCTTGTTTTTTACAGTTTGCTTCACGTCGTAACTACACATAAGTCTTACGGCAACGATGGGATAGGAAAGGGCTAGAAGTGGGAACGAAGCGGCCATGGCCTTAACTAAGGTACAGTCCTAGCATATGCCTGGCGTAAAAATGGGAAATCACGTAAAACCTTCTTTGGGGCTTCCGATAGTGGGGTTCGAACCCACTGCCTCCCGGAAACAAGCTGACACCTGGATGACCAAACCGCGCAGCTACTCGCTCGGTCTGTGTATTACCAGAGTTCCTCTCTCATACCTTGAGTAGGTTATTCAAATGCTTCTCGTGGTCAGGGACAACATTTTACATGTGAATGTCTCTTGCAACTCTTATTGTGATGATCTTTCTTTGTCTTCGTAGCCTATCGGTGTAGCGGTAGTGGGCCTGCCTCTCGTTCGGAGGCCCAGGGTTTGATTCCCACGAATGTCAGAGATTTTTACATTATCCTGAGGTCTACTTTGTCGTCCACTCAGCCTACGTGAGGAGGTATCTACGTGACAATAGGATAGTGTCTCCGGTCTACAAAGCCGAGAGTAATAGCCGACAGGATTCGTAACGCTGACCATGCGTCACTTAGTAGACTGCAGGTGTCCAGGCCCAAGAGCGGTCACACTGTTGGCCAAGGAACTTTAGGGCTTTAGCGCCATGAGGTTTGTTTTAATTATTTATTCTAAGCATGTTTTTATTCGGTTCTGGGCGTTCGAGGTCAAGTACATCTATTGTTAGTCCTGTAAGTCTGGAAGCTGACGGTTGCTCATGTTTTCGACATTCCCATTTACTACATTTCCTTCCGTGTAAATAAACCCTTATCTTTCATCCATTATCAAGGCGTGACAAGCACGAAGTTCATTGCATGAACAGTTTATTCATTTTAAATACTAGAGTCATCGATGAACCTTAAGCGCATTCTTTATGTGTGAACACCAATAACGTGTTTTAGCTTAGTTTCAGTGAAAGTGAAATATGTGCCACCGACCAAATAGACCGTCCGGTTAGGGGCGCTCAGTTGTGTGCTTGAATTTGGGAGATAGTGGGTTCGAACCCCACTGTCGGCAGCCCTGAAGATGATTTCCGTGGTTTCCTATTTTTCATACCAAGCAAATGCTGGGGCTGTACCTTCATTATGGCCACGGCCGTTTCCTCTCAGCTTCTATCCCATCGTCGCAATAAGACCTATCTGTGTCGGTGCAACGTGAAGACAGTTGTAAAAGAAATGTGCCGGTTTTTTAAATCTAGATTTCTTGTACGAAAGTGTGTTTAGTTACCGCTGAGATAATGTAAAGCCGTTGATTATATCGTAATAAGGTTATTTATCTGTAGCTAAATCTGAAAACATGAGGCCTGTAATTATGATGGTTTGTCACTTATCGAAATATTTAACACCGTGAAAAAAATAGAACTTAAGACAGCCAGTCAATAACCTTTCGTTGTAACTACGAGGCTAGTGAATTGAACCATGAGATTTTACATTTTAAGTCAGTAAACATTGGTCGAACATTATAAGCCTCACTAAGCAGAACAATTGAGCCTCATCACGGCACACTATGACCTTCGAACAGGATTATCTAAAACTTCAGTTAATTCCCTCCAACCCATAAACACACGGGATTAAGTTGTCATTAATATTCACTTTCTTCGACAAGGATAGGGAGCTTCTTAGCCCTGTATCAATAACAAACAGCTCTTGATAACCCACCAACTAGAATACTCATCCTCATAGTCGCTCGGAATCTGTAAGATCTTGGAAAGCCGTTCAGATTGTATCCATTCCGGAAACTAGAACAAGTTAACTTACAGGATGGAGACTATCTTCTACCAGAATAGATGAATACATTATTATACTGGCTACAGCAGTCGAACAAATGGTTTCTAATACAAACGGATTTGCATCTCACCGTCATCCGCGCAATTGGCTGAATGGTCAGTGTAGTCTTCGGTTTTCTGTGTTTTCCAATTTTCACTTCCAGCCAAATATGGGGCCACAGCCGTTTCTTGCACCTCCTTGGCATAATTTATTCCAACTACATTAACTCCTCAACTGAGGTTGGCGTCAGAAAAGCCATCCGACAATAACAACCTGTTGTAAAATTTCTTCTTGTCGCTGCGGAGCCAAAACCACGAATATGACAATGCTCATCGTACCCATCATTTTCCTCAAGACTGGTCACGCTTCCCAGCCACATATGTGTACCCAGGCCATCAAAACAACTTTTGTTATATTCGTTTTCCTATGCTGATATGTAAAGGGAAATGAACCTTACCGCATCATACTGTAGCAATGTATGTTTGCATGGCACAACGGGCGCCAGGAAATGTTCTCCGCAGAGCCTACGTGCTGCTGCGTAAGGGAGCATCAGCAGTTTAGTTGGCAGCACGGTGTCATAATTGTCACGCTCACTCGCTGACAGGCCAAGGTCAACAGGATAACAGTACAGGGAAGGCCACACGTGTGTAGCGTGAGCTGTGGGCTATCGAAATCGTCATTGTGTATTGCAAAAAGCGAGCGTGCAAATAGATTATTGCAATAATGCAACAAGATACAAGCGGTAATGTTTTCTACAGAAGAAAGAGCTTTTTTTTTTGGTGGAGTACGTTTTTCGCGAAGGCGATCGGTGTACGGAAAATATAAAACTAAAATTTCAGGCGTGGTTTCCTAATTCAAAATGTCCAAACCGAGATACCGTTCTGGATTTGATAAGTAAATTTCGTGTGACCGGCTCAGTTCACGATGTACCGGGAACAGGCAGGCTTACGCTTTTAACAGACGGAAAACGATTGATTAACTTAAAGTGCATATCATTAATTATGTGCAGTTCATTACGCAGGGAACTTTAGTGAAAGTCTTCGACAATATGTGTAGACGTGTCGATGACTCTCTTCGAACACAGGGACAACACTTCCAGCATCTGTTATGAATTGCTGTGTTCAGCCCCATGTCTTAATGGTTAGAGTGCTGGCCTTTGGTCACAGGGGTCCCGGGTTTGATTCCCGGCAGATTCGGGAATTTTAATCATAGTTGGATAATTCCCCTGGCACGGACACTGGATGTATGTGATGTCTTCATCATCATTTCATCCTTACCACTACGTGGAGGTCGCCTAAGGCGTCAAATGGAAAGACCTGCACCAGGCCTCTCCGGAGGCCACACGCCATCATCATCATGAATTGCTGCGGTGGGTACAGTGTTAACTGTTTACTGTTTGTTTTTGTTTTTTGTTTTGTTTTGATACAAGCGGCAGCAACCGTGTTGCCACTTAACTGTTGATGCCACATCACGCAGCAGCACGCAGGCGCTGCAGAGAACATTTCCTGGCGCCCTGTATTTACATACTCCTAGCGTGCTGTTCAACGACGTACTCACCCCCTTCCCCGACCTCTGGACTAAGGGTAGACACACAAATGACGGTGCATTGTGACTTAGTAATGTGTAAAATATTTGCATAGGAATTTACCCTCTTAATTTATCTCCGTCTTCAGTATCGATTGCGTTAATTTATATTTTTCTTACATTATACATATTTTAAGGACTACTAGAGCAGTTTTTTTTAATCAGTGATTATGGCCTTATATATTTACTGATCTCTGTCTCTGGGTAATATCTGAGCAACACATTGTCCCTATCACGTAAAATACTGTAAGCAGCATTAGCAGCAGCAACAGTATCTCTATGAAGTTTCATGTCATATTGAAAATAAAACTCCCATGCGATTCGTTAATTGAATATCACTTTAAATTAAATATGATTGTTATTCTGTAGAATCTGTGTATTAACAGTAGGAATTTATAATTTCCATTTTATTCTGCTGTACTTGAAATCCTGATAGATTCACGTTTCATTTTCTCGTCATCGGGTGAGTTCCCGTGCGGTTACTTGCGCGCAGCTGTGAGCATGCATCTGGGAGATAGCGGATTCGAACCCCACTGTCAGCAGCCCTGAAAATGGTGTTTCGTGGTTTTCCATTATCACACCAGGCTAATGCTGGGGCTACACCTTAATTCAGGCCACAACCGCTTCCTTCTCACTCCTAAGCCTTTCATATCCTATAGTCGCCGTAAGATCTGTGACGGTGTGACTTAAAGCAGCTTGCAAAAAAGCACATTATCTCGTCAGCAGAGAGTATTGTATTTTCTTTTGTTTTGTTGAGAGTATTTCGTTGTACAATGTGATGTTTAATAGTAATAATTTAATATAACAAATGCCACCTGGATGAGCTAGAGCCAATCATAAGCACTCACTTTGTATCTGTCATGAAGGTAGCATCAAAAGAGCTGATCAAAAGGACGCGCATCATAGTACTAACATTATTATTTCACAGCTATTACAGTACTAGGTATAGATACTTGACATCATCATCATCATCATCATCATCATCATCATCATCATCATCATCATCATCATCATCATCACCTCTTAAATTTAAGTGACTGAACGAACCGACTGTATCTGGATTAAAACCAATAACCTTGACTAAATAATACGAATGTCTCATCATTTTAAACAAATGGTCGGCCTTAACAGCAATGATTTTATTTCTGTCTTCATACATCTGACCTAAACTTACTTAGATTTTCAACATACCTTATGGTACAGATGCCCCTATTCACTCAGTTTTATGCAACCCTCAGATTGTAGTCAACTTAAAGCTATTGATCCTGGCTATTCACAACAATATCTGGTCTTATTACTCTTCCTATAATTCGTTTATTCGTGTCAACCAAATCAACATTAAAGATAAGATACCGAATGATGGTAAAGAACCGTGAAAATTCTGAATCACAGGAACGTCGTGTACAGAAAATATGATGGCTGAATGACCACAAGCAGTACTGACACAACAGCAGTAATTGAAAGCTAGTGATAGCCCAGCGTGGTGAAAGTTTGAGAAGGAAACCTGTGCTCGTTAGTCAGAGGTTCGAGTCCGATGTAGGGTGAGTGTTTCTATTTCATTGTTAATGTTCATGTGATACGCATTTTTAATACAAATCTAAATCATGAGCAGTTATTATATTGCTGGCACTCTGCTATGTTTATTTCTACGTAGCTGTTAACTGAGTTATTTGCACTAAAGTAAGCTATTACTGACAGAGATGCAATGGGCTTGTGTATGGCCATTCGACTAACGAAGCAAATATTCAAACTGGTGTCCGCTTTTGTTGGTAGTGATTAGCGTAATTAGGTGCCACCCCCGGAGACCCCGGTTCGATTCCCGGATCTGCAGCGAAGTTTGAAAAGTGGTACGAGGGATGGAACGGGGACCGCTCAGCCTCGGGAGATCAACTGAGTAGTGGAGGGTTTGCTTTCCATCTCATCCATCCTCGAAGTGTATTTCCATGGTTTCCTCCTTCTCCTAGCTTAAAGCCACGGCCGCTTCCTTCCCTATTACTTGCCTATTCCTTCCGATCTTCCCATCTTCTCACCAGCCCACAAGGCCCCTGTTTAGCATAGCAGGTGAGGCCGCCTGCGCGAGGTACTGCTCCTCCTCCACAGTTTCATACCCCGACCCCAACTCTGACGCTCCTGGTCACTTCCCTTGAGGTGGTAGAATTGGTATCCATCGCTGAGGCCGAGGGTAAAGCTAACCTGGAGGTCAAACGGATTAACAAAGAAGATAGAAATAAAGATGTTCAAATGACCACCTCTTTCGCTCATGCAAATCTGAGCACGGTTGAGAAGAGACATTCTTGCTTGCTGCAACATACGCGGGGAACCTGCCTGCAGGCTTCAGTGATGAGGGTTCGAGGCCCTCTCTTCCATCTAACCACATAGGCCTACTAATAAAAATCTTAAATAAAATACTGACATATTTAAAATAGTTAAACTACAAAAATTAATAGAATTGTGAATAAATTTAAATACATTACTAAGTTAATAGTAAAACTAATTAATATTAAAACTCTTAATAATGAGTAATCTTCAGGCGCGCACACATTCATACTTCAACCGTTCAGTCAGCTGTCCTTAGCAGATAAAGCCGCCTGGGTGAGGTACTGGTCCTCCTTCCCAGTTGTGTCCCCCTACCCAAAACTCACGCTCTAAGACACTGCCCTTAACGCGGTAGAGGTAGAATCCCTCGCTGGAGAGTAAACTGATTAAGAAAGGACGTAGGAAGTTAATCCTTGATTACGAATGCCTTTACGAGTATATTATAAAAATAAAATTGTAAAGTTCGTAACTGGATTGGAACTCCGAATCCCTGCAAACGATATCATGCCGCCTTCGATTTGTACCATGTAGCCACTCCAGGCGACACACAAGTAGGTCTCGTAACTCTGTACTAATGGAGTAATCTAGACTAAAGTTTCTCAACTTTTGTATTTTTACAAGTTCTGAACTCGAATGGGCAGACGGGTTTACCTTGCTGCATACACCACACTGTGCTAAGGAATCGTGTCTCTCTTAAGCCCAGATAGGTGCAACCATCCCCTATTAATTGGTTGAATAAGTCCTGCATAATGTTTCAGGTGATATTCACAACGCATTTGTCCATAGTTGGTGCTTACGTGGCGATATTTATTATGTATATTTATTATACTTGCTTAGAAAAAAATCTGAGAGTTCGGGAAAGTCAAGTCTTCGTAGAAGATACATAGGTGAATAAGAAATGAAAATTTAAAAAACGGCATGACTCAACAAGTGTTTTAACCCTCCTTGCTCCAGGTAGCCTATTGAAGTACATATACCATGCCTAATTCCACCTAGCTTCTTCCAACGCGGAAGTTAACCCCTTATAACTCTGTATTCACGAGCAGAGCGAAAGTTCTCGCTTCGAAAGTTAACGGTGTGTTATAGCATTATGGCCCAGTTTTATACTTTTATTGAACTCTCTAACGGTAGTAATTACTTGGCATAAGCTATCACATCTGCTGTGCAGAATTTGTGTGTCATAGATTATAAAATACTATGAAAAATACGTTCCTATCAATTTCGATGTGATGAGACTATACAAAAGTGCTGTGAATTGGCATGTGCATACTTGATTCTAAACTATCACATTTCTTATGATACAGCGTCCACTCTTTTCTATCAAAAGAAAATGGCCTCTTGTACCAATCAGATGCGCCATTCCTTACCGAAAGCTATGGGAGAGGCTATGGTTTGTACAGTACAGTAACATTTCATAAAAATGATTAGGTTGTTGTACTCCATTCTACATAAAATGATACAGTGTTTGCGAGATGGGCCTCACTTACTGCCCTTTGTACCGTTCTTGCTGTGTGCGGGGAAGTCTATATCTGGCGAACTCCACATGAAATTGCTGTAAGATGTTGCGTAAGATAGGACTAAGAGACATTTAAATCGTAGCTGGTTGCATATGGTCGGGAAAGATAGTGGCAGCTGCACCACACGGAATATGCCAGGTTTGACGCAATCGAAAGAAATTTGTGTAGTTAATACGCATGTTCTCGAATTTCACCGAAAGAAAATTGTACATGATTTGAAAAATCTTGAATATTTTCTTCGCCAAAGCTGTATGAAGTGATTTTTAAACTTAGACTATAACTTAACTCGTAGTTGTAAGTTTGGCTCTGTACTGCACTTAAATATTGTTTGTATTCATTAGATAGAAAATAAACTAAGTTTTATTGTTTTTGGTTGTAAGAGTTTGTTTAAGTTGAGAAACCACACAGAGCCAGGAACATCCGGACCCCACATCACTTTAATGTAAAAGATAATTTAAAAAAATGATCTGAAATACCTCAATTAATCTTCGAAATTATTATATATAAATCTGAACAAGAAACAAAAAACAACAGTCTGTAGACATTTATTTCCTACTTTTCACAAGACTATAAATAGCGGACACGTGTAGTTTCTCTAGTAACCGATTCATATACAAACAAGGCACGAGGTTCTTAGTACTTCACTGACACACATGAAACGTTGCATTCGGTATAATAAACGCAAAATTGGGTACTGCAATAACGTGGCATGTTCCTATTTTCTTTTATCATACTGCCAGTTGATTTTTGATTCATTGTCAGGAACATGTCCTCATTTCTTTCTATCGTTGGAGTAAGGATGGTTTCGTGTCGAAAAACATGTAAGACGTATTCTTGCGCAATGCACTCGAATGTATTATTACGTTGATTGTTTTAATTATTATATTAAGGAGTCAAGTACACAGTTATCAGCTCATGTATATACTGTATTTAAATAAAATTATACAATTTTGTAAAGTCTAATGCAATATATTTCGTTCTTTTGTTCCAGGTAAGATGATGACAAGGAAAACATGATCATACGTTCACACTTCATGGTTGACCCTGTATGCATTCTTAGCTTCGTCGTTTTTAAATTACCATTTATGTCAGGTTCGTAATGAATTGAATTTTATTACATACTGCATGTTGATATCCCATTATATATACTTCATTTCATATTACCTTCCTCAACAATGAGACATGTATGTTCTTGGCATCAGCCTGTCCTCAGACGCTGCGACGCGACGCGACGCGACGCGACGACCGGGCTGCATAACAATTGAAGCGAACCTTATCGCAGCTTATGGAGCGGAATTGTGGAATGCAGGAAGGCGCTCTGGTAAACGTCCCATGACGCTATTAACCTCAACTCATGTTGTTCATCTTGAACTTGTGGGCGGGTGTCAATATTGGAATAAATGACACCAAATTTCTACCTCTGAAATGGATACACAGCTCTTCTTTGCTACGATCATGATAAAAATGACCATTATGATTACTCTACGTCCGCCTCTGTGGTGTTGTGGTTAGTGTGATTAGCTGCCACCGCCGTAGGCCCGGATTCGATTTCCGGCTCTGCCAGGAAATTTGGAAAGTGGTACAAAGGATGGAACGGGGTCCCCTCAGCCTCGGGAGGTCACATGAGTAGAGGTGTGTTCGATTCCCACCGCAGTCATCCTGGAAGTGGTTTTCCGTGGTTTCCCACTTCTCCACCAGGCAAATGCCGGGATGGTAGCTAATTTAAGGCCACGGCCGTTTCCTTCCCTCTTCCTTGTCTATCCGTTCCAATCTTCCCACCGCCCCCCACAAGCCCCTGTTCAGCATAGCAGGTGAGGCCGCCTGGACGAGGTACTGGTCATTCTCCCCAGTTGTATCCCCCGACCCAATATCTCACGCTCCAGGACACTGCCCTTGAGGCGGTAATGGTGGGATCCCTCGCTGAGTCCGAGGGATAAACCAATCCTGGAGGGTAAACATATTAAGAAGAATAAGATGATTACGCTATATGTTTAACCTATCTGTAGTTCGTGTACCGTAGTTTTGATGAGAAGCCTCAGTGGCTACATTTTGTCCCGATAAACGAGTTCCATAACGTGTAAGTAAATCGACTGACTGACTGAATGCACCGGGAGTCGATCCTGCAACCTTCAGCATAGAATGGGGAAATCTTATCCGGATACGTCAGGCATTCGGGTTCTGTGGGGTGATATCAGCGTTTAATGAGAGAATGAGTTGTAGAATGTCAGTCTCCTGATCCTAAGACGTGCGTTGAAACCCGGCGGAGATAGTTGGATTAATTAAGGGCAGAATAATATTCATTCGACACGCCATGTCCTACGATATCGACATGCAAAATATCCATGGTGACACATTCCGTGTTTAAAGCAGTACATGTTAGTACAAGCCATGGAAGTCCTTGGAGGAGTGGAAACTATCCGTAACCAGGACACTAAGTGGGATAGAGAGAATAGCTGTATGCCCGGCCAACATTATGCATAGCAGTTAACACAGTCCCCATTTATGGTATAGGCCATGTGCCTCTCCTGAAGTGCAAATTTCGTTTTCTAAATCGTTGGATTCGCTGACAGGGAATCGAACCCATGCCCTTCTCGGTCACCATACACGTGACATTAGATCTCTTAATAGAATTCTGGTCTGTCTGCCATCTGGTTAAAATAAAAGAGAAACATCCAAATTGACGCTCTGGCAGCCTAAGAAACTTCAGGTCTAAAAGCATGCACGTGGTGGATTATTGTTAGTAGTAGTAGTAGTAGTAGTAGTAGTAGTAGTAGTTCCGGAGAGAGTGGGTTCAAACCACGCTGTCGGCACCCCTGAAGGTGCTCCTCCATGGTTTCCCATTTCCACACCCAGCAAATTGTGGAGCTGCACCTAAATTAAGGTAACGGTTGCTTCCTTCCCATTCCGAGCCCTGTATTATCATATCGTTGCCATAAGATCTTGCTATGTCGGAGCGAAGTAAAAGAAGGTAGTAAATACAAAGAAAGAAGATATGTATTATACCATTTTTGCTCTTGGTCTCCAAGGGTTATACAGACCCTGAAACTGAGGCAAAATATATTTAATTAGATTTTTTTGGTATAATTCTTTAACAGAGTTTTATAATTACATTTGTAACGCAATAAAAGTTCAACTCGTGTCAAAAGAAGGGACTAGTCCGACGTTATCATTTCAATGTGACAAAATGTGATTAAAATAAATGTATAGATAATGAAAACGGATTATATTTTTATTATAAAACTGCAAGTAGCAAAACATACATTGTTGTCACTTACGATGACGTTGCCGTCCGCCGTAAATAAATACCCTCGCACGCTGCTAGCCACGTCTACATTGGGTAACAACAAGGCAGCATCTGTAAAGCTTGGAATATAATGTTTTTAGAGAGAAAGTTTTACATGATATGATAGAGTTTTCTCCCTCACTCGAGGGAAAAAGTTCACCTTTCATATAACACAATATTCTAGTTAGTGATATAAATTCCGGTGTAGTGGTAGCGTGCCTGCCTCTTACCCGGAGGCCCCGGATTCGATTCCCAGCCAGGTAAGGTATTTTTACCTGCATCTGAGGGCTGGTTTGAGGACCACTCAGCCTAGGTGATTAAAATTGTGGAGCTATCTGACGGTGAGGTAGCGGTCCCGGTCTAGTAAGCCAAGAATAACGGCCGAGAGGATCCGTCGTGTTGACCACACGACACCTCGTAATCTGCAGGCCTTCGGACTGAGCAGCGGTCGCGTGGTAGGCCAAGGCCCTTCGGGGCTGTTGCGCCATGGGTTTTATTTTCTGCATATAAATTCACTTTTATGTTTATCTGTTCTGTAGTCTCCTTATCTGTTGAATATCACCATTCATTCAGTATTAAATTTTCGTCGTCTTTTCTGAAGTCTGTTATACATGATCAAATTTTTTGTCAAATTTATGACTTCACAAGACTTCACAAGAATGTTCAGTACATCACAAGTTTACTTGTCAAATCGCTTGCAATATTTGAGAAATCTTCAAAATCCTTGAAAGTGAATTAGAACACAATCTAATGGGTCAAAGAATTGCCAAGTCTTTGACAGAATTGACCAATGGAATTCGGGTATTAACGGTGCGCGCTAAGCCGCAAGGCATGCTGGGAACATCGGGAATGAAAACAACAAAAATGGTTTCGTCTTCATGATCGAGGTGTGTTGTTTATGTATTTATTGCAAAGTATGAGGCAGACCCTTGCATATATCAATGGACTTGAGGGCAACGTACGAGGAGAATGCAAGAGAAATACGGCCATTGGACAGTTTATGTTTGTTACCGGTACGGTAACATGGAAGTAAACACTATCAGTAATATTCGATTTTTTATTACTTTCGCATGTTCTTATTATTATTATTATTATTATTATTATTATTATTATTATTATTATTATTATTATTACTATTATTATTATTATTCTGGATTTCCTAATATGTTTTCATGTAATGAGATACGAATTTCCTTTGCATTACTATTAATTTTATTCATTTAATCTTAGTAAATGCAATATAAACATCTCTGCAAATAATACTGTATTATGGCAGTAAATACTCTTCTTTTATTGTTCTTCTTCTTCTTCTTCTACCGCTTTTCCCACACCTGTGGAGTTGCGGGTGCGAACTGTGTTGCACATGTGGATACTTTTTGCTAGTTGTTTTTCGTCGCTCCGACACAGATATTTCTTATGGCGACGATGGGACAGGAAAGGGATAGGAGTGGGAAGGAAGCCGCCTTGGCCTTAATTATGGTACAGCCCCAGCATTTGCCTTGTGTGAAAATGGAAAACTACGGAATACCATCTTCAGGGCTGCCGACAGTGGGGTTCTAATCTTCTGTCTCCCGAATACTAGATACTGGCCGCACTTAAGCGACTGCAGCTATCGAGCTCGGTACATGTGGATTTGATCCTGTTTTATGGCCGGATGCCCTTCCTGACACCAACCTTATATGGAAGGATGTATTCACTATTGCGTGTTTCTGTGGTGGTTGACATTGTAGTGTGTTGCCTGAATGTGAAGAGAAATTGGTGGGACAAACATAAGCACCCAGTCCCCTAGCCAGAAGAATTAGTCAAACACGATTAAAATCCCCGACCCGGCCGGGAATCGTACTCTGAACCGAAGGCCTCAACGCTGACCATGCAGGCAATGAGCCGGACGTTGTGGCAGCAAATAATTTTAAAATTTTTTTTGGAAATAATCTCATTAATATTTTCCCCAAGTGAATTGTGGTTTATGGTGCGCTTCTCTTCTTTCTAGGAATATATCCCACTGCTAGTGCAAGAACCACAAATGCTATTTGCCTTCCCTCCATGTTAAAACATAATGCTATCAAACCTTCCCAAATCTTCGCAAATCTTGGCAAACCTTCAAAAATGCTGAATAATCTTTGACAAAATTTGATCATTTATCTTATGAAGTATTGAATTGAAAGAAAAATGTGATGGTGTACAACAGATATAATACGAGTGTTGAACTTCTTGTTCCTAAGTCCGTTAACATTGAGAAAGATTTTTAAGCACACATCCTGAGCTTTATCTTTAAGTATGTGGCTAAGGATATTACTGTCAGGTATACACCCACTCTTCGCGTGTGCGAAGTCTCGCAAACGTCTTTCATAGGTAATTATTTCGATGAGGATCTTCGGTGATCTGCCTCAAATTGTTGGTAAATGTCCGACTCGTTGGCTGAATGGTCAGCGTACTGGCCTTCGGTTCAGAGGGTCCCGGGTTCGATTCCCGGCCGGTTCGGGGAGTTTAACCTTAATTGGTTAATTCCTACGGCACGGGGCTGGGTGTATGTGTTGTCGTCATCATTATTTCATCCCCAACTTGACGTGCAGGTCGCCTGCAGGAGTCAAATAGAAAGACCTGCACCTGGTGAGTCGAACCCGTCCTGGGATATCTCGGCACTAAAAGCCATACGACATTTCATTTCCATTTGTTGGTAAATATTGTTGTAAAAGATATTGTATGATGGTGTCCAGTGAGCACGAGTAAGTTGGCCGAAAACTGGAAAATACTTCGTATGATAAAGGCAATATGGTGGTGGAGAGGGGTAAGGGCGGGATAATTGATAGCCGAATGGGTACTATCACTGGCATCTCACCGAGGTGGCAGGGCTCAAATCTTAGCCAATGTACATAGCGTTTCTGAAATGAAAATCCGCGTTCCTGCTGTAGCCATGAGAATACAAGACTTATGCAAAATTCCACCCATCGTTTAATTTTAAAATTCCCAGTGCATTGGCTGGGATTCGAAACGCAGCTATTTTAGTGAAAACCTAAAATCGATATTTACTGGTTCACACTCTAGTACAGTCGCAGGAATGACTGTTTTACTTAGACACACTCTCACAGAAAGAGAGTAGGGTCATCGGCGCCCATATTCCTAACATACCAACACTAACTTGGAGCGTAGAAAGTTAATAAAGTAAGTCAAGTTACCATTGCCTTCTGTAGACTAAGGAATTACAAACCAATATAATAGTATCAGAAAATTCCCGGAAGAGCTGGTTGAGAGGTAAATGTGCATAGTGTCGTCGATCCTGCTGCCGCGGACCAGACGCCACGGTCTAGAAGAGTGTCACGTAGCAGCATGGCGGTATCGCAGGCGCTCAGGAGACCTGAATGTCAGGAGACATGGTATGCGGTGGTGTTGAAAACATGTCAGGGTTATGTCCCAATTCCAACAGAGATGCAACATCAAACTGATGAATATACTGTGAAAAACTCACGCGAAAGCAATAAAGACATTGCTGCAGGTCCGCAAAAATAATTGTAAAAAGCCTGGTATAGGAGGTTCCTAAGGAAATCACTCAATCAAATTTGTGTGCGCAGGAGGATAGTTCTTCGAGGGTGACTAGGCAAGATTGTCAGTACACGGGTGTGCATGAAGTGGAATCCATTCTAATTATTTCCGTAAAGTGTAACGAAATATAATTTCTGGGAATACTGTCATGGAGTACTTTCCTGTTTTAACGGTATGGTTTAAATAATACATTCCACCTAGCGAGTTGGCCGTGCGGTTAGAGTCGCAGAACTGCGACTTTGCATTCGGGAGATAAAGGGTTTGAACCCCACTGTTCGCAGCCCAGAAGATGGTTTTCCATGGTTACCTGTTCTCACGCCAGGCAAATGCTGGGGCTGTGTCTTAATTAAGGCCACGGCCATTTGTTTTCCACTCTTAGCACCTTCCTATCCCATCGTCTCCATAAGACTTATCTGTGTCAGTGTCACGTAAGCAAATTGTGGAAATGAAAACAAATAATACGAAAAAAGAACAGTAACACTCTCAAAGGCTCCATGTCTCTTAGATGTTCCTGAATGTAAGGTCCTCTGGAAAATTTGATGTTTGGTTAAATTCACCAAGTAGAACCCGAAATACAGACTTGAATTATCTTCAGCCTTAATAATGAATAGGCTAGGACTATATAATCACAAATTCTTCACTATTTCGGCTACTCGAACACTACCACCCAAGTTTTTTCAATAAAGAATCTCAGAATCTCGTCTCACTATTTTTACAGTTTCTAGTGCTCATAGTATCAAATTCTGACCAGAGACCTGAATCACACTGTCGTAGTTGTGATATTGGTTTCCATGCAGATATGATATTGCTGCGTTTATCGTATAAATGTTTGTGTTGCTAGGCCAGCACAAATTCAGCTGGATGAATTGCGTTTTGAGAGAGACAATCCCCCAAATTACAAAATAAATGATGAGGCATTTTCAAGCACATTATTGTCGATAATAAATACATAGCCAACGAACCACAAACGCGGGACTTCCCCTACCCCATGCCTGTCAGCCTTTTAACGTTTCCTGGTTGCCCTATCACACCCCGCACCCGGCGCAAAGTAATTTCATTCGCCGGATACAAATGAGAGCGCTTTGTAAAGCAGCAATGCATGACTGATAATGGTCTCGACTTTATATATGAAAAAATCCTAATATACAGTTTACAGTTCTGGAATTTTTTTACAACAGATCGATGTTTCGTATAGGTTTTTTTTTTGCTTTACGTCTCACCGACACAGATAGGTCTTATGGCGACGATGGGATAGGAAAGGTGTAGGAAGTGGAAGGAAGCGGCCGTGGCCTTAATTAAGGTATAGCCCCGGCATTTTCCTGGTGTGAAAATGGGAAACCACGGAAAACCATCTTCAGGGCTGCCGACAGTGGGACTCTAACCCACTATCTCCCGATTACTGAATACTGGCCGCACTTAAGCTACTGCAGCTATCGAGCTCGGTTGTATAGTTATCCATATCCTTCCATGGGTGTTTCTCATTTTAGAGTGCAGAGTCTTGAGATGAGAATCAAAAATGTTATTCTACACCCAACTCAGAAGCCACATTTCGTTGCGATGTATTCCCTTTGACGAAAATTCATCCGTCAGTGGTAGATCGTATTGCAGATTAGCAGGTGAAAATAAATCATCGTAAATGCTTGATGTGTCTGTTTTTAATTTCGGAAGGCAGCTGTTTTGGTGAGGTCTTGTATTTTACTGGAAGGTAACTAAACATCATATAGATAAGTTCATCGAAATTTATAATTTTGAAAGTAATGTATCAGCTCAATTTTGTAAAGGAATTGTCTGTTTCTGTATTGTTGGGATATAAGGTGCCTGTGTAAATTAATTAATTAACAACATTGGGCTGATATTCTCTACATGAAAAAGGTAATTATCTCTCTGGAGTGCTTTAAGAAACTTGCTGCAAAATTGTCTCCATAACCAACATAACATTAATTTATTTCCCACTGAGACAGTGCATTCTCGTGATATGTGGAATATAAAGACTACAAGGTAAATGAAAAGGCGTATGGCTTTTAGTGCCGGGAGTGTCCGAGGACATGTTCGGCTCGCCAGGTGTAGGTCTTTTTATTTGACTCCAGTAGGCGACCTGCACGTCGAGTTGCGGATGAAATGATGATGAAGACGACACATACACCCAGCCCCCGTGCCAGCAAACTTCAACAATGATGGTTAAAATTACCGACCCTGCCGGGAATCGAACCCGGGACCCCTGTGACAAAAAGTCAACATGCTAACCATTTAGCCATGGAGCAGAATAAGAATATGAGGTAGCATTATAATTTCTGAAATATACGAGGAATATTTACACAGCTTTACGTATAAATGAGAGAATAAGGGAAAATAAATTAATTTAGTTGAAAGCCAATTGAGGTGATATATTGCTTTCAATGTCATCGCGACCGGCTCAATAGATAAAAGGTTAGCGTGCTGGTTTTTGGGCCAAAAGTTGCTGGGTTCGATTCCAGGCCGGGTTATGGATTTTAACCTTCATTGGTTAAATCCGATTTCTGTGTGTCATCATCATTAGAATTCATCATGTGTAGGGCCCAATCCTCACAGACGTGCAAGTTGCCAATATGACGTCAATTAGAAAGATATGCACCAGGCTTCTCATGAAGGCCACACGCAATTATTATAATATCACTGAGCAAGTGGCTGTGCGGTTCGAGTAACGTAGCTATCAGCTTGCATTCGGCAGATAGTGGGTTTGAACCCCACTGTCGTCAGCCCTGAAGCTGTTTCGCCGTGGTTTCCCATTTTCACGCCAGGCAAACGCTCGGGCTGTACCTTAATTAAAGCCACTGTCATTTCCCTCCCACTCCTAGCCCTTTCCTATCCCATCGTCACCGTGAAACCTATCTGTGTCGGTGCGACCTAAATCAAATTGTAAAAACAAAAATATTATGTTGTTGCAGTCTTTCTTCATTCTTTCTTCCACCTGCTCTTCGGATAAGTAGTGACTTTGTGTTGGCCTTATTAATTATCATTTATGTTAATTTCTTATGCTCTAAACACTTAAAGTGATAAGATAGTTACTACTTATCCCGTTTTTCCTATTACTACTTCTACACAGCCCAGTAGGATATTCCTAGTGGGATACACGTTTCAGTTCATGCCACAAAATCGTTATACCTTTGTAAAAATGGATGAAAACTTATTTTCCCTACCAAGTTCACTTCAGGTGCGAAAATAAATATACAAGTAAACAAAATAAGGTATTAAAATATTGAATGAAAAAAGACGTTTCCTTTACTTATTCTCAAACATTCTGATTGGGCATGTAGTAAGCAAGAAGCAAGTATTCACTTATACAGGCAATCTAGTGCTAACATGTATGAAAGTGGGCTGTTAGGAGGTTGAGGTAGTTTTGAGAATCTAGTGTTCCTTCTATGAAAAATGGACCTATGAGCTGCTGGTTCACTATTCTATCATCATCATTTTGCAGCTCCAGTTTCCCGGATGTGGTTCCCAAGCGCTCGCAATTTAGTCCTGTCAAAGTATAGTTTCTGTTCCGTATGTCCTCCCACTTTACATTCCTCTTGCTGACCTCTGATTTCACTGTGTCTATCCATCGATTCCTTGGACTCCCTACTGGCCTCTCCCCATCCATTTTGCCGTCAAATTTAATTCCTTGCTTTTCCTCATAACATGTCCAAACCATTGTAGTCTGCATCTTTCTGACAGCTCGGTAAGAGGTATTTTGATACCAGCCTCCTTTCCCTTTGCCTCATTGGTAATGTTTGTCCTTCCTTGTATTTTGGTTCATTGTTCTGATGAATTTCATTTCTATTGACTCGATTTTACAATCAAACTCGTTATGTAGGATACATGTTTCGAGTCCATAGATGAGGATGAATCATGGTAACTTTTGCTTTCTGGGGTATTTTATCGTGCCAGGGTAGATTTTTCACTTAAAAGTAAAGCTGAGGAACTTTCTGAGTCCTATTAAGTACATCTTGGTTTAATGTGTTATGTTTTGAAATGATACTTCCAAGGTATTTGAAGTTAGAAACAAAGTTTAACAGAGTTCCCTAGAGGAAAATGTTTGAATCTGTGCCTTTCCTGTTACTAGTCATTTAAACAGTTGTTTCACTGATGTTTCATCGATATTCTTTAAATTTGCCATTCCAAAGATTTAGTTCCTCCTGAACTTATGTTCATTTTCTCCGCAGATCGGAACATAATCTGCATATATTACAATGTTAGCCTCTTTGCATTGTTCTTTGATGGATTTTATGACCCGATCCATAACAATGACGAATAGGAATAGTGAAGTCACTTCCCTGCCGGTCTCCTCTTATGGTTTCAAACCAAAGTGATTTTCCATCTCCTACACAGATACAACATTATGGACAGAGCATCTCTACTTTATCATTCTGGAAGTTTGGCACACCATCTAATCATTCCCACATTGTCTTCCTAGGCTTACTGTCGTAAGCCGTCGTGATGTCCATGAAAACTATCACTCAGTTCTTACCATATTCCTAGCTCTTCTGTGTTAGCATTTTGACGGCGAAGGTCTGTAGTGATTCGGCTCGTTCTGAACCCGTGTTGCTCCTCCTCCAATAAAAGTTCTACAATATTCCTGATTCTCCTCTCAGTGATCTTTTCCCGAAATTTAAGTGAGTAAGAAAGTATAGTGATGCCCCTAAAATTTCCAAATAATGCTTTTCATCCAGTCCTCTGATACCCTGTTTTCTTTCCAGATGGCAGAGTGCACTCTGCACAACCATTGTACGCCTTGTGTTTTAGCTACCTTTATCAATTCAGCAGTATGGTAATCAAACCCTAGGGGCTTACCAGTTTTTAAGTTCTTCAGCTCACACTTCACTTCTCTCCATGCTAGCTGGAGTTGTGCTCCATCACTCGCACTTAAACGTCAATATTCAGTGATACCACTTTTAATACTTTCTCCTTTTCATAAAGTATTGAAGTAGTTCTTCATTTCATCCTTGATCCCTTGATGTGTCTTCACCAGGTTCCAGCCCGTTGTTTCCAGTGCAAGGATATTGCCGTGCCCACTTCTTGTATTCTTTACTACTTTATGAAGAACATCCTATTACTTTCACAGTTTTCTGTTAGGCTGGCACTGAACTCGTCCCAACGCTTCTCCTTTTCTTCTTTAATCAGTCTATTCACAAATATTTTCTTGTTCCGGTACTCCTGTGCCCGAATTTCATCTACTTGGTGGACTGATTTCTGATTTTCGTTATCTATCCTTGAATGACAGCCACTCTTCTTCTACTTCTCCTAATAATTTTTTGGTAACTTGCCCGAGATCTTTCTTTGGTATTGTTCTTCCTTCACATCTTCTCCCAGCAACCAGGTCTTTATCTTTGGCATTTCCTTGCGCTGAACGTTCTGCACGTGGACGTTGCCAATGTCCCCCTGCACATCAACATATTTGTGGAGAACGAAAACAGCTTCATTTCTGGCTTCATCAGGGCTCCCACTACAGTACAATACATAACCATTTCGTGAAGTTTTCTTTCTTGAACCTGTCCATTTCGTCTCACTCAAATCTAAACTCCCGAGTGTGCATCTGTTCACGAGGTTAACAATTTCTTCGCATTTTCTAGTAAAGGTGAGGATACTGAGGGGTCCAATACTGAGCTGACTCTTTCCGTGTAATGTTGGTCTCTTCCTGGATCTCTGATGGGCCTCGGGTTGTTGGCCGTCATAAGTTCGTGTGTTGAATGTCTGCTAATTTTAACACTTTTATATCAGAGGCTTGTTTTGGTTTTGAAAATAAAGAACTCACCAACTCTGTTCAGCTGGCTTGCTAGGCCTAATACTGTAGAGGACTTCCTGTCAAGGTAATTTCCCTTAGCCTTTGGCAGGCCCCTGCCACACCTGCAAGGTAGCAGCGTTTTGCTGAATGCATGTGCCATTTCCTACACAAAGACATCACTAAGCTTCCTAAGGGAAAACTCCCCCGATCTTATCCGCTGGTTCTCCCTTGGAAGTTCTCCACCTTTAACCGTTGGTTCTCCCTTGGCTTGTCGGGATTGGTAGTGTTCACCCAACCCTCGGCCAGACATTCACAGGTAGTACAGTCTACTGTCACATACGGTAGCAGGATTTTCCTGACCGGACCCATTCATCTATTCACCATCACAAACCACAAATTTAATCTCCATTTCCACGTGATGAAGCCAGTGGGGAATGTTTACGGACCAATAGTGCATGTTTAGAAGGATTACATGGCCTTGGTTTGTAAATGTTGCTTCATCACTAAACAAAATACATGAAAAATCTGGTGTGTCTTGTCTTAATGTCCATGTACCAATGTTAACATGATTTCGAAAATCGATCCCATGGAGCTCTTGATGGAAATAAATGCGATACGGATGGAACTTACGACGGTGGAGACCGCGTAGTACACTTGATTGATTTCTGCAAATTCTTCCTGTGATTGAACGGGCACTAACGTGTGGAACTACAGCAACAGCAGCTAGAAGATTAATTTCACCCTCTCTTACAGTCACTGGCTTGTTTCTGTTACGTTTTCTAGGTGTTGCACTTCCAGTTTCACGTAATATTGTTTGAAGAGGTTCAAGAATAATTGTCGAGGTGGGTGAGATCTATTGTGATATAATTCCGCGTTCAGTGCATGAGAACAAACAGCATGTCCATACATTCTCCATTCACGATTAACATTTCGGATTTTTCCACATTGGTAAATACCATCTTAAACCACGTCCTACCTCTTGAACTATCACAAAATAACTAACAAGGAAGTCGGAGTGCTGTCACTGGACTGTAAAGAAAACATACTCTAAGAACCTGATAGCCTCGTAACCAAGCAGTTCAATGGAACAGATCACAGTCGGTATTTACAATTTTCAAATTGTAATACATCGTAACATACGTGTACTAGAATCCAATAAGATAAACTCTTGATATTCTACTTTACTCCAATTCAATTTTGTTAATGCCAATAGGCGTTTTCCCTTTTGAAAATTGTAATTTTATAAAACAATACACATTCTAATAACACAGTGCAACAGTGAAATGCTCTTGGACACAAAATATATCAATTACCATGTTTTCGAACACGCCGATCACGAAAATAGCGTTAGTTTTTTCGTATAACCTGTCATTGTTGGGATATTTGTATTCCGCCCTATAGCGGGACTGTTAATTCTCAGAGAGCGGAAGGCGTTATTGTCTCCCTTGTCTGGGCAACTTTCTTATTATATCTCTCAGTTTTATTACTCTAATAGTGACGATGATGTCCGACTCGTTGGCTGAATTGTCAGCGTACTGGCCTTCGGTTCAGAGGGTCCCGGGTTCGATTCCCGGCCGGGTCGGGGATTTTAACTTTCATTGGTTACTTCCAGTGGCCCAGGGACTGGGTGTTTGTGCTGTCTCCAACATCCCTGCGACTCACTTACCACACACAACACTATCCTCCACCACAATAACACGCAGTTACCTACACATAGCACATGCAGCCTACCCTCACCGGAGGGTCTGCCGTACAAGGGCTGCACTCGGCTAGAAATAGCCACACGAAGTTATTAGTGACCATGATGATGACGACGTTTGTTTTTTAAAGAGGCCTAACAGCAAGATCATCAGCCCCTAATGGTACGAGGTGCAACGAAATATAACGGGTAATTAAATTTCAAAACTATCCTCTGAGTACAATTTAAAACGACCGATGAAGAAAAAATGGCCTTGAATCCAAAACAATCAGTGGATCCCATTCACAATTCTTTATTTTCTGGGATGATGCTTGTTGTCCACAGGCGTCCAAAATTCAGGTCACAGGCGCCTCATAATAAGTAGTACTAATCAATGGTAAAGCAGAACCATGATGTTTCTCGTATAGTAGTACTAATTATAGTTACAAAAATTAATGTTGTTCCTCACATGATGGCACTAATCACAGGTATTTTAGACCCAGGGTATGTCACACATAACGGCACTAATCACAGGCAACACAGACGCATAGTATTCCTCATATAAGGGTACTACTCACAAGCAACGCAGACCCATGGTGTTGCTCGCATAGACGCACTAACATGTCTAGATCCGTGGTATTCTTCATATAGTGGTACTCATCACAGGTTAAGTATACTCATTCTGTTGCTCACATAGTGCTATTAATCACAGGGAATGTAGACGCACGGCGTATCACGTATTATGGCAACACCCACAGGCAACACAGACTCTTCGTATTCTCCATATAATGGTACTGCTCATATTTTAATCCTCCCCCGATGATACTAATCACAGACCCAACTGGAGGCAGTAGTGGTATGCATTCCCCAGGGAGTAGTGATTATTGCTTTAAGAGGGAACACAACTAGCCACATGTAGTATTACTAATTGCATGTAAAGTCGACCCATGGTGTTCATCGCGTAATAGTAGTAATCACTAATTGTCTCATTGTTCCAAAAGTATCATCCCTTGGTCGCCCTTTTTATTCGCCTTTTACGACAGCTGGGATACCGTGGTTGCGTTTTTAATCTGCGTCCCCCACTCACATGGGGTTGCGTGTTATGCATTATATATGATTTAGGTTGAAATTACAACAAATATAATAATAAGAAGCATAGAAAACCGCAAATGATCAACAGTGAACAATATAGCCTATGCTGTATGTTGGCGGGAAGTTCATCATGTCCTCTCAAAAATCTCTTAGGTGATAGAGAAAAAGGAGCGATAGTTTCAAAATCAGCATATGCGAATAAACTAAAACCGCATATTTTCATATCTCAGAGCGAAAAATTAAATTTGTTGTACTGTGTAATTATTACAATCTCTGTATGGGGTAAAATTATTAGGCCTAGGTTACGCTTCGTTCCTGTGAACGCAGCAAATCAATAGAACCTCAGAAGTATTTGGGGTACAAATTTTAGATGATTCTTCCTGTATATACTGAGTTATTTAATTATAGTTTTGGGTTTATAATTACAAATCGTTGCATGGTATGGATATACAGAGGATGGAATGTAGATATGACTAGCCTAACGTTCAAAAGAATCGTCTTTAGACTCATTAGAGACCTATTTTTAAACTGATCTAATGTTATTGGTCAACTTCTGCCGTTTGTAAAAGCATTTAATTTGCTTTAAAACCAGTATAAACGTCCTCCTTCTTGAGGATTGTTTTCATTTACATCCTCACACATTTCTTCCTATCTGTCGCAGTACTCCAACAGAGCAGCGTATCCAGTGACACATCCATTTAAACCCAGTGGACATTCGTTTGTAGGCCTTCCACCACTCGGCGTCCATCTCACGCTCTAGTTAAAAAGCTCATCACAACACTAGTGGAATAACATCCGTTTGAAATAATAGTGACCGGGCGAGTTGGCCGTGCGCGTAGAGGCGCGCGGCTGTGAGCTTGCATCCGGGAGATAGTAGGTTCGAATCCCACTATCGTCAGCCCTGAAAATGGTTTTCCGTGGTTTCCCATTTTCACACCAGGCAAATGCTGGGGCTGCACCTTAATTAAGGCCACGGCCGCTTCCTTCCAACTCCCAAGCCTTTCCTATCCCATCGTCGCCATAAGACCTATCTGTGTCGGTGCGACGTAAAGCCCCTAGCAAAAAAAAAAAAAGAAATAATAGTGAAAAATGTTGGAGTTGTGAAATCCTACCAAATGTACACAAACTTAATGAAACCCAGTTACGACTATAACGTCATGTAGTGTTGACCACAGGAATCACTCGTGTGTACCGGCTGTAACGTTGTCATGAAAAACCACATTCTACGCTTGCATTTATGAAGTAATCCAGAGTTCAATTTTTAAGTATTGATTTAAAATCTTGTTTGCATAGACATGATTTTAAATGCTGAATGACCTGTACAAGGAGAGGACTTATGATGCAGAATTCATCGGTTCGACCATGAATCGCATTCAGTTTGAGAGATTTAATTATTCACACTCAATGAAGGAACAACCTTGGATAGTAACCGCAAGTATTCTTTTATATCTTTTCCCCAGTAAATGAAATGGCGTATGGCTTTTAGTGCCGGGAGTGTCCGAGGACATGTTCGGCTCGCCAGGTGCAGGTCTTTTGATTTGACACCCGTAGGTGACCTGCGCGTCGTGATGAGGATGAAATGATGATGAAGACGACACATACACCCAGCCCTCGAGCCGGCGAAATTAGCCAATGATGGTTAAAATTCCCGACCTTACCGGGAATCGAACCCGGGACCCCTCTGACCAAAGACCAGCACGCTAACCATATAGCCATGGAGCCGGACTTTTCCCCAGTAATAACAGTACACACTCAAGTACATTTTTCACGACAAATAATCCTCTGGATGTTATGCCACGCACACAAATGGCCGATACTGATGAATATGGCTCGAAAGTTCATGCCCTAAAAACATAGAAATATGCATGAAAATATGCTCTTAAAAACTTGAAAATATGCCAATAAATGTGCACTATAAATAGCAGTAGACCAGTCAGGTTAGTATTGATAATAATAAACTTACATTTATTCCTTCGAGATTGAAGCAGAAATGGTCGCGCTGTCAATGCTGAGTGATGAGTTGAAGCTCACAACCATCACTTTGCACTAATTTTCAACTGAAAAAACATCGTCTGTTGTCTCGCAAAACACTTTGGTAACGCGAAAAACTTCTTTACACATCACAATATGTTATTGGGGCATACAGTTGATGATAATTGCTCCACAGAAAGAGGCAAGCATCTTGGTGTGACAGATGGTTTCCTTTCGAGAATGTCGCGAATATCGCACAACTGTTTATAACCAGGATGTTTTGAAGTTACATTATCTTTTCTTTCACTTTTTGTCCTATACTACCAGGAACAGAATTTATATTGGATATAGTTTTTTCGAAAACAATAAGTATTTCTTTTAAGGGAGATCCTACAGATTCCATTGACGTTATGGTGGTTGGCAAAAAGAGAAAATGGACATTTTTAAAAACAAGATTCTCTTCTAACTCAATGCCTGACAGAATATTTTGCACTGCTTGTATTGATGCAGCTTCATTGAAGTCCAATGAATTAACAACCTCTGTGCTGAGCATAATACAAAGCTGCATCCAGCCAGGTTCCCCATCATTTTAACACCGGCGCATGAGCAAGTGGTATATTGGCTGCTGTTGATCTATACACCTTGACTCTTGAAGGAGATTTAACAAAATATTTCTTTGAACAGGCCACAAATCGATCTACCAATGGGAAAGAATTGCGTATTGTCTCAGCAATGTGATTAAGAGCGTGTGCCAAACAAGTTATATGATTTTACCATACAAGTACCTGCATCGGTAACAAATGAAAGTAGCCGGTCGTTTTTGATTCCATATGGCCATAATAATTTCAATGAGGCCATCACACACTGCGTTACAGTTACATTGTTAGTGGCAGGCAATTCACACACATGAAGAAGATATGGTATCGTCTTTCGTTCCTTATTTATGGTGCCCACAATTTCATTAGCAACAAATCGGCCCTCAGAATCAGTGGTTTCGTCAGTAGACTACCACACAAACCGATCCTCTAATTCAATTTTTAAATTTGACAATACGTTTTTGTAACAACGACCTACGTAAGTCTTACGCAATGAACTTGCTTCAGGCACATGTTATCGAGTGTATTTGTCAAGAAAATGTTTTAATGTGGGGTTATTAATTTTATACAAGGGAATATCAGCAGCTAAAAATTCACTAATCCTACTTCCTAAACACTCTAATAGTTGTTATTGGACAGGCACTTTATTTGCGAGTTTGCTAGTTAAATTCTCCTTATATTTTGCTGTGTTTATGTGTTTAACTATTTGAAATCTTTTCTCACTCCCTATAGTTTTCTTACAAGCTCCACAGAACAGTACCCTATTATCTGTAGATATTAAGTCACCTGAAAACTCCTTCTGTAAATTAGTTAATATACAACTCGAAGTTGCTCTTATTTTCTGCAGTTAAAGAACTTTTTTTTGCTGATTTATTTACGTCGCACCGATACAGATACGTCTTATGGCGACGATGGGACAGGGAAGGGCTAGGAGTGGGAGGGAAGCGGTCGTGGCCTTAATTAAGGTACAACCCCAGCATTTGCCTGGTGTGAAATTGGGAAACCACGGAAAACCATTTTCAGGGCTGCCGACAGTGGGGTTCGATCCTACTATCTCCCGAATACTGGATACCGGCCGCACTTAAGCGACTGCAGCTATCGAGCTCGGTAAATAACTTTTTAACGGACATTTTACGAGAAACATAGTTTGGTCACAACCAGTTCACAACACTGTTACACGACTCAATGGACAGACAGTCGACAGCTAAGCATAAAACGTGGGGGTAAATGATGAAACAGGGGATTCACTGCGTGACATCATAACTCCTCATCACATGACAATTTGCGTCATCATGCGCAACATTACTGCCAACATCAACCAGATGAAGAAAGCTGATTAAAAGTACTGTAAAAACCATTAAACTGATTTAAATATGCCATATAGGCGCTCAAATATTAAAATATGATGCATTTATCAAAATCACGAAAATATACAGTTATATGCACCATAAAAGCATGTTCAAATGACTGAAAATTCCATAATTCGTGCACATAATGTACAAGCATACATTTTTAACCCCTAAAAACATGCAAATGCATGAAATTCCTAGCCCTACTGATGACCATAACATGCGTATTCCCGTGTAGTAGATCAGGATATTAATACATATTTACGACAGTGATTCATTAACGTATGGGAAACATTCTTTAAGGGCGAGTCAAGTTCATCTCTAGTACCCAGAATGTGATATCAGCCATTTAAAAGTAAAAATTTTACTGGTTGTATTACGTATTATCAACTACTTTTACGGTTTTCGGAGACGCCGAGGTGCCAGAATTTGGCCCGTGGAAGTTCCTTTACGTGCCGTTTAATTTACTGACGAGGCTGACTGACTTATTTGATCACCTTCAAATGCCACCGAACTGAACCAGAATCTAACTCACCAACCTGGGTTCAGACCTGACTTTCGACTAGGGATGGGCAGTGATGTCGCTCGAGATTCTCGAACTCGGCGGGACCAGAAGATTGGTTGTTATCATCATTTAATCGGTGGTTATTATGTGAAAAAACATACATATATGGAGACAAGATCATGACGTGTGTGGCGATAAATGTTGTCAAAAACACGTTGCCTGAGTTCTGAATTGTTATTCAGCGATTTATAACCGTGTTCAATGTTTAGAACCCTTGACTAAATAATAAAAGACTTGTAATACACGCTGTTAGTACCTCGGTGTCTTATATAACTCAAAGCATCTAAGCGATACAAAATCTATACCCTCTATTCGTGCAACTGATTCAGGAAGAAGAAAACAATGCACTTCTGAGGTACGCCTTTTTCACACTTGCAGCGCAAAAAGTTACGCAATTCACGAAATGTGTTCCTTATATATTTACAGAATAATAATAATTTCGTGTGGCTATTTCTAGCCGAGTACAGCCCTTGTAAGCCAGACCCTCCGATGAGGGTGGGCGGCATCTGCCATTTGTAGGTAACTGCGTGTTATTGTGGTGGAGGATAATGTTATGTGTGGTGTGTGAGTTGCAGGGATGTTGGGGACAGCACAAACACCCAGCCCCCGGGCCATTGGAATTAACCAATTAAGGTTAAAATCCCCGACCCGGCCGGGAATCGAACCCGGGACCCTCTGAACCGAAGGCCAGAACGCTGACCATTCAGCCAACGAGTCAGACATATATTTACAGAATAAATGTTCTTACTAACACGTCTAATATCATGCGTACGGTCCAGCTCCATGGCTAAGTGGTTGGCGTGCTGGCCTTAGATCACAGGGGTCCCGGGTTCGATTCCCGGCAGGGTCCGGAATTTTAACCATAACTGGTTAATTTCGATGGCACGGGGGCTGGGTGTATGTGTCGTCTTCATCATCATTTTGTCCTCATCACGACGCGTGCGTCGTCCACGGGAGTCAAATCAAAAGACCTCATCTGGCGAGCCGAACTTGTCCTCGGACACTCCCGGCACTAAAAGCCATACGTCGTTTCATTTTTTCATCATGCGTACGTCAGGATTGAGAGCCCCTGCCCTAGCCCATATATTATTTGATTAGCCCTATTCCGCTATGATGGTCTCATTTCATGACATCAACGAATCCAAACAATCGTCTGTAGATAATGAAATAGTGCATTTAATAATAGACGCACGATGAGACTTAGCAGCCTTCGCTCGTTGACTAGTATTTACGGAATGGAAAAGATGGCCTAGATATAATTCGCTGTACGCGAGAGGGGAAGTGTACAGTCGATGTTACTGTGGTTCCTGCAAACATTCCCACCACTCCGCCATTAAATTTCATCATCTCAATCTGAACGACTTAAGCTCGGAAGTTCTTGATATAGAACGGAGCCGAATGCGGCAGCATTCCGCTGAAAAAGTGAGGTGCCAAAGAAAAACTTGCCACGTCGTTCAATGTACTGAAGATATTAACAGCGTTAACAAATTCAATCATTACGCTATTAACGATCTGTTATGATCAGTAGCAGGGAACATGCAACGGTGCTTCATGCTGCTGCAGTTTCGTTTGTCACTTATTCCTTCCTTGTCGAACAAGGCCGCCTACCAGCATGAGAATGAAGTATTGCAAGCAGGACTTCCTTAACTGGGGATGACTCTAGAGTTTGCCCATTGATGGTGATTGAGCAGATGTTATCTTTGGTTTCCACGCGCAGTAGAGTTTTTTTTTCTTTTCATCAACTTCTACGCGTGTACTCGGCACGAAGAACATTCAGCTCCATCTAGTCACAGGCCTACTACATGCTGATCACCGCACGACGCAGAGAACACGCTTTCAAGTTCTCTCCACACCTCTTGCGAGCGGCAAGTATATGCGCTAGCCTCGAGAAATGTGAAGATCCCACCTCAGACTGCCCATCACTAGTTTCTGCCGTTTAAGTCAGCAGGTCGGTCACAAATAATATGCAAGCGATATTTCCTCCGAATGCGTATACATGCTAGGTAGAACTGGAAATTGTACCAACATTGTAATACAGAGTACATTCCATCCCTGTTGATGCGTCGGATATTAGGCGAAGATAATGCACTGTCAATTCACCTGCATATTGTATTCTTAATATTCGTGAGTTATCATTGAATGAAAAGTCCGAGTAGCACTCTTCTATTCAGAGTTATCTTGTTTTGATGCCCAATTAAGGTGGAGATCTCAACGTCTGTTCACTTATTCTTGCTCGAGAACTGGGTGTTTTTCTTCATTTATACACAACTCAACATACTACTATCAACCACCACAGAAATAAGCTACAGTTGGATACAACCAAGGCTGACGAGAAAGACAGACCGTGGCGCGCACGTCACACATTGAACATCACGTGACTGTGCCAGTCGGCTTAGAGAATACATCCCGACGACCACGCTACCATAATCTCTCATATCAGCCTTGGTATTCATTCTTAAGCAGACTGGCACACTTACGTGACATTCAAAGTGTGACGAGCGCGCGTCCTTCTTGTCGGATTCCGATACAACCTTCCAACTAGAGTTGATGTTATTAAGAGTATTCGGTTGTGAAAATGACGAGTGGCACATATCGAAATGTGTGGGAGCAGGAACGTATTGGCGACTATACAACACTGTCGATATGTTCAGAGTTACTGATGAACAGGACTACAGTGTATAATAGTCGTGATCTAGAATCTAGAATCTGTCATCGGACGCAATCAATGAGCCACATATTCCTTTCTACGGAACCACAGGAAAATTACTCTCCCTTCGAAATTGAGGTTAAGGACTGTCTGAGGAGAAATTAGTCATGGCAATCATCATCTATATATATAAAATAACATGTCCTGACTGACTGACTGACTGACTGACTGACTGACTGACTGACTGACTGACTGACTGACTGACTGACTGACTGACTGACTGACTGACTGACTGACTGACTGACTGACTGACTGACTGACTGACTGACTGACTGACTGACTGACTGACTGACTGACTGACTGACTGACTGACTGACTGACTGACTGACTGACTGACTGACTGACTGACTGACTGACTGACTGACTGACTGACTGACTGACTGACTGACTGACTGACTGACTGACTGACTGACTGACTGACTGACTGACTGACTGACTGACTGACTGACTGACTGACTGACTGACTGACTGACTGACTGACTGACTGACTGACTGACTGACTGACTGACTGACTGACTGACTGACTGACTGACTGACTGACTGACTGACTGACTGACTGACTGACTGACTGACTGACTGACTGACTGACTGACTGACTGACTGACTGACTGACTGACTGACTGACTGACTGACTGACTGACTGACTGACTGACTGACTGACTGACTGACTGACTGACTGACTGACTGACTGACTGACTGACTGACTGACTGACTGACTGACTGACTGACTGACTGACTGACTGACTGACTGACTGACTGACTGACTGACTGACTGACTGACTGACTGACTGACTGACTGACTGACTGACTGACTGACTGACTGACTGACTGACTGACTGACTGACTGACTGACTGACTGACTGACTGACTGACTGACTGACTGACTGACTGACTGACTGACTGACTGACTGACTGACTGACTGACTGACTGACTGACTGACTGACTGACTGACTGACTGACTGACTGACTGACTGACTGACTGACTGACTGACTGACTGACTGACTGACTGACTGACTGACTGACTGACTGACTGACTGACTGACTGACTGACTGACTGACTGACTGACTGACTGACTGACTGACTGACTGACTGACTGACTGACTGACTGACTGACTGACTGACTGACTGACTGACTGACTGACTGACTGACTGACTGACTGACTGACTGACTGACTGACTGACTGACTGACTGACTGACTGACTGACTGACTGACTGACTGACTGACTGACTGACTGACTGACTGACTGACTGACTGACTGACTGACTGACTGACTGACTGACTTATTCATCATCGCCGAGCCAAAACTACTTGAGGATACATTTGTACTGCAATGTAGGTGTTCGCTAAGAGAGGATTCTTAGATATTCCGTCGTTAAGGGGGCGAAAAGGGGGTGAACTTTTAAGATGAGTGTATGTACATCTCAAAACTTTAAAAGTTGGCAGATATAAAAATTGGTGTTTAGAATCTCCTTTAAATATAAAGAAACACGTATTGTTTTGTTTTCCGAAAATCCCACTAGGAGGGGTGAGAAAGCGTGAAAATGGGCTGAATGCCCTTAATGAGGATACTTATATTTCAGAAGCTGAAGATATTACAGACCTGAACGTTGGTATTTGGAATTTCCTTTAAAAATTAAGAAACACATGTTATTTTTTTTGGAAAATCCATTTAATTGAGGTTAAACAGGAGTGACAAGTGGGGTGAACTTTTGGAAAGATTATATCTAGAGTATATCTCAGACACGTAAAATGTTACAGACGTAAAAATTCGTATTTGAAATCCCCTGTGAAAGTAAAGAAACATAGCTGATTTGTTTTCGAAAACTCCACTTAAGGGGAATTAAAAGGGGGGTGACATTTTAAAATGAGCGTGTCTACAGTATATCTCATAAAATTAACATGTTACAGAGATGAAAAATTGTATTTTTAATCTCTATTAAAAGTAAAGAAACATGCATTTTTTGTTTTCGGATAAATCACATGGCTGGGGGTTAAAAATGACTGAAAATGGGGTTGAATTCTGTTAATAATAATAATAATAATAATAATAATAATAATAATAATAATAATAATAATAATAATAATAATAATAATGCTATTTGCTTTACGTCCCACTAACTACGTTTTACGGTTTTCGGAGACACCGAGGTGCCGGAATTTAGTCCCGCAGGAGTTCATTTACTTGCCAGTACATCTACCGTCACGAGGCTGACGTATTTGAGTACCTTCAAATACCACCGGACTGAGCCAGGATCGAACCTGCCATGTTGGGGTCAGAAGGCCAGCGCGTTAACCGTCTGAGCTACTCCCGGCTGAATTCTTTTATTAGGATACTAATATCTCAAAAAACTGAAGATGTTACAGATGTGAAAACTGGTATTTGGAATCTTCTTTAAAAAATAAAGAAATACGTATTTTTCGAAAATCTACTTAAAGCCGGTGGGGGGGGGGGAATTGAAAAATCAGTTGAATTATTTGTATGAAGGTACTATTATCTCAAAAACGAAAGATGTTGCAGACGTGAAAATTAGTATTTGGTATCTGCTTTAAAAGTAAAGAAACACATACTCCTTTGATTTCGGAAAATCCAATGAAGGAGAGGGGCGTGAAATCATTGAAAAATTAATTTCATTAATTGTATGAAGATACTTTCATCTAATAAAAACTAAAGTTGATACAGACGTGAATATTGGTATTTAGATCTCCTTCAAGAAAAAAGAACAACGCATTTTGGGGGAATATCATCTTTGGGGGCAGTGGTGAAGAAGCGTTGAATTCCTTTTATGAGGACACATATCTCAAAAAACTGTAGATGTTACAGTCACGATAATTGGTATTTAGAAGATCCTTTACTAATAATAAAACAAGTATTTTTACAGAAAATTCAATAATGAGGGAGGGGGCTGTGAAAGGAAGGGAAAAAGTGAATTTATGTATGGCGATTCTTAAGTCTCAAAACTGAAGGTAACAGACATGAATATTAGTATTTGGAATCTCCTTTAAACATAAAGATACACGCCTTCTCTTTTGGGCAGATAGGGGGTGCGGGGTATTAACGGCGATGGGGGGTGAAAATGGAGTTGAGGCCAATTGATTTTACTGTTCATAATGTACTTGATTCTGATCATAAACAGATCATTTTTAATCTTTCCTGGGTTCGTTTTCAAGAGCCATAATTTCCTTTGGAGAACTTTAAGTTAGTTTGCAGTAGATTCTCCTGGCATATAAATTAAAATTTAAACACATTTGAAATCAACGATAGGAATGATATTGACCGTGCAATTCTTCACCTCTATTATAAAGTCAATAATGCACAGAAGTATATCATTCGTATCGCCAGAAATCCCGCGTACTTGCCTACGCGCGATAATGGTGCTGGTCACATTGTCAGCAATGACAATGGTAGCAGATGTAATTTACCGCAGCGGGGTCCACAACATCAATAATAATAATAATAATAATAATAATAATAATAATAATAATAATAATAATAATAATAATAATAATAATAATATTCTGGACCGTCGTCAAAATGTGCGGACCGCGCTGGAAACTGGTCCTCGCCGGGTAATGCCTACGAATGCAGTCCGGCCGCGGGTTCAGTACCGCCAAGGCACCGAAGACGACACAACGGCGGATCTCCTCAAGGATTTGATCCATATTAAAAATGCTTATAGGTAAAGATGGCAAAGATTTAGGGACCCAACTGACCGTGCAGAATACCTGGAGTTAGCCCGGGAAGTACGAAATCGATTGCTGGAAATAAAGATTGAAAAATAGGAGGAACGTTACCGTAATCTCTCAGAAAACGAGTCAGATCGCGAATTTTGGCGGATGCTCTCAGAAAACGAGTCAGATCGAGAATTTCGGTGGATTAAATATAAAACGTTAAGTATTCATTTATAAATGTTAGTATAATACCACAGCGAAACACGGGTATCTTGCTAGTATATATATATATATATATATATATATATATAATAACATGTCCTGACTGACTGATACATCATCGCCGAGCTAAAACTACTGGAGATAAGAAATGAAATTTTGGGGATACATTTAGAGTATGTTAGGGTGTAAGTGCTCACTAAGGGAGGATTTTTGGATGTTCTGTCGCTAACGGGGTGAAAAGGGGCGTGAATTTTTTTATTAACCGTTTGTACTGTGTATCTCAAAAACTTAAAAGTTTACAGACAAGAAATTGGTATCTGGAATCTCTTTTAAAAAGAAAGAAACTCGTATTTTTGTTTTCGAAAAATCCCATTAAGAGGGATGACAAAAGGGGAAAAAGTGGTAGAATACTTTTTATGAGCATACTTATATCTCAAAAACTGAAGATGTTACAGACATGAAAGTTGGCAATTGGAATATTCTTTGTAAATAAAGTAACACGTATCTTTTCGTTTTTGGAAAATTCTTTGAAAAAGGGGTGAACGGGAGTGACAAACGGGGTGGATTTCAAAAAGAAATTATTTAATTAGGTATGTATGTATTTATTTATTTATTTATTTATTTATTTATTTATTTATTTATTTATTTATTTATTTATTTATTTATTTATTTATTTATTCCTTTTTACAGTGGGGAAGTTAGGGTTCGAGGCCCTCTCTTCCATTTAACCACATAGGCCTACTAATAAAAATCATAAATAAAATACTGACATATTTAAAATAGTTAAACTACAAACATTAAGAGAATTGAGAATAAATTTAAATACATTACTAAGTTAATAGTAAAACTAATTAATATTAAAACTCTTAATAATGAGTAATCTTCAGGCGCGCACACATTTATACTTCAACCGTTCAGTCAGCTGTCCTTAGCAGGTAGTCTCGCAGGTGACCGTAAATATTTGTAAAGAGCTAGTTTCTCTGACTGAAGCTGTCATGGATGTCCATAATCTGGCGTCCGTCACTACAAACGATCAATTAATTTTATTTGTGCGGTGCACTGGAATAGAAAGAGAGGATCCGGGACGTGCATTTAAGTTGTGAAATGATGATAAAAAAAAGTGAATTTAGAAGAAATATACGGTGGCTGACTTTCAGCTAGTACTCTAAACACCATCGTTAAAATGTGTAGCTGCCGACGTTTATCAGGCTTCAGACATGAGAGAGCCTTATAGTATGGGGTGATATGAACATCGTACCCGATATTGTAAATAAATCGCAGGCAGGAATTCAGTGCTCGTTGAAGTTTAAGTGTTTCTTCTCTCGTCGTATCAACTAGAACGACGTCACAATAATCAATAATAGGGAGAACCAGTGTCTATATTAGTTTGGACCTAAGCTAAAATGGAAATACACCCCTTTGCCGTTTAAGAGGATGAAACACTCCAAAAAACCTTTTTACAGATTTTTTTGTGTGATCAAACCATTCAAGTGTTCCATTCATAATTACGTCCAGATTTTTAACTGTTTTACTGTATAGAATAACGTTACCATTCAGTAGGATAGGCGGGATTGCAACATTGTTTGAGCAGTTCAGTCATTTTCGTGATCCAATTATGATTGCCTGAGATTTTGTGGAGTTCAGTAAAAGAGAATTTCGTTGTGCATATATACTGAGTCGTCGGAGGTCATTATTAATATCTTGTATTGTTTAATCTAAGTCTGAAGTCTTGCAGTGTCGATAAATTTGAAGATCGTCAGCATAGAGGTGGTGTGTGTTATTTCCTGTCACAGATGGTATGTCATTGATATAAATACAGAAAAGTAAGGGCCCTAGAATACTTCCCTGTGGGGTATCACTATGTTTCATTTTCCATTTAGAGGCCTTGTCGTTTACTGTTACACGCTGTTGACGGTTACTCAAATAAGAACTAAAAAAATTAAGCGCATCACAGCCCGAATGTCTATAGTGCCAAAGGCGCTATTGAAGTCAAGTATAGTGAGCAGTAGTTTGTCCACAGCAATTCTAATGTCTTCAGTAACTTTCAAAAGTGCTGTCGCCGTACTGTGACCCTTCTAAATTCAGATTGCAAAGGGTCCAAAAGAGCATTTGTATTTAGGTACTCCAGAACTTGCTCGTATACTAAACGTTCAAAGGCTCTAGAAAGCGCAGGAAGTATGGACACCGGACGATAGTCAGTGGGTGATTGTGGGTCTAAACTCTTAGATACCGTCATAATATTGTCAGTTTCCCAGACAGTTGGGAAAGTTCCGTTTAGTAAACAGTAGTTCAGTATGTACGTCAGTATAGTCAGGACAGCACCAATTATGTTATGTATAAAACTAATAGGAATATCATCTATACTTGTGGCCTTTGATTTAAACTCGTACAAAGCTATTTTAACCTGATTTTCTGTGACACTGTGAAATGTGAATGGAAGATTGGCTGGAGGGGAGGGCGGTGAGTCGGTGCAGTTAACTGGGGTAGGCTGAATATTTATTCTAATAAAGTAATCGTTCAGTTCGTCAAGAGGAATGTCAGGAGTTGTCTGTCTCTGTTGATGTTTTCCTATTCTCAGAGCTCTAAGTTAGTCCCATGCACGATTAGAATTTATGTTGTAGGCTAAATCCCGGAAATATGTACATTTTATTTCTGATTAACTGCTTTGTTCGATTTCTTAAGAATCGGTAAGATTCAAAGTCTGTGTCATCTAGGGTTTGTTTATCATGTTCAAATAACGAGTCACGGTGGGCCATCATTCTCTTGGTTTCATCATCTAGCCATGGAGAAGAAGGGCTAGAAACCTTTATTCGACGTTTAGGGGCATGCATGTCATATAAGTTCTTTACCATCGTATTAAACAGGTTAACTTTAGCGTCGGTATCATTTAGACTCCGTATAACGTCCCACGGTAGTTGATAAACGTCATAATTCAAGTAATCGATGTTCATGTCCTTCGTATTTCTGACAGTTATGTACATGGGTATGTATTTAGGCACTTTGAGGGAATACGATAAATATATAAGGCCGTGGGTCGAAATGGATGGTACAGGGATTTGCCCATGGGTTGTTCGTTATAATTAGATGTATGAGTGTGTGTGATGAACGGTTTGTTGCATACACGTGGTTCGTGATTTGCAGCTGGAGAATAGTCATGTTACAAGTAGTAAACACAAATATGTGTAGGCCTACAATATTTCTCAGACACGTAACATGTTACAGACTTGAAAACTGGTATTTGGTACCACCAGTAAAAGTAAAGAAACATAGACAATTTGTTTTGGGAAAATCTACTTAAAGGGAACTGAAAAAGGGGTGGGTTTTTAAAATGAGCACTTGAAAATCTCAAAAACTTAACATGTTACAGATGTGAAAATTGGTATTTTTAATCTCTTTAAAAAATAAAAGAACATGTATTATTATTCGTTTTCGGAAGAAGCCATTTAAGGGTTCGGGTGTAAAAAGGACTGAAAAGTGGGTTGAATTATTCTTATTAGGATAATGATATCTCGAACCTGAGGATGTTACGGACGTGAAAACTGGTATTTGGGGTCTCCTTTAAAACTAAAGAAATTCGTATTTCTTTGTTTTCGGAAATTTCCCCTTGGAGGGGGAGGGGGTAGAAGACTTGAAAAATTAGTTGAATTTTTTGTATGAGGATGTTTGTATCTCAAAAACTGAAGATGTTTCAGACGTGAAAATTGGTATTTGGAATCTCCTTTAACAATAAAGGAACGCGTAATCTTTTGTTTTCGGAAAATCCACTTAAGAGAGTGAAAGAATTGAAAAGTTTTTGGAATGGTTTGTATGAGGGTACTTATATGTAAAAATGTTAAAATATTACAGACGTGAAAACGGGCATTTGGAATATCTTTTAAAAAAGAAACACACATTTTTTTGGGGGGAGAGAAACAACTTGGGGTGATGTGGGGGAGGAGTTTAATTCTTTTTATAAGGATACATTTATCTCAAAACCTGAATATATTACAGTCGTGATAATTGGTATGTGGAAGCTCTTTTATAAGTAAACAGGTATTTTTTTCGGAAAATTCACTTAAGACGGAGGGTGAAAGGAAGAAAAAAATATGTAATTATCTTTATGGGGTAAATGATATCTCAAAAACTGAATGTTACAGACATGAAAATTGTTTTTCGGAATCTCCTTTAATAAAAAGAAACACACTTTCTTGGGGGCAGTGTACCAAATTAACGGACGAGGGGGAGTAAAAAATGAGTTGAATTAATTTTATGAGGTTACTTACATCTCAAAACTGAATATGTAACATACATGAAAATTTGTATTTGAAATCTTCTTTCAAAGTATAGAAATATGTATTCCTTTGTCTTCGGATAATCCATTGATGGGCAAGGAAAGGGTTGAGAATGAATTGAAAAACTTCCTATGAGGATATTTATATCTGGAAAACTAACGATATTATAGACGTGTCAATTGGTATTTGGAATCACCTTTAAAAATAAAGAAACACGTATCCACTTTGTTTTCGGAAAATCGACTTAAGGGGGCTTGAAAATAAGTAAAGCAGGAGTTGAATTTTCTTTATGAAGAGACTGACATATTAAAAACGGAAGCTGTTACAGACATGAAAGGTGGTATGTTGAATTTCCTTTAAAAATAAAGAAACACGTATTGTTCGGCATATTCACTTAAGGGGCTGAAAAGAATTGAAAAATCTGGTGAATTTTTAAAACGAGTGCTGGTATATCTACAGTATACTGTATGCCAAGAACTTAAAATATTACAGATGAGAAACCTTGCATTTGTAAAGTTATTTAAAAATACAGGAACATGCACCTTTTTCTTTTCGGAAAAGGCATTTGACGATCGTGAAAGGAAGTGAAAAATTAGTTATATTATTTTTCATGAGGATACTTATATGTCGTAAAAAGAAAACGTTAGAGTTGTGAAAATTGGTATTTGGAATCTCGTTTAAAAGTTCGGAAAGTGTTTTTTTCGCCTTGAGAGAAGAGTGTTTCTCACATGTACAGTTCTATGTCGCATGGTCGTCTTAGCCCCAAAAGACAATACCACAAACGTGGTTTACAAAGGGTTTCTGGGGTAAATGAAACTCAATTTTTCGGTGAGTTTTTATACTTTAGGAATTTTCGGATAATGTCTTAGTACAGTGCCGAGGAACGATTACTTTTATCATATCACGAAATCCACGCGAGCGAAGCCGCGGGTAACTGCTAGTGTTCCAAACACACTGAATGGTTCTAAGGATAAATGTTCGGGTCTAAAGCTGTTCACTGTTAAGTTTTAAATACTTCAAAGCCTACTTAATTTTAAAAGAAGCTAGTTAATATGACGTTTAAGAGACCCATTTAATAATATATATTTTACTGCTTGATTTGGATCATAAACGGCTTTACACTGCGCTCATTAAAAATTCACCCATTTTTCCTCCGACGCAAAATGTAATTGATTGTACACTTGTATGAATAAACTATGTGCACCAGGAAGGAGCCATCATATGGGTACGTAAATGGGAAGACGCATAGGACATGGTAGTATAAAGAGAACATAAAAATATTGAACCATGTCAAGAAGTGATTGCAGAGTAACTAAAATTTGCAGGATGCAATTTGTACAATGATGGACACCCGCAGCACAGAGACAGACGGCAATACGGTCCGAAGAGGCATACCGACTTAATATGTTCTGCTGAAGAAGATCCTACAGCAGACGCAACAAATCTACCGTAGTTGCCGCTTGCTGAAGTTGCCGTCCAATGTGGTCTCGTTGGGCGAGAGGTCTGCAGGCTTCTTGGCTGAAGATGCATGTTGACGTGACGAAGTCGTGTCATTGATAGCCGTACTGTGTGTGAGATTGTAAATTATCCTACTGTAAAATGGGGTTGTTGGTCTGCACCAGAAGGAGAAGCTTACACTGTAGCGGAATATCCTGGACGTATCGCTGCGCCACGAGGTTTCTCTCAATCACCGTCAATAGGGAGCAGGAACCGTAGCAAATAATGGTACCCCTCACCATGACACCTCTCGTTGGGATAGTATTCTTCACTACAATGAAGCATGGATCACTCTGCTGGTCAGGTCGTATACAGACTCAAATTCGGTTGCCATTTGAATGCACAGAGAATCGTTACTAGTCGCTGAACACCAGTCTTCACCTATCCGCAAGCTGCAAATGCTGCTTGTTCCTGACAGAATTTCAAAAACGCTGAACGATTCCCAGATCGTAGCAGTAGACGCCATAAGGTACGCCGTGATGAGAAGTCCTCATGTGCTAACCGACTGGATATGGTACTGGAGAACACAGGCATATCCCAACCTGCCGTAACATGATCAATCAATCAATACTGATCTGCATTTAGGGCAGTCGCCCAGGTGGCAGATTCCCTATCTGTTGCTTTCCTAGCCTTTTCCTAAATGATTTCAAAGAAACTGGAAATTTATTGAACATCTCCCTTGGTAAGTTATTCCAATCCGTAACTCCCCTTCCTATAAATGAATATTTACCCAAGTTTGTCCTCTTGAATTCCAACTTTATCTTCATATTGTGATCTTTCGTCGCCATAAGACCTATCTGTGTCGGAGCGACGTAAAGCCCCTAGCAAAAAACAAAAACAAAAACCTACTTTTATAAACGCTATTCAAACTTATTCGTCTACTAATGTCATTCCACGCCACCTCTCCGCTGACAGCTCGGAACATACCACTTAGTCGAGCAGCTCTTCTTCTTTCTCTCAATTCTTCCCAACCCAAACATTGCAACATTTTTGTAACGCTACTCTTTTGTCGGAAATCACCCAGAACAAATCGAGCTGCTTTTCTTTGGATTATTTCCAGTTCTTGAATCAGGTAATCCTGGTGAGGGTCCCATACACTGGAACCATACTCTAGTTGGGGTCTTACCAGAGACTTATATGCACTCTCCTTTACATCCTTACTACAACCCCTAAACACCCTCATAACCATGTGCAGAGATCTGTACCCTTTATTTACAATCCCATTTATGTGATTACCCCAATGAAGATCTTTCCGTATATTAACACCCAAATACTTACAATGATCCCCAAAAGGAACTTTCACCCCATCAACGCAGTAATTAAAACTGAGAAGACTTTTCCTATTTGTGAAACTCACAACCTGACTTTTAACCCCGTTTATCAACATACCATTGCCTGCTGTCCATCTCACAACATTTTCGAGGTCACGTTGCAGTTGCTCACAATCTTGTAACTTATGTATCACTGTATAGAGAATAACATCATCCGCAAAAAGCCATACCTCCGATTCCACTCCTTTACTCGTATCATTCATATATATATAAGAAAATATAAAGGTCCGATAATACTGCCTTGAGGAACTCCCCTCTTAATTTTTACAGGGTCAGATAAAGCTTCAGCTACTCTAATTCTCTGAGATCTATTTCCTAGAAATATAGCAACCCATTCAGTCACTCTTTTGTCTAGTCCAATTGCACTCATTTTTGCCAGTAGTCTCCCATGATCCACCCTATCAAATGCTTTAGACAGGTCAATCGCGATACAGTCCATTTGACCTCCAGAATCCAAGATATCTGCTATATCTTGCTGGAATACTACAAGTTGAGCTTCAGTGGAATAACCTTTCCTAAAACCGAATTGCCTACTATCGAACCAGTTATTAATTTCACAAACATGTCTAATAAAATCAGAAAGAATGCCTTCCCAAAGCTTACATACAATGCATGGCAAACTTACTGGCCTGTAATTTTCAGCTTTATGTCTATCACCCTATCCTTTATACACAGGGGCTACTATAGCAACTCTCCATTCATCTGGTATAGCTTCTCCGACCAAACAATAATCAAATAAGTACTTCAGATATGGTACTATATCCCAACCCATTGTCTTTAGTATATCCCCAGAAATCTGATCAATTCCAGCCGCTTTTCTAGTTTTCAACTTTTGTATCTTATTGTAAATGTCATTGTTATCATATGTAAATTTTATTACTTCTTTGGCCTTAGTCTCCTCCTCTATCTCGACATTATCCTTGTAACCAACAATCTTTACATACTGCTGACTGAATACTTCTGCCTTTTGAAGATCCTCATAAACACACTCCCCTTGTTCATTAATTATTCCTGGAATGTCCTTCTTGGAACCTGTTTCTGCCTTAAAATACCTATACATACCCTTCCATTTTTCACTAAAATTTGTATGACTGCCAATTATGCTTGCCATCATGTTATCCTTAGCTGCCTTCTTTGCTAGATTCAATTTTCTAGTAAGTTCCTTCAATTTCTCCTTACTTCCACAGCCATTTCTAACTCTATTTCTTTCCAGTCTGCACCTCCTTCTTAGTCTCTTTATTTCTCTATTATAATAAGGTAGGTCTTTACCATTCCTTACCACCCTTAATGGTACAAACCTGTTTTCGCATTCCTCAACAATTTCTTTAAACCCATCCCAGGGTCTGTTTACATTGTTATTTACCGTTTTCCACCGATCATAGCTACTTTTTAGAAACTGCCTCATGCCTGCTTTATCAGCCATATGGTACTGCCTAACAGTCCTACTTTTAAGACCTTCCTTTCTATCACATTTATTTTTAACTACCACAAAAACAGCTTCATGATCAATAATACCATCTATTACTTCAGTTTCCCTATAGAGCTCATCTGGTTTTATCAGCACGACATCCAGGATATTTTTCCCTCTGGTTGGTTCCATCACTTTCTGAATCAGCTGTCCTTCCCATATTAACTTATTTGCCATCTGTTGGTCATGCTTCCTGTCGTTCGCATTTCCTTCCCAATTGACATCTGGCAAATTCAGATCTCCCGTTACAATCACATTTCTTTCCGTGTCGTTTCCCACATAGCTGACTATCCTATCAAATAATTCCGAATCCGCGTCAGTGCTACCCTTTCCCGATCTGTACACTCCAAATATATCAAGTTGCCTATTATCTTTACAAATGAGCCTTACACCTAGAATTTCATGCGTCTCACCTTTAACTTTTTCGTAGCTTACAAATTCTTCTCTCACCAGAATGAACACTCCCCCTCCCACCCTTCCTATACTATCTCTACGATACACACACCAGTGCCGTGAGAAAATTTCTGCATCCATTATATCATTTCTCAGCCATGATACAACTTCTATTACAATATCTGGTAAATATATATCTATTAAATTACTTAATTCTATTCCTTTCCTTACGATACTTCTACAGTTCAACACTAACAATTTTATGTCATCCCTACTTGATTTCCAGTTCCCTGTTCCCTTATCACCGCTCCCTAGGCCATCCCGTTTCCCTGAATGTACCTCCCTATTACCCTTCCAAACAAATTTCCTAACTTATACGTACCACTGCGGTTTAAATGAAGGCCATCTGAGCGCAGATCCCTATCTCCTACCCACCCATTAGGATCTAGAAATTTCACTCCCAGTTTCCCACATACCCACTCCATAGTCTCATTTAAATCCCCAATCACGCTCCAGTCAGTATCCCTTCTACACAGTATTCCACTAATAACAATCTCCATTTTCTTAAACTCCACCCGTGCTGCATTTACCAGATCTCACACATCTGCAACTAAGTTGATACTTATATCAGCTTGCCTTACGTTGTTGGTACCAACGTGAAACACTACCACCTTCTCCTTCCCCTCCTCCCTCTCTTCTACTTTCCTCGACATCTGCCTCAATCTAATTCCTGGATAACACTCTACCCTGGTACCCTTTCCTCCACACACTTTCCCCACGTGTCTAACGATGGAATCCCCCATGACCAGAGCCTCAAACCTACCCACCTCATTTGATCCCCTCCCCTCCTGGTCAGCCCTATCTTTCCTGGTAGCTGCAGAAGCTACTTCCTCCTCCCTTTTCTCCTTCCCATGACCCTGTTCCACCTGTCTTTTCCTATCCTCTACTCTACATTTCCCTTTCCTATCTTTTCCCTTCCTCCTACTTCCACACATCTCAGCAACAGTTCCCTGTCCCTCATCTTCCCTCTGTTGTTCTACCTGGAGTGACTCGTACCGATTTCGCACAGACACCTGTCCTGAATTCTGAAACTGAATAGAGCCCTTAGCCTGCAATCTCCTTCCCCTTAGATGTCTCTTAGATGTCTGATGTCTCTGGATGGTGCGCAGGGACACGATGAAGTGGTTACAGCCTTTCGCACGATGAAACCATCCTCGCGGCAGGTGTTCCGGACTTGTCGGTCTGAGCCTCCCCAGCGCGTGAGCGTACCCTCACGTTCCAACTGCGTCTGACACCGACGCTCAGTGTAGTCATAACGGTTCAAGTGCGATAATTGCACCAAAACGTCCAACCTGTCTCTTAGGCTGAAGATGCGGCCTCTCTAAAACTCATCTAGCTGGTCAAAGGCTTGTCAAATGTGCCACCGGGGCATTCTGCGTGTCCTCTCAACTTGGCTCTGTGGCTCTCACTGCTCACACCGATATAAAGACTTATTCATCAGGGAGGAACATATATGTCCCCTAGAAGCACATCCGCGCAAACAATCAGTATGAAACACAAACGGGACCCAGGTTAGCCCATGTAGTTGCCGTGCGACAAATTTCGTTGCTCACAGTGCGCTTTTTTGTTTGCAAATGAGTATCCGCGGGTAACTGCTAGACATTTTCTGAAAATCCGTAAGTATAAAAACTCACCGAAACATTCAGTTTCATTTACTCCAGAAACTCTTTACAATCCACTTTTGTGGTATTGCCTGTCGGGGCTAAGATGACCATGCGACAGAGAACTGTAAATGAGGGGAAACAGTCTTCCATCAAGTCGAAAAGTTAATGTCGCTTTGCTTTTAAGGAGATTCCAAATACCAGTTTCCACGTCTGTAAGATCTTCAGTTTTTGAGATATAAGCATCCTCATAAAATTATTCAACTTTTTTTCACTTCCTTTCACCCCCGTTAAGTCCCCTTTCTGAAAACAAAGTAATATGTTTTCCTGCATTTTTAAAGGACTTACCAATTACCATGTTACATGCCTGTAACATGTCCAATTTTAACATATACTATAGATATACCGGTACTCATTTTTAAAATTCGACCACTTTTTACTTTCTTTTCAGACCCTGAAGTAAATTTTCCGAAAACAAAAACTTTTAAACGAGATTCAAAATACCAACATTCACGTCTGCAACAACTTCATTTCTTTGAGATATAAGTATCCTCATAAATGATTTCAACTTCTTCCTCGCTTCCTTCCACCCTCTACTCCATTAATTGGACTTTCCGGAAACAAAAGATAGGTGTTTCTTTATTTTTAAAGGAGACTCAAAATACCAACTTCCACATCTGTAACATCTTCAGTTTTTGAGATATATGTATCCCCTTCAAGAGAATTTTACTCCTTCATTACTTATTTTCACCCCCTCCCCTTAAGTCGATCTTACAGAGGAAAAAGGACGTGTTTCTTTATTTTTAACGAAGATTACATATACCAGTTTTCACGTCTGTAACCTTCAGTTTTTGATATATACGTGTATTCTCATGAAAATAATTCATAATTTTTCACTTCCTGTCACCCTCCCCCCATTAAGTGAATTTTCCGAAAAAATACGTGTTTCTCTGTTTATAAAAGAGCTTCCAAACATCAATTATCACGACTGTAACATCTTCGGTCTTTCAGATATATGTGTCCTCATAAAAGGAATTCAACTCCGTCCCTCCAGTATTTCCCCACTAAAACACGTGTTTCTTTATTTTTAAAGGAGATTCTAAGTACCAATTGTCACGACTGTAAGAACTTTAGCCTTTATTAGATATAAGTATCCTCATACAAATAATTCAAATAATTTCTAATTCTTTCATCCCTATTCATTGAATTTTCCGAGAAAAAGGAATACGTCTTTCTTTACTTTTACAGGATATTCCAGTTACCAACTTCCACGTCTGTAACATCTTCAGTTTTTGAAATATCAGTATTCTAATAAAAGGACTTCAACCCCCTTTCTATTCGATTCGCCCCCCCCCCCCAAGTGTTTCTTTTTATTCAGAAACAAAATATACATGTTTATTTATTTCTTAAAGTGATTAAAATACCAAATTTCTTTTCTGTAACATGTTAAGGTGTGGGATATACCGTAGGTAAGCTCATTTCATAAATTCACCCCCTATTTGAGTTCCCCTGAAGTGGATTTTCAGAAAACAAATTATCTATATTTCGTGGTCTTAACAGGAGATTCCAAATACAGTACCGTGTTTTACGTCTGTAACATGTTACGTTTTCTTAGATACATTGGAGATAGAGTCTTTGTTAAAATCCACCCCCGTTTGTCATTTCTGTTCACCCCGCATTAGTTAGATTTTCAAAAAAAAATAATGCTTGTTCTTGTAATTTTAAATGAGATTTCAAATAACAACTTTGTTGTCTGTGAAGTATTCACTTTTTAAGATATAAGTATCCTCTTAAAAGGTATTCAACAACTTTTTCACCTTTTTTCATCCCCTTAATGGGATTTCCCGGAAACAACAAATGTTTGTTTCTTCATTTTTACAGGAGATTCCTAATACCAATTTTTATGTCTGTGAACTTTAAAGTTATTGAGATATAGAAATACTTATTTAAATAATTCACCCCCGTTTTCACTCCCTTAGCATCGGAATATCCAGAAATCCTCCCGTAGCGAGCACATACACTCTAATATAAATGTATCCCCAAAATTTCAATTCTTTATATCCAGCAGTTTTGGCTCTGCGATGATGAATCAGTCAGTCAGGACATATTATTTTATATGTATACTAGCAAGATACCCTTGCTTCACTATATCTTCAAACTGAAAAATATTATTCGAGGTTTTATATTTTAGAGAGTCCACTGTCAGCTAAGCCTGTAAAATGCGCCCTCAGTTCGTAAGTCAAACGTTTTTTGAGGATGATCATTTATTTTCTGATCTAACACTCATTTGAACCCCATACGGAATAATTTGCACGTTTAAAACCCTATCTTATTTGTAATCTGGCATGTAAAGCGACCAACCAGTGAAATTTTGATTTAGTGCGTCGAATAGTAATGGAGGAATGAATACTTCTTAAGGGGTGAATGATTTAAACATTCACTAACATTTAGAGTATAGAAGACCAACCTTCATAAAAAGTAAGTTAGTGCCTGAAAGGGTTTCGGAAGAATGGATATTGAGTTTTTGAGGGCCAACCACCATCTAAACCCCTTAGGAGAGAAATATTTTGAAGTATACAATATTTTACACTTAGGACACAAACGAACACCCTTCTTGTAAAATCACAACTTTGTACGTCGAACAGTTTCGGAGGGATGAATAATTTCGTTTACGGAGCTAATCTCGTTTAACACTTTAGTGTTGGAACGTTAAAACTATTTCCTATTTCACACCTAGGTTTTGGAATTGGAATTTTGTCTTCGTACGTTAAACCGTTTCGGAGGAAGGAATGCATATATTTGTTTTCGGACCTTAACCCCCATTTAACTCTCTGAACAGTTCTATTTTTTCAAACCTTCTGTTATTTTACGCCTAGGATATCATAAGAAATTTTAACTTCATAATTCAAACGGTTTCATATAAATTAATATTTCTGTCATCATTCCTCACCTCCCAGACAAAACACCTTAGAATGTATTGTTTTAAGTCCACTTCTTGTTTGTATCCTCATAAAAATTATTCAACTTATTTTACACCCCCTTAAGTTGATTCCGCCACAAAATACGTCCCTTTATTTTTATAGGAGATTCCTAATACCAATTTTCACGTCCGTAACATCCTTCGTTTTTGAGGTATAAGTACCCTCAAACAAAGAATTCAGCTCATTTTTCAATTCATGTATCTCCCCTTCCCCCTTAATAAGAATTTCCGAAAACAAGAAATACGTGTTTCTTTATTTTTAAAGAATTTTCCAAATTAAAACTGTCATGTCTGTAACACCTTCAGTTTTTGAGATATAAGTATCCTCAAAAAATATTTCAACTCACTTTTCAGTCCTTTTTACAACCTTCTTAAGTGAATTTTCAGAAAAAAATACGTGTTTCATTATTTTTAAAGGAGATTCCAAATACCAATTTTCACGTCTGTAATATCTTCAGGTTTGGAGAATCCAGTATCATATTAAAAATAATTCAACCACTTTTTCAGTAATTTTATCCCACCCCTCATTTATTACTTTTCCGAAAAAAATACATGATTCTTTATTTTTAAACGAGATTTCAAATACCAATTTTCATGTCTGAAATATCTTCAGCTTTGGAGATACCAGCATCCTAATAAAAATAATTCTTCCCCTTAAGTGTTTTTCTGAAAACAAAATTACGTGTTACTTTATTTTTAAAAGAAATTAAAAATACCAATTTTCACTTCTGTAGTATGTTAAGGTTTTGAGATATACTACAGATTGCTCATGTAAAAATTCACCCCACTTAACACTTCCCCTTAAGTGAATTTTCAGAATACAAATTATGCATGCTCCTTTACTCTTACAGGAGATTATAAATACCAGTTTTCACGTCTGTTAACATGTTACATTTTTGAGATATATTGTAGATATTCTCATTTTTAAAATTTACCCCATTTATGACTCCTGTTTACCCCCTCTTAAGATGGTTTTCAAAAAACAAAAATTGCGTGTTTCTTTTTAAAGAAGTTTTCAAATACCAACTTTATGACTGTAACATCTTCAGTTTTTTAATTATAAGTACCCTCATAAAAAGTACACAACCCATTTTTCCACCTTTTTTACACCCCTTAAGATGATTTTCCGAAAACAAAATACTACGTGTTTCCTTATTTTTAAAGAAGATTCCTAATACCAATTTTCACGTCCTTGAACTCTTACGTTTTTGGGATATAGGTACATTCATTTTAAAAATTCACCCCCCCCTTTTCACATCCCCTTAGCGACGGGATATCCAAAACTCCTCCCTTAGTGAGCACCTACGTTGTAATATAAATGTATCCTCAAAATTTCATTTCTTTATTTTCAGTAGTTTTGGATCGGAGATGATGAATCCGTCAGTCAGTCAGTCAGTCAGTCAGTCAGTCAGGACATGTTATTATATATATTTATGGATTATAAGTTCCTTTTGTTCACACCACGAAAGGAATATTTTTTTAAGTACATCCAATCAGATTTGTGGCCGATTTATTGAGGTCTGCAATCACGTGCGCGTGGTAGAAGAGGGACGCCTAACGTTGGAGAATATTAGTTCTCATCATTACTCGTTCTGACAAGAAGCTGGCGTGCTGCATAATGCAATTCCTTGAGAAGATGCAGGAGATGAAGGTTAGAAACTCATTACAAGCAGGAAGCAGATATGTTGGCACAGGAATTACACAGAGCGACGCCAGTTCTTACTTGCTTGTTTGTTCCGTAGACGTTCCTTAACCTTGCTGTGAGTTGAAAATTAACCTTCGTGCTAATGGAATATAAAATCGGATAGAAAAGTTAATTCACAAACTAATTGGTACTGGGAATGATATCTCAGTGACTCGGCCACTGGATTTTTCAGTTGGTTTGCTGCTGTCCAAATACCCGCTATCAGATGTGAAAAAGCAAGTTCTTCGTGCAGTGTTCAGGTAAAACGACGCCTAAGTGGATTATTGTCCTTCTAAAGAGACATATATCAAATTTTGGGTCCCAGCCGATTAGCCAGAGACGTTTCATCCAACATTAACTTTCGTCCAAGAGATATTTCTCAATATTTTAATTGTCCGAACACTGCTGTGTCCCTTGTCATTCTGTCCATTGCTATACTAACCACAAATATATGTCCTATATTCTTAGTAAAAAACACGAATAATTCACATTAGTTAACTATTTACTACAGAAATATTACAGCACTTTTATAGAAAGTTGCATTGATGAGTTACATTGACCAGCGAGTTGGCCGTGTGGTTAGGGGCGCGCGGCCGTGAGCTTGCATCCGTGAGATAGTGGGTTCGAATCCCACTGTCTGCAGCCCTGAAGATGGTTTCCTGTGGTTTCCCATAATCACAGCAGGCAAATGCTTGGGCTGTACCTTAATTAAGGCCACGGCCGCTTCCTTCCAACTCTTAGCCCTTTCCTATTCCATCGTCGCCATAAAACATATCTGTGTCGGTGCGACCTAATGCCACTATCAAAAAGGAGTTACATCGACATTTCATTGTTAATTTAGTTTACCAATTCATTTTCATCTTTGTTATAAATTTCAATTTCAAATACCAGAGTACATCTTCATCGTTTTTATAGTCTTCTTAGTTCCTAGCGATGGGTTCCATTTGTATTTGGCTTCTTAGATAATTCTTCCCTAATGGGTACCTAATTTTTGGGTGTCATGAATGTAATTTGGTAACTGATACTCCATTATCTCCTTTATCGATGCATATGTGCTCCAGGAACTTCCCAATTGCTGAATGATGAGAAAAGATCAACTTTTGAAATCTAGTATGCAAGATGTTTACAGTGTTGTGGGTTCTTCGCATGACGTTCTAAACGTGGTTGTGATCATTCCACACTAGCGAAGTTAACCGCGTTGGTAGATCAGCTCACCTTTTGTCGTTTGCAGGGCGGCATTTTATATTTGGGACCTCAACATATGAATCAAAGTCGACAACTTCCTCATGGACTTACTTCATTATCATGTCATATTTATTTACGTCCAGGATAGGAACAAATGACAAAGCTAAGAGATACCTGATATAATGTCGTATCTCTTTGTCTTCCTCATACGAAGATTTTAGTTTACAATGTGTAACTGCTTATCTGCACACTGGTATAATATAATGGAATAGACAACCAAGAAATGAAGTACCTGGGAAAATATGTTGGCCAACTCGAAGTCTCTGAGTAGCGACTCTGGATTCAGTTCGTTGTGAAATGTTTCGGCCTTGGTCTTTAATTGCCCTAAAATGTTCACGTATGACTTCTGTGTTTTCTTGATTCGCAGAACAAAAGGGAAATCATCTCTTTTTAGATTTTAGGTATTGTGTAAAACTGATAAAACATATTCGTAACCGTTTAAAATGTTCCATCAGCGGAAATAGTATTGCTGATAAACGATCTTTGAAATTTGGCCAATGTATAAAATACTGACATTTTGTTTTCGACCTCTGTATTATCATATTTCAGAAATAACTCATTGCCAATATTCCTGTCATAAGTAGCTAAAATTTCAAGTTCTGCTGGAGGTTATGGTATAAGAGGTCTGCGAACAATCTGGTACCTGTGAACTCGCCGTTCTTGTTTTCTAGGGCAAACTCTTTACGATGTCTTCATCATCTGTAAGAGCAGTGTATTCGCAAAATTTGGTAACAGGAGGTTGCTTTAGGTGGCCATTGCATGTCTCTTGATTCTACTTTCCGCCTCACGAACTATTATGCCAAGATTTTTATTTTCATGCGTATGATTACTAGTTTCATACACCACAATAATCTGATGGGCATCAAAATTTGTTACGCAACTTTTTGATCATATGTTTCTGTGCTCAGATCTCCAGTGTCGTCTTGTTTTCTTCATATTTGCGGAATTATTATTATACAGAAAAGTTCATGTTCCAATTATCCATCTATTCTGAAATCAATATGAATTATACTATCAATATGAATTATACTACTGCAAAGTGAAACTTAAAAATTATAAATTCAACTTTCAAACAAATGAATTCCATGGAAGCGTACAAATGACTGTCTGAATTCTTGTAACATAGGACTGAAACTCGCTCTGTGGAAATAAATTGGACGTGAAATATTTCTTGACGTAAGGAAATATGGACGAAATATATTTGGACAGAATGACATAGGACGAAAACCAATTGGACGAAAACGTCTGGGAAAGAAAATTTTATTTAACTGACACAAAATATGATTGTAATCTATGGCCTTTCTTTGTGGATATACCATATAAAACTTTATAAATACAATAAGAATGTTTGGGAATCACGTTTTTCAAATTCCATACCATTATAAACAGACGTTAATACGTTTGACATTCAATTTTCCAAACTTCATACGGTGTATTTCTTGCATTAACAGCCTAGTTAGTGATTATAGTTTAGAAAGGTAAATTTCCTTTGTTGCCTTGAAAAAATACAGTTTACTCCATACAGGAATGATGTGTATATTATACGAGAGGAACATGTATCTTGTTTCCATAATTGTTTAATTAAGATTGAAATTCAAGATGGAGTATCGAATAAACCAAAAAGCCCATGGTGCTATAGCCCTAACGGGCCTTGGCCTACTAAGCCACAACTGCTCAGCCCCGAACGCTGACAGAATACGAGCTTACCCGTGGTCAGCCTGATTAATCCTCTCGGCGGTTATTCTCAGCTTTTTGGAATATCAAATGCATACACTAAATAGAAATTCAGATATATTATGTTAAGTAACGTGCCGTTTGTTAGTAACGAGTCTAATGGCTATCGATGATCAAGAGTGCTTACTTTATAAATATCACTGGACATTAAACATCAGCCACTTACTTAATATAGCTGACATTTAATTATTGTTAATGAACAACGTAATAACACAAATGTCGAATTACAGCGTTTCATATTACTGAAGGAAGATTGGAGCAGATTCAACCGGTTATTAGCATTTCATATTACTGTATAATTTGGCTGTGTTTTTGAAATGCATTCAGTAGAAGATAATTTACGTACTGTACCATTACGTTACATTAGCGGCCGTAAATGTCATGGAAACAGTGGACAAATATGGCGTACAATAGCTTCAGGCAATGTGCAAATGCACAGAGTAGAGATATAGTAAATCGATATCGACCGGTCGCAAAGAAAAGAATCTCAATATTAAATAATGATGGACCATAAAAAAATTTGAATGGAACCGATTCTTGACTACCTTGAGAAAAAGTTACGAGTTGAAGAGGATCAGCACAACTTACTGAAGGAGAAGAAAAAGATTAGCGCAACATTAAATACTAAAGTAATAATATACGGACATCGTTGAGGACTTTATCTGCAAAATATCGGCAGGAAAGACGAAGATTTGAAGGAGAATATTTATTATTGCAACAGCCAAATTCAGAAGCAAAAAGAGACTACAGCCGAGTCGAACATTGCCGAAATCCATATTATAGCGGCAAATTTATGCTAAGGAAGGCATAATTTATTGTTTCCAAGTGGGGAACAATATCTGTTTAAGCTAAAGAATTGACAAAAAGTAGGCCAAATTAAAGAAATTATCAAATTAAGAAAGATATTTACGACCAATACGAGAATCACAAGATAATTAATACGTATTGAGTAACCTACTATTCACCAGTGAAATATGCATTCTGCCATGTATTTGTTGTTTTATCATTTCATGAGAACTGGTGACAAGATGGAGTCAGTTTAAACAGATGGAATTGGTCGCTGAAGATGAAATAGCTCAAGCCAAGATTCCCAGCCGGAGCCGCAGATGACGTAATCTTTGGACTGCGAGGGCTTCCTGTTCCAAGATGTCCTAGACCAGGAGAAATCCAGCAGCAAAATCCCGTTACGAGATAAGTATTATGAGTTGCATCGTATTGAATTTGAAATTAGTTGATGAAAAATATTTCGTATGAGTGCAGGAGTGCTATCAGTAAGAAATTTAGTGCCAATGAACGGATATTAGAGTATAAATGCCAATTATTAACCGATGATATGTGCCAATTTCTGCAATATAACTATGGTGCTTATGAGATGATTTTAGGTTAATGGAAACAAGATCAGATTGAGCATTTGTGCATGTTTAGTGCCAATCCATACGAGCGGACCGTGAAACGTTAAACCAGTTGTGGTTGTAGAAAATACATGCGAGATACGAGACGTAACCTAATATTTCAGGTCAATATGAGTTGCAGTCATGGCCAGTACGATAATTGTATTGTAAGGAAATGTTGAAATATTACGGAGTTGCAGTGTATGAAAGAATATTCAGGCTATTAAGTATTTCTACCGTAACACAGAGGTTATTTAAATGGAGTTAAATGAATATGTTTTTAAATATGGAGGTATATATAAAGGAAATGGAATATTCATGTGGCAAGATGTAGTTAGAATGAGGAGATATGTTTACTGTTCGTTGCATGAGTAAGGGATAGCTGATTGAATTGCGAATTCCTGTGTTATATATAATATTTATATTAGGATTAGCACTGCAAGTGAAGGATTCAGGCCATGTTAAGTTGAGTGTATGACTTGAGGCAAACATAACATGTTTCGTAGTGACTTCCAAGCTGAAGGTATTGATAGGTTACTCGTTTGTTATGCGTTACGTAATATAAATATACAAGAATAAAATGGAGTCTCGCATATATATATATATATATATTTGAAGTTCAGCGCGTCAACGCTAATGTGAAAGAACGGTTTTCTTTGACAAAATCTTGGCACAGCGAAGATATATTTGAGAATAAGTAAATATATTGGCATATGATTAGGAATTCATGGCACGATTTTCGCATGTTAGACTGATTTACTATTATATCTATGGCACTCTGTAGTAAGGATATTTGGTTTATTATGTACATATGATGGTGTACAGTTTTAATTTACTCAATTTTGGTTATGATAAGAATGTTAATAACTGCATTGGTGTTTTTGAACCCAGATTTAAGCAACGCAATGCTTATCTCGTGACGTGATGAGTCAGAAGTGAGAATCCAAACAAGTGTCCAAATAAATTTAGACAAATAGACCGAAAAGAAAGATGAAACCTAAATGATGCCCCAAAGACAATCCCAAACAGTAATAACAGGTAGATATTCCACTCCCCCTTGATGAATAAAGTTTTGGTCCCTACTTTTCCCCATGAATCAATTTAAATACTGAAAATATGATATATTATTGGAGGATAACGTAAATGTAAACAAATATAATGGTAATTTAAAGATTTTCAACTATGTTTATCTCAGAAGTCAAGAATTTAAGAATGATCTATGTAACTTCATACGATTTTCTTTTCTTTATTGCCGATAGATGCATTGATATTCCACTTTATAATATATTAGCATGCTAATAAACTAGATATAGTATTAATATTGCGTTTCTATTCCTAAAGTAACTTATAGTACGTAGTAATAAGATAATATATGGATCAATTGAAGTTGTTTATGCTGAATACTAAGCGTTGATCAGGCAATTTCCTAAATGTATGGAGAGTGAATGACTGGTTGAGCATATGGCTACTCTTCAACGGAATCTACGACTTATCTAGAGTATATGGGAATACAATGAAAGTAATTTACCCTGAGAAACGAATATGCACCATATTGTTATTGCTCGTGTTCGTACATGATATCCCAGTTTTCATGTAAATTATCCGTAAATGATATAATACAGAGTCTAGGTATGATTCTTAACACGATGTTGTGAATTTCTCAGCCGGAGCAATGTTTAAATAGGTGTATATTTAATTAATGCTCCAACGCGGCGCAATGGAAGAAGTCACCGCGGGAACATTAATAAACCAAACGGTGCAGTACCAACACTTGTTACACATCTTTCATAGTCGTACTCGTACACGGTAAGTTAAGTCATGTTTTGTGTGAAGAGAAAAGTCAGCAATACTCTTCTGCGGAATGATTCTCATAAAATTAATAGCTTCAAGTATTTGATGGCATTTGAATGTAAAAATTGACTCAGTATGAAGCGAATTATTATCCACAAAATCATCAAAATAATACGACTTAAGGTCACGCCTAGTGATCCCAGAAAATATGAGTTTAAGCTATACACCCACCCACACAGGTAATAATAATTTTTGTGCGGCTGTTTCTAGCCGACTGCAGCCCTTGTAAGGCAGGCCCACCAATGAGGGTGGCGGCATGTGCAATGTGTAGGTAACTGCATGTTATTCTGGTGGAGGATAGTGTTATGTGTGGTGTGTGACTTGCAGGGATGTTGGGGACAGCTCAAACACCCAATCTCTAAGCCACTGGAATTAACCAAAGAAGGTTAAAATCCCTGACCCGGCCAGGAATCGAACCCGGGACCCTCTGAACCGAAGGCCAGTACGCTGACCATTCAGCCAACGATTCGGACCAACACAGATAATAGAGACCGTATACTCCCTATTCTTGAAAATATAGTAAGAAAAGGAATAGAAAACTGTGTCTGTTAATTTCGTCCTTCCCTTCATTCTGAATTCCATGTATGCACCCCAATAAAAGTTAGGAATACCAAGGCTGCAATGCAATAATTAAGTTACAGACTGTTGTTTACTGTATCACCGAGACTCAACTTAGGAATGTAAAATTTATAAACTCAATTCTTTTCTATTTCTTACGCAAATAAACAATATTTTTTCTAATTTTTTTAGTTCAGGTTGTCCTTTCTTCACTCTGTCTTAGTACAATGTATTGCCTCGTCTGGCGTTGTTGAGGTCTCTGACACGTTGTGGCATGCTTACGATCAGTATATTGACGTCATCTTGTGGACCTATTCCATCTGGGTATATCTAATACGGTGTGGGAATGTCTGTGGAGGTTGTGGAAGATTGCAATCAGCCGTGCATAACCTGGTCCATGCATGCTCAATGCATTCCATGTCCAGTGAACTATCCGGAAAATTCAAATGGTTGATACCCGTCCCCCTCATGAAGTTCCTTACTGACGCACGTTAATGTGGCCGAGCATTGTTGTCGACGAAAATGAATTTAGCGCTATATTCATCCATAAAGTATTGCACAAATAGTAGAAAATTACATCGGTATACTGCTTCACAGTAAACGTTCCTCGAATTTGTATTAAAGCTGTATGATTGATTTACATAATCCCAGCACAGCACATTACACCATAGACTCCAAATGCATGCACCTCTTGAACATAGTGGTACTTTCCTGCGCGATCTCCACACCCTTTGTCGTCGTGTGCCTGGTGTAAAGGATATCAGCGTTTCATCTGCAAACGTGACATTACACCATTCATCCAACCTCCAATTAAGATGTTGGATGGTCCATCTTCTCCTCTCAACACGATTGCCATTTTCTAATTGAATACGTCGAATAGGTCAAAATGACCTTAATTGGGCACTATGCAGTCGATTGTGTACTGTTTGTGCAGATGCAAGAACCCCGGTTTTTCCCTCGGGAAGTCATCTCGTAATTGCTGAGCAATCGAATTTGGTCTCCACTGCGCTATTACGAGGACATGGCGAACTTGATGTGACGTTGTCACTCTCGGTTTACCTTCCCTCGGTCTATCAGTCGCCTTATTGAACTGATGGTATATTTTCCCCGTTTTTTGACACTGCAGTTCCGGTAACTCCTACTGTAAGTGATACTGCTTCTTGTGTATGTTCACCCTGAATCAATTGTAACAGTTCTGACTCGGTCAAACTGGGAAATACTCATAGCAAATGAAATGTAAACACTAGCTGAAGCTCGTACTGCACTGTATACACTGCTACCAGTTTTCACGTGAAATGGCATAGTGCACCCCAGTTTCAACACAGACCGCAGGCAACGACATCTGTTATATTGTAAACAAGCCATTGAATTAGCTGTGTGTATACAGTGCTCCATACCAGTCACATTAAGACTACACTGCCTTACGACATTACGTGCCTAACCCTATGATATTCCAAACCATTTTAGGTGGATTTATCACGGAGTATATTCATATCTACGTTATATAATGGAACAAACTTAAGGGAATATGTAATTTCATTAAAAGCTTCAGTAACCTCATATGATGAGTTCACCTGCGTGTTATGGTTGTTCGCTTTGGCTTATTTATGTTTGTACTGACTTTCATTGAAAATAAATAAGCGTTTTTAGCCATTCTGGATTTGGACTTGAGTTCTCAAATACCGGGTGAGTCAGCGCCTGACGTTTTATGCTGTTAGGCAATCCACCAAACGTCAGAGGGGTGATGGTCGATTTTCCTTTGCCATGTGTCATCATTGTACGACTTTTGCTAAAACTTGTATGCGACAGGTATTTACACATTACATCAAAGTGCCGTACGGTTACGTAAAATGTACGTGCCAATTATAAGCTTTCGATTGGTTATGAAATTATCGCTAAAAGCGATGGCACACTGAGAGAAAACGTGTGTGAGTTCGTGAAGTGGGACGCAGTTTTACACCAAGTAAGCTTTCTGATAAACTGGAGGCAACATTCACCGTGGTGTAGTGGACTAACCACAGACGTGTTGACGTATGTTACGTTGGTAGGTGCGTTCGAATCCCACGAGCGAGAAAATTTTTTAATCACATTTTAAACTTTGAGGATGAAATAAAAGGCCATTCGCGCCACATTCGGCGGATAGCATGCATGTTGAATGTGCAGTGGCCTGACACATGGTGTAGCCTAGCAGTCCCGGTCATTTCTTCGCTATGTATTCAAGAGATGAGTATGTTGACATGCTCCTTATCTACGGTGAAGCAAGATGGAACGCACGGGAAGCACAGCGCCTGTACCAGGAACGATTTCCACACAGACAACAACCAAACGCAAATACGTTTAGGAGGGTGGAGCGACGTCTGCGAATAACTTCGTCACTATCCCGAACAGGTCCTGTTAGAGAGGCGCCAGTTCGGTCCGGTGAAACTGCTGAGATAGTTTTGGACATTTTTGGGAGAATCCTCACACGAGTACCCGGGCAGTAGCACAACAGGCCAACATCAGCCAGTCGTCTGTTGTAAAGATTTTGCATTCCAGTTTTTTCGTCCGTATCACCTGCAACTACATCAAAAACTCCATGGACGAGATTTCGAAACTCGTGTAGAATTCTGTGCGTGGATACCGACACATTGGGAAAATGATCCAGCGTTTGTATCTCACATTTTATTTTCCGACGAGGCACGATTTCATAAAAATGGCTCTGTGAATCGTCATAATATGCACTACTGTAGTGTTGAAAATCCCCACTGGGTAAGGCAGGCATCATTTCAGGCACGATGGGGAGTAAAGGTCTGGTGTGGTATACTGGGTGATCACCTAATTGGACCATATTTCTTTGAGGATCATTTGACAAGAGCCTGGTATCTACAGTTTCTTCAAGACCAAATAATATTGATGCTACAGGATGTGCCCCTGGGTGAGCCTGTAACCATGTGGTATCGGTCCGACGGAGCTCCCCTTCCCATATCAGCAGATGTTAAAAACTACCCGAATGTTACATATCCCGCTCGATGGATAGGAAGGGGAGGACCTGTCACCTGGCCTGCTAGATCGCCCGATTTGACGCCACTGGACTTCTTCCTATGGGACTATTTGAAGGATGTAGTGCACGCTCAGGAGCTGCAAAATCCTGAAAGCCTTCGAAACCTTATAACGGAAGCCTGTGAATCCGTAACACCTACAATGCTACAAAGTGCCCGGATGGCAGTTCAACGGGGTGCTGAAACGTGCATTACTGCAAACGGCCATCTATTCGAACACATACTGCGCAAACAGGCTGTTGCTCAGTCAAGCGGATTTAAACCCCCAACAATTCTATCCTCGTCCAGCTCTGCTCATAAAACATCCACATAAGCAGCCCTAATGGCCTAGAACAGTGACAAAATAAATAAATAAATAAATAAATAAATAAATAAATAAATAAATAAATAAATAAATAAATAAATAAGTAAATAAATAAATAAATAAATAAATTTATTAAATTACCCACGACCTGAGGGCATTCGGATACATTGGGTCTGTGGATGAGTCCCGAAGTACGAAATGCGAATAAAATTTACAGTATCAAGTGGGATTCGAACCTACCTACCAAACGCAGCTGTATTAACAGCACCGCATTTAACATAAGACACCACGGCGACTCCAGCGATTAGGTTTCCAGAAACCTACCTCATGGACGTCTACTTCCGCTTCACAAATGCACACACGTTTTCTCTCAGTATGCCATCGCTTTTAGCGTTCATTTCATACCATACTGAAAGCTCATAATTAGCACGTACTTTGTACATAACCGTATGACAGTTTGATGCATTGTGTAAATGCCTGTGGCATACGGTACATGATTTTGTGCAGTGAGTGATTAAAGGCGATTGTTGCTTGGTATATGGCAAAAGAGAATATACCATATAGACACCAGTTGACCTTCGGTGGGATGCCTAACAGCATAAAACGTCAGGCGCGCCTGACGCACCCGATATTTGTTGTTAGAATCCTATCTGAATTTTCTGACAAGCAATAGAGTTTACTGCACTAGAGTTACAGATTTGATTCATATTGACAACAAAGTGAGTAAAAAGAGGGGATTTCCGTCCAGGAAATCCATACATCTAATATTCTTAAATACCAAATACATTCGGAGGAGAATTTTTCGTGTGAAATGAACAGATATGCACAGCGTAGTGTACGAATTATGAAACATAATATGACTTTCAAACATCATATCTCTCTAATTGCAGACAACATTTCCTGGCTAAGCCGCCATATAGGTAATATGCAGTTTTTTATCACACTGTCCCCACGCGCAGAAATGTGAAGTGTTTTTACGAAGCAAATTCAATTGAAGCCTGATGTCCCTAACTTCATTCCCGACCAATTTGACATCCCTCCTCATGACATTCCACTCAAACATGTGTCAAGCAATTAGCTCCATATAATTTTATTAATTCATCAGTTCTGCACCCTTACTGAATAGAATTTGATAGCATTTTACCTATACATATATTCTACGATTTGAGAATGAAAACAGGAGTGTGACTGAGTGGAAATGAATTATTAATATGTCAGAGCTAACTTCATGACCGGTCAGAATCATGTGGGATGAAAAAGGTCTCCTCCTTCAACAACCATTCATTTAGAACAAAACATTTCAAAATGAACGGCTCTGCAGAAGAATGAGACCATTAATTTTACTCACATGCACAACACCAGGGGCTCCGTCAATAAGCAGAATTCTCACTGGTCATCCAAGTTTGGGCTCACATTTTTGTTCATTTGGTTATAAATTTCGTGGGTAACGCAGAGTATTCTAGGTCGTTCATTTGAAATTTTTAATGTAACTGTCTTTATCGGATGTATCATAAAACTTTTAGTAGATGGAACACTAAACACAAAACATTGTTATTTATTGGATGCACGAACGACTTATGAGCCGATTATGAAATTTAGGGGCGTAAGTAAGCTGGTAGAGTGATTTTGACACGGGACGCTTGAGAATATACCCAAAAGATTCAGAATATTCACCAAGGTTTCCCTCATTACTCTTCTTCAATCTCTTAAACTGAAAAATCTATGACCATGCATACATTTATACTGACTAATTCTTAAAGAACGTGAAAAACACCCTCTCACACTGTATAAACTTGGTATTATATGTCGTGTCTGTGCTACAAACTTTGAAACCGAAAAGAGTATTGAATGACGATTACTCTCTTTAATTTCATTATTAACGATTAATATAAAAACGGGTGAGCCATAGCATGAGAAAAATAAATGTTTTCCTACTGAAAATGAATTCAACACCATTTAACGAACATGAAGGGAAAGATAATATGAATACTGCGTATGACTGAACGAAAATCTAGACTGGACACTGAATTTATAAAAGTGACAACAGTCCTGAAATAAACGGAACGAGGTTTGGATGTTTCACTTTGGAACTTTTGGGGCCAGATTTTTGAGAACGTGAACGTGAAACGCTCGAATGAAAACTTTGAGTAGCGGAATAATTATAGATCAAACAAATGTTGACCAGTAGGTAATACGGTTGGTTAGACAATCACTATCCGTGCTCAAAGTTACAGATTTGTATCCTGCGAAGTTGGTTGACATTTAAGGAGTGTTTAAAATGCAAGCAACCAGCCTTAGTAGATTTAGTGGCATGATTATTAACTACTTTTGACGGCGATATTTCGACACTCCGACGTCTCTTAGGATTGGCATTTGTTGGAGGCTTGTTAGATGCCATTGTATTGTTATTACACAGTTCAAAAGAATTAGGGGAACATGTTTTGTAACGTCTGGTATGTGAATGTTAATTTGGTAGATGGGGTTCCAATGGACGTACAGCATACCTTGAGACCTTAGCTAATCAGGGTATGTCAAATCGAAGTTATACTCCATTTGTAGGCGTAGCCAAGCATTAAACTGTCAGGTGACCTCTCAAGCAAAGTGAATAGCGGTGTTTGCGTGTGTCGTTGTGAGGTACACAGGCTACTGCCACTCAGAGCGCGGCACGATTGGCGCATTGGCACTCCGTCGCTAGCCGGTATAAGGCGCATTTTTCCTCCCCACTACTCACGGCAATTCAGACTTATATAAATCAATTTCTAGTGAAACTATTAGTTTGAAACCTACCTGGCATTACATTTGATGTTCAAAATGTTGTCCCTCAGCTGTCAAACACGCCTGACACCTCGTAAATAAGTTTTCAGACACTTGTCGAATCTCAGCCGTGTGATGTTCGAAATAACTTGTGTAGTGTTCTCTTGTAGTTCTTCTCTTGTGTGAGGGTTCTTCACATACACTTTTCCCCAGGTGATAATCACGGGGATTTAAATAAGGAGATCTAGGAGGATAATAACCACACCATCTTCGAAAACTTCCCGTATTACCTCCATAGACAGATTAGCAGAGTGTGCCGTCGCATTATATTGCACAATGTAATCATTACGCCCTTCTTCTTCCGTCAGCTCTTCAAAGAGTGGTCTGAGAATGAGGTTTATATATCGATCAGAATTTATTGTTTCACGAAAAATATAGGCCCTATAATTTTTCGAGCACTTATTGCGCACCAAACTCCTATCTTTACACCATGAAGTGGACGGACATGCAGCTGGTGGAGATTTTCTGCACACCAGTAGCGATTGTTTTGACTATATGCATAGCGACTGTAGCCATGCTTTATCACTTTTGAAATAAAAGTATTGGGTAACATACCATCGTGAACTGACTGAAACGACCAATTACAACACCGAACCCTAGCGAAACTGTCAGGTCCTCTTAAATGTTGGGCAGATGTAGGTTTGTACAGTTTTGTTTTTAAGAGTTTTGTTGCTTTGTGGGCGGAAGTTAATGACACATTATCTTGTACGGCGAGACGGGACAGGAATTTTGTGGGTGTTCTTTCCAAGAGAGCTCCCATTTCGTCAAGCCTTTCCTCTGTTAAAACGGTTCGTCTCCTGCGTGATTTCTTGTTAAGAATGGACCCGGTGGTGCGGAACTTCTTTACTAATTTACGTACCGTACTCCTATGGGGAGGGAATGTGCTAGGAAATTTGCGGATGGATCGAAAGCGGCATTCTATATAAGAAGAATGCTTCGCACAGCATAACACAATTAATACACGCTATTTTACTGTATACATCACTCGTTAAACACACGATTAGTATTCCTACAGAAACTACGCCATTTTAAAGCGAACACATTGAACACGCTACCAGTACCACAGATGTTAAACTAAACTATTGCCGTGAAGCAATATTAATCGCTACCGTACTGCATTACATCACTTTAGCGGGTCATGAAGCAATATACCTCTCGGCAAATGAGTCACCCGGCCACGCTTTCGCCTGCCGTGCATGTTCCCCTGACACACGGAGCCAGCCAAGAAAAAGACCCTGTACTTACTTGATTATTGTTTGCATGAAGGAGCTATACCAAGTGAAGGGAGAGTTGCTATAGTAGCCCCTGTGTGTAAAGGAAAGGGTGATAGACATAAAGCTGAAAACTACAGGCTAGTCAGTTTGACATGAATTTCATGTAAACTTTGGGAAAGCATTCGTTCTGATTATATTAAACATGTTTGCAAAATTAATAACTGGTTCGACAGAAGGCAGTTAGGATTTAGGAATGGTTCTTCCCCTGAAGCTCAACTTGTTGGATTCAAGCAAGATATAGCAGATATCCTGGAGTCGGGGGGTCAAATGGACTGTATCGCGATTGACCTGGCTCCATGGCTAAATAGTTATCGTGATGGCCTTCGGTCACTGGGGCATCGGGTTCGATTCCCAGCAGGGTCTGGAATTTTAACCATAATCGGTTAATTCCCCTGGCACAGGGACTGGGTGTATGTGTAATCTTCATCATCATTTCATCCTCATCACGACGCACAGGTCACCTACGGGAGTCAAATTAAAAGACTTTTCATTTCTTCATGGGAGACTACTGAAGAAGATGAATGCAATTGGACTAGAAAAAGGAGTGACAGAATGGGTGGCTATATTTCTAGAAAATAGAACTCAGAGAATTAGAGCTCTATCTGACCCTGTAATAATTAAGAGGAGAATTCGTCAAGGCAGTATTATTGGACATTTATGTTTTCGTATATAGCCTATATCAGTGGTATGAGTAAAGAAGTGGAATCAGAGATCAGGATTTTTGCAGACGATGTTATTCTGTACAGAATAATAAATATGTTAAAAGATTGTGAGCAACTGCAAAATGACCTCGATAACGATGTGAGATGGGCAGTAGGCTATGGTATGATGATAAACGGGATTAAAGGTCAGGTTGTGAGTTTCACAAAGAGGAAAATTCCTCTCAATTATAATTACTGCATTGATGGGGTGAAATTTCATTTTGGGGATCATTGTAAGTACCTAGGTGTTAATATACCGAAAGATATTCATTGGGGCAATCACATAAATATGATTGTAAATAAAGGGTACACATCTCTGCACATGGTTATGAGAGTATTTGTGGGTTGTAGTAAGGACGAAAAGGAGAAGGCAAATAAGTCTCTGGTAAGACCCCAAATGGCCATGGCCGCTTACTTCCAACTCCTAGGCTTTCCCTATCCCATCGTCACAGTAAGACGTATCCGTGTCGGTGCGACGCAAATCCACTAGCAAAAAAGGACAGCCCCAAATAGAGTGTGATTCCATTGTATGGGACCCTCACCAGCATTAGGTACTTGATTCAAGAACTGGAATAAATCCAAAGAAAAGCAGCTCGATTTGTTCTGGGTGATTTCCGACAAAAGAGTAGCGTTACAAAAATGTTGCAAGGTTTGGGTTGGGAAGACTTGGGAGAAAGTAGACGAGCTGCTTGACTAAGTGGTATGTTCCGTGCTGTCAGGGGAGAGATGGCGTGGAATGACATCAGTAGACGAATAAGTTTGAGAGGTGTCTTTAAAAGGAGGAACGATTACAATATGAAAATAAAACTGGATATCGAGTGGAAAAATTGGGGCAAATATTCGTTTATTCGAAGGGGAGGTACGGAATGGAATAACTTACCACGGAAGATGTTCAATAAAATTCCAATTTATTTGCAATCATTTAAGAAAAGGCTAGGAAAACAACAGATAGGAAATCTGCCACCTGTGCGACTGTCCTAAATACAGATCAGTGTTGATTGATTGATTGATTGATTGATTGATTGATTGATTGATTGATTGATTGATTGATTGATTGATTGATTGATTGATTGATTGATTGATTGATTGATTGATTGATTGATTGATTGATTGATTGATTGATTGATTGATTGATCGATCTCACCGAGGTACTTGAACTTCTCTGCCCTTTCAATTCGTCCCACCTCTGCTTCCAAGAACTTCGGTCCATGGTTGATGTTAGTTACGAATTCTGTCATTTCTTGTGAGATCTTCAGTCTTGTTTGGCTGGCAATTCTTTCAAGAGGTTAATTTGTATGGTTGCGAACTTGAGGATGTTTATTTTTCCTTTCTCTTACAGTCTGTTTTACGTCGCACCGACAATAGGTCTTAGGGCTAGGAGTGTGGCGTAAGCAACCTTGGCCTTAATTATGGTACAGCCCCAGCATTTGTCTGGTGTGCAAATAGGAAACCACGTAAGCCCATTTTCAGGGCCAACAACAGTGGGATTCGAACCCACTATCTCCCAAATGCTATCTGATAACTATGTAACCCAAACCGCACAGCCACTTGCTCGGTTTTTCGCTTTCTGATAGTACAGCAAAGTAATACGCGAAAGCCAAACAGTTGACTTTCATACCTCATGATTTTTTCCAAGGCTGATTGGGGTTATCACTTGACGTTCAAGTTCACAGTTCCGAACACACACAATCTTTGCTAGGACAAAGTTGAACAGGAGCATCTGTTTTAATTTCAAAGGATTATTATTATTATTATTATTATTATTATTATTATTATTATTATTATTATTATTATTATTATTATTATTATTATTATTATTATTATTATTATGATTATTATTATTATTATTATTATTATTATTATTATTATTATTATTATTATTATTATTATTATTATTATTATTGTTGTTGTTGTTATTACGGAGTTACCCGTGGAAGGCAGAGGTGAAAGAAGGTGCGGGCTGGAATGGGTCTAACTACGAGGCCGAAAGATGAATTAAAATTTCAATAAAGGTTATATTTTTGAACATAGCAAGATTTGACCATTATTTTTTTTATAGAGTTAGGAAACTTAACAAGTACAAGACAACAACTATCCAATAATCAGGTACAAGGTATAATTTTACAAACGAAAGCACCAGTTTCGGGGTCTTAACAAGTTCTGGGCTTCGAGCCCCAATTCCACAATCCTTGAGCTACTAGCCCAACTTTACCAAGGAACCCACTAGATCAAAGGGCAGAAAACCCCTTCATTCAAGGAGCGATAGTTCCAAAAACCATATCGGGCCTCCTAGAGGCACTTTTACCACATCAGAAAGAGCTGACCCGCTCTCAATTTTTCAAGCTTATTGAAGGCAATATCATACTTTACAAATAATTGCCATCAAGGTACAACTCATAATGAAACAGGGGTAACTTGTACGCAACCTACTGGGCCTTATCAGACAAGAAAAGGTTAAGTAAATGGCCCAAAAATTCAAAATGAATGGAGGCGAGAACTTGCACTCCTATATGAAAACTTGTTGAAACCTAAGAGGCACTAGGCCGAATAAACAGGGGCTATTCCCACACTAGGGGTGTGACTCGTATAAGAAAAATTTTAACACATTAAGGAAGAGTAGAAAATCGGTTACGAAAACGTAGTCACCTCAAAACAAAATGAAGGGGAGCTCGAGAGGGTAAAGCACTCTCTATCCCCGAATTACAGTTAAAGATATATGAAGTTTTACAAAGACAGAAAGAAATTTACATGTTTCAAGAGATAGGTTACATATTAAAGGTTTCGGACCTGCCCCGCGGGTTAAATTGCTGAGCTAGCAAGAAATAACGATGCTACCGGCCATTACCTTGTTGAAGAGCGGCTGCCCGAAGGAAGAGACGCTACCCGCCCCCTGCTACACGTCCATACACAAAGCTAGATGTAGAAGAAGTGGCGAAGAGCCGTGAAAATCAGCAGTTTTTAAACCCTCGGAGAAGATTCGAGACCTTTCATGAATAAACACGCCACACCCTCTTTCTTTATTGGTTGATATCAAACGGTACACACAAAATCGAAGATGAAACACATGATTGGTCAAAAATTAATTACAGAAATTCTAGATTGGTTAAAATCAAAACCGGCGGAAAGAAAAGATTACTACTGCTAACCCACAAATGAAAGAACGAAATTTAGTGAAGAGAAAAAGTTATGAATACAAAATTTCTTCAAATAAAGTTCCTTCACTTCGCACCAGGGTGCATGATCATAGTTTTTTAGCAGGGACATCTATAAGAGAAATTCCACAGTTCTTGATCAATAGAAAACAAAACACGTTGAAATCCACATAGTATTGACAACTTGGTAATCACAAAATTTTACTGTAGTGACATCTTCTGAGAAACTTATAAATTGGTCCAGTTTTTAAGGTTCAGATTTTCTCCAGTAGAGGAGGATTTATTGGCGCAAGATTTTAAATTGCGGCGTAGGGGTGTACCGCCTGGTACTATTCTTCTTCTTCTTCTTCTTCTTCTTAGTATTATTATTATTATTATTATTATATGGATGTTACTAAGTTGAAAACCTGAGTAGACTTTAATGGAAAATGAATCATTGGCATACATGCCTACACAAATAACAGAAACTAACGTGGACGAATCTAGATTCTCCGTGGCTCAGGTGGCAGCGCACCGGCCTTTCACCGCTGGGTTCTATTGCTCAAATCCCGGTCACTCCTTGTGAGATTTGTGCTGGACAAAGCGAAGGCGGGACAGGTTTTTCTCCGGGGACTCCGGTTTTTCCTGTCACATTTCATTCCGGCAACACTCTCCAATATCATTTCAATGCATCTGTCATTCATTAAACATTGCCCCAGAGAAGTGTGACAGGCTTCTGCAGCCGGCACAATTCCTATCCTCGCAGCAAGATGGGGGCTTCATTCATTCCATCCATGACCCGGTCACGGGCTGGAAAACAGGTTGTAGGTTTCCAACATGGAAGAATTAAATAGGCCTGTCAGCGTAATGTAAATTTTGCACGTCGACTATTAATTCGTTTCTAAATAGAGTCGGACGGTCGATCAAGATTCAGCGACCCTCTGATCACGGTTTAAAGGCATTAACCATATTCAGGGCCACAGTCGGTTAGACGTTGTCATTTTTATCCCAAGATCTCGATTGAGGTTCCTGTAACGAGTCCACGAACACTCCTCCTTTCTATTTGCTTTACGTCGCACCGACACAGATATGTCTTATGGCGACGATGGGATAGGAAAGGCCTAGGAAGTGGAAGGAAGCAGCCGTGGTCTTAATTAAGGCACATCGCCGGCATTTTCCTGGTGTGAACATGGGAAACCACGGAAAATCATATTCAGGGCTGCCGACAGTGGGGCTCGAACCCACTATCTCCTAAATACTGGATACTGGCCGCACTTAAGCGACTGCAGCTATCGAGCTCGGTGAACACTCTTTTAGTTCAACATGTATGGATCCCGTGCATTTGGTGTATTTCTCTCTAAATCAACCCCATTTATATAAAGCAACCCGTACTATTGTGTTATTTGAACGGAATTGTGACAGGGCGTAGGTTACTTTTAGCGTTAATATTGGCTATGCATCTTATTTATTTTCCAGTTTAATGTTCCCACACTTGCCCGTCTTCACTGATTTCGTAAAGCAGTAAAAGTCGTGTGATAATATGCCCAGTTCGTATCGGCTATGCAAACTGATAACACACTTTTATTTCCTTTACATCTCCATCAGCAATGAGGACTATTTCTTTTAAAATGGAAAATTGCTTGCTAAAGTACGAAAGTCAATTATAAAGAGAAAAAGTCAGTTTTGTCCCCCGGCTCAAGTCTTTATGTTTAATACGCGTGAAGTTACATCCACAACCTGTAAAAAGTGATCTGTGGACAGGAAGGCTCAGAACGTAACACACTTACTTTAAATCAAATAAATTATTAATGAAGCCTATGTTCATATTCGTTATATTATTTTCGTAATATATACATATTAGCCTATAAAATAAGAGTTATGTCTATACATTGCTCAGAATTCAAATGAATTGTATTTCTGTATCGGTCGTATCCATAGACAGAAAGAAATGCACTTTTTAGTTTTCAGTCATGTCTGTCTGTCTGTCTGTCTGTCTGTCTGTCTGTCTGTCTGTCTGTCTGTCTGTCTGTCTGTATACGGACATCACGAGAAAATTACCGAATAGCATTTAATGAAAATCGGTATGTAATGTCGGGGAATGATGCACTACAATCTAGGATATAAATAATTTAATTCACGCTGCGCGAGATGGTAGCTTAGGAGATGGCCTAAAATTGAATTCTCAAACATTTATGTTCCTATTGGTTCTATCGATAAATACTTATTAGCTAAAGTTACAGAGAATTAAATATCCGATCATTTTTTTTTCTTATACATTTTTACCGTACCGGCTATGATAACGGAGATATTCATGAGTTTAGATTATTGTCGAAAAGTCTATACCAACGCCAAACTACGAGAAAAATGGGTGAACTGAATTTAAAGAAAATAGGTATTTCATGTCTGGGAATAGGGTGCTACAGTCTACAATATAAATAACTTTCACTCACCCTGGATCAAAATGGTACTTTAGGGGAAGCTATCTAAAATGCTTTTTTTTATTACGTATGTTATTGGTCCTATCGAAAAGTATTACATACCGTAACAATTGTTATAGAGAATACAAATCCCGATCAATTATTCCTCATTCTGTTTTGCTGTACCGACTATGTAATGGAATAATGAATTTAGACTTCTGTTGCTTAGTCCATATCAACGCCAAGCATTGTTAACATGGAAATATTGTTAAATAGTGTTAACTGGTGATGGTTTTTGTCATGATTGTCTTAAGGTGTAAAACCGCGTGGTCATCGGTCCGTATCGACAAGGAAAAATGTGAAGATGATTTTAATAAATGATAATAACCGTAAAGGAACGATCGCCCGAAGAATAAGACAGGAGGAATGCTCCCTTTACAATAGATACTCTAATATCCCCGACTCGGAAGAAGACTAAATGTAAAGGTCTGCAATATCGAAAGCTCTTAAAAGTGATCAGCATTATATTGACCATTTTTGATGTGATTTGTCTCTTCTGCTGCCACTCACCTCCGATGGATGGGATTACTGCTACATCCCGAGTAAAGCAGCGTGGCTGTATATCGGTGGATAGTAGCTGGAGAGCACATTCTATATGATTGCCCCGTCAACGACGGCTACTACAGTCGGAACTATATATGAGTGGTTATCATATTTTAATATGAGGGTTTTCGTATCGTACATGATGGGACATGAATGTTGTATTAATATAATCATCATACTACCAATAATAACTACAGTATTTCTGTACGTTTCTACGAACACTATTTTGGTTACAAAAGCCGTACATTGGGTGCTTTTTTTCTAAATCATTCCCGCTTGGATAAGATAAGTTGTACTATTGTGATATTTCTACGACATTTTGAAAAATTAGAATGAAACCATTGGAAACTGTTTGAAGAACGGGTAAGAGCAAGATTCGAATTCGTGTGTTACTATGAGTTAAGACTCCTGTGAATCGCGCTTAATGAACGAAATTAATGTTCTTCTTTCTTTAATATATGCAGACTGGTATAAGAATAGTTCTTCCTCGGCAAGTAAAAATGCAAAATATTATTAAAACAAAGCAAATACTTACGACAAGAAAGATTATGACCTAAGTGAACTCTGTCAAACGTACGATAATGATCGAAGTGAAATACTGAAATATGACGTATCAAGTTTAAAGGCCAGAAGTCGAGCGCCAAATATCATAATACGGGAAGTCGATTGTGTTGGAAGCATTTAATTATACTATGTACAATAAGTGACAGATATAATAAAAATTATTTTTTTCAGAAATTGAAAATTTACTAAAATAGTTTGACAAATATTGATGTTTTCATCACTAAATATCAGGGAAAATTATCGCACATGGTAACGAAGATGATAAATGTACTGAATATACAAGTGTTGCCCAAATGTCACACGGAAATATTTCGGTCTCTATAATGGTTTATTGTTTGGAATACGCGAACGTACAGAAGGTAAAGCGTGATGAATGGGTTAAATATCTCCCTAACTTTAGTCCCGTACTTGGTTCCAGCCTTGTTTCAGCGCCCCACGTGATGACGTACACCCCGAAATCACTCTTCAGCGACAAATCGGACTAACCATTGTTTCCAACTCGGCATCCCTTAAATGTTCTTCCATTTTCATTTTCTTACCAGGTTGTCCACTATGGCTTAATCTAATTTTGGTTCGTCCTTACTCGTCCACGGGAATTCTTAATACCATCTGAACACTTTACAGAGTGATACACACTCATTTCCGTACATATCCGTCATACAACTGTAAATTTCGGCTCCGCTGCCATAATCTGTTATCATAAAAACAGTAACGGACGCTGGACAATGCCGGACAAATTCACACAAACCCGTACCTAGGCATTTTGCTTCCACACGGGCAAAGAGCACATGTTCTCTTGCTTGGAATAGTGACGCTTGTGCTAAATATAGCAATTGAGGCTTTTACGGCCGGCGTTAAAGGTCATGGCAGTGTTTTCCAGGAGCATGCGATGGTCCCGACGTTTCACCGAAGACCGCGTTCTGCATTATCAAAGGTTCCGACGGACTTCGATACCAGCGAAGCTCACAGTGGAATGGAGTGATGTTGCAATTCCACCTAATAATAGAGTGCAGGCTACGCGCTGCTTGCCAATCGGTCCGCCAGGCTGGAGGGGCGGTCGCTGATTGGCTGTTCTTTGGTCAATGTTTGAAGCATTAAGGATCCCGATGTACGTCGACCTGCCTTGGTGGAGACAGGCAACTGATCTCCCGTTGCTTTTTCTGGCCTGCCGTGGCCATCATGTCCTCCAGGATTTGACGTTTTCAGAACTGGAAACCAGGCCTTTTTTACCCGTTCAGAATCCTCCTTACGGTTGAAGCTGTTGGTGTGTTTCAGGATTTCAATGGCTTCCCTTTGTAGTCGGACATTATACGGTACAGTAGTTGACAGTACTTTGCCGTATTGTATGTCATGGCCTGTTCAGCGAGTGATGACCTTTCTGCTTGCCCCAACGTGCTGTGTCTCAGTCGTGTGGCGATGCTGCGTTTGATAGTGCCCATGTATACCTGGCCTACTAATATGTATCCTTATAATGAGCAATTTAATTACAGATAATGCGGTTTAGGCAAAATAGCGCTGTGGTCGGCCTGGTGAAAGTAATAGTTCTGCGTTGTGCATGATCGTCAGACGTCGTCCTGGCCTTGTGAGTAAAATATGAGCACAGGATTGGTAAGACTCAAGTTACCGGCACGTTTGATCGTGGCCGGATTGTCGGTGCCAAACGCATGGGCTATTCCATCTCCGAAATCGTGCAGGCATTGGTCTTTCAATGGACTAACGTGTCTAGAATCCACTATGGGTACGTACATTCGGTTAAAATCACCATTGCTTGGATCAACTGGCGTGGAGTATAACGCGCTGATGACAGAGGTCAACGTCGACTGACTTGGATGGTAAGAGCGGTTAGACGGTTCACAGTACAACAGATTACTCGCTAATTCAATGCTGGATAACAACGGAGTGTAAGCAGCCATAACATTCTGACTACCACTTCAAAAGGAGGCACAAAAGCGCCCCACCTGGGTACCACTGCTCATCGCACGGTGAAGGATAAAAAGAATGAGATTGGCACATGAATACCACCAATGAACTCGAAAAAAACTCCAGAACACTGCAGGAGACCCGCGGGTACAGATAATAACGCACCGTACAAGTTGCTTCCGAGTTGTGGCTGATTGGTTCGATGAGACTTTCACGAGCACGAGGATGCTTGCCTGGTTCTTCAGGTCACCCGACCTCAGTCGTATTATTGTGAACATCTAGAACTCTAATCCAAACAAACTCTGTACATTATGGGAGGCTATGCAGTGGTCATGGCACAGTATGACTTCCCACGCTTCCGGTATCCTGTGGAGTCCCTGTTTTTTCGGATTGTCATAGGCATCAGGGTGAAAAGGAATGCTACACACAACTAGCGAGCTATCTCTAATTCAAGTGCTGTCCAGTGTATCTGCCTGAAAAGTGAAGGTTCCCCGTGAGAGCTCATCTTTCCTTATATTTTGAAGCTCTTGTATATTAATTTAGTTAGTTACTTAATTACCACGAACCTGCTACGCTGGCGTAGCAGGGAGAGAGGTGATACTCCCACGTGGCGCGTCCCAGGTGGCGGATAGGGGTGTCCTAACCGGCTTGCCGGCGGACTTTAGGGAAAAAATACCTCTCGCGGACCAAACACACGCCCCCTTAGGGTGGGGGAGGTTAGACGAGGAATTCACCCACGGTAGCGTGTCGTAAGAGGCGACTGAAAGGGGCGACCAAGGGATGATCGAATTAGAACCATGAAACTACTTGTAATTAGTACCATCACGCAGGGAACACCATGGGTCGCTTTTACTTGCGCGTAGTACGACTATGTTAGGTACGCAATAGGTTTGTGATTAGTAGCGACAGTGCGTGAATCAGGAAGTTGGTCCTACAGTACCTGTGATTCGTACTCCTATATGAGTGACACCATGGGATTAGCGACACCATGGTTCTGCTTTACCTATGCTCAGTTCCCACTATGTGAGGAATTCCACGGGATATTACGAGTCCCTGTGGTTAGTCCACTTATGTGAGGAACGCTATAGGTTTCCGTTGCCTTCATAGGTTTGCGTTGCCTGTAAATAGCGCCGCAATGTGCGAAACACCATAGGTCTGTGTTACATGTGCGCATTACACTCACTACCTCTGAATAGTACCATCATGTGTGGAATAACGGGAGTCTCCGCTACTTTTGATTAGTACCGCAACATTACACATAGCATGGTTCCACTTTTCTAGCGATAAATACCATTATGAAGGGTCGATGACCTGGATTTTGGACCCGTATCGACTATAAGCATAATCGATTCAGCATCGTGCAATACCAGCAGTCCCTTGGTCAGTACTACTATTCTTTCGTGCCAGCTTCTGTGCATGTGAGGCTCTGTGGGTCGGATCCACTGATCGCTTAAAATTCATATCCGTCCATCCATTCATTCTTCGTCCTCACGCTTTGAATTCTGGTCAGTGGAGGGTTTTGGACTTTTATGTTGTCATTTCATTTCGTCTCATTTCGTACCATTAGGGGCCGATGACCTCGATGCTAGGCCCCTTTAAACAACAACCAACAATCAATCATCATTACGTAATTACTGAATAATTTACCATAGGCCTGAGTATTTCACAGGAATGTCGTGCTACCTCTGGCTGGAGGGCATGGTGTGTTTACGTCTGAGAGCTGTTCCTCCCTGCAGACTTGTATTTTCAGCTGACGTTCAGCTCGACCACACCTGCTTTAGTGTAAGATGATTTGAGTCGCTTAAAGTTCACTCTGTCATTTTTTGAATTCAAAACAGAAATCCACATTTCGTCAACTGGGGAGAAGAGTGATGTTATAGGGCCCCTAGCTAGTCTACCAGTGTTGTAGAAGGCGGAAAGTCCTCTGTATATTTCACATGGCTGCCTGAATTTTGGGTTCGAATCCCACCGTCGGCAGCCCTGAAGATAGTTTTCTTTGGTTTAGTATTTTCACACCAGGCAGATGCTGGGGATATACGTCAATTAAGGCCACGGCCACTATTTTCCCAATTCTAGTCCTTTCCTATCCTTCGCTCAGCGATGTTCTTCGATGTGGTAGTACGAAGTTAAGCACTTAAAATAGGAACCTGAAGTTCACCTACATCCCTGATTCCTTCTCGATGTCCTAACCGACCTACTACAACTTTCAAGGAAGTGGTGAATAACTGTGCTTTGCCTTTTCTGCAGTTGGACAGGAGAAAGTCTAAGAATGTTAAAATACTCAAAATGCACCAGTTCTCCAGCATTCGCCTAAGGATTCATTGGATGCCTTCTGAATGACTTAGTGTTCTAGATATCACCGCTAAATATTAATTCCTCTCTCGCATTGCCTCATCTTCCGAGCCAAAAGCGTCATTTTTACATTTCACTGGCACGTTGAGTTCTATCCCAGTATCGTTAGCATCGACAACTTTATCCTTGCGTTAGCCTATTAACGAAGGAGATGCCTATTACTTATTATATTTGACAAGGGTTAATCTGATTATACGTGATGCTCACTGGGAAGCGGAAGCCTCCTGCACTCTCGCCGTGGATATCCCACTGCGTTGGGCCTGTGACAGCTCCCACCCAGTGCTGTGTAAATGGTGTCGGTATTTCGTATGGTGAAATGCGCACGTAATCGTAATGCGTCTTTGTATCATAAGAATAATTTCCTTGTGCCAGAACCGTATATTATACAGTATTCTTTTTCTTCTTCACCTTCCTGGCCCTTTTTCCAAATTATTGGGTGTTTCACTGATATGGATTTGGTCCAATTTTACTGTCGACTTCCCTTCCTGACGCCATCCCTATGTGGAGGGGTGTATTCACTATTGCGTGTTGCTATGGTGGTTTGCGGTGTTGGCGTGTTGGGTGCGTATGAAGAGAAGTACTGTATACTTAGACGAATAAAATCCCCCATTCCCCGAACCAGGGGATTCAACCATTCGCAGTCAAAATTGAATCCAGCGCCCTCTGAACGGATGACTATTGCGCTGACCGTTTATCCCAGTATATATGTTAAATTAAAGCGAGGGGACTGAGACCAGCAAAAATTTTATGTGAATTTTTATATGAAACATAAGATCGAATTATTACCACCAGCCCTTGGGCTGAGTAGCTCAGCTGGCTAGTTTTCTAAGACTAGGACAATTATTCTGCTGTTTCATTAAAATCCAACAGAAGTTATAATCCAGAAAACGTCTTTTTAAATAATATTTCTTATCTGTTCCCTTCCATTACTTTACCGATTATATCTCAACCTATTTCAAGCACAGATTCGGAATGTCATGTACATAAAGGATAAGTTCTTCTTCTTGGCCTTTTTTCTTTCTGGGAGCTATCTCGATTCGTAGATTTTGCCCAGTTTTACGGTCAGATGCCCTTCCTTACGCCAACCTTATATAAAGGGATATATCCACTATTGCATATTTGCCTGGTAGTTGGTAAAGTGATGAATTGTGAGAGAAAATCAAGATGTATTTATTAAGAAGAACAAGAAAACAAAGTCCCCTTACCGGACGAATTAACCAGATGAGGCAAAATTTCCTATCCCTGCTAGGAATCGAAACTATGGCCCTCTGTACTGTTGGCCGATACGCTGGTCATTCAACCAAGAGACCGGATACAAGTCATAAGTTCAAAAAGAGAAGAATGAAAACACGTTTCTATTCCAAGAAGTGACGAGCAACTTAATCCGAGGGAAGTATTGTGACTAAATATATACCGTCTGTTCTAAACGTTTGCAATTTATGTCCTCAAACTTTTAAATGGATATAAACTTCGTGTATTGGTACAATGTACTCCACTCACTTTTTCTTTTCAGACATGCCTTCTTTGACGTCATTTCAGTTTTCGTCATTTAATTTCTCGACTTCACGTTCCATATTCTGTCTCTCTCTTGCAACGTCAGCGACTTTTCCCTGCTGTCACCAGGTTCCAGTGCCTGCTCGCATGCAATGTGCTCCATAATACGCGCCAACTATGAACAAGTTGTCCAAGCGTGAAATAGTTGTGGTGTTGTGGAGAACTCGGCCATCAGCCGCAGACACAGGATTGTGTTTACGCGAGCAGATAATCTGTGCAAATTCTCTCACAGGAAAGTCATAAAATTATACTGGTGTGGTAATTAGCATAGAGGTATAATCTTTTGTTGTTTGGGTAACATATCGGTCAGTATTCGAAATGATAACCCTGGTTAGCTTTATTAATGAACGAGGCTGTTCAAATGGATCCATCAATAATTAAAGATAAGCATTTATTGAATTTCCGCGAAGGCTATACCGTATTTTATCTTCCTGAAGTTTGGAAGTTATATTGTATACATCCGCTGATATTTTTAATAGATACTGTCGAATGCCTAGCTTAGAGCAGTTAGCTGAATTCACCAATTTATAGACTACTAGCTGTAGTACCCGCCGATGACGGGGCATTTACAGTACTTAGCATGATGTGCATGATAACAATTGTATCCACCCCTCATGCTGTTCCCGATATTCTGAAGCACATAACTGAACATGCCTTTCCCTGTCAGCTACTTGTCGTGACGTACTTGCGTTCTTTCTCTCTGTGGCCCTTTGCATTTTCATACATTTTGCATTGTTGCTGATCTTAATTTGATTTCTTCCTTCCAGTATAAAAGAAAGTCAAATGTCTGGTTAATTTTAAAAGCGTACTGACAGATATGCAAAGCTTCAAAACATTGAGAGAAGCATATCCATAGCTTAATGAGTCTTTGTATTATAAGGACAATTTTCTTGCGCCAGAACCATACTGTATATTATACAGTATTCTTTTTTCTTTCTGTTCACCTTCTAGCCCTGTTTCCAAATTATTGGTGGTTTCACTGATATGGATTTGGTCCAGTTTTACTGTCGAATTCCATTCCTGATGCCATCCGTATGTGGATGCTACAAATATTTACCTTATTTTTCACTGAATCGGAAATAGGTTCAGAACGAAAATTCGCTTTGAGTTATTTTCGTGTAAAACCAACCGTAAGAGAGATATATCGAGTTTTATGTTTTAAGCTCGTTCTGACGCACTCCCCTTGTGTACAATTTATAGCTCAAATCCTACTCAAGCTTATTATAAGCAGAAATACCAAGTTTCATTAAAATTCACACATCCATTGTCCCTTGATGTGGTAGCAGACGAATTTTAAACTGAACTCGATATAGGTTATTTCAATGACATCATTTTTCTTGTCAGAATACGATATTAACAGACTGGAATGTCCTTGTTTGAAAGCAATTCTCTCGTATGAAATGTTGGATGAAATGATAAACGGTACTTTTGGCAAAGAGTACTAAACTGGCGTACCAACAATGCCAAGCTCCAGAACTGAATTGATCCGGCCATATGCAGTTGTGAACACTGCTTGTCCGTTTTCCGTTAAATGTGCACACTTCCCATTTCTATCAGCGCTTCACAGCAGCAGTCTACTATCTGGAATACTATTATTTTTTCAACTGGGTTTACGTCGCACCGACACAGATAGGTCTTGTGCCGACGATGGGACAGGAAAGGCCTAGGATTGGGAAGGAAGCGGCCGTGGCTTTAAGTAAGGTACAGCGCCAGCATTTGTCTGGTGTGAAAATGGGAAACCACGGAAAACTATCTTCAGGGCTGCCGACAGTGGCGTTTGAACCCACTATCTCCCGGATGCAAGCTCACAGCTGCGCGCCCCTAACCGCACGGCCAACTCGCCCGGTGGTATGCTGTAATGAACAAATGGGTCACGTACAGGGGAATGGCGTACTCCCCAGCTATCTCCCGCCAATATTCAGACTGGCTGTTCTACTCGGATAGAAAACTCTCTTTGCTCACGTGGCACGCAGCAGTAATGTCATCTATCAGAGATGAGTGGCAGCAAAAGAGACAAAGCGCATCACAGCAAACAATGGACAATGTAATTTTATTGCTGATCATTTTTAGGCCATCCTATTTAGTTACCTTCTGACACTATAATATTACGGCATCCAATGTAAACGGAGTCCTTCATTTTACCATCATGAAATATGAAAATTTATCTCGTTTTATTCTTCAAGTTATCGTTCCTTCATGAGTTTCTTTCTCATTTCGATAATCATCTTCACAAGTTTTCTTGTCGATATGAGCTGATGACCACGCCGGGTTTTCACCCGAAGATAACCACGACAAAAACCATCACCATCACGAGTTAATATGATCGAACAACATCTCCTTGTTAGTGACGGCTCGGTTTTGGTAGGGGCTAAGCAAAAATATCTAAATTCATGAATATATGTGTAATCGCAGCCAGTACAGTAAAACAGTATAAGACATACATGGTCGGGAATTGTATTTTCTGTAACTCTCGATATGTATTATTTATCCACAAGACAACTAATAACATATATTTGAGAATTACATTCAATACCTTCCCCTAAGTTAGCGTGTTATCCAAATAAAAAAATGGTTTATCCTCGAGGATGCCGAAGTATAAGTGTTATATGCCAGAAAACTGAATCTTAATGAGGTCCATTATAGTTCAAGTTTTATTATGATACAGGTTCTCCCAGAATCAGAGTTCAGATCTTCATTATGATACAACTGTGTGACCAATTAGGTACGGATAGCAAAATCAAACATGTCGGACACACGTGTTAACATCAACGCACCATCTACTTCTAATATTCCACAACAACACGGCACATTCACGCAAATTGACTTCACCAACTGTACACTAAACATTTTGTATTCGAAATAGAGCTAGGTTATGATAACCGTCTATCAAAACTTTGAAAACATATGACATTTGAAGGTCTCTGATCCAGTCACGGAAAATCAATAACACAGCGCATGCGCTCTGCGCCTCTTCAGTAAACTCAACTATGAAGCGACATCTCGACAGAAATTTATGAATATTTAAAAAAAATGAGTTATAAATAACGTCGAGCATAAACAGTCGTATGCAACAAGCCTATAATGGTAATTAAGACACGAGCATGTTTATAAAACGAACGAGAAAGCCATTATAGGCTTGTTGCATAATGTACTATATTAGCCTAGACTATAGATGGACAACGAGATAGTCCGCGCCTTCAGCTAATGGCATGAGCGCAGAAAGAGCCGAGAGCTGTGAAATCTAAATGGCGATATTTAGAGTCAAGGAGCAAGCAAAGCCCACTGGCTGATTGTAGTATGTTTACGCAATACGATCGTACAGTTTATTTATTGTTCATTGTTTGTGCTGTATTCCTAAACAAGCTTTTCTGTGAATCCAAATAGTAGTCAGAGTATTTATTTATCACATATCGCAATAATTCATTTTGTTTCCTTTGCAGTACCTAATGAAATGAATATAATTAAACGTATTTACTTAGCAATTGTCGTTTGTATACACAGAATAACTAATTTGGTTTCCTCACCATAGTCCAATGCACTGAATAGAACGAGACATTACGCGCAATAAAATTGTTAAATGTTTACATCGGTTTTGATATAACCGAGCGAGTTGGCCGTGCGGTTAGGGACGCGCAGCCTTGAGCTTGCATTCGTGGGATAGCAGGTTCGAATCCCACTATCGGCAGCCCGTGGTTTCCCATTCTTACACCAGGAAAATGCTAGCCCTGCACCTTCATTATGGTCGCATTCCCTATCCTAGCCCTTTCCCGCCCTTCCTTCGCCGAGAACTTCGATGCTGTAGTGCGACGTTAAAGAAGAAGCAACAAATTCTATTTTGACATCTGCCCCTTCCCTAATTGTAACTGCGAACCGTGCAAGTAGCTGCTAGGCTGTACCTTCCGTCAGAGCGCACACTCTGCTCCTTTTCTTGTTGAGATGGAACGCTCCTCATTATGTCGAATTGTGCCCGCCTTTGGCCTAGATTGTAGTGCCCTATAACTCCGACTAAAAGTGCCCCACAAGGAGAGCGACAGCTACTTGAAATTTTATTACAAACAATTTATATGTATCTTTTATGAAAGAGGTTGCAAAGCCAGGCGATCAAGGCGTAGTTCAGTTAGTATGATAAGGTAAGATAGGGGTGTATTCTGTCGGAAGGCATGTCGGAACCTCCGCAGAGGTTTGCCTGAGCCGAAGTTTACGTACGGTAGGCTGGCCAGTTCCTTTCCGCTCCTCCACTCCCTTACTCCCCACCAACAGCGCGTGGCAACCCATCCAAATCTTGACCACGCCCAATGTTCCTTAACTTCGGAGATCTCACGGGATCCGATGTTCCAACACGGCTACAGCCGTTTGCATTAGTAGTATGAGGGTAAGAAATTTAAAGAAATAGAACTAGACATCCATTCTTAGAAAGGCACGCGACCCTGGGGTTCACTAAGCCCACGCCAGAAATGAGTACCAGGTTAATTTGTGGACATAAGAGTAACCAGGTTAATCACTCGATCCCACTTAGTGCCGAAGTTGTGAATTATGGAAGCCTTTACCTTCCACCTCCTCCAGGGAACTCCATAGCCTGCACGAAAATATCTTTGTGTATACATGTCATGAAACTGAGGTTTTAATCATTTTTGAACCATTCACCCTTGGCAGTTCAGACGTATTTGGAGATAATGATCTTCTATCCCGAACACCGCAGGTAGTCACGTCGCTGTCGCCGTTCAGTCAGTAGATCTTACATAATGTAATTTCTAAGCAAGATAAAGTATGACAAAGTTTGATGATGATTTAAGTAGAAGGAAGGTGTGTCCAAGGAATGTACAGTATCATTTGAAATGTTGTCTTGTAGGAAATGAAAACAAAAATCCGCAGCCTGTTTCCAGTCATTCGACCGGGTCAGGAATGGAATGAAAGAAACCCCCAACCAGCGGTGAGGATAGGAATTATGCCCGCTGCCGAAGCCTGTCCACTCCTCTAGGGCAATGATTAATGAATGACAGATGAAATGATATGATATTGGAGTGTTTTGCTGGAATTAAATATGACAGGGAAAACCGGAGTACCCGGAGAAAAACCTGTCCCGTCTCCGCTTTGTCCAGCACAAATCTCACGTGGAGATTTGAACCACAGGACCTTTTGGTGAGAGGCCGGCACGCTGCCGCCTGAGGCACGCAGACTCTTGTTTTGTAGGAAATGGAGTAATTTGAGATTTCTTATTTTTCTGGGTCGATAACCGGAATGTTTGTACTCCGTATAATGATTTAACAACTAATGTAAGCACCTGTATAATATTTAGACGAGTCACTTATAAGGACGTGAATTTCCAATCATGATGCATCGGAATCCCTTGAAACACGAACTCCGTTTGCGGTAGGCGAGAAGAATGAACGTGACTACTGCTCGTCTGGACGGCTGGAGAGAATGTTAGGGTTAGGACGCTAATGTCTGGCATTCATCACTAACTTACCGCTTATCGGTAGGACATTCTGTTTGGAACTACAGATGGATTATGTCGTAGAAGTGACAGTGCAGTGAAATTATATTCAAAATAGTATGCCGAAGTAACGCCTAGGTAAATACATGTACAATCCTCACTGTAGGTTATCAAAATAGAATGGAAGATACCTGTATCAGGTTTCTTAGCCGAATGATCAGCGCAGCTGCCTTCTGTTCAGAAAAGCCCAAGTTAATTTTTTGGACAGTTCGAGGATTTTATCCATTCCTGTCTTCTGGCTCGAGGACTTGGATTTCTGTTTGTTTTGATATATCGCCTCTCCGTTTACGCACAGCCAAGTGAATATTTCCCACCTCACAGGGTTGGCGTCAGGAATGGCATCCGGCCGTAAAACTAATCCGTTTGTAGCGTCATCCCGAAGTAAAAATATTTCGTATGGCTATTTCTAGCCGAGTGCAGCCCTTGTAAGGCAGACCCTCCGATGAGGGTGGGCGGCATCTGCCATTTGTAGGTAACTGCGTGTCATTGTGGTGGAGGATAGTGTTATGTGTTGTGTGTGAGTTGCAGGGATGTTGGGGACAGCACAAACACCCAGCCCCCGGACCATTGGAATTAACCAATGAAGGTTAAAATCCCCGACCCGGCCGGGAATAGAAGGCCAGTACGCTGACCATTCGGCCAACGAGTCGGACATCCCGAAGTAAACTGGAAGAACATCAGAAAAGTTGACATATAGGCATAACATTATAAGACATAATAACCTGCCATAAATTAATATTACGTAGAATCATTGAGTTAGCGGACTGGCCGTCTAGAATCGCGATGGTGGACTACAGCGGAGAGTTTGCACCACAGGATGCTGCCGTTATGGTTCTTCGCTAGTCTCAGCAAGAGGCAGTTAGGTTCCAGAAATATGGTCTCTTTTGTGAAGTATAGTTGAATGTCAGCGGAGGAACTTGAGAATGTCGCAGTTTGAGCAACGAGCAAATTTCAAGTTCTGACTAAAATTAGGCAAATCCGCTAGCGAAACGTTTGAGATGATCAAGTCGAAATAGGATCAGCACGATGGAAAAATGTTGCGGAAAGACAGATCACAAGACTACATATGTGATCCTCAAACTGTTAGCGCCAGTTCACGAACTTATTGACTGTAGTACGTAGAAAGGTGTAGGCTACATTGTGTTGTGCCCACTGTAAGCGCCAGTCCAAGATGTCCTTGACTGTCGTACACGAGCGTATGCCGTGCTGCCTTCACTGAAGGCGCCAGTCCACGAACTTATTGACTAATAATAATAATGGTATTTGCTTTACGTCCCACTAGCTACATTTTTACAGCTTTCGAAGACGCCGAGGTGCCGAAATTTAGCCCCGCAGGAAATCTTTTACTTGCCTGTAAATCTATTGACACGAGGCTGACGTATTTGAGTGCCTTCAAATACCACCGAACTGAGCCAGGATCGAACCTGCCAAGTTGGGGTCAGAAGGCCAGCGCCTCATCGGTCTAAGCCACTGAGCCCGGCAATTTATTGACTATAGTAATATATCATCTCTCCACATAATTATGATCGATCGAATTGGCTGCGCGGCTAAACTCAATTAGCTGTGAGCTCGCATTCGGGAGATAGTGGTTTCGAACCCCACTGTGGACAGCCCTGAAGGTGGTTTTCCGTGGTTTGCCATTTTTCTCACCGGGCAAATGCTGGGATTGTGTCTTAATTAAGGCCACCACCGCTGCCCTACCATTTCTAGCCGTATCCTAAACCATCGTCGCCATAAGAACTCTCTAGGACGGTGTGACGAAAACAAATACCAGATAATTATGTAGATTAAGCGAGGAACAAAACACTGTCGTCAACTTCCAGTAACACATTTTGGATGCTGCGAGGAAATGTCTTCCTAACTTGCATTTGATACCTGAGGCTGACGACAGGAAGGGCATTGGGCCATAAAAGAACGGTAATTTAATCTTTCCAGAGGAGGTAGATATATATTATCGATATACTTATTTATATACACATAGTGACTACCTTTCATTGTCCACCCGAGCATTGTTATTTTCCTCCATATGTGCCACCGAAGGGGAGATTCTACTGGTGGGGTATTACTGTAGCAATATAAGAAGAAAGTAATTTTTCTTGTAACCAGTATAGTCCAAATATCTTCAATATTCAGTTCATTCCGCAAAAACTTACTCCCTGGAGTAATGATAATTTACAAAATGAAGTGTGTGAAAATGTTTTTTTCTGCGTATACCAACCACACGGGATAATACACTAGGTACTGTACCGCACCTATAGCAATGCTCTTCTAAATCTTTGAATTAGTGATCGGTGGAGTTTTAGAAATCCCTCTCTTGCTTTGTTACCAACCCAGCAAACACTCAGCCATACCGATGAGCATACTCAAGCCTTTAATACAGGAACCGCTGAAACGACAAGGACTGTAGTTTCAACATGCTGCTGGGTTGTATTGTGCAGGACCAGTAGTCGAAAACGACATTGTGCGATATTTCCCATTACAAACTATCCACTTCATAGCCGTATCGATCTTATAATCTAAGGGTTTCGTAAGAAAATATTTTCCACCTAATCGATACCTTTCTTTATTTTGGCTTTGGCAATTTATAATATCATTAAGAATAACAGGGCATGTTTCGATCGCTTTGCGATCATCATCAGCTGCATATGCAAAGGCTTAGTTAAAAAGCATAAAGCAAGCATATAGTTGAAACTTTGTTGACTTCAAAACGTATGGGTTGGATGGGGGAGGGGTAATGCGCGACGGGAGGGACGGTTGTTACAAGGGATTTAAATTTGAAATAAATTAAAATCTACTATCTTACGAGCTAAAATGCCTTTGGTATCATTTTAAGTCCCGAAGGCTTAGTAAAATAACTTTTTGTTTAAATACTAGAAACGTGTTGTTATCTTGAAGAAATTTGTTTTACTGAAATGTGCTTCTTCTTGACTTCTGGTTTTCTTCCTCGTCCCTTTGTACTGTACTAAAAAGGTTGACACTCTTGTTTGTCCCTTTTTTTTAGTTGAAAGGGTGTATTCTTTGAATTAAGACTTGTATTCATATACTGTACCTGTCAGGTTGGATAGCTTGTTGTACGACCCCTGTCCAATTCACTTTCTTTACTCCCCGTGATTACAGGTGTGGGTCTGTTTCTACTGTCCACGACCTGTGTCTGTGCGACGTAAAACAGATAACGAAATAGCCTTCTGCATTCTCTATTAAATACGTGGTGATTCTGTCATTTCCATGAGAGAATTAATGAAAAGGAAGAATGGTTTAAATAACTTACCACTACAAGTTTTCACTAATTGGTAGTTATACAATATAAATCCGTTCAAACATAAATCGTCTTCGAGGATATATGAGTAGATTAATGGTTTGTGGTTCGTAGAGGGAACCACCAAATATGAATGTTAGGGAATTTTGTAATTATATATGTAAAAACATATCATTTAAATCAGCCATGAGGACCAAGTCTGTGTTTCTGACATGCAGGTTTTCAGTACATTCTGCTGGAACAATTGACAAACGGTATAAAAAAGGTATGCGTCTATTGTTGAGATGTGAAACAATAGATCTGAGGTACGAGGTCCGTAGCGTTGGTTCTGTCAAAACAGTATATCATCCATTTAACGATATTGTTCTTGTGCGGAGCTTAAATACGCGTGCGTGTTTAATTTATCTTTCGTTAAAGTGGCAGCTTGGGACAAAGTGGTCATCAAATGTGGTAGAGCTTCCGACAGTTCCACAGTTCCACAAAGCTTATCGCATTGTAAGCAAGAGCATTGTCTTTATGGCATCGCTTTTTATGTTCGTTATCAATTGGTAACAGAAAATTAAATCACACATCTTGTACAGCGCTTAGCAAGAAGGAAGATGTACACAGGAAAATTGTAATAATAATAATAATAATAATAATAATAATAATAATAATAATAATAATAATAATAATAATGATGATGTTATTGCTTCCATATTTTCTGAGTATTACATATTTCATTAATATTTACAAGGGTTTTATGTAGGCTACGTATTTCGCACTTTGTTAGCCCTTTCGTGTCCCATCGTCGCCATAAGACATGTGTTTGTCGGTGCGACGTAAAGAAAATTTAATATAAGTTTCATTTTCTCCTTTAGTGCAGTTTTATTTGGTATGTGCATGTACTTACATTATACATTGCGTACGGTATATACAAAGATAAACAACACACAGCCAGCAACGTAAAAACAGAGTGCGATAGCTGCAGTCGGTTAAGTGCGTCCAGTATCCAGTATTCGGGAGATCGTGGGTTCGAACCCCACTGTCGGCAGCCCTGAAGATGGTTTTTCGTGGTTTCCCATTTTCACACCAGGCAAATGCTGGGGCTGTACCTTAAGTCCACGGACGCTTCCTTCCCACTCCTAGCCATTTCCTATCCCATCGTTGACATAAGACCTATATGTGTCGGTGCAACGTTAAGCAGCTTGCTACGTAAATGTGGCAGATCAGTACCGTGTAAAGGCAATTCTGGACCTGAGGCATGTTTGAACTAAACGAGATATACGTAACACAAAAAATCAAACATTTTTCGGAACAGGTTATGTCACTCCTGGATAGAAGATTCGTCCGTTGCTGAATGTTTGCAGGTCGATTAGGACGGTGGGCATTCGTCTCCTTAGTTAACGCCATGCATGTTAATACAGTTCATGACCGCAGAACATGCCAGCCACACCATTCGCTGTATATCATGCATCTCACTGAACTGATTGACAATTCGGGCACGATGTGCATCAGCATCATCATCTACCAGAGTTAAGTCCTCTACCACTGTGGCATCAAATCCCATAGCTAAATGTAGGAGGACATTTTCTGCGTATACCAGTCCAGTTACGTTACCCTGAATAAGAATCAGAGCCTTACGTCGACCTAACTTGAAAACATGACGGAACCCCTCGCTGGTAATGGCTCTCCAGGTTGAAAGGCTCGTTTCAACTCTAACATTGTCTTCATCTCCAGGAGCTAGGCTGTTTCCGACGTCACCAGAGAAACTTCCTCATCGTTCAGAAGATTTTCCAAATATTTCTTCCACTTGTCCAGTGATTCCCTGGGTTTTTTATGAGTTCACCTGATTTACCAAAAACACTATTCATTTCATTTTCCCCTCCATTTCTAAGATCCTTTATTATCGCCCAGAATGGTTTGCGTTCCGCTTGACCTAGCCTTTCCAGGTTATTATCGAAATATCCCCAAGAACTCTTCCTGGAATCAAGAATTATTTGTTTCGTTCTCATTCTTTCGTCAACGTTCAATTCCCTGTCTGCACCAGTCCTTGTTTGAAACCATTTCTGATACGCCTTCATTTTATATTTACGAGCTGATCTCACTTCATCATTCCACCAAGATATTCGATTTTTCTATTTTCATCTTTATACACATTTGTTCCTAGGCATTCACTTGCTGTTTCGACTACAGCGTCCTTATATGCCACCCACACTCTTTATTTATTTATTTATTTATTTATTTATTTATTTATTTATTTATTTATTTATTTATTTATTTATTTATTTATTTATAGTGAAGTTCGGGCTCTTGGCCCTCTCTCACACTTAACCACATTATGCGATTTGATAATGAATACATACTTAATACACTGTATGTATAATAATAATAATAATAATAATAATAATAATAATAATAATAATAATAATAATAATAATAATAATAATAATAAAGTTAATATAGACTAAAACTAAAAAATCTGCATCCTAAGTCTGAAATGAGCAAAATAAATTCTTTATTAACTACTCTACGTGGAACTATTTACTTAACACATTCACGCACAACTGCATAATATAGCCTACGTATTCAAGAGGAAATCTTTAGACTGTCTTTTGAAGGTAATTAATGAGGAACAATTTCTAATTTCAGAGGGTAAAGCATTCCATATTCTAGCGCCAGACACAAGGAAAGAATTACTGAAATGCAGATGTATGCTGTGGAGGTATTGCAATTGTTGACCCAGATCGCGTGTCACAGTCGTGAAAGGAAGATAGAAAACGGAAATTACTGGAGAGGTATTCAGGTATTGTTGTAAACAAGGTTGGGTTTACAAAAACACAACTTCTTTATTTGCTTCACATGTAAAATTACAATATTTACACTAACAAAACTGAAAGTTATCTCGAAGCAAAATGAACTATGAATTTGGAGAAAGAGTCTGTCTTTTGTACACTATATACACGTTGGAGTATTCACATTCACTACTATCTCGGAAAGATAGTCCTTGTGACATGAAAAGTTCTTGATAGTCGAAAACTATCAGAAGCACTGACGTAAATATCTCAGAGAATCCTTCCTTGTTGAAGTGTCTGAGTTCATTAACGTAAGTTCAATGACTGAAGAGTTCCCACTTAGCGAAACTAAGTTGATAATGGGAGCTTGCATTAGCTAGGGAATAATAGTGGCATATAATGGTAAGACTGGACATGGACAGTGGAACAAGCAAGAGGAGCGGTGACCTGAGGTGAGACCTCTTACTGCCAGAAATTCAGTCCACCTGGCCGAAGCACATTTTCAAGAGGAGTAGCCTCCGTGCTCGACGTAGGGTGTATTCTGGAGCTGGACACCGGGGTCAGTGGGCCTGGACAGGCTAGGAGCTCCTTTTTATAGCACACACAACGTTCCAGGCACGCGCACTGAGGGCTGCGCGTCGAGGCTCGAAGAATAACACACTGGCACGCGTGTAGCTGGCTGGCGGATCGAGAAGGGCGCGACGGACATACAACAGGTATATTTTCAGTCAAGTGTCGATTGATAAGGGTTGATACATGCTGATTTCTCTGCTGCTCTACTTTTAATCAAGAAAGTTGTGCTTAAAAAGGGGATACATGCCAGGCAAAATTCAATTTAAAAATAAATCTAATGCAGGAGTTTAAAGCGCTCTGCAGTTTATTTTGTTCACTGGTAGCATCCAACAGCAAAAATTGGAAATATTAATGTTTAAACCAGTCTTATTTTCATGTTGAGAGGTAATACGGTCTGGTGAATCTTAAGGGGATGAAGTGACGAATGAACTTTCCTGCATACAGTGCTTCAAAATACTTGTCAAATTCATCCCCATCTACACCGCCACATGGTAAATCTAGTGAGGCAATTATCGTCCTAATTCCTGCAACAGCTAAATCTACCCACATTATTCACTCATTTACGTGCCTGACAGAAACTATATTGTGTGCAGTAGTATTCCTAACAAGCAGTCCTACCCCACACTGCCGTTTCAACTCCAATTAATAATATTTATAATCCCAGATATTTCCCTCGTTATGTCCTCTTATCCGAATGTTATTAACTCCTAACACACCCAAACACATTCCCTTTGCTGACTCAGCCAGTTCTACTTTCTTTTTTCCATAAGCCTTGTTATTATTGATAGCTCCCAATCGAATTCCATTTTAGTCACCATGTGGTTTCCAATGAGTCCCTCGCCTGCTGATGGAAGTGGGACTCTGTTACTCTCATAGGTCCGTGGCTTGCTTTAAACAGTTCTGAGCTCGGTAAATTCTGTGAAGCAGGATGGTACCCTACTTACACATAGACCCAGTGAGAATCACTCTTCTAACGGTTTAGGGATCATCGGTGGATTTTATAGTCCTAGCCGTCTGAGCATAAGGAGGACCGTGATTCGGAATATGTCCGAGGTGCCCAGTCCCATCCCAGAGCAATTGGTTTTCTGAATCTCAGGACCATTTGCTAGGCCACTCAGCCGGTGTCCATGGTTCCTGAACTAGGACGTCACTTCAGCAACCCACGCCTCGAACACGAACAATTCCTTCTGTAATAATAATAATAATAATAATAATAATAATAATAATAATAATAATAATAATAATAATAATAATAATAATAATACCTCGTTCAACGTCCTTCATTACAACCAAAATTTCTCTATCCTCAACCATAATTAAATTGCTCCACAAAGTGTCTCTCCTCTTATCCGGCCAGGAAACACCGGAAGGTAGGACAAAACATCGCTGATACGACGTTCCGACGTCGGAAATTGGAATCTTAATCAAAAAGGTGAACCAAGCAACTCACCAACCAATCGACATGGGAAAAAGCACCAGTAAAAGGAGTTGCAAATGGACTGTAACCGTGACATCCTGGGCTCAGACAAGCAGCGCTCCTGCTGTCTGTAACAGTCGAGAATAGTAACTGAAATAATTTTCTTCTCAGCTGAATTCATGACACGCACATCCTTTGCGATCATCACTACCGGGTGCAACTCTCACGGTGGATTTAATGCCACATGAGATGGCAAGTTCGTTACTTTTTTTTTTTTTTTTGCATTTAATTGCATGAATTTACATCTGAAAAATGGATGTATGGTCAAGTTTCCGTACGATATCTTTTCAATTAATGCAGTTCATTGGTTTTTTTTCCATATCAAGGCTGTAGGAGGTAGTAGTGAGAGTAAAGAACACCTCAGTTTTCTTAATATGCATTTATCAGCATGTTTATATTGTACTAGTAAAATATAGCCCGTCCTAACTGATGATTTAAAAGAGCATGGATGAACGTTTTCAAGGTGATTCCTGTGCAAAAATAGCTAGGGCTTGGTACAGGAGGATAGGTTCTAACTACAATGAGTGAGGATTTATTTCGAAAGTATAATTTATTCAAAGTTATTGGCAAGTTGAAATTCATATTACTTTGGTGCAGTGAACCGCCATCTCCCGAATAACCTCCCCGATTGGTTCTCCTGGCAAACTCGTACTTCCGGGTCCTCTCGTCACCATGGAATTGGACTTGTACTCCCAAGTTCGCTCATCACCATGGACTCGAACCTATACCTCGCACCTGAAGGTCTCGAATTTCTCGGTGGTCTTCGACGACCTTGATGCGGCGTAATTACTCGTGATTTAACTTTATACGAGTGTCCACAGTCGTACGGTCCCCCGACACGTTCATAATCACTTGACACCAAAAACGGACTTTAATATTGATGTAGACGCACAATACGAAATTTGAAATATGCGAAAACTTCACCTCACACTTTCAGATAGAAATTATTGAATGTTACTTCAAAAGTTGAAAATGCGGATAGCATTGATTTAAGAAACGAAATGGTGGAACACAGTTCATGGTTATTTACTACTGAAAATTATGAGACTAAATACCATTCACTTGTAGTGCACTGTCTGTGGCTACTTGCCACAACGAATAATAATATTGTCGCACTTGACACAAAAATAGCTCTTTAAGAGTTTATCCGTGAGACAAGCGATGGAATAAATAATGACTTATCAGTAACACTTAGCACAGTGAATCTCGTAAAATAATAAAGTAACTGAAGAATAATCAGAATTAATTATGTAAAAGAATAAGCAGAAAACAGTTCGAACCCAGTTAAGACTAGCACTTGAATGGGTTATCAGATTACGTCGCTCACTTTTAAGAGTGCGGTTGCCACTGTTTACCGTACTCAATATTTATCATCAGTTAAGGACCACTTAAGTGTTGAATTGGAAGAAGATAGGCCTACACTTGAGTTACCACGAAGAAATGTTTTAAACACTTTTAAATGCCACAGTTACTGAAATAATGTTTTAATACTTGCTTTGCAATAGAATGTTAAACACTTCACTTGGTTTCTGACCGAAGAAATACTAAGTTAAATATCCAACCAAACCAAACCCCACGGCACTTAACGCCCTTGAAAGGGCTTTGTCTTCCCAGCGACCGCTGCTCAGCCCGAAGGCCTGCAGATTACGAGGGGCCGTGTGGTCAGCACGACGCTTCCTGTCGGCCGTTATTCTGGGCTTTCGAGACCGGGGCCGCCGTCTCACCGTCAGATAGCTCCTCAATTCTAATCATGTAGGCTGAGTGGCCTCGAACCAGCCCTCAGGTCGAGAGAAAAGTCCCTGACCTGGCCGGGAATCAAACCCAGGGCCTCCGGGCGAGAGGCAGGCACGCTACCCCTACACCACGGGGCCGGCAAGTTAAATATCACAATTACTGAAATAATGTTTTAACACTTGCATAGCAAGAGTATAAGTTAAACACTTCACTTGGTTTCTGGCCGAAGAAAAAATTAGTTGCGTAGTTGGAGAATTACACTTGAGTTCGATTCTCGGCGTGGGAATTTACACGTCGCGCTCGATAGCTACTACGTTGTCACTTAACTCTACTGTTGACGGACAGAATAACAGATGGTGTGGCCATGCAGAGCCCTTGTGGAAGAATGCTTGTCTATTGTTAGGTACCCTCGTCCTTTATATGTTCATGGCCTACACGTAATCAGATAACGTGATTATTTAAAATTGGATTTTCTCGAAAATCACTCGGTGAATTTTCTTGGGGTTTGATAGTGGAGGCTTTCTTGTAATTTGCTACAGAATGACGTATCTCCCAATACGATACGACCATTATTAAATAAGTTTTCTAAGCCTCTAAATCGAAAGTTCTAGAATGCCTGACCCATTGTTCCAGGTGTATCAATGTCACCAAACAAGTTGATGAGTTGGGCGGGTTAGTCTACCTTGCTCCTGTATCCACATCATTCACAGCTGTTTTGCACACATGCTGCATCGTCCTGGTAGATGTTAGCACGTTGACCTTGTAGTTCTCCCAGCACGCGTGATGATTATACGACATCGCTCTTCATAGATACGCCATGTACCGTGCGTCCCTGGTACATTATATTGTATTTTTTTCTTCAAATAAATTCATGAAAGTTATAACAATAACAACTAATAGAGCATCTAAATAGGTAACAAATAAGTTACGAGAGCTCCACAATAACGACAACATAATTTTAAGCAAATAGAAATTAAGGAATGCCTTAAAACTAACCAGATAACAATGTGAAACTTGGTCTAATACAACAATAAAATCTCCGATACGGGAAAAGCATGAGCATGGTGTGAATTCAGGAGCCCTATTTTATACAGTACAGCCGTATAGGAGTTTCGAGTAATTAATTCTCAGATTCCTAAATGAGAACTACTCAACGAGATCCAACAAAAGTACTAATTATAGGTAAGGAATCGTTCATGCCCTATTTCAATAGAGGATAAGCCCAATCTACGAAGCGATTTCGCTTGTTTGATCTCCGTCAAGTGTCCATGTGTTGGTTCCGACGACGAAGTGACAACTTGTGTGAACGAGTGGACCATCTTCAAGCCGAGAGACTTCCACTAAAGGTACATAAGCTGTTGTTGATTACCTTGATCTGCAGATCGGCAGCAGGCAACTACTTCTAACTGCTAAGTACATGTGATCGTCATCATCTCATTTGGCTAAGCCATTCAGTTCCCTGTATAAAATGGCAGGGCATTATTTCATTAGGGAAATCGTATATCTATATATATAAAGTAGCTTGTCCTGACTGACTGACTGACTGACTGACTGATTCATCATCGCCGAGCCAAAACTACTGGACATAAAGAAATGAAATTTTGGGGATATATTCATATTAAGATGTAGGTGCTCGCTAAGAGAGGATTTTCGGATATTCCGTCGCTAAGGGGGTGAAAAGGGGGGTGAAATTTTAAAATGAGTGTGTTTATATCTCAAAACTTTAAAAGTTTAGAGATGTGAAAATTGGTATTTAGAATCTTCTTTAAAAATAAGGAAACACGTATTTTTTTGTTTTCAGACAATCCGAATAGGAGGGGTGAAAAAGGGTGAAAAAGAGGTTGAATGCCTAATCAGGATACCGGTGCTTATATCTCAGAAACTGAACATATTACAGACCTGAAAATTGGCACTTTTGATCTCTTTTAAAAATAAAGAAACACGTATTTTTTTGTTTTTGGAAAATCCAATTAATGGGCGGGTGAAAAGGGGGTGAATTTTAAAAATGAGTGAATCTATATCTCCAAACTTTTAAAGTTTGCAGATGTAAAAATTGGTATTTAGAATCTTCATTAAAAATAAAGAAACGCGCATTTTTTTGTTTTCGGAAAATCGCAATGGGAATCGTGAAACGGGTGAAATAGGGGTTGAATGCCTTTAATGAGGCTACTTATATCTCAGAACCTGAAGATATTACAGACCTGAAAATTGGTGTTTGGGATCTCTTTTAAAAATAAAGAAACACGTATTTTTTTGTTTTTGGAAAATCCAAATAACGGGGGGTGAAAAGGGGGTGAATTTTTAAAATGAGTGTATCTGTATCTCAAAATTTTTAAAGTGTATTGATATAAAAATTGGTATTTAGAATCTCCTTTAAATATAAAGAAACACGTATTCTTTTGTTTTCGGAAAATCCCAATAGGAAGGGTGTAAAAGGGTGAATAATGGGTTGAATGCCTATAATGAGGCTACTTATATTTCAAAAGCTGAAGATATTACAGACCTGAAAATTGGTATTTGGGATCTACTTTAAAAGTAAAGAAACACGTATTTTTTCGTTTTTGGAAAATTCAAATATTGGGGGTGACAAGGGGGGTGACTTTTTAAAAATGAGAGTGTCTACATCTTAAAACTTTAAAATTTACAGATGTAACATTTGGTAGTTAGAATCTCCTCTAAAAAATAAAGGAACACGTATTTTTTTTGTTTCCTGTAAATCCCAATAGGAGGGGTGTAAAAGGGTGAAAAATGGGTTGAATGCCTTTAATGAGGATACTTATATTTCAGAACCTTAAGATAATACAGAACTGAAAATTTGTATATGTGACCTCCTTTAAAAATAAAGAAACACGTATTTTTTAGTTTTTGGAAAATCCAATTAATGGCGGTTAAACAGGAGTGACAAATTGGGGTGAATTTTTTGAAAGGCTATATCTACAGAATATCTTGGAAGCGTAAAATGTTACAGACGTAAAAAGTGGGTGTTTGGAATCTCCTGTAAATGTAAAGAAACATAGGTGATTTGTTTTTGGAAACTCCTCTTAAGGGGAACTCAAAAGAGGTGAAATTTTAAAATGAGAATTTTTACAGTATATCTAAAAAAACTTAACACGTTACAGAAGTGAAAGTGGTATTTTTTATCTCTATTATACATAACGAATCGTGTATTTTTAGTTTTCGGAAATACCACTTGGGTGGTGGGGGGTGGGTAAAAGTGACTGAAAATGGTGTTGAATTCTTTAATTAGGCTACTGATATCTCAAGAATGAAGATGTTACAGACGTGAAATTTGATATTTGCAATCTGCTTTAAAAGTAAAGAAAGACGTATTCTCGGAAAATCCAATGAAGGGGGGGGGGGGGTGAAAGAATTGAAAATTTAATTGACTAAATTGTATGAGAATGCATACATCTAATAAAAACTAAAGTTGTTACTGACGTGAAAATTCGTATTTAGATCTCCTTTAAAAACAAAGATAAACGCGTTTCGGTGGGGAAACCATCTTGGAGGGTGGGAGTGTAAAGGAATTGAATTTCTTTCATGGGGACACATAAATCAAAAACTGAAGAAGTTAGAGTCGTGATAATTGGTATTTAGAAGATCTTTTACTATTAAAGAAACAAGTATTTCTTGCGGGAAAATTCACTTGGGGGGGGGGGAAGAGTAGTGTGAAATGAAGTGAAAAAAATAAATTATTTTTATGGGGATACTTATATCTCAAAACTGAAGGCAATAGACGTGAACATTGGTGTTTGGAATCTCCTTTAAACATAAAGAAACAAGCCTTCTTTTAATTTTTTTTTGGGGGGGGGCGGGGGTGGCGGTAAATAAACTTAACGGCGGTGGGGTGTAGAAGGAGGTGAGACCAATTGATTTTACTGTTCTTAATGTACTTATAAGTATCCTCCGTTGCTCAGGCGGCAGCGCGCCGGCCTCTCACAGCTGGGTTCCGTGGTTCAAATCCCGGTCACTCCATGTGACATTCGTGCTGGAAAAAACGGAGGCGGGACAGGTTTTTCTCCGGATACTCCGGTTTTCCCTGTCATCAGCCATTCCAGCAACACATAATAGTAGTAATAATAATAATAATAATAATAATGTTCCGGACCGTCGTCAAATGTGCGGACCGCGCTGGAAAAGGCTCCTGGACGGGTAATGACTAAGAATGCAGTCCGGCTGCGGGTTCAGTGCCGCCAAAGCACCCAATATGACACCACGCCGGATCTCCTGAAGGAATTTATACATATTAAAATGATTATAGGAAAAGATGGCAAAGATTTACGGACCCAACTGACCGGGAGGAATACCTGAGACTAGACCGGGAAGTACGAAATCGATTGCTGGAAAAAAAGATTGAAAAATGGGAGGAAACGTGCCGTAATCTAATAGAAAACGAGTCAGATCGGGAATTTTGGTGGATTCTCGCAGAAAACGAGTCAGATCGGAATTTCGGCGGATTATATATCTAAAACAATAAGCATTCAATTATAAATTTCAGTATAATACCGTAGCGAAGCACGGGTATCTTGCTAGTTTTGTATAAAATATAACCCTAACATACCTTATGGTAAAATAGGGTTCACAGCACTTTGGAGATAAAAAAATAATATACTTGTCAGTTTCCAGGATCAGGCAGCTCTAGTATCTCATGTCCATGGTCAAGCAGTGTATTTTAGGTTCAGTTACATGAGGAGGCCAAGCCTGAGTTGACTCCTAATTATCCCCCGTACATTTCCTTCAAAGGGATATGTGGATTATTTGCCTTTGTTATAACGAAGACGTGACCCACAATTTTACCTGGCCTTTGAGCCACGACGGCTTAGAGAGGATTTGTGCGAAGCACATTCCGAGCAGTGGCCGCTTTCCTGTCCTCTCCGTTTGCTAATTATTTCTTCCCCTTCATGAAGGAGAGTTCACTACTAAGGTGTGATCTAACAGAATTAATGTATTAGCCGTAATTGCAGCCCGTAAGCCTTTATACGGTATGTGTAGGTGAATTTATTGTTTTTAATTTCCTTAATTTTCGTTCATAGATTTAAATATATTCTGGCTATTTTTAACCTATAAAGTTTAACCTCTGATGCTGTAAAAGTAAAGATAAAATGCATTGTTTAATTGGATAACCGATGAGTATATTCAGTGTGCAACCCTTTAGTAGCGTAATTCGGATGTCAGGCATTTGCTGTCTGTGTTGAGGTACGGGGGCCGAATCTCATCAAAATCGTTAGGCGTATAAGCGTGTTCGGGTGAGGAAGACCCGTGTCAATAACGTTATTATGTTAAAGAAACACTTCTCTGATGAAAACATGTTGTCAGTTCGACCTATTTTAAAAAGTATGAGGATATTACGAATTTGGAACATTTATTATTATTATATTATTATTATTACTAGCGAATGTACCCGTGCTTCGCTACGGTATTCTACATTGTATTCGAATATCGAACATGCAGTAAATAAGATTGTTTTAAAATTGCATGTCTCTTAGCGTTATCCGAGAAAGAGCATGGAGAGGTCCCCGTACGTTGTTTCCAATGTAAAGTGTTTGTTACGGATCTGTGATATAACGGCAGGCTCACTTGCCTACTGCCATTCACAATCGAGTTGGGAAGTTTACATTATAATTGCAGGCCCCATTGCCTACTACGCGGACAGAATCGATTTGGGGAGTTTTCGTTAAAATGGCAGCCCCCCTTTCCTACTTCCAGACAGATTACAGTTGAGGAGTTTCTATTATAATTGTAGGCAATTACTCTACTATCACTCGAAATTGAGTTGTGCAGTTGTCATTATAATATCAGGCCCATTTTCCTACTTCCAGCCAGCTTACTGCCAGTCACACCAACTTGGTGAGTTTCCATCAAAATAGCAGGCCACTATGCCTAATGCCAGTCACATTTTAGATGAGGACATTTCTTTATGATGGCGGGCACCCTTGCCTACTTCCAAACACAATCGGGTAGGGGAGTTTTAAACAAAAGTGCATGCTCACTTGCCTTCTGCAAGTCAAATCGAGAAGGGAACTATTCATTACAATTGTAGGCCTTCCTTACTAATGACAGTTACACAGGAGTTGGAGAAGGAACCCTTTCCTACTGCCAGTCAAAGTTGGTGTGGGGAGTACTGATTACAATATCAGACCCACCCTTCCTCGATCGCTAAAAATCGACATCAGTGAATATATATAGATCGACATACGAAAGTATATGCGTGTTTACAATATTGAAGACCTTCATTTACAGATTAACTGCTACTAAACGTACGTCATATCGATAAAGGATTATACCATAAGACACGCCGGATTTAGTGGCCTAAATGGCTGGTCCTATGATATGTCATCTATTCTTGGGTCAGATTGAGTTAGAAACGTTGAACAGGGTAAAGGTTTTGTAAGATTATCTCACATTACATTACTTTTCGGATGATTATGTGACAGCTTCATACATAGCATTTGGCTCACATATGGCTACTGAGTGGGCCAAATTTCGTGAAGAGTTTGATGATTCTGTATTTCATATTATTTCATACTAGCGAATGTACCCGTGCTTCGCTACGGTAGTCTACACTGTATTCGGTTATCGAAGTAAATAGTGTACATGCAGTAAATAAGATTGTTTTAAAATTGCATGTCTCTTAGCGTTATCCGAGAAAGAGCATGGGGAGTTCCCCGTACGTTGTTTCCAATGTAAAGTGTTTGTTACGGATTTGTGATATAACGGCAGGCTCACTTGCCTACTGGCATTCACAATCGAGTTGGGATGATTACGTTATAATTGCAGGCCCCATTGCCTACTACGCGGACAGAATCGATTTGGGGAGTTTTCGTTAATATGGCAGCCCCCTTTCCTACTTCCAGACAGATTACAGTTGAGGAGTTTCCATTATAATGGCAGGCAATTACCCTACTATCACTCGAAATTGAGTTGTGCAGTTATCATTATAATGCCAGGCCCATTTTCCTACTGCCAGCCAGCTTACTGCCAGTCACACCAAGTTGGTGAGTTTCCATCAAAATAGCAGGCCACTATGCCTAATGCTAGTCACATTTTAGATGAGGACATTTCTTTATAATGATAGACACCCTTGCCTACTGCCAAACACAATCGGGTAGGGGAGTTTTAAACAAAAGTGCATGCTCACTTGCATTTTGCAAGTCAAATCGAGAAGGGAACTATTCATTACAATTGTAGGCTTTCCTTACTAATGACAGTTACACAGGAGTTGGAGAAGGAACCCTTTCCTACTGCCAGTCAAAGTCGGTGTGGGGAGTACTGATTACAATAGCAGACCCACCCTTTCTCGATCGCTACAAATCGACATCAGTGAATATATATAGATCGACATACGAAAGTATATGCGTGTTTACAATATTGAAGACCTTCATTTACAGATTAACTGCTACTAAACGTACGTCATATCGACAAAGGATTATACCATAAGACACGCCGGATTTAGTGGCCTAAATGGCCTAAATGATGATATGTCATCTATTCTTGGGTCAGATTGAGTTAGAAACGTTGAACAGGGTAAAGGTTTTGTAAGATTATCTCACATTACATTACTTTTCGGATACATACATAGCATTTGGCTCACATATGGCTACTGGGTGGGCCAAATTTCGTGAAGAGTTTAATGATTCTGTATTTCATATAAGTAATTGAAAGTATGAATTATGCATGTGAAAATTCCAAATTGACTTAACATCGATTAAAGAGAAAAATCAAACGTAAAAGGGATACAGATACGGCAAAAAGTCATAAGACCACGGTTGTAGATCATTCCAAATTGAACGGAGATTGTGCAATCCGTTATGTGATAGGAATTTCCGAAGGTCTGCACCATCATTAAAATTGCCTGCATATTTCGATATTCTTCGGGGATAAAAAGTGAAAAATTTAATGATCTAGGATGTTTTCCGTTCGTTACAGGCTAAAACGTATAATTTTGTCAAATTTCAATTATCTTCTTTTTCTTCTGGCAGATTATGGCGCAATTTGGATTTTGGGCGAGGCGGGTAAAAATTAGTACTTTCTGGAAACTAAACCAAAAATTATGGAGATGGTCATTATTACCCCTTAAACGGAAAGCTGTACGAAAATTTCGCCAAAATAGTCAGTGTAGAGGCACACAGTCGTTACGATTTGATTTATATTGATAAGGAATCTGCTCCATGTAAAACACCTTTTGGGCTATGTCCGCTGGACTTAACCTGCAAAAGTGACCATTCATGATATCTCCCTTAGTAATCCTCCTGACGAAAGAATGCACATGAAAAAAAGGTTTAGAGGTGGAATTCCATCACGTTTGGTCGATTTCCAGTCAGGTTGGTCTTGTTCTGTATATGTTGTGGAAGAGTAAAATCACCATTTCGGTTCCCTATAAACCGCCAGTCCATTCCGGAACATGAAATGTTATTTACGTTTAAAACCTACCTTTGGACAGGTGGATGCTAAATATAAATTTTGGTTCGAATGTCTTCAGTAGTTTTCAAATTGTAAGGAGTACGCTTTACACGCACCCGCTCGGGAGTTAAGTCCGATGGGACTTGTACAGAAAAACGGTCCGTTAATAATATCTCCCTTATTAATCCTCGTATCGAAATGATGCACATGAGAAACAAGGTTTAGAAATTATTATCTACCAAGGTAGGTAGATTTCCATTAAGTTTGGTTGTGTATAATTTGTGAAAGTGCAAAATCACTGTTTCGGTTTCGTATAAACCCCCAGTCAATTCAGGGATTTAGAAACAACATTTGCCCTAAAACCTATCAAGGACAGGTGTATTCTAAATATGAGTCTTGGTGGAAATACATCCAGTAGTTTGTAGCACTCGCGTACATACGGCGTAATTAAGGAAGAAATAATACAGTTAAGAAAGTTGAAAGTAATAGAAAATGGATTATAACTGAGGACAGCCGGATAACGACAAATATGTAAATGCCAAGTGAATGTATTGGAAAATCAAATGCCCCTCAATAAATTATGCTAGTGTGAGTAATGGATATAATAAAGCGGTAACAGAGGAGAAATTTAGGTCAGTGATTCTTAGGTAAACAAATAATAATAAGATGACTAATGGTGTTATTACTTAATCTATTCGAGGGCGGTTATAATATCCAACGATATTCCGCCAATATCCCGCAGATAGGCCGATTGACGCCTTTCTTGCCTTCTACCCAAGGAACAACCACGAATTTAAAAGCATGATGAGGAAAATGGCAATACGTTACTTCCCTGCTGGCATGCAGTCAGAGACGTTGCCATGGTAACCTGTAGGTTCGTTGTCGGTCTGTCGGTCACTCAATGCAGAGCATGATACCAGCGGAAAATTGTAAATTTCTCCGTCATGTGAAGTGTAAGGTAAATTATGAACATAACGAAAGTTGTTTATAATGAAGAGACGTTTCACGTACGGTAAACGAAGTTTACAGAAAATCAATAGTATAAGAGAAAATGGAGGAAAACCATTCTGGTTTTCCTATAAACCCCCGTCTATTCAAAGATTTTAAAATGATATACATATGGAAGCCTTCCCCGGGATAAGTATACTCTAAATATGAAGATTGGTTGAGATCTATCCAGCCGTTTCGAAGTGATGGTGGAAAAACCATTCTGGTTTTCCTATAAACCCCCGGTCTATTCAAAGATTTTAAAATAATATGCATATCGAAACCTTCCCCGAGATGAGTATACTCTAGATATGAAGTTTAGTTGAGATCTATCCAGCCGTTTCAACGTGATGGTGGAAAAAACATTCTGGTTTTCCTACAAACCCCCCGAGTATTGAAAGATTTTAAAATGATATGCATATCGAAACCATCCCCGGGATGAGTTTACTCTAAATATGAAGTTTGGTTGAGATCTATCCAGCCGTTTCGACGTGATGGTGGAACAGACAGACAGACAAACAGACAGACAAACAGACAAACAGACAAACAGACAAACAAACAGACACGAAACGTAAAAACCACCGATTCGGTCTTGAGTTGACCTAAAACGGATAAATATCTGAAAAATTGGCAAAACAAAAGAAATTACAGACAGCGGACCCCCTACAATTTTATTTATAAAGATATTATTGTTGTTGTTGTTGTTGTAACCGGCACTACAGCTGCTCCCCCTAACACAGTTAAAGGGAGGAAATTAAGTGCAATTACACGGTGCCTAAGACACTACACACACAATAAAACATCTGATGAACTACCACGCGGAGCTCCGCCGATAACAACACTTGTAAATATCACTAGGGGCAACTTGATGATAATAAACCAGGAACGTGGAAAGGAAACTGGGAAACCTTACCAAGGGCCATGGAGGTGCAAAGGTTGCGGTTTTCCAAAAAGCCAACAGTGATCTCTTGTTTTCAAAATATTATTTACAAGATCGGCAATACAAATTAACTTCCGAAACAAATTCGCCAGTACACCAAACCTTGACATACACGTTCTTTGACAAATACAGTTTTAGATGTTCGTAGACAAGAGCTTTGCCTTAAGTTTAAACAGTTAAGTAAATACATCTCAGTACAAAACAAATTCCAGAAATACAATGTTGAAGGTAAGAGGAAGCAAAAAATACTATTATATTTTAGAGTGAAATCAAAACTTTCTTTTCACATCTGATCAAAAGAGTGGCGATTAGGGCAAACTACTGTAATACACCAACGAAAACTAAATGGAACATAAAACCAGACAGAAAAGAACAGCGCTTACCCAAGGCAGCTCATGCTGGTACCAAGGAGACGTTCACCACGTCAAAAACTTCGGCAGGCTCGGCAGGCCAAGACCAAGACGGCTCAGAGACTTAAGACCTCTCACGAAATGCTGCCTAGCCCCTTTTAAAGGGAACTCTGGCCTTGGAGTAGCCAATCAGAACACAGGAGCTTGCCCGGATTGACCAATCACAACCCTTTCAGCGGTCGCGATCTTTGAACCATTTTATCGAACACAAACGATCGCGATCCTTCCATTCCCAGAATAGTAAGAACATATTCCTCGAATGCGTAACTACTTTCTGGACTGTTCCAGTAAATATAGAAATGTAATCTGCTCGTTACAAATACAATATGTTACAAAAATATTTACACTCTACAGGTTAGGTAGTTAGGCCTACATGGAATACAAATAAAATCACAACACACCAGATCATACAGTAAGTACTACTTAAAGGGGTTTACAAATAAAATCCACTACAAACACTTTCCACTTCCAATATATTCTACACCTGTGTCTATTATTATTATTATTATTATTATTATTATTATTATTATTATTATTATTACATACGTATAAACTTCATAATCGAAGTCTGCAAGCATTTGAGAAAGATTTATAAGCTTCTAAAATCCCCTGTTTTCGTCTGTACTATACTGCTTTTATTTTGAAGTGATTGGCACAGAGTGTAGCCATAGACTCCTAGGTCTTTACTGTACCACTCTTCCATTACGGAGTCTGTTGCTGTTATTATTCTAGGTAACCTATCCTCCACTTGCCTTACTGTTTTCACTCTAGTCTTATTAATCTACTACAGATTCAGTGCCTGTTCGTGTACATTAATTTCCGCTCAGTAACATCCCTTCCTATATTATATCTCTTCATGGCAGCGCGGTTTGGTTCACGTAAATGTAAGCTTGCATTCGGGAGATAGTGGGTTCGAACCGAACTGTCGGCATCCATGAAGATGGTTGGGTTTTACGTGTATCCCATTTTCACACCAGGCACATGCTGAGGCTGTACCATAAATAAGGCCACGACCGCTTCATTCCCGCTCCTAGCCCTCTCATATCCCATGGTCGCCATAAGATCTATCTGTGTCGGTGCGACGTAAGGCAAATTGTAATGTATATCGGCATGAATATTCCCTGTACTTCTGCAATGTTTCAGTTTCCTTATGAGATTCGTGTATTTTAAGTATATTTTTTCTGGACTACGACATTGATATGTATAAATAAGTAAGAATGTGATTGGATATTTTTTAGGTCTTTTATCGTAATCAGACTCATTCAGACTAATTTTATGACCGTTTGGCAAACTTATACTTTGGGGAAGAATATAGATGCCGTGAATTCGACATGAAATTCATGAAAATATTTTAATATTTTGGCTAAATTAACTGGAATACTTACCAGTCAATATATACTCTATTATTTCATACAAGATTTCAGACAGTTTAATACATGAGGATGTTCGCCACTTTTCCCTAGCCATGAAGTTCCATGTTCCATTCATCAATGGTCATAGAGCGCATGTATTATAGATTACGTGGTCAGTCAAGACTTGCATAAAAAGCTGGTTTCATTTTTTCCGAAATGTATTCAGTTGGGCTCATAAATGGGAAAATGTCAGGTCGTACATTCAGGTTGAAGGAAGATATTAGCGATAACTGCTCGATCGACACGCGAGTTATCATCCATTAAGTTATATTCCATTTGTCGATGGTATGGTTCCACTGTTGGTTGGAGCATATAGCGCGTTCTGAAAACCACGAAGGTGTATAGTGGTTACGTGTAATGTCACCCTAGATTATTAATGAGTCGTCACATTGCTGCACGCATTAGGCACCGTGTATGAGACGGGTTGTTTCATCTGATTCCCCGAAACATATATGTGATCATCTGGATAGAGCCATATTTGACATTCGTCGACGAACACGTCACTACGTCAGTTCTGAAGAGTCCATTCAATATTATTCTTGTCCGAGGTGTAAGAGCTGGACCTCGTCATAGCTGTCGGGAATGCAGATCGGCGCAATGCCACATGTTCCTAACAGCTGGATTGGACACTGGATGTTGTGTAGCGAACCATAACGCCGGATTGATTCTGCTAGCCTTGAGCTCGGGTTTCATCAACGATGCATGTTGTAGACAGTGGACACCAGCTGTAGTAGTAGGATGTGTACGACCGGTGTAATCCATGTTATCAACACTACCTTTCCTGATATGATCCCACTTACGAACAAAATAACGTTCATTCACTCATAGACGTCTAGCAGGTGGGTTTGTTGACAAACATACAGTCTATACAGGGTGGTCGGAAACAGTATGAACCGGCTATATGAGTGTTAGAGATTTGGTCATACTGATAAATAATTTTAAAGAAGTATTTCAATATATCTTACCGTTGTGTTTATCCAGCTGCTGAATTTAGCCAATTAGATCGCCACGCGGATGAATTTAAGTGGGCTCTGCAAGGTGGTATTGCTAAATCTGCACTTGAATTACGACCTGCATATCCCTCTCATGGCGAAGTTCTTCCTTCGATTGGTGCTATCAGACCGGTTTTAAGCCACGTGCAGATATACCACCACGGCCTCTCAAAGCCCATTGCCCCCTGCGGGTGGGGGACTCCCAAGCAGAATACACCCGCGGTATCCCCTGCCTGTCGTGAGAGACGACTAAAAGGGGCGACCAAGGGATGATTGTCTTATGACCATGAAACTACTTTTGATTAGTACCATCACGCGGGGAACACCATGGGTCGCTTTTACTTGCGCGTAGTACCACTATATTAGGTACGAAATAGGTTTGTGATTAGTATAAGCAGAAAGTTTGTTCTCCTGTGGGTTTCCAGTACCCCTGAGTCGTACCCATGTGAGCAACACCGCGGGTCTGGGCGTTGCCTGTGAGTTGTACCACTATATGAGCGACACCGTGGGTCTGCGTTGCCTGTGATTAGTACCCACTATGTGAGGAACACCACGGGAATACCGGCACCCATGACTAGTACACCTAGGTGAGGAACCTCATCGGTTTGCGTTGGCTATGAGTGGCGCCATTGTGTGAGAAACACTATAGGTCTGCGTTACCTGTACGACGTACAATACTTGTGAGTAGTACCATCATGTGTGGACCACCGTGAGTCTTCGCTACTTTAGATTACTACCCCAACATGACAAATACCATGGTTCTACTTTACTAGCGATAAGTACAATTCTGAGGGGCCTTAGACCTGGATTTTGGACACCTTTAGACATCAAGCATCCTCGATTCAGGATTGTGCTTTATAAGTGGTCCCTTGGTCAGTAATACTCTTATTTATCATTTTGCTTGAGTCTGATCAACTGTTTTTTGATTTCTTTTTTTGGGTTCACGTACATCCATTCATTCCTCATGACATTTTTTTGGTCAGTGGATGATTTTGAACTTTTTGTTGACATTTCATTTCATACCATTAGGGGCCGATGACATCGATGTTAGGCCCCTTTAAATAACAAGCATCGTCATCATCATCAAAGCCCATTTGAATTCGCCCGCGATGCGATCTGATTGGTAAACTTTAGGTGCTGATAAAATGACAATGGTGCGAGATACTGAAGTGACCTTTTTTAAATTATTTATTAGTGCGACCAATCATCTAACGGTCATATACTCTACACGGCTTACTTTGTTTCCGGAAATCCTGTATACGTATGTATACAAAAAGCATAACAGTTGGCTTTCCAGTCTGACTTTGGACACTCAAAATGGCTACACAGTGATACTACTTACATGGGTGATGCGAAGCAAACTTTATGAATGTATTTTTACGATATATATTACGATGATTCTTGAGGTAACATTGACTACATTTCTTTTCATGCAAGTATCGTCATGAAAGTACTTTTAATAACCACTTACCAAGGGACACAGTTCACCACTTAAGCAAACACGCGTCTTTTTTGTTATTACGAACACCACACTGTAACCTAAATGTACAAAATGAATTCTTTGAACATGAATGCAATTTACCAATTATTTGGTTGCGATTTCTGTTGTACACGTTAACAGTGTGGAATTTCCGTTTTTAACAAAATATCTTCCTTAAAATAATTTTAATGAAATTGTTTACATCTTACAGAAATAATAATGCAGACCATAGGGCGTAATCATATTACTCTATAATATTTTGTGTTCCCTTGTCGTTCAGGGGAGGACTTGTAGCATCAGAACCCTAGCAGAGTTGTAATTAAATTTCGATAAATTAATGGCAGTTCTTCGTTGCACCCCTTTATCGTCACCCTTCTTAATTAAGATTACCTCGTAACAGCTTCATTTTAAATGTAGGTATCGATAATTAATTATATTACTCAGTGGGGTTCCATTATTAGGTTCAGTGTCACTTCTCCTTTCCTTCCAACACCACCCCACCCCCCTATCGTCATTATATACGAGGACATGAATTGAACTGAGTACGGACGATCTTCTATAAATAATTCTTGAGATTTAAACAATTACAAGGGAACTCGGAAAACAAATATGAGAGATGTATCCGTATCATGAAATTCTGATTGCTTACCGGTTGCAGTCAAACTAAACTCATTTTATGTCACTAACTTATAACTTTACTTTGAGAACCGTTTAGAAAAAGGTTTATATTTTAATACTGTCCCTAAATAACTTACAATTTTACTTGAAAAGTGTACACAGTATAGTAGTTCGGGACTATATCTGTTAAACATTATATACAAGGAAATTATAGATGTATGCGCCTAAGTTTCCATTAAAGTGAAGAAATACGGCTTTTGAGTTTGAGTTAATGAGTCTTAGATCGAATTCCGTTATTTACACCACATGCACCATTTATGAGATTATTCTGTCTACCAAATTCTTGGCGATGGTTTATATTTCAGTGCCGGGCTGAGTGGCTCAGACGGTTAAGGCGCTGGCCTTCTGACCCCAACATGGCAGGTTCGATTCTGGCTCAATCCGGTGGTATTTGAAGGTGCTCAAATACGTCAGCCTCGTGTCGGTAGATTTACTGGCACGCAAAAGAACTCCTGCGGGACTAAATTCCGGCACCTCGGCGTCTCCGAAAACCGTAAAAGAGTAGTTAGTGGGACGTAAAACAAATAACATTATTATTATTATTATTATTATTATTATTATTATATTTCAGTAAATAAACTGTTGTTGAAAATATGGCAACCCAATTTTTTATACTGTACTATGTTGCATTCAAAATCATAGTGATTAAACAATTACAGGGTAGTTTATATGGTGTGATATATCCTAGACAGAGGGTGCATATTCCAGATAATATGACCGTAACGGAATATAGATATGAAAGCTAAGTTAGGTTCCAAGAAAATTTCTAATGTTTATAGAATTAATAGAATTGCTCTGGAAAGTGATAATAATGTTATTTCCGTGAAATGTGCATTTTATTTTGTGTATTTCTGAATACTTAATGAATGCAGGGTCTCCCATTCAAAGCAAGACCGTCCAAGCGGCTCTTTTACTCTCCGATACGTAAGCTGCAGTATTGGAGGCTCGCGCATAGTTATTGACCTTGCAAGCAGCGGGCGCGTGTTCGATCTCGTAAGCATCAGTCGCCAGTCTAAACCTCAGCCGTTAATATGGTGAGAGAGTTATCATTGCAACACGGTATTTTCGTACTTGAAAGTTGATTTTTATGTACGAGTCGGCTGAACGGGTGCGCGATGCGTCTTTTCAGCAATTTCCTGGTGAATTACCACCTTCACGAGAATAGATTCACGTAATTATAAGTAAAATTGAAACTACTGGCTAAAAACTCAATAAAAACATTCGCACACACGAGGAGCTTTAACAGAGGAAATGACCGAGCTCGATAGCTGCAGTCGCTTAATTGCGGCCAGTATCCAGTAATCTGGAGATAGTGGGTTCGAACCCCACTGTCGGCAGCCCTGAAGATGGTGTTCCGTGGTTTCCCATTTTCACACGAGGCAAATGCTGGTGTTGTACCTTAATTAAGGCCACGGCCGATTCCTTCTCATTCCTAGGCCTTTCCTATCCCATCGTCGCCATAAGACATATCTGTGTCGGTGCGACGTAAAGCAAAAAAAAAAAAAAAAAAAAAAACAAAACAGAGCAAATGCTAGATGACATTGGTGCGAATCTTGAACGACCACCGAATAAATCACTCTCAAAATGAGCACAACAAGTAGAGGATTCGGTTTCCTTTGGCCGCAGAACTACAAAACTGTTACACATCAAACCGTACAGGTTTACACGGGCCGTTTCTTTAAAATGCCGATCCATCCACAAGGGTGAGATATTGTGAGTGGTATCTTGCATCATTCAATGATCTTTGGTTCGACCCACAGCGGGTATTATTTTCTGATGAGGTCTGGTTTCATCTTAATGGTCATGTGAACAGTCATAACTCTCGCTATTGCTGTGCAGAAAATCCTAATGGTGTTTACGAAGTCCCTCATCATGATGGGAAGTTTGGTGTTTGGTGTGTTGTTAGTGCAAGACGAATAACTGGGCCTATTGTTTCGACACGACACTAAATTGCAGAGAGGTACCAAGATGACATATTGACTCCGTTCTTCCATAGGTTAACGGAAGAAGAAAAATCGAGTGGTTGGTTTCCAAAAATTCAGCCCCTGCTCATACAATTTCGAAGTGTTTGCAGACAGAGTGATCAGTGCTGGTCTATTTCCCACTCGTTCTCCAGATATAACAGTGTGTGAGTTTTACTTGTGGGGTAAACTGAAAGAAAAAGTGTATCGAGCAAATCCTCACACATTGGAGGAAATGAAGGAAGACATTACGAATGAAATAAGAAATATCACAGCGTCAGCCATAATATGGTTCCCAGATATAATGCCTGTATAACCCAAGAAGAACGACACTTCCAGCATCTGTTATAAGGTAATATATCATATAAGATTGTATGCACGCTTAAAGCAGAGCGGCCGCGCGGGACATAAGTTTGACTGAAGAAAGCGCCGTAGCGCAGTGTACAAACACCGTGCCTTCGGTCATAGTTTATATGGGAGACCCGGTATTATTCAGCTATTTTGATAGTGTCGAGTATACACAGTACACGACGAAGCGATGTTACATACAGATCAATAATGGCCAACCGGACACCGGTGGAAACAGAACCTACAATTATCGGATTCACGTCCGATGCGCTCTCATTTCAGTAACATGGCCAGATCATTCGTGTTGTGTTGATAGAAATCTGGCCGTTCTAACACTAATACTTACCTCCTTATTACATAATTATTTTATACACAATTCCCATACTTGAATATTTATTAAAACGGCATACAGTACAAAGACATATTTCTCTGCATATGAACAGTCAAGTTTAACTACCTGATATCAGGACGCTTTTCCATTTAGTTATTTTTTCAGATGTTCTAAAATATAGGTATCAGTCGGTGCCTCGGGATACAGGATTTATGTACTTCCCACGTTTTTAACAAAATAGAGTTATTTCATCACCTATAATATTTCCACTAAAATCAGTAACATATTTCAGCAAATGACAATGAACTTTTTTGCCTCCACTTTAGATATATCACCAATCACTTCATATATATATATCGATATTGCATAAATGGTTTGAGTTAATCAAGGCAATGCTGATAACTGAAGAATATAGTCGAAAGTTTTGAGTCATTCCGTAGACCAGAGATTCCCTTTCGATAGGAGAGTGGGTGAGCCAGCATATGAAATCAGGTTTTCTTTGTAATACATTTATGAATGCAATTAATTCATGTTGTGTTTTCATTAATATATTCAGTATATCAAATGAGTTATTGTATTGAACTGAAAAATTATAATACTGAAAATGTAATATTTATATATTTTTAACAGAATTACTTAAAATGTGTACTGTATATGGCAGAATTGTTGAAAATATGTATTTACATACGAGGGATGTAATTAAAGTAGTGAAAACGTAGTTCAGACATATGCAGGAGATCGGACATGCGCCAATAGGATATGGGAGCGGTCAAGAGGTGCTGTTGTCGATGTGTAGTGTGCAATTTACAGGCATCCATTTGGAAGTGCAGTTGCTGTGTGCACTTGAAGTGAAGTTGGACGATTTCACGTCTTTAAATCATGTTTTCCAAAGGCGATAGGCAGCGTTCATGGATTAAAATCGAGACTGCCCGTGGCAAAAGTGCGTCAGAATGTTATCAGGAATTACGTAAATCCTGTGGCGAGAATACATTACCGTACAGTACGGTTTAACAATGGGTCAAGGCGTTTCGCGCGGGTCGGAATGTGACTGCGGATTTCCACTGCACAGATCGGGCGTTCATTTCTGAAGATCAGATTAACATCGTGAATGGACTCATTTACGTAGACCATCGATCGACTGTCCGGGAATTATCTCAGTCATCAAAAGGTGTGGCACATAATGACGAAATGTGGAGGAAAATTGCGTCTTCTTGGATTCCACTCAACTCACCGACGCACAGGATTGGCAACGGTATGCGTTCGCTGTCATACACCTGGACAGTTACAACAACGAAAGAGACGCATTTCTGCAGCGTATTGTCGCCATTGATGAGACGTGGGCACGAGACTTCGAGCCTCATTTAAGGCGTCAATCGAATGAATAGCGTCACCCAGGTTCGCCACGTCCACAGTCGGGTGACGCTTAGGCTGATTGTGACATACGACTACGAGGGTGTTATTTTTACGACAAGAGACAAAGTGTCAACAGTGACTGCTATTACCGAATTCTGGAGTGACATCCGCGTCCGGCTGTGCGGCGCAAACGTCCACTTTTACTGCGAAACGATCGTCCTATCGTTTATTTTGTTTCTTTTGCTACGGTCTTTACGTCGCACCGACACAGATAGGTCTCTTGGCGACGACGGGATAGGAAAGGCCTAGGAGTTGGAGGGAATCGGCCGTGGCCTTAAATAAGGCACAGCCCCAGCATTTGCCTGGTGTGAAAATGGGAAACTACGGAAAACCATCTTCAGGGCTGCCGATGGTGGGATTCGAACCTACTATCTCCTGGATGCAAGCTCACAGCCGCGCGCCTCTATGCGCACGGCCAACTCGCCCGGTCGTCCTATCGTTTTGCACGACAACGCTCGTTCTCATGTCGCAAACAATGTCCAGCTCTTATTGCGACATTAGCATTGGGTGGTCTTGGAACACCATCCGTACTCACCTTTCGACTTCGACCTGTTTCCGTAGTTGAAGGAATCCCTCCTGACGTGGCTTCTGTACTCCGCGCAGTAGGACGCTCCGTCGCTGTTGTCACCAGCAGTTCCCATCGGCTTCCCGACATCTTTGCGGCTGACTACAGTGAAGGAATGCAATGCAAATGTACTTGATAGTTCATTAAATATTGCGTTCTATCCATAGTGCAACTACTTTATTTACAACCCTCGTAAAACTCCGTTCCCTACTAATGATGTTCATTCGAGGGACTGGGAGGACGTTCCGTGAATCAGAATATGTAAATTAACAATTAAGGAACAAAATTTCAATCTTGTGGCATCAATCATGTAGTGCTTTCGTTTCACAGTTTGTCAAACTAATATCTGTAGGACTGAACGTTCTACTATACATTGTGTGACTGCTATATATTCTGCACTTAGGCCTACGTATGAAAAGGGACCTGTATATTATGTTTCCCTCAAGTATTATACATCACTTTCATCAGTCTCTCACTCGCTATTAGTTACACTTTCATTCAGCGAGTGACTTTAATAAGTCATTATTTTTGACTGAAGTCAACACTTAGTGATCAGTGACCGAAGCTCCGGACATGATCATATAACATCTAAAAATTGTACAATCTACGTCGATAACTGTAGCTCGTAAAGACATAACTCAAAAACAGCAAGCTTGTAGTTCTACGTGACAGTTAATATCGTTATCAAACCTGTAGGACAGCAGAAATACAGGTGTATTAAGAACCAATCAGAAACGGACTTGGTAAGAGAAGATCTTTATGAAACGTATCAGTAAAAGTGTTCAATAGAAATACGGCCATCTTGATGAAAATCCAGCGACAATATCATTCGGCTATCACCCGCTTTATTCATTCATTCATTTATTCATTCATTCACATTGATTACAAAATCAGCTTTAAAGAAGGCATTATATCATATTTCATGTCTGCGGGTATTGAAGTAACACAGTACTGTAATTCGACCTATTTTAAATTTAATTGACAATTTTCAAGTCTTACGAGCTCCTAGTCAATAATTGAACTACTGAAGTGAATGCATATAATTGGAGATATTATATCCTTGTTCATTTTAAAGAATCAAGTTTTTATCGATTTACTCAACTTTCACAAAAATATTTAGGTACTCCATACGATTCATAGGCTACATTCTCCTTGGTGTCAGAAATATCCTCATCAGGAGTCAGTAGAATTACAGTTTGATGGACGAACGAGTTTGCTGTGCGGTTAATGTCGCGTAGCTGAGAGTTCATATTTCGGTGATGGTAGGTTCTAATCCCACCGTCGACAGCCATGGAGGTATTTTTACGTGGCTTTCCAAGCTCACACCAGGTAAATTCTGGGAAATGAAATGTCGTATGGCTTTTAGTGCCGGGATATCCCAGGACGGGTTCGGCTCGCCAGGTGCAGGTCTTTCTATTTGACTCCCGTAGGCGACCTGCGCGTCGTGATGAGGATGAAATGATGATGAAGATAACAAATACACCCAGCCCCCGTGCCGTTGGAATTAACCAATTAAGGTTAAAATCCCCGACCCGGCCGGGAATCGAACCCGGGACCCTCTGAACCGAAGGCCAGTACGCTGACCGTTCAGCCAACGAGTCGGACGGTAAATTCTGGGGATGTACCTTAACTAAGACTACGGCCACTACCTTTCCAATCACAGCCCTTTCCCTGCATTGAGTCGTCGAAATCCTTCAATGTGTTAGTGCGAAGTTAGACTACTTGCAAAACAACTAACAAAAAAATTGAAAAAAGCAGCAAGCAGGTTTTTGAATGTAGTGTAAACATCAATACAATTGTGATGTGATAAATAATCGTATTGTGGACAGCAGAAATTCTCATATGGTACTTCCTTTTGACATTGGAGTACACTCAATCTTAAAATATCTTAAACAAATAATTTTCTAGGAATGTCTCCATTCTGCTTGCGATAAATTTTCCTTGCAAAGACTGGCAAAATTCAGAAAAAAATCCTTAGAAAAATGTATACCTAGCTATTTTACTGGTAGTTGATTTTATTCCTTTCGTAAGAAAAAGAGGTTTCTAATTTTGGTGGTCGCAAGTAATAACGACAAAGAAAATTATCACGACTATGGTCACTACAGCTTGGAAGATCAGTATATAATACCTGGTGTGAGTCGAAATAAATATTTTGATATTCCTAATGCCATCAGATTTGACGATAAAAACACAAAAATGGTTAGGGAATCAATGACAAGTTTGTTCCCTTAAGAGAAATATTTCAGCTTTTGAATGTGGCGTCTCCAATCGACTTGCATACAATTTCAATACAAGTTTAATATCTGTTAATATTTCTACCTACCAGTGCTTGATAAGTGTGCTTGATCTGAAACAAGGAGTTTGCTAAAATGGTTGCACTAGCCATTAAACGAATTGAATTATCTCCAAGGAAACCTTTCGAACTACTCAAGCAAATTCAACGATGTAATATTTAGTTTTGAATGTACTGCTTGAAATTGTATGCACTTTAAAAATGTCACTGCTGCCAACTGCTAACAAAAAAATGCAGTAACTCTCCTTTCACTCTTCTAAAATCTTTGGAGATTTTGTTCCATGTGTAATATCATGAGGTATCCTTTTATGTCAGAGTACATGTGAGATTGTAATATACGTACTTCTTAAATTAGTACCGAGCGAGTGGCTGCGTGGTTTGGGGCACGTAGCTGTCAGCTAACATTCGGGAGATAGTGGGTTCTAACCCCACTATCTGCAGCCCTGATTATGGTTTCCCATTTTCACACCAATCAAATGCTGGGGCTGTACCTTAATTAAGGCCACGGCCGCTTCCTTCCCTCTCCTAAAATTATACTATCGTCGCCGTAATAAATATTTGTGTCGGTTGCGACATAAAGCAAATTCTATCAAAAAACTTTTTAAATATATGGATGGTTTAAAATTCATCCCAGATAATTTACAGATATTAACATTAATATAGTCAATGTAACAATATACTTTAGCGTGTGAGGTGATAACGGAGTTCATAACCTCGTTATCTTGGACCGAGCTCGATAGCTGCAGTCGCTTAAGTGCGGCCAGTATCCAGTATTCGGGAGATAGTAGGTTCGAACCCCACTGTCGGTAGCCCTGAAAATGGTTTTCCGTTTTTTCCCATTTTCACACCAGGCAAATGCTGGGGCTGTACCTTAATTAAGGCCACGGCCGCTTCCTTCCCACTCCTAGCCCTTTCCCGTCCCATCGTCGCCATAAGACCTATCTGTGTCGGTGCGACGTAAAGCAACTAGCGTTATCTTGGCACAATAACGAAGCAAACCAAAGGCTACCTACTGAAACGAATACTGTATCGCTCGCGAAGAGTTAAAAAATACGCAGTATAATTAATTATAATAATATTAGACGATGTCATGTGCATCAGGAAGTTTTATGAAATCCATTCTTAAATCAAAGTCCGTAATTCGAAACTGTTGGGCCTAAGCTGCATGAAATATGTATTTTTATACCCGTTCATATTTACAGGTTAAACCTACAACTCACGGATTGTAATAGGAATATTCCAGTTCGCTGAACTCACACACATTCGATCCTTTCGACCTTTCCTTTCTATTGAAAGTCTTGAGCTGGCACGTGTTATCTTATCTCACTGTTTTGTTATAAATGATTAATGTAGGAGTAAACCAACAAAACCAACATATCTTGTATTTCGATTTCATAAACACAATTGTTTTGTTACCTCGACTTCAAGGAAAACACACTATTCATTCATGCTACGTACTATTTGTTCTCGGAGGTATGACAAATGATGGTGGGCCGAGTTACAAGCATTCTCCTTGTGATAGATTTGAACAGCAAATTATCCAAACACACATACACTGGAAAGTCTCCCAGAAAATGAGGAATTCATTTCACAACCACGCAGGGCTGAGTGGCTCAGACGGTTGACGCGTTGGCCTTCTGACCCCAACTTGGCAGGTTTGATCCTGGCTCAGTCCGGTGGTATTTGAAGGTGCTGAAATACGTCAGCCTCGTGGCGGTAGATTTACTGGCGCATACAAGAACTCCTGTGGGACTAAATTCCGGCACCTCAGCGTCTCTTAAAAAAATTGTAGTTAGTGGGACGTAAAGCAAATAGCATTATTACTATTTGACAACCACGGACGTGCACGATATGTCATACATCTAAACATGTAAATGACTACAAAGATGGTCAGTATGTAAGGCAATAAGACCTCCTATCTGGATATTGATCCGTATTTTATTCTCAGGGCTCAAAAACGAGAGCAAATAAGCAATCAGTTCGCCTACCTGCCACTGCACAATATCTTATATTCATAATACTCTCAGCTGTCAGAAGATGCGGTTTGCGAAATAATGATAATAAGACGGTAATGTATACACTGTGACGTTATTTCTGGACCTACGGAGCACGTTTAAGCCGGAAAAATGCGCTAAGAACAACGATCTTGGTTATTACGAACAGACAGAGCATTACAACACGATTAATAATAATCATGTGGTCTGAGTTGCTGCATTTCAGACATTTTTAATTGACGTAATTTAGATTTACAGATTGCCTGCGTGTCATTTTTGATGTTCTAAATTACTCAAACAAGTGGCAGAGAAACTAGCACTCAATTTGGCGTACTATTTCTGAATTTTAATGAAATTTTCGGGTAAATATGTAACCAGAGGTTTCTAACGAGAGAACATCGTACGACATGATGCGTGTTCTGGAATTTGTTACGTTCGACAACCACAGCTGGTTTAGAAGCTGCTGCCTTCGGGCCCGGAGGCCAACTATCTATCACTGAACCATAAAGAGAGCTTGCTACGCAATGCCATTTTCTACTAACCTCACAGGTGAGTTGCTACACTGCTGCCATTTGGAGCTTCTTGTTTGCCTCATTATGGAGCTACAAACACGTAGTTATCCACTCCATTATCTAATCATGTGTTAAAGTGTGTTGTAACAGTGACTTTATTATTGTGAATATTTGTAATTTTTCTGGGGAGGAGTTAGAAACAATTTTAAATAATATTCTAAGATATATTGCTTTATGATAAAGAATACAATTTCTATAATATTTGAAGCCAATTTGCCTTAAAGAAGGAAAAGTTCATCTAGCCCTTTAACAGGTGGCAGTGTCCGGAGAATAGATGTGCCATTCCCGCATTGTAAAACTACGCGCTGATCTGAAAAAGGAACGCTGTTTATCGGGTATCGCCGGAAATACGAGCAGTCTCTTGGCCAACCTCTTTGATAAAACTTTTTTTTTCTGCTAGCTGCTTTACGTCGCACCGACACAGGTAGGTCTCGTGGCGACGATGGGGTAGGGAAGGGCTAGGAGTGGGAAGAAAGCGGCCGTAGCCTTAATTAAAGCAAACCCCAGCATTTGCCTGGTGTGAAAATGGGAAACCACGGAAAACCATCTACAGGGCTGCCGACAGTGAGGTTCGAACCCACTATCTCCCGGATGCAAGCTCACAGCTGCGCGCCCCTAACCTCACGGCCAACTCAACCGGTTTAGTTGAAACTAAGGCCATAATTACCCCATGAACCACTCTATTCAATAGCTGCTGGTTCAAAGAGTAATTTATCCAACAAATCAGTATATTTTATTCTTTAGCATTTTCCCTGCTTACGGCTGCTCATACAGCACTCATTGATAAAAGCGGGAGATTGGACTGCGCGGATGTGTCGGCACAGGTAAAATCCCACAGGAGAGATCTACAGTTCCTACTTCCAGGGCACAAGTGTCCCATCGGACACTCTTATGAACATTACGGGAAGACTGCAAAGTCCGTACCACCTGGAACGTGTTCAGCACATATCGGAGAGAGATTATGCACCACGCATGGTCTTCTGTGAATGAGTCCATCTTCTAATCGAAGACTTCGTGAATCACATTTTGTTCATAGACGAGACATTGTCTACGAGGAGTGGCACCTTCAATTTTCACAACACGCTTGTGTGATCGGAGAACAATCCCCATACTATCAGATGTTCCCAACATCAGGCTCAGTTTCCCATTAATATTTGGACAGAGATGTTGGGAGGTATTATCATGGAACCTGTGGTTTTTACCTCACAGACTGTCTGGCGTATCTCATCTTTTTTTTTTTTTTTTTTTTTTTTTTTGCTATTTGCTTTACGTCGCACCGACACAGATAGGCCTTATGGCGACGATGGGAGAGGAAAGGCCTAGGAAGAGGAAGGAAGCGGCCGTGGCCTTAATTAGGGTACAGCCCTGGCATTTGCCTGGTGTGAAAATGGGAAACCACGAAAAACCATCTTCAGGGCTGCCGACAGTGGGGCTCGAATCCACTATCTCCCGATTACTGGATACTGGCCGCACTTAAGCGACTGCAGCTATCGAGCTCGGTCATATCTAGAGTTTCTAGAAAGCACTCTACCACTCCTACTACACTAGTGTCAAAAAGTTACTCATAATCGCCAAACGAGGCCATACCGCCTGATAAGAATGTCAGAAGGATTGCTGAACAAACGGAAGCTGACTCACACACCATTTATGTCACACAACTTGTCCAAAAAAATACAGTGTCAAAATTACACCTTTGAAAACAACTAACAAAACTTGGCAATGTCTACCGCAATAAAATATGCTGTTAATAGGGTGTATGGTTACCCCTAACGGCCATACACGCTTCGCAGCGACGTGGCATGCTCTCTATCATATGGTCCAAGAGTGCTTGTGGCAGTCGATCGCATTCCTCCGAAAGGGCAATGCGAAAGTTTTGGAGGGTCATTGGTGGAGGCTGACGGGATGCAATTCGCCTCCCCAATGCATCCCAGGCATGATCTATACGATTCATACCCACAGACCTCGCTGGCCAGTCCATGCGATGAATGTCTTCCCCAGCCAGAAATTCATCCTCAAGTGCAGCGCGGTGCGGTCGGGCATTGTCGTCCATTATGAGGAAGTCTGGACCAACAGTACCTCTGAAGAGTCGAACACGTGGAGTCAGTACCTCACCCCTGTATCTCTGAGCGTTAACAGTGTTCCTCGGACCACCCATGAAGATGTGCAGATCCGTACGGCCATTCAACATGATGCCGCTCTACACCATGACGCTACCATCACTATACTGGTCCCGTCCCGCGATGTTCCTGTTCGTCGCTATTGGCTTTACGTCACGCCGACACAGATATGTCTTATGGCGACGATGGGAGAGGAAAGGGCTAGGACTGTGAAGGAAGCGGCCATGGCCTTAATTAAGGCATGTGCCTGGTGTGAAAATGGAAAACCACGGTATATCATCTTCAGGGCTGCCGACAGTGGAGTTCGAACCTACTATCTCCCGAATACTGGTTACTGGCCGCACTTAAGCGACTGCAGCTGTCGAGCTCGGTACGATGTTCCTGCTACCCGGTTGTGTCCAGATTAATGTGCGATGGGAATCGTTCTGCAAACTGAAGCGGGATTCATCTGTGAAGAGCAAATGCCTCCATTCATTCATGGTCCAGTTTCGATGTTGACGGCTCCACAGTAAACGGGTCCGTCTCTGTACTGGAGTGAGCGGGACGCATACCGCTGGACGTAGGGCAAACAGCCCTGCTGTTCTGAGCCTCCAGTACATAGTTTGCCGAGAAACGGCAACCTCTGAGACGGCTGCAAGCTCCGCCGACAATTGTCTTGCAGGTGCACTCCGAATTCTTTGGGCGGTTAAGGCCAAATATTGGTCCTGATGTGGGGTGGTTACCTTTGGTCGACCTGGTACTGGCCTACGACTAACATCTCCTGTGTCTCGAAATCGTCTCCAAAGCCTGCAAATGACACTTTGTAGCACATTCAAGTTTACGGCGACTTCGGTCTGTGTCTGGCCTGCTTCCAGGTGGCCGAGTATTCTACCCTGCAAAACGGGATCCACATGGCGTCGTTGTGCCATTATGTTGTCACGTCCACCACGAGGCTACACTCCACACACTATAACAGGGCAAACACGACTGAAGGAATACGAGGCACAGGCACTGGCTGTGTTTACCTTGCGATTACGTCGTTAGAAAAAGCAGGGAACACTCCTTTCCTATACAGAGCGAACACGTAAGGTTTGTAGGTGCACAAGTCGTGCGATTTGCGGTCTGTTTCCTGTTGCCCTCCTCACTCTTAACTTATGCTTAACTTTTGGACGCTAGTGTAGAATAGGTTCCATTCTATACCCGGCGGCACATGTGGTTCCAACATGATAGAACAAACCCGTACATTACCATAGCAGTGCACTGCCAGCTGGACGCCACATATCGCTAACGGTGGATTGGACGTTATGGTCCCATCGCCTGGCCAATAAGAAGCCCCGTTCCAAACCCCTTATAATACTCCTTTTGTGGGTAGATGAAATCGAACTGTATCGTGGAGGAGTGGAAAACTTGCGAAAGCTCCGGGAACGGGTCTTGGCACGTGACCAGCGGGTTCATGGGCATCAGTTATAACGACGGTGTAATGAGGCGGTTTCAAGAATTCTTTATCGAAGGTACTAATCCAATGGTGGACATTTCGAACACGTACTGTAACAGTGCGCCCCACTTCCTACGACCAATCCGGTCGAGTGTGTTACTCTTTCAAAGATACACAAAGCTTTGCCGTTGTTTCATTTTTTCTATTAAAACGTTAAACTAGGCTTGGAGTTTTACGTGAATTTTAGTTGTGTGATCATAAACCATGGGACCTTCGCTTTTGTGTGGAATCTGACCCATAGGACCTGATAATTGTCTCCGTAATCCCCACAAGCATTGGCTGGGAATCAAGCCCGGACAACCTCGGTGAGAGGCGAACTGAAATATCACTAGCATGGTTTCTACTTCACACCATTTATCCCATTTTTCCTGCGGGTTCAGGGTTTGTAGGCTATTTGGCTTAGTTTTACGGCCGGATGCCTTTTCTGACGCCAACTATTACAGGGGAAATGTTGAGTGTTAATGTGGTAGTGAGTGTCGTGTCTCGTTGTATGTTCCACACAAGGGTCGAAGACGACAAAAACACCATTCTTTGTGCCTAACATGAACTTGTTAATGGAGTGATTCCTGGGCCGGACCGGAATCGAAATCGGGGCCTCAAGGACGGAAGGCTAGTACGCTAGCCATACATTTATGCAGCCGAACAGTTGTGTTCTCATTGTGGTATTATTTATTATTGGGCTGGTCAACCCAAGTAGCATGGCGCCGTTGTCAACGGCATGTTATTCCGACGAGTTCGCTGCAATCGGATGGTGAGTGGTTTGAATCCCATTGCCAGCCGTCTTTAATATAATATTCCGCGGTTTCCTATTTTCACCTTCAGTGTACAAATAATGGACAGGAACCATCATAATTTAAATAGGCCATACACCAAGTTAGGCTCAATGTCTTACTGTTGATTATTTTCGGAACGTTCAAACGTTTCTTACGTTTAAAGCGTAAAGTTACGCCTTGTACTGCCTCGGAGCACGGTCAATGCACTAGTACCGGCTGTTCCAATAGTAAGAGGATATGCATGTTGTTATTTTCTGTGTTGACAGCGGACGCTCGACCTTGAATGTGTATTTCCATCCAGTAAAACTACCCCACACTGTGTAGTGAGACTTCCAGTCATCCAGAAATGAGTTTCACTTTATGAGAAAATAAGAGCACTATTTAGGTTAACCCCAAGATTGAAACCGTGTCCTTTCATGGTTAACTTATATACAGTGATCCAGCGAACGTCCAGCCACTCACTCAAATTTTCGCCATTAGTAGAGAAGGGACTTTTTATGTAATATGTATTTTCAATAATTCTGCTATAAATACGTAAATTGCATTTTTATTTATGTTAATTTAATTCAGTCCAGAAAACTCATTTCAAGTACTGTACTATACATATTAATGAAAACACAAAATTAATGAATTTATTTCATAAATGTATTACATAGTGATTTTAAGCTGCCTCTGTGGGTCAGTGGTAGAGTATCGGCCTCCGGATCCGAAGACAGCGGGTTCAAACCCGGCAGAGGTAGTCGGATTTTTAAAGGGCGAAAAAAAGTCCATTCGTCACTCCATGGCGTACGATGTCGGCATATAAAAGATCTCTGGTGACACATTTGGTGTTTACCGGACAAAATTCATTAAATATCAGCCATAGACGTCCAAGAGAGCTTCGGTTCACTCGGTATGCTATCTAGTGGGTCTTGAGTAAAACGGATCGTCGAAATTGACGAGCAGACAGCTAGATGGCGTCAAATTGAAATGTCTGCACACGGTAGCTGAGGCCATACGATTATTATTATTATTATTATTATTATTATTATTATTATTATTATTATTATTATTATACTGATTTTCACTCCACTTTCTGGCTCTCTCGCGTTCCCTTCGAAGAGGAATGACTTGTCTTTGAAAGGAGGTAAAACATTCGATTCGAATGGTCTTCAGTCAATGGCATTGCCTTTATTAACTCTCGACATTTACATGTATATAGTATTGATACGTAAGTAATAAAATGAAATGCCATGTGACCTCCGGAGAGACCTGGTGCAGTTCTTCTAATTTGACCCCGTAGGCGATCTGCGCGTCGAGATGAGGATGAAATAAGGATGAATACCCATATACAACCAATGTCCGACTCGTTGGCTGAATGGTCAGCGTCCTGACCTTCGGTTCAGAGGGTCCCGGGTTTGATTCCCGGCCGGGTCGGGGATTTTAATCGCTTCTGATTAATTCTTCTGGCTCGGGGACTGGGTGTTTGTGTCCGTCCCAACACTCTCCTCTTCATATTCACACAACACACTACACTACCAACCACCACAGAAACACGCAATAGTGATAACATCCCTCCATATAGGGTTGGCGTCAGGAAGGGCATCCGGCCGTAAAACAGGGCCAAATCCACATGTGCGACACAGATCGCACCCGCGACCCCACAGGTGTGGGAAAAGCGGTAGGAAAAGAAGAATAAGAAGAAGACCCATATACAACCAATCTCCGTGTCAGGGGAATTAACCAATTACGGTTAATAATTACCGACCCTGCAGGGAATCGAACCCGGGACCCCTGTGACCAAAGGCGAGCACGCTAACCACTTAAACATGGAGCCGGACGGTACGTAAGTGAAGTGAACGATGATATAATGCCTGAAGTGAAGGAAAGTGTAGTGTTCATTTGCAATAACATGGTACTGAATTTAGTGAAAATTTTACAGGTGATGGAGTAATTCTATTCTCAAAAATTCGGTGGATCTGTAAACGCAGATCAGTGATCTCATGTCTAGCAGCATTTAGCAGGTATAAAGCATGGTATGGTTGTTTCATGTACAACCGCTAGACAAGTTCCAATCAAGTTCCACTTCACATTCATCATTTTCAGAAAGTTTTGAATAGAATGTGGATTTACGCAAATCATTCCTTACATCTGATATTCCTTGATATAAACAGAGATATTACGAAATACAAACATTTTGGAAAACCGGAGTAATCATCATTATGAGATAACTGTTTGTCCGTGCAAAAAGAAGTTCGTGAAATTATGAATACTTGTGACATTCAGTGACATTTTTTTAATGAAATTTCCAAGAGAGTCGTCTTATAACGTTTCACGGTCGTTCTGCCGGTATCGGATTGTAGTGGAAAACTGGGAGAAAGTCTTCGTTGTTAAAGCAAACCCCATGTGCCTGGTGTGAAAATGACTCTAAGAGGGTTTTTTTATAATACATACACTGGCGGCCAGAAGTTTCCGGATAAAACATATGTATCCGCACGAATATGTTTAATGATTGTTTAATGACAGAATGTATTAATGTAACCAAGTTTCGAAAGTTTTCGGGCAACGGTGACGAGTTTACGTTCGACGTTCAACATCGGAAAAAATGCATCCTACTGTATAACACCTACAGTGAAACATGGAGGGGCTCTGTGATGGTTTGTGGTTGTTTCACATTCAGTGGAGTTGGTAGACTGCACTGAATTCAAGGAACATTGGTCAGAAACGGCCACCATTCCATCCTATCTCATTATGCTCTTCTGTCTGGACAGCAACGTGGGTTTGTCCTCCAACAAGACACACGTCTCGCTATTGCATGAATCTGCAAAACAAACAAAACTCTCGGGAATTAATTTTAATGGAGTGGCCACCCGCCTATCCCCGGAATTAAATCCAATTGAGCTGCTGTGGGAGGAGTTGGATTCACAAGTCCGAAAATAGTGTCCTTCTTCATCGGAAAATCGTGAGTCTCTTGCAGAATGCCTGAAAAGTATACCTGCATCAATATTAGAAAAACTTGTTTTGAGAATGCCGAGAATTGTTGAAAATGTACTTATTTGATGAGAAGAGAGTTCGATGTGTTCTGGTGATCTGTCAGAGTAAATGCGTACATACACTCTATTTCTTGTTGAGATGTAATATAAAAATTTAATTTTATTGTAAAATATTAGTTTTATATTATATATTTGCCAATTCCTTGCTTAGATATGTTGTTTTCTTTTAATCTCTGTCCATTCCTTAATAGTTTAATGCTAGTCCGGAAACTTCCGGCCGGCAATGTCCTTAAAATTGTGTATTATTGAAGTAAAATATTACAGTTCGTATACAAAGCTTCCTGGTTTTTGCATCATAAAGAAATAAATAATATCAAGTTTTTGGTTACATAAAATTCCGTCCCCTGATCATTAGTTTATCACAGTGCAATGACGTACGTTCTACTATGGTTTATCGGTGATGAACAGCCAGATTAACTACGCAATCACATCTCTATGGAGTCAAATGATAGGAATTGTGTGTTATCTTCCACCGTTAGCGGCGCTCTTATCTCTGCTGCAATATGCAACCCACCTGATGTCACATAGTGCTGAGAGTGGAACCCTGCCTAATTCTAAAACAGCTTGTTCACATTTGTATTCAGTGATGACTACCATGTTTCTTCAAGCATATTTTCAACAAGAATATTTATTAGAAAAATCACTCTATGGACCGCAATACATTTTCGAGGCTAGAACCCGTGAAGGCAATAGCTACTCGACCAGATAACATCCTAATATTGGTTGTCAAGCTGGTCATTAGAACGTCTACTCAGGCGTATCAATAGGATTTCCTGCCTCTCGTAGCATACAGCCACTCAGTTGATATTAAATCTCAACTCTCAGGATAGAAATGAAATCCTTCCATGAGCCTGAAAACGAGCGAGAGCTTCCTGGGTATGAGATACAGGCACAATCCCTAAGCAGCGACGTGATGTGGTTAAACGACTATTAAATATATAATAATAATAATAATAATAATACTAATACTAATAATAATAATAATAATAATAATAATAATAATAATAATAATTCATGTGGCCTCTGGAGGTGAAGTTGAAGCCCATGAGTGACCTGCGCGTCTTTTAGGATGGAACCTCAGCCGGCATGAAATTTAATGTTGAAGTCGACAAAAGAATCCAGCCAGAGGACATAACCAATGAAGGTTAAAATCCCCTATCCATCCAAAAATCGAACCAGAAACCCATATGCAAGGATACATACCACTTAGCCACGAATGTGAAGTACGTAAATATTTGTTGTTATTTAGCGTAACTGTCTCTGAATCACGATCTTAAGTTTGAGAATTTGCGATTAGACGAGCATGCCAATACATGAAAGACGGGAAAAGTCTTCGCACCCTATATTATTATACTGACGTTGATGTTGATATTGCTGACCTACAGAATTAACCCTAAAATGCACAGCATTGCATATGTGCAAAGGAGAATTTACTTCCTTGTTATATCTGCTTTACTCTTTTACAAGTGTGCATTTACTTTTACCCTGCACACAAACTCGCTAGAGGTCGGTAGAGTATTACAAATGAACAATATTTATTTTATTTTTCTTGCTAATCATCTGGACTGAAGTGTAAACTTCAATAAGTTAAGGTAAAACAAATAAAATGTTCTCTACGTCAGGGAATTCATCAGCACGGATATTCCTAACATTGATGTGTGGCAGCAGCTACAGTAACCGTACAGCTTACCATATCCCAAAACATTCAAAACTCGTAAAACTTTGACTGATCCAAATAAATAAATAAATAAATAAATAAATAAATAAATAAATAAATAAATAAATAAATAAATAAATAAATAAATAAATAAATAAATAAATATAACAAATAATTTTGCAAGAAATTCTCTAATAATACTATAATATTTTGCAATGAAAATCCATCAAATTTAAAAGAAAAGATAAATTGCTAATTTAAGGGATAACTCAGCCTTAGCAAACAGAGCCTTGTTTTCCTGCCATATGACTGCAGACAGGAACACCGAAATTGATGCCCAATCTACCTGAATGCCCCCAGTGGTACCATGTCAGAAGAATGAAATACAGTAGAAGCGTATTATTATGGCAGTATTTATTCATTTATATATTAATTTATCTATTGTTGTTTCTCGTTAAGATAGCTGGTCTTTTTCCTTCTTCCTTCTTCACTGGGCGAGTTGGCCGTGCGGTTAAGGGCGTGCGGCTGTGAGCTTGCATCCGGGAGATAGTGTGTTCGAACCCCACTATCGGCAGCCCTGAAAATGGTTTTCCGTTGCTTCCCATTTTCACACCAGTCAAATGCTGGGGTTGTACCTTAATTAAGGTCACGGCCGCTTCCTTCGCACTCCTAGGCCTTTCGTATCCCTTCGTCGCCATGAGACCTATCTGTGTCGGTGCGACGTAAAACAAACAGCAAAAATAATTCCTTCTTCTTCTTTCCTTTTTTTTCACCACATTTCCCACTCCCTGGTCGGATCAAGGGTGTGAACTTCGTAGGAGATGTGTTTTTGAACCTGATTTACGACCGGATGCTGTTCCTGACGTCAAGCATAAGTCGAGAGATGTATTCACTATTATATGTTCCTGCGATGGCTGGTGTGTGTTTTGTGTATATGAAGTGGAGTGTATTGAGAGCGAAAGGAATTCCCGATTGTTCCAGGAATCAAACCCGGAACCTTGTGAAACCAAGGCCAGTACACTGACTTTGTGGCCAAAGAGCCGAACATATCATTGCTTGTACTCAGTAAATTATATGTTCATATCATAAATTTATTATTTCTCTGTCTATTAAGTCTTCAGCCCAGATGCCGCTTGGATCCTCAATATAGCAAAGGTTAAGAATGTAGGCTTGTAGGAAACTTGTAAAATCCGATGGCACCATAATGAGGCGTGTAAGGAAAAACAAGGAATGAGGCAGATTGCCATTGCTTTCCTCATCGGGCCGGAAAGTACTATTGCAGTCCGACTGGCATTATGATTAGTTCCTTTCATTCCATCAAGACGGACTAATCGTGCTCCGAATCCAGTTACTCAGTTACTATTGCACATTGCTTTTCCTTCACGAGCTTATTTACGTCACACCTACACAGATAGGACACAGTTACAATGGGGTAGGAAAGGGCTAGGAGTGGTAAGGAAGCGGCCGTGGTCTTAATTAGGGTACAGCCCCGGCATTTGCCTGGTGTGATAATAAGAAGCAACGGAAAACCATCTTCAGGGCTGCCGACAGTGGGGTTCGAACCCACTATCTCCAGAATGCAAGCTCATAGCTGCACAACCCTAACCGCACGGCTAACTCGCTCGGTAAAGCAGGGATGAAATGGCTCCATAGAGTAATGTTATTAGCATGGAATGTTAGTAAGGTACCTTTTGATTAGACGAAAGCAGTAACTATACCTGTCTATAAACGAGGGAATATGAAGGATTGCAGCAATTCTCAACGTATTTCATTGATCAGTATACCAGATGAGGTGTTCACTGGCGTTTTGGAATGGACAGTGCGATCAGTGATTGATAATAAGTTGGAAGAAAATCAGTATGGTTTCAGACTACAGAGGGGCTGTCAGGATAGAAATTTCAGTATGCGCCAGGTAATTGATAAATGCTACGAGAAGATTAGACAGCCATGTTTACGTTTCGTAGATCATGAAAAGACATATGACAGAGTACCGAGGGAAAATATGTTCCCCGTACTGGGGATCTATTGGATTAAGTGTAGATTAATCGAATTAATCAAAGGCATTTATATTGACAATTGGGCTGTGATGATACGTGATGGTAGATTGAGTTCGTGGGTCAAGGTCCTTAGAGGGGCTATACAAGGCTGTAATCTTTCACCTATTTCGTTCATAGTTTACCTGGATCATCTGCTGAAAGGTGTAAAGTGGCAGGGATGGCATCAGTTAGGAAGAAATGTACGTAGTCAGCAATTTGGCTTATGTCGAAGAATTGGTATTAATGGCACTTTGTGCTGAAAGCCTGCAGTTTAATATCCTGGAACTTGAAAATTGTTGCAATGAGTATGATATGAACATTAACCGATCCAAAAAGAAGTGATGTTAGTAAGTAATAAACGGAAAAATAAATTCAATATGAGGTTCGGAATACAAAGGTGGAACCTCCAAGTACTTAGTATGTGTTTTTTCATAATATAGTAACTGAGATTGTATCAAGGTGCAGCAAAGCTAATTCAGTGGCCTCGCAATTTCGATCAACAGTATTCTTTAAGAAGGAAGTCAGCTCCCGGACGAAAGTATCTTTACACCGGTCTGTTTTCAGACCAACTTTGCTTTACGGAAGTGACAGCTGGGTACACAGAAGATATCTTATTCATAAGTTGAAAGTAACGGACGTGAATGTAGCGAGAATGACCGCTGGTACAAAGAGGTGGGAATAATGGCAGTAAGCTACTCGGAATGTGGAGATGAAGGCTATCTTAGAAAGGAATTCGATTGATGAAGCTGTACGCATAAACCGGCTTCGGTGGTGGTGTCTTCTGAGGTGAATGGAGGAGGTTAGGTTACCTAGAGATATAATGAACTCTATCATGGAGGGTAAGAGGAGCAGAGGGAGACCAACATGACGATGGTTAGATACAGATTCTAATTATTTAAATATGAGAGGTATAGAAGAAAACGAGGCCGCAGAACTTATTACTGAGGATTGTGCTGGTGGTTATTAAATTCAAAGGGGCTTGCAGACTGAACGCTGAAAGGCATAAGAAACTATAATGAAGACATATATGTTTGTATGTATGTATATTTATTGTTACTTAACTTTAATTTCTTACTTTTTATTTCAATTTTAAGTCTTAAATTTAAGTTAAATTATGTCAGTCTTTGATATTAGTTTATTATTTGTTTAAATTCTTTCTTAATTCTATAATTTTATTCTAATTTTAACTATTTTAGTAAATATTTTGGTAAATAAGTAAATAAATGTGCACTTTTTAGACGGAATAGATATTTGCGGAGATATTTGGAAATTTGCAAAATATGTAATAATCTGGAATATCTTCGTTGTTATTATTATTATTCGTAATGTAAGAGCGAATAAAAGATAAAAGATTGAAAGTTATATTTTACACAACTTTCATAATTTACAAATTTAGACAATGCTGATATTAAATGAGAAATTGTATATTTCCTGTTTTGACCCCCATAATACTGCTACGTCACTGTACACAATTCGGCTGTGGTTTAAACTGGAAATTGTAAAATTCCCTCAACGAAATTACTTAAAGTTCTGCGCAAGACTGCATTTTACAGAGATCCGTTGATGAGCGTCATAGGGAGTGTCGTAAGCAGAGAAATTTAGGTGTTTGAAGAAATCTAACCTATTGTCTAAATTACTAAGGATTGCCACAGTTTATTTATCCAGAAACGTATTCGCTTCTTCCTTAAACCTGGCTGGTTGACTGAAAATCAGCAGATACTTAAACTCATTAACTTATGTAACAATGTAACTTTCATCACAACTTTCCGGAACTGCAGCATTTTCTACTTTACTTACATAAGAGAAGTGAAGTGATTGTGGAAATTCATATGAGTTCCTTATTACAACTAAAATCACTGACTCGTGCGACAACAACTCTAAATGATGCTCGAAAGTCAGCACGACAGCTGCCTGTGAAGGTGATAACCAATTGAGGCTTCTAGCTCTGGGGAGAAATATTAATTGGTGAGTTAAAACGGAGAGAAATGTTAAATGGACAGAAAAATGTATTCAGCACCGTCGCCTAAATTAAAAATTTACTGCCGCATATTCATACGAAGTTTTGAACTTATTTGCATGTATATCCCTCGAAACCGAAACACGAAGTTGTAAAACAACATATCCGGATGTCAAAATATACGCCTTGCGTCTGTAGGTAAAACGTGCGTTCGAATGCATCATCTGAAGTATTTATCACCGTGTTAGAATGTCAACACTAAATTAATGACCAAGGAAAATGAATTAATGTAAACTCCCTCTACACTCTTCCCTTGCGTTGGTTTATGTGGACCGAAGTACGGGGATGTGATCCTTGATGAAAGTCCCCACACTTTCATGATCTCTATATAGTCTCAGTATTTGTGTGAGACCGGAGCTGTTTTCCGGTATTGCGGATTGCGGGATCGAATTACAACACGATTGGTTTCATGTTAAGATGCTTACATATGGGAGATAGGCATAGTTAAATTTACCGGCCCTTTAAAGAGCCTTTATGAGCAATACGCGTTTAGGGACTCCTTTGCTCTTCATGACCGAAATTATTTAAGAGAACATCAAACATATAATAATAAATACATCTGTATAATAATCTTATATATTACTTTTCAAGGGTGTTCCTTAATACTTTATCAAAATTAATGTTTGGGACACCATTTTGAAGATTGCGTTCCCTGCTAATGACGAAAAATAAAAAAAGAGTTTGAAATAAGTGTTTTAGTAAAAAACATTATTTTAAAACCCATATTTGCATAAAACATGTAGAAGACGCCATCTGTTGAAAATATGTTTAACTAACATGCATGACACCTGTCGGCTGGAGTTTTTTACGCTTTAAAGAATGTAGTAGCCGGCATTGATTTACAATCTGTTTAACTATATCCATTTTATATTGGATGGGTACCGTGACACAATTATTAGATGTCGTTTCGAGGATTACTTTCGCATGGCAACTATTGGTTGGAATTGTTTATATTATTTACGCAAGTGTAATCCATCACGCAGAAACTGAATTAATTATTGACGTGTACTTTTATTGCTCCTAACCTTAATAACATTGATCTGCCAAGTTATTTCACAATGCCAACGGAAAACATCAGTGCAAGAAGACAATTATATAAACGTCCAATAACGTATTGTTCTGAAAGTCTTTACCCCAAAGACAATGAAGTGCAATTACATAGTGTTGGTGGCATAGACAAAAAATACGTACGTTGCTCCGCAAGTTTGTTTGCATGGGGGTTCAGTGACAATTTAGCTACCATGAGGTGCCACAAGGGAAAGGTTAATTTAGGGCCCACTAAAGTTCGTGAAGAGCTTCAAAACCTCATAAAGCAGAATGATGACTATACTAATAACTACCTGGAAAATATTAGACAATTCATCAATGTTACGGCATTTGCTTTAGTTCAGATTAACTCGGTTGACATTCCTGGCAGAGTTTAATATTGTTTTAAATTACTTGGACAGATTTATCATATGGAAGGAAATTTGCATCCTCCTGCAGGAGATGCATCAACGTACGCTGGCCTTTTCGTTGCAGATTTTGATACTTAAGCGCAGCCAGGTCAAAATTTAGCAGTTCCATTTTCTTTATCATAGTCTGAATATCTATAGTGACAAATGCGCTACTGGAGTCAAGAAGGATAAGTATAGTGAGCAGTCGTTTGTCCATAGCGTTTCTAATGCCTTCAGTAACCCTTCTTAAACCCAGACTGCAAATTGTCCAAAAGAATATTTTTATTTAGGTACTCCAGAACTTGCTCGTATAATAAACGTTCAAAGGCTTTAGAAAGCGCAGGGCGTGTGGACACAGGACGATAGACAGATGGTGATTGTGGGTCTAAGCTCTTAGGTACCGGTATAATTTTGGCTGTTTGCCAGACGGTTGGGAAAGTTCCGTTTAGTAAACAGTAGTTCAGTATGTGCGTCAGTATAGACAGGACAGCACCTATAATGTTATGTATAAAACTAATAGGAATATCATCTACACCTGTGGCCTTTAATTTAATCGAGTACAAAGCCTTTTTAACCTGATTTTCTGTGACACTATGAAATGTGAATGGTGGATTGTCTGGACGGGAGGACGGTGAGTCGGTGCAGTTAACTGGTGTAGGTTGAATATTTATTCTACTAAAGTAATCGTTCAGTTTGTCAAGTGGAATGTCAGGAGTTGTCTGTCTCTGTTGATGTTTACCTATTCCCAGAGCTCTAAGTTGGTCCTATGCTAAATTCCAGAAATATGTACATTTTTTTTTCTAATTAACTGCTTTGTGCGATTTCTTAAGATGCGGTAAGATTCGAAGTCTGTGTCATCTAGGGTTTGTTTATAACGTCGAAATAACGAGTCACGGTGGGCCATCATTCTCTTGGTTTCCTCATCTAGCCATGGACAAGAAAGGCGAGGAAAATTTATTCGACGTTTAGGGGCATGCATGTCATATAAGTTCTTTACCATCGTATTAAACAGGTTAACTTAGGCGTCGGTATCATTTAGACTCCGTATATCGTCCCACGGTAGTTGATAAACGTTATAATTCAAGTAATCGAAGTTTATGTCCTTCGTATTTCTGACAGTTATGTACTTGGGTTTGTATTTAGGCACTTTGAGGGAATGCGATAAATGTGTAAGGTCGTGGGTCGAAATGGATGGTACAGGGATTTGATCATGGGTTATTACTTTACCTGGGTTGATCGTTATAATGAGCTTATGAGTGTGTGTGATGAACGGTTTGTTGCATACACGTGGTCCGTGAGCTGTAGCGGGAGAATAGTCATGTTACAAGTAGTAAACAAATCTACTAATCAATTAATGTCATGAGTTGTATTAAGTAGGTTACAGTTAAAGTCACCCATGATTATGTGTTCATTAATAGCCTGGAAGTCTAGTAAATAGGTTTCGAATTCGGTCATATCTGTTTCACCAGGTGGTTTGTATAAGACAGAAATCATCACTTTTTGTCTGTTGATATTTACTTCAACGAACATGAATTCGGGCCATGTTTGTAAATCCTGGGAAGATGTACATATCACTCGGCTCTTTAGATCGTTTCTACAGTAAATCGCTGTCCCGCCTCCACGGCTTCCATCCAACCGATCGAAACGTTTTAGATCATAACGATCGATATCAACCATGGAGGACGGAATGCTAGGAGTCAGCCAGGTTTCAGGGATGGAAAGTATATGTAAATTATTTTCCGTTAGTATTGATTGAATTTCGTCGTAATGCGCCGGAAGAGAAAGAACATTTACATGGCAACACTGCAGGCTGTAAGAAGAGGGCGACAATGCTTGTTTCAACAGAGTACCTGCTGAGAAGGGAGAGCCCGGGAGGGAGGGATTATTGATACCGTCACTGCCAAAGTCATGTCCAGGTGCACACAAACTGTCTAGCTGAATACTAAGAATTCCAACAAGTAGATTATAAGATAACAATACATGCTATTTAAAAGAAGGAAACTCACCTCAACTTCCTGGAGAATAAGGCACCTGACTACCACTTGCTGACACTTAACACACACAATCACACATTCTTAAGAAGTCTCTAATAATAAGAACAATAATAATTACAAGAAACATAGTTGTTATCGTTTATCCTACTAAAACTTCAAAGATTTCAAATCCGCATTCGTGGTAATAATATTTAGTGCCGTCTGGAAGCAGAACTACTATACAACCATCTAGTGTCCACACATTTCTCATGCCGAATCTTGCCCGTGCAGAATTTAAAATTGCCTTACGTGTCCTCATCAGCGATTCAGTGATCAGGATTTTCGTGCCTTTTAGCTTGATCTTAGCACCCCACACGCGTTCACGTTCCCAGTAGCGAGCGAACTTGGCGATAATCGGCCGCTTACCCGCTGTTAGTACCTCGGCTGCTGTCCTCTGAGGCTTTCCAATTCGGTGGATTCTGTCGATCCCTTCCATGGGCACTTCCAATTCTAGATGTTTGGAGAATACGTCCTTCACTTTTCTATAAATGTCTTCATTTGGCTCCTCGGCGATACCATGTATCAGGAAGTAGTTTCTTCTACTGTACTGCTCTGCCTCATCCAGTAGCTCGTCATGTTCCTCCAGTGGATGTTCAAGACTGTTTAGTTCATCTCTAAGCAACTTCAGTTCACTGGTTATCGCGGGACTAAATTCCATGAATTCCTGCCTCAAGGAAGCTAGGGAGTTACCAGCAGGGTTGGTCGCTCTGGACCCTTGGGAGCCATCAATAAGTTTTAGGCGTGCCTCAAACCTGTTCATTGCCGCTTCAAATTTATCCAGTCTTTCGTGTGCACCTTTGACAGAAGGCATCTTCCAACGTACACTAGTTACTAGTTACTACTTAACACCGCTTTTCACACAATTTACGGACTATATGTGATATTTTAAATGCAGTTAGCGTGGGATAAACACGGAGAACACTCACAGCGTCACCTCAGAGTCCGCCATCTTGTGTCTGTCTCTCGTACGGTAGAGTTTGTCAATCCTATTTTTTTTTTTTTTTTGCTTTACGTCGCACCGACACAAATAGGTCTTATGGCAACGATGAAGCAGGGAAGGCCTAGGAATTGGAAGGAAGCGGCCATGGTCTTAATTGAGGTACAGCCCCAGCATATCCCTGGTGTGAAAGTGGGAAACCGCGAAAAACCGTCTTCAGGGCTGCCAGCAGTGGGGTTCGAAGCCACTATCTCCCGGATGCGAACTCACAGCAGCGCGCTCCTAACCGCACGGCCAACTCCCCGGTTGTCAATCGTTGGGGCACAGTAGTGCCTTCAGTAATTCACAATAAGGGTAAAGGATAGGGCACTCATGCCATAGTCATAATCGACATTATATTCCAGAATGACACAATAGAGTGACTGGATTTATTAAAGGAGTTGAAAAATGCAGATCAAAGTCTCCAAGAAATATCTACCAGACGATAGCAGTAGCATTTGACACTCCGGTGGAGTAGCTCGCATTAAGTTCGTTTAGCACGCGAGATACCTAAGGTCAAGGAACTAAGAGATACGAGCATAATAGCGTCAATCATATAAACGTGCTGAAAGGGCTGAGGTTCGATTGCTGGAGAATTAGGAGGAGGGTAAAACAAATTAGAAAAAGCAAATGAAATTATATGTTTCGATAAGCGAATAATAATAATACGGATATTAACCCATAATGTTACCATCCAGGAGTAATGCTAAGGTAGAAACGAATGGATTCACAAGCAAGATTCAATAATTAATAAATTCAATTAGGAACCATGATCTGAATGAAAATCCAATTAGTGATAAATAGGCCAAAGGAAGGAAGCAGTCTATGGAGCATTAACACATCCACATAAGAATGAATGCACCATGTATTAAATAGGGATGTAGAATTACACAGAGTTACACAGTAAAATCAATAGGTTACGAAAAAAGAAGTTGGAAAGGACTATTCCGCATAGTTCTAGAATAGTTTAGGAACACATCTAAAGAACCAATTGTAAATCCTACTGAAATTATTTAAAATACATAATTTAGGAAGAATACCAGTGATAATGAAAAATAAAAGGAAGAAAATAAAATTTTCAAAGGAAACTACTACATCCATGAACTACTTCCCACGGGTGGACAATATACGCCCATTTGACCCAGTAGAAGCATCACATTAAAATACTATGAACCATTAAGATTAATTTTTATTTACGAAGATACGGCTACAAAATAACACAAGAAAATACAAATCCAACAGTTCATTAATGAAGGTGGTGGCCCATTGGGTTGCCTTTTTAGAGATAATTTGGGAAAGGTAACACCACTTAATGCAAACGCATTTAAATTTCATGACTGAGAAGAAGAGAAGCCACATCAGATTCCAGTTATATATATCAGTTGAATAAGCACAACTCATATAATTCTCCACTTTGTTTATAAAATGTGCCCAGCACATAATCATGAAATATAAAGCAGTGGCATCACAGATCTAGTTCTTATCCGTGGGACACGACATACGTCCCATCACCACCAAGACTAAAAGTCTCCACTCAAATATGAAAAGGTACGTTTCCACAGAGAAGGAAAGTCTTAAACGTGGACCGCAACTAAATCACGACGTTGTCCCTCTGAAACACTAGCATGCGTATTCATGCAGCGGGAGGCTAGTAGAAGGGATGATTCGAGAGTGAAATGATACGCGTCACATACCTTGCTTGGACATTAAGACACGGGTTATTTGTGTAAAAATTACATTTGTGATGTTGAAGTCGCAAGCCGGGTTTGATGAGATAGACCGTTACATTAGACAATAGATGCAGAACTAAGGTAAACATGCCAAGAGTACCCATTTCTGCTTATAATCGCATTCGAATTGTGACATGGCTGCACGGTGGATGGCGACAAGTGGATGGCACCGCCCGAGTTTTACTGTTTCAGAATGATATCTCGAGAGTTTGGAAAAAGTTAAGAGAGATTCAAATGGTTTCCGGACTACAACGGACGGGTACCCATGCAAAACAACTCGCAGAGAGGATCTGCATTGCTGCTTTCGGCACGTCATAAGCGCGCTCCTACAGTCTCTTGTTACACTAGGATTTTCGGTGGACCGCCTGAGCGATTGTATGAAGTCAGACGAAGCAGATACATCGGCTTAACGATGGAGGATTGATTTCAAAGAGGCCTGTGCCATATGTACCTCTTAAGCCTCATTATAGGGAAGTTCTTGTGCACGTGGAGTGGGCAACAGCTCGTGCCCCATGTCATCAGGAGTAATGGAAGCATACGCATTATTCTGCCCATATACTTGATCCATACAACATGATCATTAGAGTCTGGAGATGATCTGGCGAGAGATGAACGAACCCTTCATTCGGGAGTGCCATCGGTAGCAACAGGGTTTCCACCTTGTCTTGGGGGTGGGATCATGTTTGGTTTACATACGCCTCTAATTCCTATCCAGGGAAACATTTCCGGTCAGGTATAAAGAGTAAACATCCTTCAATCTCTAGTTACAGGATTTGCTGCCACTGTGGGCAACGGATCTTTAGTAGTGAATGGTAATTCTCGTACCAATTGATCCGGAGCAGTTAATCAGTTCCTTGAAAAGCATTGCATACAGTGAATAGTGTGGCTCGCATATTCTGCGGACATGAACTCTGTTCAACATGCACGGCGTGAGTTGAAGAGGGCAATTTCCCACCGTCCGAATCCTCCATATAACATTCAAAAACTGACTAAAGCTGCTATCAAAGACTCGGGTGATCTGCCCCGAAGCATGCTGGATTCGTTGGTGCTGATTATGCTTCGTCGTGTTCGAGCATGCCTCGAGGCGGCATGTTGCTATATACGGTATTGATCTGCCACACAAAGTACGATCATTTTCATTTTCTGTTTACGATCCTGCAATATAATCGTTATGTTTTTCCTGCGTTTCTGATGCATTTTCATAGCAGATTTCATGTTGTTTTCCATTGTATGTATCCGTCTTCATGTATAATGTACGTACATACACATAGAAAAACGAAGTGTATACCTAACTAGAGTACGGAAAAAATTATCTGAGCAGTCCATACCGTATAATGTCCGGGTGTAGAACGGATACGTATTTAACTAGAATGACTGCAGAAACTGTACTCCTGATTGGCACTGAATGCCATTTTAAGTTAAAATTGATCGCCTTGGTATGAATATTTGTCTCAAGATATCAAAATAACATATTATACTCGGTTTTGAGAATATTGTAGATGTAACGTCTTAGGATTAAATCCCAGACGCTCAATATTTGTAAGATTTTGCTATTACTACCTAATGACTGGGCCAGTCAGTACGTTAACGTTAATGACCAGTTTCTTTGGCTGATCAAGCATAAATCCAACCCATCACATCAATTACAAGTTAATAAACCATACACAATATACTGTAACAGTAAATATGCTACTTTGACGAACATGAATTAGACGCAGGGCGTGTACCGTTCTGATTGAAGTGCTTACAGAGGAAGAGGGTTTTTGAAAAAATTCTTAAGTTCATTTCTTAAAATTCTGAATTTATTAACAATATTCAAAATCATACCACCTTCATACATCAGATATCGCGGTCCCAACGAGCTGACCGACTGTGGCATAGAGGATCCGTGTTCTTGCCCGCTGCTCGCCGCATGAACTCCACACACACTCTGACACACACTTTTCTGCTGAGGGAAGCAGCTCTCATTTTATACACGAACCAAGCCAAAATATGTCTTTACATTTCGCTCAACTTCGTTATCTCTTGCCGGACTTTTACCAAACCTTGTAGGAATTGGGACCAAATATTGAGCTACATGGTGATGTCGAATTTACCCAACTATTACTGCGAGGAAGGTTATTAGCCGAAGAACCTTTCGAACTTTCCATGCTGACGTAGGCTCTCTCTGTCACGGGGAGGCAGTCTGTGACGCCAACCCGCTCTACGTCACACGCACAGGTTGCTCGCTGTCCCCGGCTGTCTTCTGCTGCTGGGCCGGCGTTTAGCGCGAAGATTAAATTTTTAACCTCGGGGACTTAGTTCCGTTCTGCTGTTCCCGGTACATCTCCCCCTCCTCCTAGGAGAAAGAAAATTCGACAGGATTTTCTTTCAATGATGTTCTCTCCTGAAATATTTCTTTAGGTTGGCTGCATTGCAAATGCCTGTGAACTTCCTGCTGTCCTCTGACACTAAGATGTTGAAGTAAGATGACGCCGTGTCCATCATGGAAAAGGGTTTCATGTCGCTAAATTTCCGGATGACGTCCCGGAGTAAAGGTAGGTGACCGTACTCCAATACTAAGCTGCCATTAATTTTTCGGGTATCTACACACAGACGTAAACTGCCATTTGGCTTTCCAACAATAGCTAGGGTTTTAAGTACGGAGTGACACATTTAGAAATGATACCATTATTTTCCATCTCTTTCATGACAGTCCTGGCTTCTTCTCGGTACGCCTCAGGAACTGGATAGGGCCGTGTTTTGTAAGGAGAAGTATCGTTGGCATTCAATCGATATTCATAATCCTTAATAATGCCGGGTTTGTCATCAAAAACCTCAGGAAATTTCTCGAATAATTGTCAAGTTGCCTCTCCCACGTGGGAGTCGACCTCTGGGCTTTGGGCCGCACTGGTGAAAAACATGAAGTGATCACGACCTTCGTTGAACACATCCTCGATGATGGGCACTTCCTGGCCCTCGACGGGTCCCTCTTGGTCGGGTCTACCCTCTTCATAATCTATTTCATCGACAGGCCAGCATCGCTCATCTTGCCTTCGGTTTCTGTAAATGAGATGCCCAGACCTTCACACTTCAAACTATTACAGTCTACCAGCTGTAACTCTACAGAGTTGACGTTAATAATCGTATAAAAGTTGGCAGGATAATCAATAATTCCTCCGTACTTGGCTAGAAAATATGATCCTAGGATGACGTTGAACTTCATCGGCGAGATGACTAAGAATATGTGTTCGAACTGGACACCTTCAAAGCCGAATGTAATGAAAGTTTGAAATTTACATTTTATATGCCTGTCTGGTACTATCACCTTAACTTTGATTTATGCGACCAGTATCAATAATATGTCGTCTTCCCCCTTCAACTTTTCAATTAATCTCTCAGAAATTAATGAGGCTTTTGCTCCAGAATCAATTAAAGCAGTTAAGTGAAAAGTATCCAATGTAATGTTAATGACTGGAAGACTTCGTTGGACCTTTGATGTTATAGGAGTGGGATCTTCATACAAGAGATATGTGTATTCCATGTACCAGTAATTAATGTTGGTGACACAAAGTATTTCCTCTCTACTCCTTTTTTCAGGCAATCCTATTGTTGCGCTGTTGAAGTATTTTTAATTGCGCCTGTCGATTCAGGATTTGTCGCAGGCGTCGCGTTCTGTCTTCTGGCGTGCTCCTGGTAATCTAAGGAGGTAGCGAAGGTAATCCTTCATCTCGGTTTCGATTCTGGATATATTCGCGAGTTTATTTCCATCTTCCTTCGATCTCGGCTCTCGGCGAATCCCTATCTCGAGTAGGGGACTCGGTAGGTTTCCTCCATGGTTGATCATGTCTGTAAGGCGCACATTGTCTGTACAGACGTCTCCTAAATCGCCGGAAATGAGATGACGAATCTCTCTGTGGTTCTCCTTCTTCACGGGGTTCGAGATTCGATCTCGGTGGGTTGTTAACTTCAACATGATTTGTTGCAACCTCTTTCGTCTTATTAACCCTGGGCGTTATTTTGAGTATGGGCAGTGACAAGTCTCCTTAAAACATCATTCAGTTGATCTAGGTCTTGAACGATGGCTGCCAAATAAATTTGCTGTACATGCACCGGGAACTGTAAAGTTACCACCTGTATTAACTCCTGTTCTGGCAAGGAAGGATCGAAAAATTCCATCTTTATTAATTGTGAAATGAGAAAGTCGGAATATTGCGAAGAATTAATCGCAGTGTTGTATTTCCTAGAGTACAACTGTAGCTTAATAAAATGTTGTATTTCAGAATTCAAAAATCTTTTCAACAAAGGTTCCTTGAATTCATCATAGGTCTTGATATTAAATTTAAACGCTGTATACCAATTTAATTTTTCCCCTTATAATAACTTGGATGCTATCCTTAATTGACAATCGGATCGTACTTTATTCTCCTAGAAGTATTCCTCAATGTTGAGAAGGAATTCCTTTGCTTTGTACTCTTCCTTCCCGGAGAATTTTGAAGGTTTATAGTCCGATAATTTTAAAGCGGAAGAAAAATTAGAAGTATCTCCGCTAGTACCTTGACAGTGATGTACAGACACCTCCTTCTTCACCTGAGATATCCTATTATCAATGGTCACTATTCTCCCTTGTAATTCGACCTTGATAGTCTTAACGTTTCCGCTGGTGGAGTTCTCCATGCTCTGGACTTTCTTTTCGAGGTCCTGTTTCACTTAATTGACGTCAAGCCCAATGCCAACGATTTGAGTGTGCGCGCTGAAAATTGAGATTTCACATGCTTATCTGTTTTTTCTTGCTTTGTTTTAAGTACGTTAACTTCATTACTTATTTTCTGGAAGTTATTTTTAAAAGGTTAATGGATGTTATCCTGAATAGGGGCTATTTTTGCTTGTGCCTGCGATAACTGACCATGAAATTCTTTGAATTCTGCTTTTAAATTTTCACCTTCCTTAATTGATGTGAGGTAGGAAACAAGCTTTTAAGTCTTCAACTATTTGTAGTTGAAAGTCTTTCTATACTGTTTATAAGTCACGGGTGAGGCGTTCGTTTATTTCCGTGAGCTTAGAATTAATCTTCGCATTAGTTTCTGAGAATCGTTTTTCAATCTCAGAGCCAGCTTTAGTAAGCCTATGTTCTATGTTAGCATTTACTTAGGTGAACATGGTATCAATTAATTTAGTCACCTGTGTGATACGACTTTCTAGGTTGCCGTAGTTGCAGCATTAGATTCATTAACGCGGGCTTCTAAAGTGGTACCTAATTGAGTAGTTGCCGCGTTGGCCTCATTGATACGAGCTTGCAAATCAGCACTTAATTTAGTAGTGGCCGTGTTAGCCTCACTTATTCTTCGCCCTAAGTTAGTATTCGACTCGGCAATACGCTCGTTTAAGGTTTTTTGAGATCTTCAATAGCAGCTAAGTATTTTCCACTTTGAGAGTAATGTATTGAACTAAGACAACAACAAAATCATAAATCACTTGAAAAATACCTCGAGTATCACCATTAATGTCCAGTGGTTAAGGGTTCATGTTCAATTTCTTCAAACGTTCTCAAAAAACCTTGCAAGCCATTTAACACAAAAAATGTCCCATATCATCAATAGCACTTCTTATAATAGTAAGGTTATATCTTGTTAAAAGTTCACTGAAATGTTAAAAATTATACCACACAATCCACTATCAATGTATTTTGATTAAGTCCCAAAGTACGTGGAGTTATTTAACAAGTTACTGAATCTAAGTTTCACACGATTTGAGTGCTAATTTGTTTACCACAGCAGTTCTAATTTTACTTAATTGCACTGCAATCGACGCCTAGAACAGCTGAGTGTCAATTTCATTTCTACTGCACTCACAGTCGAGCCCTACCACGGCTGGGCCGCCAATTTCTTCTCCCTCTCCTCTGTAACAGTAAATATGGTACTTTGATGAGCATGAATTAGACGAAGGGCGTGTACCGTTCTGATTGAAGTGCTTACAGAGGAAGAGGTTGTTATTTTGAAAAATTCTTGAGTTCTTTTTTAAAAGTCTGAATTTTTAACAATGTTCAAAATTATATCACCTTCATATATCCGATATGCAGGAAATGGTTCTCTCCTCATCCAGGCTGGTCATGTATTCGAAATCCGGCTGCTCTCCTCGTACTGTCATCAGTCTCCTCTCGGCACCATGGAACCACGATTTCTCCCACGATGGAAATTCTAGAAGTTCTGGAATATCCATACGACGTCCAGAAGATCGGGATAACGTAGTAATGTAAGCATTGAGGTTTGGTTGCATGGAGAATGACTTATGACTGCACACATTAGCACATGGGACACGGAAAGAGTTTCTTCAGTAACAGATTTGAATGTTGAACAAAGGAATCACCCTTAGTGTAACGTAATCAAATGTCAATAAAATTGACTAAAGAAAATGTGATACTTGAAACAGTTTGAAATAATCACACACGAAATATTTGTTTAGGGTTACGCGTAATTTTAACTCAATCTTTTGAAAAAGAAAATGTTTCATTTGTGAACCGATTTGGTTTATTGATTTGAAATTATATTAAATGGGTTTCACTCTTCTACAGTCCGTGGTTTGATCACACGAACAAAATGCTGTATATTGAAAATCCACAGTTTAAATGCACAGTTCATTGCTAGTCATGAATTTATGGTAAATGTACACCTTAAACGCAGTCTAATGCCTACCATGAATGTAGAGTTCGAATACGTAATTCACTTCTTAACACAGTTCAATGCCTACCATGAATGCACGACCTAAATAAATACCCATAGTCCGTCATTAACACACGGCACATTGTCTATAACGAATGGACAGTTCGAATTAGTGTTTCACAGTCTATCATTACCTCACAGTTCAATGTCTGCATAGATTAAATACGTAGTACGCGGATTGAAACTAATGACAGTCCAATTTCCATTCTGAATACGCGAGATATTGAAAAATTCCACGATTTCTATAAGTCTGGCGACGCCGTAATAGATTGGGATTAATTCATTAATTAATCACTTGTCACAGTCTGAAGAGTTCTAAATGTGACACACAAAATTTGCGAAATATTTCAATTAGTTGGCAAGGCGAATATACTTCACAATTTATCACTGTTCGGATTGTTTCATCAATCAAGGGTTATGAACACTTGTAAGAAATGTAAGTTTGAAACATCTGTCCGAATAGATCACCATAATAGTTTAAATCAATCTTAAATGAGGCTCGATTATATAACTCGTGAATCACGGGAAATTTTTGAAGTCCACACACAGTGTTATAAAGTTTAAGTCGGAGACTCGGCAAAATAAGACTAATACTTGCAACTCGCTGAAATATTTTTTAAGTCTTGAACTCGTCGAAATGAGACTATCACTCGCGTAGCGTCGCGGTCTCGGTCACCGCATGAACTCCACACACTCTGACACACACTGTTCTACTGAGAGAAGCAGCTCTCAATTTATACACGAACCAAGCCAAAATATGTCGTTACATTTCGCTCAACAACTTCGTTGTCTCTTGCCGGATTTGTACCAAACCTTGTACGAATGGAGATAAGATATGGGGCTACATGACGACGTTGTTGATTTTACCCAACCATTAGTGTTAGGAAGGTTATTAGGCGAAGAACCTTTCGAACTTTCCATGCTGACGTAGGCTCCCTCTGTCACGGGGAGGCAGTCTGTGACGTCAACCCGCTCTACGTCACGCGCACAGGTTGCTCGCTGTCCCTGGCTGTCTTCCGCTGCTGGGCCGGCGCGTAGCGCGAAGTTTTAAATTTTAACTGCGGGGACTTATTTCCGTACCGCTGTTCCCGGTACAATACCGTTTTATAATAATTTTCGAGCGAATAATATTCTCGGGGACTAATATCCATATTCTTCTCACAAGAATTAATTCAATCTTTATGTTCCTTGATAGTTTAAAAATTAGCATGACTACCAGCACCAGCAATCGCTTAAGTGCGGCCAGTATGCAGTATTCGGGAGATAGTGGGTTCGAACCCCACTTTCGGCAGCCCTGAAGGTGGTTTTCCGTGGTTTCCCCTTTCCACACCAGTCAAATGCTGGGGCTGTACCTTAATTAAAGCCACGGCCGCTTCCCTCCTATTACTAGGCCTTTCCTATCCCATCGTCGCCATAAGACATATCTTTGTCGGTGTGACGTAAAACAAATAGCATCTACATATTGATTGCCGATTATACTTACCGTTCTACATTGTATCTTTGCATCCAATAGTATTGAGATGAACCTAAAGGTGTCAGGTATTTTCCTCGCTAACTAAATTCTGTACATTTCGCCTATATCCCTTTTTGCACATTCATTGCGTACATTTTCCCTCACTTACTTTAAAACCGAGTTCATCAATTCCACTTTGGACTCTCTGTCTCTCTGATTTTTTTCAGGGTGTTAATAATGATATTGTATATTCCTTTCCTTCTCCTGCTCCGTTCTTCCGCCATCAGTCCGTTGTCGTAGGGGCCTGAACCTGTTTTCTTGGCGTCTTAATTCTCTGTTTCAATATAGCACTTTCCTCTTTATTTTATCCCATTTTCTCCTTTATTGCTATCAGTTCTCCGGTGATAAAGTCCTCCATTTCCTTAATTTTATGATACAGGACTTCAAGCATTTCTTTTGTACGGCCAGCCTGAGAAGCTTTACACGCAACTTCCTTTATTTTCTCAATGTCCTCCCAAATCAAAGGACATATGTTCATCCTGACGGCTCCAGTGACTGGTTGGAGTAGCAACAATGGCTGCCACCATCAAACATTCTGTAAGAACTATTTTGTTTTTACATTCCCTTTTTCTCTCCGTCTTATTCAACCGTAACCGGCTATGCAACTACCTTATCGCATTCCTATACCGTTGCACTGTTATACCCATTCTGCTTTCCCTGTACTTCTGGATTGTTGCTTGAGCACGTCTACTCACTAGCTACGCTCAGCAAATTCTGCTTCCATTAATATGCGTTGTTGCCGGGCTGAGTGGCTCAGACGGTTGAGGCGCTGGCCTTCTGACCCCAACTAGGCAGGTTCGATCCTGGATCAGTCCGGTGGTATTTGAAGGTGCTCAAATACGTCAGCCTCGTGTCTGTAGATTTACTGGCACATAAAAGAACTCCAGCGGGACAAAATTACGGTACCTCAGCGTCTCCGAAAACCGTAGAAAAGTAGTTAGTCGGACGTAAAGCAAATACCATCATTAGTATTAATATGCGTTATTAAAATCAATCCCGGCCATTAATATGTGTTGTTAAAATCAATCTCGGACTGGGTTCAAAATTCTGGTAATCTAAACTTATAAGTCAAAGTGAATTGATCTATAAAGTTATATATAAAACTGAAATTAGTTAAGATATTTATAGCTAGTGTAGATACTTCACACTTAGTAAAAGAGAATCTGATATATACAAAATATTTTGAAAAACACGCAAATTTCCCATGTCCCAGAGGAGCCGAACTTGGGGCTTCGAAATTGAAAAACACGCAAATTCCCCAAGTCTTTGAAAGGGCCGAGCTTGGGGCTGCGAAATTGGAGTTCCAAAGATCGTTTTCTTTTACAATTGGTTTTTCATTGCACCGATGGGGAAAGAAATGGCTAGGTGTGGGAAGGAAGCGACCGTAGCCTTAATTATGGTGCAGCCGCAGAATTTGCCTACTGTAAAAATGGGAAATCATGGAGAATCATCTCCAGGGCTACCTACAATGGTTCCTTTAGAGTTCGCGGATATTCCCTGTCAATTTAACACTAGCGATATTCCATAATTATTTACCTTCGACCCGGAGGTGTACGACAGTGTTATCAGCCGACACGTTCCTACACTACGACGCTACATCTCATTCATTACTTGCTTGAAAATACGTAGATATCACACGAAGACTGCAGTAGGGTATTATGGAATTGAAAAAGTCATAGTTACGTAGAACTGTACTTATCTCAAGGTATTGCCTTATACTCACAAAGGCCGGGCTGATTGACTCAGACGGTTCAGGCATTGGCCTTCTGACTCCAACGTAGCAGGTTCGATCCTTTCTCAGTCAGGTAGTATTTGAAGGTGCTCAAATATGTCAGCCTCATGTCGGTGATTCACTGCCACGTAAAGGAACTCCTGCGGGACTACATTCGAGCACCTCCACGTCTCCGAAAACCGTACAAAATGTGTAGGTAGCGGGACGTAAAGCCAATAACACTTTTACTATTACACTCACAAGGATAAACAATATTACATACGAGTTTCACAGAGAACAAATTTTTTCATTTACGATAATGCATTTACCTACTCCCTGAAACAGTAACTCTAAAACGAGAATGATAAGTTTTCAGTATTAACTTCACTGTGAGTCGATCAGGTCCTTTTACAGTGCTGTATTTATCTATTCTTGACAGATATCATCTGATATATTGATCGGTATTCAGTTTTTGTAATGAACTTTTACGAGATCCAGTCATATGATTTTGTGGGAAAAGTTTATTCATTGTATTTATTGTTTTTGTTACTGATGAATAAAACAGCGTAGACGGGCCTGTACAGAGAATTGTGTTGTTTTGAGAGTATTGTTCCAAATTACAATGTTACGATGCCTGCTCTTTTGCGTCCAGCTGTAATTATTTGGACTAACATTGTAATATAGGCACGTAAAATATAATAATACGTAAAAATAATAATAAATTTAAAGTGCCTCCTTACAAGCGTACCGTACATTTAACATAAGAACCACGAGCGCCGGTAATTGAATTGATACTGCAGAGCCTTAATTGTAGCATACATTAACGTCATCTTGGAAATACGAACACACTTCGACGTTCCAATGAAATGGAGAGAGTTTGATAGGACATATGTCCGCATTTTTAAGATTCCGGAACCAGTACAATGCTGTAACGAGTATATATAACAAATGTATTTGTTTCGTACGGAGTTCCCTACTAATATAGATTTCTGATTTCTGGAAACTGATGTGGCGACTACTTTCGCTGAACAACTCATGATTGAGATCGAAATTACTACTTTTATATCCTTTGATCGCTTTGCCTCAGCTCCATTAACATTCCGTAATGATATGGCTACCAGTTGACAGGTGACTTCCAAAAAAGTGAAAAAATACGCATTGAATTATCACATCAGTGGCGGATGGTATTTTTCTTTTTTTCTACTTGTTTAACGTCGCAGTAACACATCGAATGTTTCCGGCGACGGAAGGACGAGAGAGAGCTAGCAATAGTTAGGTATCAGCAAAGCACCAGCATTTGCCTGGTGTGAAGGTGGGAAACCACGGTAAACCATCTTCAGGGCTGCCGACGGTGGGATTCGAATGAAGTTATTTTTAATTCATCTCTAGTAAGAAAGGACGTTAACAAACAGAATGCAGAATGTGAGAAGACGGTTTAGAATTACAGATTTTCCACAGTCCGGAATATGGTCAACGGTTTCTTTCTTGGAATGCAAGAGCAATATTGGATTTCTTTACATTATATGTCTCCAGTACATTTGATGGGACCTCATATTACTGTAGAGAAGAGCGACGTTAACATGGTATTGAAAGGAGGAGTGGGAGTAAGTCATTTATGAACCACGAATCAAAGCGGAGAAATTAAACACCGGTCTCTAATGCATTGTAAAATTACAAGGTCAATTGTCCCCCGGCAGCCATTTTAAGTCTGGCTGTCTTCTGAATTTCCTTGTTTTCCCTCCAAGGATATGCCTGGATGATTAATAGTCTTATGTCCTAGTATGTTATGGCATAGCCACTTTGGACATATAAATCGACGGGGTTTGGTACTATTGCAACTTCCATTTTCAGAAGAAATCTGTAATCCTCATTGCCGATGAAAGGTTCGGCACTCCCCAATTACAGGAAAAATTTCACGAAGCTCTCTTGGAGTTGGTAATAATAATTTCGTGTGGCTATTTCTAGCCGAGTGCAGCCCTTGTAAGGCAGACCCTCCGAAGAGGGTGGGCGGCATCTGCCATGTGTAGGTGACTGAGTGTTATTGTGGTGGAGGATAGTGTTATGTGTGGTGTGTGAGTTGCAGGGATGTTGGGGACAGCACAAACACCCAGCCCCCGGGCCATTAGAATTAACCAATGAAGGTTAAAATCCCCGACCCGGCCGGGAATCGAACCCGGGACACTCTGAACCGAAGGCCAGTACGCTGACCATTCAGCCAACGAGTCGGACTTGGGTTGGTGAGCTACATTTTAATGATATTGGGAGTCCAGTTACTCCTCCAGCGTTAAATGGAGAATGGTATTACATGACTATTACGGTTTGGTTATTTACATTTTAGTGTCTTTTTTACGGACGAAAACGAATGATGTAGCTGAACATGTTATAGAGTTTATTAAGATTATTGAGAATCTATCTGGTAACAAAATGTGCTGCATTCACTGTGAACAAGGAGGTTAATACAAATAGGCAGTATTGTCAAACAATTATCGTGAAAATGGTATTGAAATTGAGTATATTTCTACTTATCCTCCTCAAAGTAACGGTGCAAGTGAAAAATTCAATTTAATTTTGTTGGTTTGAAGTCAGAACTATGATAATAGAGCCCAGTTTACCTAAATAATGGGGTGAGGCGATACGGACTGCCGTGTATCAGTTCAACAGGTCGCTAACCCAAGCACTTGAAGGGGGAACTCCAACAGAAATATATTATTGGAAGAGGGATTTAGAAATGTTAAGGAAGTTTTGGATCAAAGGCATGGGTGATGACATTATCGTGGTAAGATAAATTAGAACTTCTAGCTACAGTAAATCCATGAGTAGTTGGATATAGTCCAAACGGATGTAGAGTTAAGGATGTTACAATGAATGAAACCAAAATATTCAGAGACGTAACTTCAAATGAGAATAATTATATCTCCAAGAGAAAAGAGGATCCTAGTGTTTGTATACTACGAAATTATGAGGAGGAATGAGAACTTACACCGGTGAGTAATGATTCTAATAATGAACAGACAGTGCATCTGATAAGTAATGAGTAATATTGTTTATCTGAAGACAGTGAGAACACTAATCTACAGGTTGACAAACTGAGAAGAATCTTAGGAGAGGGCCTGAAAAAAGAGAAGTGAAGCTTCCGAAGTAACTTAAGGACTATGAGGTATATAATTGCATCTAATGTCTTTTTACGGACATAGAGGCGATTGTTAGAGGGGTCATGACTGCAGTCAGCCATTCATATGAGCGGGAAGCGGATGAGAAGTTTCCTGAAGGCGAAGGACCTATTGGTACTAAGTGGTTGTTTACCACCAAACCAGATGGATCTAAGAAAGCTAGGTTAGTAGAAAGGGGGTTTCGGTCTGAAATTACAGAGGAAGTTCATGAACCTGTGGCGAAGTTCTTTTCTATAAAACTAGCTCTCACTTGTGCCCTTGAGGAAAACTGGCGTATAAAGCCAGATAGATGCATCGACGGTGATCTTAAGTGGGACTCTCAATAGAGATGTTTGTGTATACCGACCAAAGGGAAACAGCGAAATTCCTAAACTACAACGAGCATTACATGCACTTCGTGAATCGCCTAGATTTAATGAATTCGCAGAAGACGATAACTTAAAATGATAAATTTATGATGTACATCTATGTGGTGGTAATAACATTTGGTTGGTTTTATGCGTAGACGAGATGCTGGATTTTGATGACAAGTTTAATCTTGAAAAATTCGTCAAGGTATTGATTGAAGGCAGAATTCAATACAAGGGATATATGAAATATAAAATTTACTCTTGATTTTAGAGTGAACGCGAATAATATTGAAATTAAACATTAATTGAATACGTCAAAGACAAAGTCACCTCCGTACAGGCCATGAAGGCCCTTGGAGGAGTGGAAGGTAAAGGCTTCCACCATTGTTAACCGCGGCACGTGATGGGGTAGAGTGGTTAGCTCTACGCCCGGCCGCCTTTTTCCCCAGGAATTAACCTGGTACTCATTTCTGGTGTAGGCTGAGTGAACCTCAGGGCCATATGCACCTCCGGAAGCGGAAATCTCGTTTCTTAAATTTTACGACTTCCTGACGGAGATTCGAACCCACGTCTTTCCGGGCGAACCGAGCACTCCTTTACGGCCTCAGCCAGGCAGCCCCTAATTCAATACGTGCTAAGGAAATTCAACATGGGAAATTACAGAGGTTCGTCCACACCTGTGAGGGGTAAAAGTAAAAGTAAATGAATGTCATTCATTTATACCAGTACCAGTTGGAAGTATGATTTATCTATCGCAAATATCTGCACTGAATATTGCATATCCGACATCCTCCTTACGTCGACTTTTGAACCACCCAACGTCTACATTGAGGACAGCCGCTAGGAAGGTGCTGTGTTCCTTGAAATCAACAATGGATAAGAAGCTTATTTTTGGGAAGGACAGTCCTGAATAACTTCCAGAAATGACTACTTATGCTGAACGGATTTGGGATCGGACAAGACAGATAGAAAGATTGTAAGTGGAATTGTGGCTTTCCACTGTGGCAACCCTCTTTCATGGCTCTCTAAAGAGCAGCAGGTCGTTGCCTTCAGTTCGACGGAGGCTGAGTGCATGTCATGTGGCCAGGCAAAATCGTATCTGTTTTTTAAAGGACTACCGTACCTTCCGAATTCGTGAGTGAGGTGCCAGTGCGGTATTTGTTGACATTCAGGGTGCTATAAGGGTGATGAAAAACTACGAAAGTACTAAATGTTCAAAACATACTGACGTTAACTTTCATTTTCAAAGACTCATGTAAACGAGAATGATTTAACGTTAGCGATGTTAAGTCAAACAAAAATATCGCAGATCTTTTTAGCAAGCCTTTATCAAAAACACAATTTGCTAACATTTCTGCGTTACTTTCACCATGGAAGTTCTTAGCTTTTTGGTCATTTCTTTTCAAGTTTGCCTATTTATAATCCAATTTTATTTATGTAATATATGTATTCTAAAATCCTAAAATTGAGGTGGGGTGTTAAAGTATACGCTGAAAACGTTATATACACCTCCCATCCTTTAACTATTATGCATGGCAATTTGACAGTCTATTGTTTTGTAATAAAGCGTGAATTTACGTGTTCTTGTTTAAAAACGTGTGCATTAATTCCCAAGGAATAATAATTTAACATGATTCACAGTTCGTTTTCTATACATGCAAAAGCAGACATCGCAAGTAATGGAGCGGGATTAACAAACATAATAAGCGCACGTGCTTCATTAGAGGTTCGTCCTTGACCTGCTGAATGAAATACCGACAATATCGACAACAACATTAGTATATAGCTTGTAATGACCAGGATTGGATTGGAGAGCGTTGTGATGACACGCTGTTGAAGCATTGTACATTGTGTAATCGTGAAATTTGTTCCGATGACCCTTATACTTGTCAGCAGAGGTACTCCACAGCTCGATAATTCTTCTTTACCGTAATGTGTGAAATTGTCTCTTCAGCTTCACGGCTTGTAATGAATGATTTTCAAATCACGCCCTTGTAATTCCAGCCCCTGTAAGCGTTTGTCAGATTTCCATAAAATTTTCTATTCAATATTGATAGAGTGGTAATCCATGGATATTCCTTCAGAGTAACCGACAAAATAATCTGTTGCACATTCAACATTCGATTACTTGAGGTACGTGATATTCTTATGAATTCCTTGATTTAACGTGGAGGAAGTAGGATTTCATTTGACGAGAAATTCAAACTGTAGTGTGAATGAACTGGCATTATTATCCTGTTAAAATGAACGAGGAACTTGATGGAGGTGGTATCATTCATAAAATTCTGAAAGAGATAACTGGTTGTTACTCATTCAGCACGCTGTAAAAGAATAAAATGTTATGCAGGGGGGAATCACCTAAAATTACCACCTTCAATATTTTTGAAACGAGATGTTCAATAGATTCGCTGTTAGGAAGTACATACAGAAGCTGAGAAGAGTAGTGCCTGCGGCGATTTCAAGAATGCAAAGACATTGGTTTTCGAGCTATAAGTTTGTTTTCAAATGGAACAATGCATATCAACACCATAAAAGTATGATGGATTGGAAGTACAGTGGCTTTTCTTGCACGACCCTAAATGTGAATAGGTCATGAAATATCGTCATTTCAATTTGGTAATGCTGTCCTCTCCAGTTGACTGGCCACGATTGGGGTATTCGTGCCGGCCTTGCTCGTTTGTGTACGTTTACCAGTTGTGTTCGGTATGAGGGCTATTACCACAATACATGCTTCCAGGTTTTCACGTAAAGATCACTGAACACGACGTAGAATTTCAAACGAAATGACCGTACCAGCTGCTCCTGTACGGTGTTTCTTGACGTCCGGTGTAGTTGATACGTCATTGTATAAAAAACCTTCAACCTTTCCTCACGGAAAACAACCTAGATGTGTCAAAACAGGAGAACTGGCCGGCCAGGTTTCAGCTCGTATTCGTCCAATCAAGCTATCGGGAATCATTTGCTCAAAGCAAGCTGTACTTTGTCTTGCACTTTGAGCTGGACACCCATCATGCTGATACTAAATATTACTCAGTGTCTGTAACGGAATGTTCTTTAATTACGGTGGAAGGTCTTTTGTTAGGAATGTAAGGTACAGACTGAAAGGTAATTGATGCACCGAATTAACACGGCAGGTAATAAATCCTGTGGAGAGGATCACAACGTCGAAAGATTCAGGTCTGTAGCTTACACCGTTACGCTACAATATCACAATGAAATAAGTGATGTAAAGGGTTAATGGTTCAAAACGCATGACATTGGAGTTTACACTCGCCTAGGAAAAATAGACGGAACAAATGCTACTTTGTTTTTTTTTTTGCTAGTTGCTTTACGTCGCACCGACACAGATAGGTCTTATGGCGACGATGGGACAGGAAATAGCTAGGAGTGGGAAGGAAGCGGCCGTGGCCTTAATTAAGGTACAGCCCCAGCATTTGCCTGGTGTGAAAATGAGAAACCACGGAAAACCATTTTCAGGGCTGCCGATAGTGGGGTTCGAACCTACTATCTCCCGAATACACTGGCCGCACTTAAGCGACTGAAGCTATCGAGCTCGGTAACAAATGCTACTTGTCCTGTATCTCGATGTGATTAGTGGTAAAATATGACAAAATTAATGTTTTAATGGTAGCAAAGAACACGTGACAACGCAGTTACAATAAACCGAACGGTGTACAAGGTCGGCAGCCTCGTTGGGAGGAAACGAACATCCTGTGACGTAGTTTTTACAACCAGGACATTAATAGTGTGTAGTTAGTGAACACGTAGCGCTTAGCCATGGCAGAGTTCACATCGAGGGAAAATTTGGTCATGAATTCAATTTACTGCGATATAGGCCAGAATGCTCGTAGAGCTGCGGATTTACACAAAGAGGGGTATGATCAATCGATAACCTTTGAGCCCAGATGGCAGATTCCCTATCAGTAGTTTAACCAGTATTTAGTGATTTTAAAGAAGTTAGTATTTATCAAACATCTCCTGTGAAAAATGTATTCCAGTCCCAAGTTCCTCGTACAAAAGAGAATTTGCTCCAATTTGTCTCCTTGAATTTCAAATTTATCTTCATTTTATGGTCTTTCCGTCATTAATATAAAGCATTCAGTCACTTTTCACAGATCTGCATTTAGAGCTGTCATGCAGGTGGCAGATTGCCTGTCGGTTATTACTCTTTTTTGTAACTGATTTCAGAGAAGTTGTAAATTTATCGAATATCACCCGAAATAAATATTGTTCCAATACCTAGTTCCTCTTGTTATGAAAAATATTTTCCCCAATTTTTCCTCTTGAATTCCAACTATATCTTCATATTATTAATTTTCTTACTTCAATAAACTCAGTTCAAGTATATTCGTCTACTTATGTCATTCCAAGTCATCACTTTGCTAACAGCTCGGAACCTACCGCTTTGTTGAGCAGCTAGTCTCTTCACCCCCAAGGCTTCCCATGCCAAGGTTTGCAACAGTTTCGTGAAAAAAAATTCTTATCCTCATCCCGAGGTGGCGCAGCAATTTTGAGCCCCCCTCCCCCTCCTTATATTTGAGTAACGTGTACATACCAGACCCCTTTCCAATCTTAAAATGCTTCCATTTGGGTATAAGAAGTGTACGTATGCAGAAAGGACAGACGACTGGCTGTGAGTGACGTCCACGTAACCCGACGTTCACTCAGGCTAAATGTTTTCACCTCTCACATGTAGTTTAGCGGTAAGGAATACAGAAAAGAAAATAAACCGGTGTTTTAGGGAACCGCGCTCGCCCGCGCTTTATCAGCACCTCATTTCGTCTCTTCCAGTGAGACGTTGTCTATCCCAGGCCATAGTTTGACCTCTCAAGGTCAGTAGCTCCACTTCATTTCAATCTCTCGCAGTGAGAGATTGTCTATGCTAGTCCACAGTCTGATCGCTCTAGGTCAACCGATTAACTTCATTCTCGTCTCTTCTAGTGAGAGATTTCTTGTGGGAGCTGTACACATAATAACTGACACTGGAAGTGTCATGCCCAGGGGTAAAGCTGGTTGACCTATACGTGATCTTCGTACAGAGGACCCTATATTAGGATATACTGCTGAGGACCACAGCATGAGTACTCGCAAAACCGTGGTAGCGGTAAAAGTGTTACATTTTACCATCCTACGAACATTACCGGAAGATCGACTACATCCGTACCATCTACAGCGTGCTCGCTACCTATCGGAGAGAAATTATTCACCGCGCATGGTCTTCTGTGAATGAGTCCCTCGTCAACCCGAACACTTCGTGAATCATATTTTGTTCACAGACGAGGCCTCGTTTAAGAGGAGTGGCATCTTCAGTTCCTTACAACACGCATGTGAGGTCGGAGAACAATCCCCATGCTATCAGACGTACCCACATCCAGCTTCTGTTTTCTGTTAGTGTTTGAAGAGGGAGATTGGGATTCATCATCATAAGACCTGCGATATTAATCCTACCCGCTAGACTGAATGGCGTATCTTATGTACAGGTTCTGGAAGGCATTCTACCACTACTGCTAGAGGATGTTCCACTCAGTACCCGACGGCACATGTGGTTCCGATATGATGGAGCATCCAGACACATTACCAATGCTGCACGCCGCCACATGGACGCCACCTATCACCAACGATTGATTGTTTTGTTCCTATCGGCTAGCGCGCAGTAATCCCCCTTACATTACTACTTTTGAGGTACATGAAATCTAACGTGTATCGCAGAGAAGTGTAATTCCTGCAAGAACTCGGGGAGCATGTATTGGAAGCTGCTAAAAACATTAGTCAAAACTACGAGGTACTGAGGTGGGTTCAAGACAAATTTCTCCAAACGTCCCAAGCATGTGTTACCGGGCATTAAGTACACCCGTTGTAACAATGTGCACCATTTCCGAAGACCGATCTAGCTGAGTGTATCACTCTCTAAAGGGTACACAAACGCCTTGTCGTTGTATTCTCATTTCTTCTATTAGAGTGTTACGTGACCTTTTTCTTTTGCAATCAATACCCATAGGACCTCCACTTTTATATGGAATCCGACCCAGAGGAGGTGACATTTACTTTCGTAAATTCCACTTGCACTGGCCTGGAGTTAAATCGGGAACCCAGGCTGCCTTGATGAGAATCAGACTGAAATTTCACTGAGATTGTTTCTATTGCAGCCCATTTTATACTGTTTACCCGGTGCGGTAAGGTGTTGTAGGTTATTGTAAGAGTTTTACGGCAGGATGTCTTTTTTGGGCCAAATATTAGATTATAAATACCTCATGATAATATGGCGGAGTGGGTGAATATCGTGTCTTGTTGTGTGTTGCATACAATTTTCGAAGACAGCAGAAGCGTCCAGCTCCCGAATCATAGGGATGTACTTGTTAATGTAATATTTTCTGGCCCGGACGGTAATCGAACTCGGGGCCTCATTGACGGAAGGCTAGTACGCTAGCCTTACATATATGCAACAGGAGAGGTGTGTTCTCATTATTTTATTATTTGTTCACGGGATGGCCAACCCGAGCACCATGGCGCGGTTGTAAACGGCACGCTATACCGGACTAGTTTCCTGCTATGAGATGTTGAGTGTTTTGAATCCACTACCGGCCGTCTTGAATATAGTGGGGTACAAATATGGGTCAGGAATCATCATCATTGGAATAAGCCAAGTTACGTTTAATATCACATTGTTTAATTATTTACATAAAATTTGCTTTGTGTCACACTGACATAGATTGATTTAATAGCGATGGCGGAATAGGAAAGCGCTAAGAGTGGGAAGGAAACGACCGTGGCTTTAATTGAGGTACAGCCCCAGCATTTTCCTGGTGTGAAAATGGGAAACCATGGAAGAACATTTTCAGGACAGCTAACTGTTGGGTTCAAACCCACTGTACCACGAATGCTAGACACTCGCCCGGTTGTTGTTGAAGGGTTACCGAACGTTCATTGCGTTTAAGTTTAAAGCGTGAAGATACGCCCTGTACTGTCACGAAACTCGGTCCATGCAATTGTGCTAGTCGTTCCTCTGGAAGGAAGATGTGGATGTTGTTACTGTTTTTGTTGACAAAGATCGCTCGATCTTGAAGGCACAACAGAACGCTGCAACAGGTTTAAACACCTGCGCAGAGACCCCGGCAGTCTGAACAGCAGCTATCCCCAGCCACTTCATTACAGTTTTTTGCAATACCATAAACAAAACTTTCCTCGAGAGCAGTGCAACTGCAGACATGTTACTTGCAACATTGTGATCCTCTCCGCAAGATCTATTATTTGTGTGAGTTTGGTGCATCAGTTACATTTCAACATGTTCATATTGGCTTTAAGTGACTAGTCAATGAGAATTGGTCCTGTGACATGATGGCCCACTATTCCCCACCACAGGTTTACACTTTATGGACGGTGACGTTCCTCATGGAAGCAAAAGAGGATTGTCTGTTGACCAACAGTGTAAGTTTCTAAGATTTAATTGGCCATGAATTGTAAACGTTGCTTCACCCGTTAACACGATATATGGTAATTCTGATGTATCATGTGACATTCATAAAAATTGGCACGATCCTGAAAATAGCTTCCATGTAGCCCTTAATGGAGAGAGACATGATACGTACGGGATCTACGGCGGTGCAGAATATGTAGTACATTTCCTTGACTCATGTACAGTATTTCACCTCGCGATAGCCCGAGATCTAATATGGGGATCCAAAGTAACAGCTGCCAGAACATTAATTTCACCCTTTTCTCCAGTCACTGTTCGTTTCAAGAACGTTTTCGAAGTGTTAAATTTCCACTTCCATGTAGCTGATCAAAGAGATTCGTAAACAGGCGTCACGATGGGTGACGTCTGACAGGATATCTCTCAGCGTGCACCCTGCACGAAAACATTATATTCTTTCTACATTCACCATAAACTACTGTAGGATCATGTCGGCTTTTTTTCGCAATTGTAGCCTATCCAGTACCACTTTCATCTCACCAAGATTGCATCACGGGTAACTAGGAAAGTTCTCTTAGCCTCCACAATCCAGAATCAACCTAGTTTCAAACCACAAAAGTAAAAGATATTTTGTACACAAAACTGAGAATGTACCATTGAACTACCTGGTTAGCAGTCTGCTATGGTAAGTTAAACTGTAGACTGAAATAACGTGACCGTCAGAACTCTGTTGAATGGAGTGAAACTTCTGGCATAAAATCAGTTTGGTTTACAGATGGGACTTTAAAGTCCCACTATTTAAAATTCACTGCAGAAATTGATCGCTACATGGAAACCTGACGGGACTCCTCAGTCCTCTTTAGAAACAGTTTCAGAATCTAATGGGAAATGATAACATCACCAACGCACGATTTACAGCAGATTTCTGGCTGATATGCGTGTCACTTCGCAGTAGTGATGGAGTACCAAAAGTAATTTATTTGTAAAATCATTTCTGCTGCTCAGATGCTAAGCTAATAAATTTCTCCCCTAAATTAATACTTAAAATGAGAAATTCATCGGTAAGAAATTATTCATTTTGTAGTGTTCTAGAATTCTGGTGTTATAAAGTACTGGGGATTTCAACGTCCCGTCATGTACGAGATATAACAAAAAGTGGTTGAGGTTATGTTTGGAAGTTGCTAACTGCACTAGTATCCATGGGGTATTGGGCAGCCTATTCATGGTAAATAGCATCAGTGCTAATGGCAAATTATTATTTAGCTTTGTTTCAGCAGTTAAGTGTATATATGAAACCACACCGTTTATTTATTTTAAGTTGACGCCCAGTAGATGAACTGTACACATACGAGGATGCGTTTTCCTAAGAGGAATTCTAGTGATGAAGACGGCACAAAAACCCAGGCCCAAAGCCAGGGGAAGTGGATGTTAAAATCCCCGACTTGGCTTAGATTTGAACCCGGTACCTCTTGGGCTAACGGCCAGCATGCTAACCATTTTGTCTTGGATCTAGCCAACACAGCCAGATGAAATTTACTCATTTATAGGCTTACAATTCGTTTTTGGCTACCATCATTTTGAAGTAGTTGCTTATTCATAGTCACCTTGAAAATATTACTGTCGATCCTTTCAAGAACCAAGTTACAGTTTGGCCCAAGTTATGGTTTCATACATGTTTGTATATCTATATATGTTACATGTTATTTAAATGCTCTTTTGTTCGGGGCGTCGACCTAGAAAGATCTTTTGCCCCTACTTGCTTTCGGTTTTAAAATAAATTAATCTTCATTTCTTCCTTTCCATAATTTGTAAATAGCACAATATTCGCCGTTGGTTTAATAGCCAATTGCTCTAAACATATAACGAATGTTATTTACTGCTTTGTGAAATATCTTCTCTTCTCCTGCTAACCTCGGATGCTACCGGCTTCTTCACTTGAACGTTAACTCCCGTGGGATTTAATAGAGGATTAATTCTCTCCCCTTTCAACACCGGTCTGGGAGAAGAGAGAGCGATGGTGAATCCTTGCAATTAGTGGAAGTAATCTTCTGCTGGTAGAAATGAAGAAACCATCAGCTCCACTTCATAACCAGTGAGCGGAGGAAACCAAACTGAACTTCCTAAAATTACGCCGTACTCAGTAAATGAAGTTATTTCAAGCGTCTGCAAACTACCTTAAACTACTGTTAAACTATAAAAGACCACATTCATTGACGTTATTTATCGCTAGATTATTTGGCAGAGTAATGCGATATATTGAAGAGATTTTACATGCGTTAACATTTCCAAGACATGTTAACAATAGAGTAATGTTGTAAAGTATCTTGTATTATTTTCCTATTGGTAGAATTGTTCTTGCTTACAAAACAATGCAAACGTCTCAGACCACAGATCGATGCATCCCTGAAAAGGCGGACGTAGTCTTTGAGAATGGCATCCCGGTACGCCTTACATAATACAGGTCCTCTGTGGAAGACTTGGTGAAGAGGTGTTCATGATCCCAATATAATCTGACCCCAAACCATAACACTATAGCCACCGTACTGGTTCCTTTGAAGGATGTTAGCGGGTAGATGTCCGGTTTCACGTTCGCACAAGATGAGAATCGCTGTTGAGAACACACCTGATCTTCTCAGGGAAGGCAACCATTGTCCTTGTACTCAATTCTCTGCGCTACGGGGCCTCTGTGGGAAATGGCCACTGGCCACTGGGATGCAAATTGGAGGCCTCTGGGAAAATAAACCGTGCCTGCTGAGTTGTCTCTACACAGCATGTCTTTGTCTGCACATGTCATACATATCTCTCAAAACGTTTTCGCAGTATATAAACATCTCATGAGCATGCAGAGGCATGTTCCTGGGCAATGTTGTGATCTGATTACATTTTCGGACACTTCTGGTGAGATACCTGTCTTATCGTGATGGTCTGCGCTGTGGACGTCCGTTGCTGTAGCCCCCGGGCACATTTTCTATTCGGTAGAATCGTTGTCATAACTGTGAGATGGCACTTTTTAGCACATGGAGCTCCTTCAATACGCCCTGTTGTATTTGGCCAGCCTCTAATAGCCCTATTATACTGCCCTCATCACGTCAACAATATGTGTTCGTTGAAATTGCACACTTCCTCTTGGCACCGAACTCCGGGCAGCAGATTCCCACCTGTGATTCTCTGGTCTATTTACAGCGCCATCACGCACCTGACCAAGGTCACGATCTCCGCAGGTTGTTAGATACTATTCGCGGACGCGATTTCAAGCCACATCCTTAATTAATGAGCACAAGCGTACAATTAGATAAACTATACAATGATTTTAAATAGATAGCTATCTTTATTGGCGAAGTTGAGGCGAGTAGGCATTCTGTTACACTAAACCAAATCTTATAACTTACATTGATTATTAATGCTATCGCAGTTAATACTAAATAAAGTAACGTTACTCTAACACAAACAAAATATGTTATACGAAATACAATTCCACCCCAGAGAGACATACGTTGTTAATAATAATTTTTGTCTTACAAGTTACTTTACGTAGCACTAACACAGATAGGTTTTATGGCGACGATGGGACAATAAAGGGCTAGGAGTGGGAAGGAGGCGTTCGTGGACTTAATTAAGTTACATCCCCAGCATTTGCCTGATGTGAAAATGGGAAACCACGGAAAACCATCTTCAGGGCTGCCGACAGTGGGTTCGAACCCACTATCTCCCGTATACTGGATACTGGCCGCACGTAAGCGACTGCAGCTATCGAGCTCGATAATAATGATAAAAATAGGTAGTAATAATATTGTAATAACACTATCAACGAAAGGCTAGAACTGCACAGTTCATTCGCATCCCATCGTAACTCTTAACGCTCTTTTAAATGACACTGTGGCTCGTATTCCTCTGACATCGTCTGGTAAACCGTTCAATTCTCGTGCGGCAGACACGGAAAATGAGTTGATTTATGTTGCAGTTCGATGGTGAAGAACAAGCAGGTGGGGTCTCTAAGCCCTTGTATCTCTGTCATGAACTTCGAAAAGTTATGAAAACGCGAGGAAAGGTAAGATGGGGAAGGTGTAGTAAGAATTCAGTGCAGGAGAGGCAATGCATGGCGGTTCCGACGAACATGGAGTCGCGACCACTCGAATTCTAGGAAAGATGTCTACATAAATGGTCGTATTTTCTTAAATTGCAGGCATATCTCACATATGCATTTTGAATGCGATGTAGCCTTAGAGACAATTTTGACCTAACATCATTGAAAACATCATCACAAAAAGCAATACATGGCATTGTGGGAACTTCGGTTATTTTCTATTTAACTTTTACTGGAATGAGATGTTTATATGAAGGAAGTGCAACTGAGAGAACGTTTTGAGAGATATGTATGACATGTGCAGACAAAGTCATGCGTTCGTCTAAGATGGAAAGGAATTGGCGTGTCTTGAAGGATTAATCTGGGCAACGGATTACTCTGGATTTTTTTTTTTTTTTGCTAGTTGCTTTACGTCGCACCGACACAGATAGGTCTTATGGCGACGATGGGACAGGGAAGGAATCGGCCGTGGCCTTAATTAAGGTACAGCCCCAGCATTTGCCTGGTGTGAAAATGGGAGACCACGGAAAACCATTTTCAGGGCTGCCGACAGTGGGGTTCGAACCTACTATATCCCGAATACTGGATACTGGCCGCACTTAAGCGACTGCAGCTATCGAGCTCGGTTTACTCTGGATTACTTGTGACTTTGCAGGGTTTAATCAGGCCGTGAGCAGCAGAGTAGTCACTAACACCCTGTAAGTCTATAATTAATAAGCCGATATTTTGTTGAAGGTCCCGTACGGTGGAGTCTATGTGGAGTTGAAGGTTGTCAGCGTTTACATGGTATTCGATGAAATGTTATTCACGAAGAGTGCGAAAAAAGGTATCCGAGTACCGAACCTTGAGGAACCCCTCTGTTCACGTAGTGCCATGGGGAAACAAGTTTATTATTACATTTTGCACACTGTTGAGGCCCGTGAAGATAGGAATGCTTCAAAGCAATCGTATTCTGAGAGAAATTTAGAGTCTTCAGATTTATTAGTAAAATGTCAGTATCTAAGCTGAAGTGTAATCGAGTAAGGCAGTAGTTGAACTATTCGTATATCCTGGTCGGAAATCGGATGGGAGGTATTAAGGAGATTATGGGTTTTAAGTTACTCAGACATTTGTGTATGCACTCTTATTCCAAGATTTTAGATAGAACTGATAAAATGCAGATTGGACGATAGTCTCCCTCAGAAAATATAGCACAATAACCTTCTTCCAGAGAGATAGATATGTGGAGTACAGAAGGGAGAAATTGATTATATGAGTTGAGGTTGGTCATATGCAATCAAGAATGAGTTTGATCATGTCATACCAAACGTAACTAGTTCCTTTCTCTTTCTTGCTTATCCTAAAGACCGCATTTCTCGCTTTAAGAGGCATCATGTGACTGAAAAAGAATTTCTTACTTTGAGAGGTCGGGCGTGTATCGTATTAGTTCATGAGCCTCAGCTTGTCGTCTGATCGTAATCTTAATGAATTAGCGGCAAAATGCTCGTTAAGAGTCCCGAGAGGTGCTGTAATTTCGCCTCTTTTCTTGTTCTTCGTAAGTCCAAGGTTATTAACAGATTTCCATAATGTAGTCGTCTTTCCAGTAGGCGTAATTAAACTGTATTGGAATTCACGAGTCATGAAAGAAGAAATCGAGGAAAGGTCGATCAAATTTGCCTTACTGAAATTCGCATTCAGAGACATCCAATGAAACGAGAAAACGAAAAATGCTGGGAATGTACCTTAATTAAGGGCGCGGCCACTTCCTTTCCGTCTCCAGTCTTGTGCTACGCCATTGGAACTTAAAAATATCTCTGAGTTGGTGTGTCGTAAAACCATTTGCTATTGTATACAAAATGTTCGGAAGGTAAGTACATATATTACATAATACATTATTTCAAAAAATAAAATTGAAAATTTGATGTTTGTAGCTCAAGTAGTATTTAATGATGAACAACTTTGAGCTTTGCTGACGCATATTAAAATACTTTCCAGTGTGAAAACGTTCGCTTCTTGTACATAGAACGTTTTCATAAAACATACGCATGCATACTACCTGAATCTGCAGTGCAGTGATGAACATAGGATTGCTTCTTACACTTCTTCTTCTTTTTCCCGTACCGCCTTTTCCCACACCTGTGGGGTCGCAGGTGCGAACTGCGTCGCACAGGTGGATTGTCCCTGTTTACTGCCGGATGCCCTTCCTGACGCCAACCCCAATATGGAGGGATGTAATCACTATTGCGTGTTTCTGTGGTGTTTGGTGGTGTGATATGTTGTCTGAATATGAAGAGGAGAGTGTTGGGACGGACACAAACACCCAGTCCCCGAGCCAGAGGAATTAATCAGAAGGGATTAAAATCCCCAACCCGGCCAGGAATCGAACCCAGATCCCTCTGAACCGAAGGCCAGTATGCTGACCATTCAGCCAACGAGTCGGACTAGGGATAGCTTCTTACACATTACAAATACTGCCTGAAACATGGTACGGCGGGTGGTATACACCGAGGGGCATACGAAGCTACCACCAACCTCGCATACAATAGACTATACTTCAAGCTCCTCCCTCGGACAAACCATTCGCTGAATTTCCTAAACTAAATATGTATATATAATACGAACTGTGGACATTCACCTTACCTTCCGTAAGCTTACTTGTACTTATCTCCAAAATATACCATGTATAGAACACAACTCCACACGTTATTGAGTGGCCTGCTATTTTACAAATTCCGTTGTCTGCATCATAGATGCTAAATTAATCTTAATTTATATCATTTCCTAATTGATTGGAATGGTACTGATCACTATTATAAACATCACCGAGAAACGTTTCGCTGCCCGAGTAAGTTATGGCTTTTATAGCCAAGGAGTTTTATAAATTTGTAACAAAGGAATTCCATGTACACAGAACGCAATACGTTTCCTAGATTAATTCATTATGGAAATTATATTGAAAATTAACCTGATAATTCATGAACACTATTTGAGTTCGAGGTTATCATCTTCTTAATTACACTGTCGCACATCACGTGTGAGAGTGATACGTGCATTTGACAGAGAGATATGCAAATAAACAGAGGTAAGTACAGAGTGTGGTTTGAAGGATTGTGGTGGTCTGTTGACGTTCCACTCTGTTTGTGGCGGAGGCTAGCGTTGCGGTAGTAATAATATTAAGACCTGCTTAATATGTCACAGATGTGTTTTGTAAACCTCCTCAATAAAGTAATTCTCCACTATTCAACACAGGTCTACGGGGGGGTGACAGTTACCGGATTTGCAATGTAGCTCCACAGTGACTGCAAACATAACACGCAATCCTCTGTTTTAATGGTAGGTCTATATAATTAAATATACATAATGTTGAAAGTGAGGGGTTATAGGCCTAATGAGTTAAAAATTAATCGTAACAAAAGCATAGAAACAATTGAACATTGTACTCAAAGCTTATTATTGTTATTAATTTTATTATTTTTATTCTTCTGCTTTCTCCGTTAGGGTCTTGGAGGGACCACGTGACAATTTCAATGCTACATCCTTTATTTTCCTTCTTTTTTCTCCAGTAGATCTTCATCTGCTCACTATGTCTCCGTTTCCTCTCCGCAGACCATTTTGAGCCTGTTTTCTTTCCCTTCTGACCTTCGAATCTTTCCATTCTAACACTTTATTTCAAAAAATATCTCTTTCCCTATTGCTGCTTTTTCTCTTATATTGTCTCTTTCCATGTTTCTTGGTATCATGAGTCCAGGTTGTTGTTGACTTCTGGTTCCAAAGATAATTGAAGATTTGGTTTGTTAACCTGTTGTCATCCATTCTGTATAAATGTCCAAAAAATACCAATCGCATCTTCCACATTATTGCTGTTTTGTGTTCTATATTCCGGTATATATCATTATTCTTGATTTCCAGGATACTGTACTTCTTCATGGACGGAGTATTTTCAGTGTAATTTTTCTTTCCAGTACTTCTAACTATTTTAATGGCAAATTACCTACACTTGTGCTAAAGCGAACATAAATTTTATATCTCGCTCGATACTGTGTAAATTTTTATCGCGACAGCTCTCAGTGGTATTAAAATCAAGGACGATGGCATTTTGACTTTTAATACACAAACTTTATTTTCGCTGGATTAATATGAGAAAAACTAGCAATGGTTTAGTACTTCAGGCGGTAGAGCACTGGCCATCCAAGCCCAACTCGACAGTATCGATCCTTACACAGTCCCGTGACATTTGAAGGTGCTCGAATACGTCAGCCTCATATCGGTAGATTTACGGGCACGTGACAAATCTCCTGCGGGACAAAATTCCGGCACTTTGGTATCTACGAAAACCGTAAAAGTTGTTAGCGGTACGTAAAACCGACAACCTTATTATTACTAACAAATCAGTTTATTATTATTATTATTATTATTATTATTATTATTATTATTATTATTATTATTATTATTATTGATAAGTAGAAAGGTTTTTCGTAAACTATGTCCCACAATACCACCAAATGAAATGAAGGACACCGTTGCCAGGTGTATGCATATGTCCTTTCTCGTTTCACTAAGAGATGGCACCAGCGAACAGTACGCAGCGTATGAATTTGGCACTTACGTCAGCTTGTTCGTCTGACATTAACCTACCAACGCACGCAAGTTTAGTCCGCCAAACAGTAGGGTCTGTGTTCTATCATCCAATGATCATGTCGAAGTTTATGCCTGAAAAATAAATATATGCGGCACGCACTGCTTTCCTTATTTAATCAAAAGGAAAAGGCTGTGGAAGGGCATTATTTGCTGGTAGAAGCATACGGTGAACACTCTCCATCGATTAGAACATGAAACATGGTTTCGACAATTTAAACGTGGTGATTTCAATGTGAAAGGCAGTGCGCTCTGGTAGAGCACAAAAGTGTGAAGACGAGCAATTGCAGGCATTACTGGATGATGACCCAACTCAAACTCAACGCTACGCCAACAAGACGACCGGAATGGGCCAGAAGACATGGCAAACTGATTTTTTTACAGGATAATGCGCTGTCTCACACAGCAAAAACCAGTGAAATGCATCTTGAAATCGCTTGGATGGGACATCTTTCCGCACTCGCCGTACTTCCCGACCTGGCGCCATCTGACTCTCCGCATCAATGGGGCACGCACTCGCAGAGCAACACTTCATCAATTTCGAGGAAGTTGGAAAATGGCTTGACGAATGGTTTGCCGCAAAAGACAAGCAGTTTTTCATGCATGGTATTTATAACTTACCAGAAAGATGTGAGAAGTGTGTAGAAACCGATGGCCAATATTTTGAATATACAAAAAGTGAATTTCTCTTGAAAATTACGTGTTTTCATTACCACAAAATCCGGCAAAAATTTATGCATTCGCCTGGTATATTCAGTGATTCGTTAATCGTGAGTTTCGAAGTGGCAATAGCTCACAGTTTCAGCAAGGTGCTGAAGATAAATAACCAGTGATAAGTAAGTGCCTTTCATAGTTTGATAAAGTACTACATTTCGTCATTATGTGAAGATGATTCCACGCTATTTTCAATTTAGTCAAAATAATAAGAAAAATGTACTTTTATCAAGAAATCCCCAAAATACGCCAAAATGTAATTTACGAAAAGGAACACAATCATTTCATTTGGAATGTTCAAATTTAAATAACTTTCCCCGTAAATTTAATTCCATTTAATGTAAATTCTCAAAATATCGCGGTATTGGTCACGTGGGAATCCGGGAATAATTTATGAATCTGCGTTTCATGACCTAAAAAAACGGAGTTTGGTGCGTTAGTATTACTCAAAGATTGTAGGGCCAATTATTGTTTACGAGACCATTAAGTCTGACCGATACATAAAACACAAAACTAACATAATAAGCGAGTTATTTTCTCAACTGAATGAACAAAATTAAGGTCCAGTTAGTGTACGATCATGTCATTTTTCCAGGAACTCATCGTAAGTTTCATTAATAACACCGAGCTCGATAGCTGCAGTCGCTTAAGTGCGGCCAGTATCCAGTATTCCGGAGATAGTAGGTTCGAACCTTACTGTCGGCTGCCCTGAAGATGGTTTTCCGTGGTTTCCCATTTTCACACCAGGCAAATGCTGGGGCTGTACCTTAATTAAAGCCACGGCCACTTCCTTCCCACACCCAGCACTTTCCTGTCCCATCGTCGCCATAAGGCCTATCTGTGTCAGTGCGACGTAAAACAACTAGCAAAAAAATCATTAAAAATATTTATTTATTTATTTATTTATTTATTTATTTATTTATTTATTTATTTATTTATTTATTTATTTATTTATTTATTTATTTATTTATTTATTTATTTTCCTCAATGACCTAATAGCCTATGTATTCGGCGTTCGTCCCAATATTATTGCAGATTCCGTCATCTTCGTCTAAAGGCTTTCCTCTTGCTCTACTCCTACTAAAGGTTCACGAGATCTTCGTCCCACGGCTAGGATCACGATATCACCAGTCGCGTAAAACTACATGTCACCTCTGCATTGCAGATTGCGTGGGATCAAGTAGTTACAAATATACTCAGTTTGAGATTATGGGCGTCCTGTCTAATTCCTTCTTGACTATTTCCCTTAGCATGTTAAATGACAATAGTTTTATTGTTTATACGTCCCATTCACTAATGTTTCGACGGTTTTGAAGACGTCTAGGTGCCGGAATTTTGTCCCGCAGTTGTTTTTTTACGTCGGTGTAAATGTACCGATACGAGGCTGACGTACTTGAACACCATCAAATACCACCGGACTGAGCCAGGATCGAACCTTCCAAGTATGGGTCAGAGAGGCAGCTTCTCAGTCGTCTGAGCCCCTCAGACCGGGAAGCTTGTTAAATTTTCCATATCTACTGATTTTCATTCCTCGAGAATACGTAGCATTTTATTTCTTTCGTTCACTTATTTTCATTGGGGAAAGTGTCCGACTCGTTGACTGAATGGTCAGCGTACTGGCCTTCGGTTCAGAGGGTCCCGGGTTCAATTCCCGGCCGGGTCGGGGATTTTAACCTTCATTGGTTAATTCCAATGGCGCGGGGGCTGGGTGTTTGTGCTGTCCCCAACATCCATGCAACTCACACACCACACATAACACTATCCTTCACCACAATAACACGCAGTTAACTACACATGGCAGATGCCGCCCACCCTCATCGGAGGGTCTGCCTTGCAAGGGCTGCACCCGGCTAGAAATACCCACACGAAATTAAAATTGGGGAAAGTACTGACACCACAGTCATGCAGAACAGCACACACATTCGAATATGTAATACACAATGTAGCTGTTTATTACAGTGCGGTTAGCTCCGTATGTTAAGCCACAACAACAACAACAAAATTCTAATATTAACACTATTCAGTAACAATGTCACTGGAGTGCAATTGGTATAATCACGAAGACATATATTACAGACATAACTTAGCACTGTGCTCTTTTCAACGCACTGTTGAATGCTGTGCGGAACACATGTATCCCAAGTTTTTGTTCTTGGTAAATCGATACTTTACCCGGACTGGTGTCATATACATGGCTATTTTCGTTGTCGTTCACATTCAAATACAAATATTTTGAGAGGAAATTGTAGCCAGATTAATATGTGCTCCGATATTCCATTCATGCCTCACCTGACGTTGAACAATCAGAAATGGTAAATATCACAGTTCAGTTGCATTATGTTTAAGGCTTTCCCTTAGCAAATAAAGTAAATTTCTGGTACCGATATAAAGAACTGTATCATAAAGGTTCCCTTCATCCATCAGTGTTCAATTCCCGTAATATCTATAGACATGAAATAATCACTTCGTATTGTACTGTAGATCACAAGCGTGGCACTGTTTCAACAACATGACTGACATATCCGAAAGAGGCAGAGTAGCTGGTTATACATCGGTCGCTGTTATTGTTGTTATTGCTTCATTTCATTGACTATGTTTATTAGACACTTGCAATTGATATGTTTAAGCACCGTCCCATTAGAAAGTAATGTTGTTCTTAGCAGGAAAAGATTGCATCAGTGCCCTAGGAAATTATTAAGTGAATCTACTAGCGTCTGAACTTAAGAGGTTATGTGAATGCTATAACCAAAATCCATGTGACAGAAGATTTCCCACCAGGATTACTAACAGTACAGCTAGTCTGTTAGATCATGTTTATGTCAATAAGCTGTACAGGTGCAAACTGTATAATATAATTAATGATTATAGTGATCATAATTTATTAGTCTGCGATATAAATTTGTTATCGAAAGTGAGAACAGAACTTTCATACTTGAAACCAGAAACATGTAATGTGAAGAACATGAATGCTTATATGTCTACCAATCCTCTGATCATCAGTGAAGGTGATAGTTGTGATGTGATAGTAAATAAACTTAACAATTATCTGCAGGAAGCCAATAGTAGCAGTAGGCCTATAAATCAGAATTATAAAGCAAATAATAAGACATTCAAAGGTAGGCAATATTGCCCATGGATGAATGATACACTTTCCAGCCTCATTGATCAAAAGAATAAACTTTACGGTAAAATAAAAAGACAACAACTTAGAGTTGGAAAATGCATATTTCATATATAGATTAAGTAATGCCAAAAACAATCCTTGGAAAATTGTCAATGAAATCTTAATATCAAATTTTAACAAAAACAGGAATTTCCAACTCAAAGTTCAAGATAATATTGTGACTTGTCCAGTAGAAATATCAAAATTATTTAATGACCATTTTATTAATATAGGAAAAAAGTTAGCTACCAATTCCCCTACCCACAAATCACCTAATATTGGAAATGGGCCAAGTAATTCATTGTTTTTGAAACCTACTAATGACCTTGAAGTTGCGGAAATAATAAGAAAATTAAAAAATAGCAGCTATAGTGATGTGTACGGTATTAGTAGTAACCTACTTAAGAGTCTAGCTGTGCATTTAATTCCGTGCATTACAAAGTTAATCAACAAATCGTTAAGTGAAGGTATTGTTCCACGTGAGTTAAAAATTGCCAAGGTCATTCCTGTGTATAAATGGTCTGATAAATTCGATCTTAATAACTACAGACCTATATCAGTCCTTCCCATTGTGTCAAAAATCCTAGAGATAGTGGTCAAAGATAGGCTATTAAAATACCTACAGTGTAATGACTATTTTTATCCATACCAGTACGGATTTTTGCCTAACTCTAGTACCTACAATGCTGTGGAGGACATTATTATTAAGTTACAGGAGTCCTTAGGCTCATGTATGGTAGCATCAGGCCTTTTTATAGATCTTCAGAAAGCATTTGACACAGTTGACCATAACATTTTGTCACTGAAGTTGGAAGCAGCAGGGGTTAGAGGTTTATCAATGAACTGGTTTACAGATTATCTCAGAGACAGGGTACAGTTCGTTAGTTGTATGGGATCAAAAAGCACGTTGCAGACTAATACAACTGGTGTGCCCCAAGGTTCTGTTCTAGCACCAATATTATTTCTAGTATTTGTCAATGATATTGGTTACTTGCCGCTGTTCGGCAAATTGTCATTATTTGCTGATGACACAAATATTTTATACACAGGTAATTGTATATATAATCTTGAAGAAAAGATGCAACATGACATATCTTTAATTCAGACCTGGCTTACTACCAACCGACTAAGAATTAATCATAATAAAACTAACTATATCATATTTCACAAACCATTATGTACATTTCCTCTGGACATCAACTTAAGTTTCTATGACCAAGTGGTACCTCGTATTCAATCAACCAAATTTCTAGGACTTAGCATAGATGAGTCGCTAACTTGGGAGAATCACATCACAATGCTGTGTGATAGAATAACTCCTGCTATTGGTGTACTCAGCCGATTAAAATACAAAGTTTCTCGTGGACTGTTGAAGAGTATTTATCATGCACTAATTGAAAGCCACCTGAATTATATGATTCATATCTGGGCATGTTGCAGTAAAGAACAATTTGAAAAGATCAGTATCTTACAGAAAAGAGCACTGAAAATACTCTTCAACTTACCCACCTTAACACCAACCATACAGGTCTACCAGTATTGTAATGTGCTGTCACTAGATGGTCTTCGTAAAAAAGCTTCAGCTATTATGTTGTATAAATTGAAAAATGGACAAACTCATTCGAACACACTTTGCAACTTGAATTCTGATATACATTCATACAGTACAAGAGGATCTACTAAACTTCACTGTAAATCGTCAAAGTCTACTAAGTATGGCACTAATTCTTTATGGCATTTCTCTGTAAAGTTTTTCAATAGCCTTCCTGAGCATATTCGAGAAGCCGCTAACTTACCCATCTTTAAAACCAAGCTTGTAAATTTTCTAAAAGTAAAAATGCCAAGCCTATAGAGTACTGATTTAGTATACTATATCACTACTGTTCATATTTGTTTTCTATCACTAGGATACCTTTATTATTATTATTATTATTATTATTATTATTATTATTATTATTATTATTATTATTATTATTATTATTATTATTATTATTATTATTATTATTATTATTATTATTATTATTATTATTATTATTATTCATTATACAGTATATTATACTTTTGTCCTAGAAGCTGATGTTCTAAAATCTCATCTTTGTTGCCAAATGTAATTAATATTATAATTATTCATTGTACAGTATATTATATTTTTGTCCTAGAAGCTGATGTTCTCAAATCTCATCTTTGTTGCCAAATGTAATTATTTGTACTGCATCATTATGAGCCTTGGCTCAGGTGCCTCTTTTGAAATAAATAAAAATAAAATAAAATGTAATATTTCTGATGGAGACGTGAATACGTTATCAAGCAATGAAAACTTAAATGTTGAAGAAAAGCCTCAAATTCATATGGGTAAAATTGGGTGGCCAATTTTAAAATCATTAGATTTAGCGTTGCTGAAGACCACGTGTGGGAGAGAGTTTATTAATGCACTACACTCCAAAGGTGGATGCGTAAATATTCCCTCCGCCCACAAAACCATGCTACGTCACTGGTCTGATTGAGACCCTGTCCGCCCTAGTTTATTTCGTAACCAATCGACGGCGTGATTGAGAAGAAGTGATGTGTATTAAATATCCCTGAAAATTGCGTGTTCGAAAGATGAATATTCATAGAAGAATTACGAAGTGAGGTGTTCTCATTTTTCTACGAGCTTGCATTCCTGAGATAGTGGGTTCAAACCCTACTGTCGGCAGCCATGAATACGGCTCTTCGTATTTTCCCATTTTCGCACCAGGCAAATGCTGGGGTTGTATCTTAATTAAGGCCACGGTCGCTTCCTTCCCACTCCTGGTCCTTTCCTATCACATCGTCACTGTAAAATCTATCTGTGTCGGTGCGATGAAAAGCAAGTTGTACAAAGAAGTCGCAAGTGTTGACGGTCATTTAACAATATTAGTGTATATAGTTCACTCGCAAAAACACGCACAAAGAATGATGACAATAGAGAGTCTATAATAAGAATATTTTTATGTATGTATATATGTGTGTATAATAGGATCAGCTAATCACTTCTTGTGCGGCCGTAAATCAGAGAACGGCACAAAGTTCTCCTGAATTATCTTGATAAATTTTCTGACTTTACCTCACTAAGAGAGAAAAAAATATAATGGTTGAGTTCATACTGAAGTTTCATGTTCTCTGAAACTTTATAACGTAGAACATATGAAGTTGAAAGTTATACAGGTCTCCCAGAAGGTATTTGACAACTTTAAAATCACGTAACTCGACTTGTAATTGACATAGAGGAAGAGAACTTGATTTATATGAATCACCAACTCAAGAAATTTTGTTCACTCGGCTTTTATTAAATTTTATTCAGATCTTGAAGAACTGATTTCCTTATTGCAGGCAACAGGAGCACAATTTGAACAAAGAGCATCTACAGTCAGAAAAGCTCAGTGTACAGTGTGATTCAAGGTTATGTCATAGAGAGTCTTTACAGATAACTTGCGGCCAGTCTTAATTATTTGAACCGAGCAAGTGGCTGTGTGGTTTGGGTCACGTAGCTATCACCTTGCATTCGGGAGATAGTGGGTTCGAAGCCCGCTGTCAGTAGGCCTGAAGTAAGATAGTGGACTGATCAAAACTTTTTGAGTTAGTGATTCATATAAATCCAGCTTTTCTCCTCCTTGTCAATTACAAGTCGAAATATATGATGATATATATGTAAAGTGCCCTCAGGGACAAACTGTCTATCATTTCATCACTGTTACCTTAACTAACTTATCTCCTAAATGGCAAGTTTTATTAATACATCAATTTAAATGAACTGCGTGTGTGTTTAGAATTTGTCATTCAGAGATGGACTGTATTTATAATAATCTCCATAGGAATCTCAGTAATAAATACGGTGATTAGTTTATCTGTTCATTTCCAACATAGCATTCTCAGTATGAATATCACTTCAACTCACGAAGATAAGTGATACAATAAAGCTAGTCTGCTTTTATATAAAAACATAAACTAAAATGCGATTTAAGACCCAAATCACATACCGAGTTTTCAAGAACTCTAAAGCATATGAACTTCAATAATTTTTGGCTTCATATTGTGATTATAGGTCACAAATACATGTAACTATATATGAATGATAACCTTGAATATTTCCAGAGTGTGAGGTAATATGCTTACTTTGACAGCATAACATTTAGGTTCTGGGAAAAGGACATTCAAGTATGGTTTCCCAGATAAAATTTGAGGTTATCTAATCTACTATTGAAATAAAACAATATTATGTTTGATACTAAACAAAATATATTCTTTAAATGTTGACTTTAACGGGTGAGACCTGCTGCGATAATTCAAAAGATAATATAAAACTCTGACATTGTAACTGAAAGAAACCCTAGGCATTAAATTTGAAATCCTCCTAACCGGACATTTAAAAGTTGTACAAGAAATTTGTCCCTCACTGGTTCACTTAACAGTACGTTCAACACTTTGAGTGTTATTACGACGTATTCCTTTGAGTTGGCATCAGCTGAATGTATCTCAAGCCTAATTTGGTGAAGTATCCTTTTAGTTTCGAAAACGAGATATAGCATGGCTTGAAAATATAATCACAGTTCACAATCAACTTTACAGGTAATTCACTGATAACTGTTAGTCTGTATTACAACGTCTCAATATTCGGCTGTCATCGAACTGATACAAGAACTCAACCGAACAGATACACGAAACACATTTATTATTTATTTACAATTTGTTTTACGTCACACCGACACAGATAGGTCTTATGGTGACAATGGGATGGGAAAGGCCTAGGAGTAGGAAGGAAGCGGCCGCGGCCTTAATTGAGGTACAGCCCCAGCATTTGCCTGGTGTGAAAATGGGAAACCACGGAAAACCATCTTCGGGGCTGCCGACAGTGGGGTTCGAACCCACTATCTCCCGAATACTGGATACTGGTCGCGCTTAAGCGACTGCAGCTATCGAGCTCAGTACACGAAACACACTCCAAATATATAATCCATTTGGTCACTGACGATTACGTATCAATATTACTGCTCTATCTTCAACTGACGGACTGACCAACTGTGGCCTCACTCTCCATACGACTGACTATCCCACTGTTCACCATCCGTCTCCTTCAGTTGACTCCAATTGACTAGCTGCTATAGGATACAGCCCTTTGTATAGACATTAGATGTCACATATTATTACACCCACGTCAGAGTTAAAAACAGGCATGATTTCACTCCCACCCACCAACAAATGTTGCATATTGTATTTAATTAGCCTCAGGCAAATTAGGAACACCCTAAATATTATTTCATCGCTAAAAGCATACAATGACAGAGCGATGACTCGACAGTTACTGTAACAGTATTGCACCATATGTTGCAGTATGTTAAAAGTAGTATCACAAATAATATATCCGCGTCTGATATTAGGTAGTCTCACTCTACCTGATTTTAATGACAACACACACACACACACACACACACACATACATATATATACAATAAATTAAATACAATGAAGCAAGCGATAATTAATTAATACATAGGGAAATCAGATTATAGAATTGAATCAAACAATCATAATGGTTGCAATAACAGTAATAATAATAATACAAATACACTAATAATAATAATAATAATAATAATACGGATATATATGTGTAACGGGATTTGAACCGTTGCAATATGAACTCAATATCTACAGTACATATAATTTTTCTTTGCCCGTGCTGAATAGCTCGGACGGTAGGTCGATGGTCCTCTTAGCCCAACTTGGCAGGTTCGATCCTGGCCCAATTCGGTGGTATTTGAAGGTGTACAAATCTGTTAGCCTCGTGTCTGTAGATTTATTGGCACGCAAAAGAACTGTGGAAGAAAATTTCGGCACCTCGGCCTCTCCGAAAACCGAAAAAGTAGTTATTTGGATGTAAAAAGGATTATTATTATTATTATTATTATTATTATTATTATTATTATTATTATTATTATTATTAAACAGAATTGAATGTCAGATTGGTGATACAAAGCTAGAACAGGTCGATAATTTCAAGTATTTAGGTTGTGTGTTTTCCCAGGATGGTAATATTGTAAGTGAGATTGAATCAAGGTGTAGTAAAGCTAATGCAGTGAGCTCGCAGTTGCGATCAGCAGTATTCTGTAAGAAGGAAGTCAGCTCCCAGACGAAACTACCTTTACATCGGTCTGTTTTCAGACCAACTTTGCTTTATGGGAGAGAAAGCTGGGTGGACTCGGGATATCTTATTCATAAGTTAGAAGTAACAGACATGAAAGTAGCAAGAATGATTGCTGGTACAAACAGGTGGGAACAATGGCAGGAGGGAACTCGGAATGAGGAGATAAAGGCTAATTTAGGAATGAACTCGATGGATGAAGCTGTACGCATAAACCGGCTTCGGTGGTGGGGTCATGTGAGGCGAATGGAGGAGGATAGGTTACCTAGGAGAATAATGGACTCTGTTATGGAGGGTAAGAGAAGTAGATGGAGACCAAGACGACGATGGTTAGACTCTGTTTCTAACGATTTAAGGATAAGAGGTATAGAACTAAATGAGGCCACAACACTAGTTGCAAATCGAGGATTGTGGCGACGTTTAGTAAATTCTCAGAGGCTTGCAGACTGAACGCTGAAAGGCATAACAGTCTATAATGGTAATGTATGTATGTATGTTAATGCAATGTTCTATTACTCGCTGTTATAAGCAAAGCTATAGAAAATCAGACATCTACTACTCTAGCTGTCTCGTTTGTTGAAGATGAGGACTTCAAATAAGATCAGCCGCGATGTTTCCTGCCACCACACGAACTGACCACATCTCGAGTGGCCAGCCTACTCTTGAACTATACTAATAGAATTATCTCCTGGCTCTTGCTGACACCAACTCTCCAGGAGGGAGACATACTGTTCAGTTATTAAATTCGCGTGTTGTCTGTATATTTGTAACTAATAATTCTAGATCTCAGAGGTACGGAAAGAATTCCAGTAGTGATGCAATAGTACCTAAATTGGACGGCCAATTAGCTCATTAAGTAATAACGTCACCCACATTAGTCAGAATTTTGCGGGAAAAGGTGCTGCTGTTTAACATACATACATTATCATTATAGACCTTTATGCATTTTGACCCCACCACTGAAGCCTGTTTATGCGTACAGCTTCATCCATCGAGTTAATTCCTAACTTAACCTTTTTCTTCTCATTCTGAGTACCCTCCTGTCATTGTTCCCACCTGTTTGTACCAGCAATCATTCTCGCTACCTTCATGTCTGTTACTTCTAACTTATGAATAAGATATCCTGAGTCCACCCAGCCTTCGCTCCCGTAAAACAAAGTTGGTCTGAAAACAGACCGATGCAAAAATAATTTCTTCCGGGAGCTGACTTCCTTCTTACAGAATACTGTTGATCGCAATTGCGAGCTCATTGCATTAGCTTTGCTACACCTTGATTAAATATCACTTGCACACATCTTAATTACTATAAATCATCTACGTGTTCCAGCCTTATATGACATTTAATTCTGTTGAGTTTCTTATCTACTGACATCAATTTAGTCTTCGAAAGGCTAATTTTTATACCATACTCATTGAACCTACTTTGGAGTTCCAAGATATTAGACTGCAGACCTTCGGCACAATTTGCCATTACGACCAAATCGTCAGCATAGGTAAGACTGCTTACATTTCTACCTAACTGAATCACCCCTGCCAATTTATTCCTTTCAGCAGATGACACATGTAAACTACGAAAAGTAAAGGTGAAAGATTACAGCCTTCTCTAACCCCTGGAAGTACCTTGAACCAAGAGGTCATTCAACCATCAATTCTCACTCCACCGTAATTGTCAACATAAGTACCTTTGATTGATTTTAATAATTTACCCTTAATTCCATAGTCCCCCATTATGACTAACATCTTTTCCCTCTGTTCCCTGTCATATACTTTCTGTAGATCTACGAAACATAAATACAACCGTGTATTCCCCTTGTAAAATTTTTCAATTATCGGGCGAATACTGAAAATCTGATCCTGACAGCCACTCTGTGGTCTGAAACCACACAGCTTTTCATCCAAATTCTTCTCAACAACTGATCGCACCCTCCCTTCCAAGATGCCAGTGAATAAATTGCCTGGTATACTAATCAATGAGATACCTCGATAGCTGTTGCAATTCCTCCTATTCGCTTGTTTATAGATAGGTGCAATTACTGCTTTTGTCCAATCTGAAGGTACCTTACCAACACTCCATGCTAATACTACCACTCTACGAAGCCATTTCATACCTGCTTTCCCACTATACTTCACCATTTCAGGTGTAATTTCGTCTATTCCTGCTGCTTTATGACAATGGAGTTTATTTTCCACCCTTACCACTTCTTCAATCATAATTCCGCCAACATCGTTTTCCTCCTCGCCGTGAACTTGGTTGTTCGCGATACTACAAGAAAGATTTCCTTTTACGTTGTAAAGATTTTCAAAATATTCAACCCACATGTCCAGTGATTCCCTGGGATCTATTACGAATTCACCTGAATTACCCAAAACAGTGTTAATTTCCTTTTTCCCTCCCTCCATAAGATTCTTTATTACTGTCCATAAATATTTCCTTGCTGCTTGACGTAGCCCTACCAGGTTATTACTAAAATTTTTCCATGACTTCCCTGCCGGCATCGGCCCTTGTTTAGAGTCATTTCTGGTAAGCCTTCTTTTTACGTTTACAAGCTGCTGTCAAATCTTCATTCCACCAAGATGTTCGCTTTTCCCCATCATTACACACAGTTTTTCTTAGGCATTCCCTTGCTGTGTTGTTCTGCTTTTTAACATGTAAGTAAATTCATGGGAGCAAGTAAGCGGCCATAGAACTTACCAGTTCTGCGTGCAATTCAGACCACAGACATATTTCTTTTCATTTCTAAAACTCATATGGCCAATGTTATGGCCAGAAATTGGTGACCATTTTTATGAGAAGCCGACGACGATCCCACTCGGTTAGCAGAACTTTCAGTAAGATGGTGAACGGAGTCAACCATCTGCAGTCTTGAAGATGGTTTTCCGTGACATCCCATTTGCATGGCAGGCAACTGGTGTGTGTGTAACTTAACTAAAGCCACGGACTCTTCATGCACAGTCCCGTCCCTTTCCTCTCCCACTTTCGCCGAAACCGTAATCTGAGTTAGTGAGACGTTAAACCACTAGCAGAAAAAAGAAAAATGGATTCAACTAACTTTTCACAACAAGCGAGCATTAACTAACGAGCTCCTAGGTCCGGACAAAAACAGACAGACATACAGCCAAGATCAGTTTTCATATTAATTTTTCAATTTTTTGAATGCTGAAGATTCTTTGCTTAGTTTTACGGCATATCGACACGGACCGATCTTAGGCGATGATAAGATGGAATAGGGAAAGAAGCCATCATGACCTTTCTGAGTCCTAGTGCTGGGTTTAAACCAGCCCAGATCCGTGGCGTTTGAAGGTGTCCAAATACCCCAGCAAAGTGTCGACAGATTTATTGGCTTGTCAGAGAATTTCTGCGTGACTGTGTTTTTGTGCCTAGTGTGAAAATTGAAAACAACGGACAATCTACGTTGGCGTGGTTTTCTTCCTGTTTAGCTGAAATTAATCGAACACCTTTCGATATCTAACTGAAACATAAAACACACGTAAAATGATTATTGAACCACTGTTATTTAGAATTTTCTTCTATCCTCGAGGCTGCCGGTGGTAAGCTTCGGACCCACCATCTACCGAATTCAAACTCACAACTACGCGACCCCAATCACGTAGCCAACTTTCTCAGTGCTCCTGGAAAATACTCTTGTGAAAGGATTGTATGTTTTGACACAGATAATGAAGGCAGTACGCAGTACACTGCTATTTGCTTTACGTCGCACTGACATAGATATGTCTTATGGAGACGATGGAATAGGAAAGGCCTAGGAATGGTAAGGAAATAGCCGTGGCCTTAATTAAGATACAGCCCCAGCATTTGCCTGGTGTGAAAATTGGAAACCACGGAAAACCATCTTCAGGGCTGCCGACAGTGGGGTTCGAACCCACTATCTCCCGATTACTGGATACTGGCCGCACTTAAGCGACTGCAGCTATCGACCTCGGTGATTTACATTATTATTATTATTATTATTATTATTATTATTATTATTATTATTATTATTATTATTATTGTTATGATTATTATTATTATTATTATTATTATTATTATTATTATTATTATTATTATTATTATTATTATTACTACCCTTATATAGGTCTACGCACCATCTACACCGGGGTTCGATTTGACAACGTTGCAGGGAGTTGGTGAGCACCATACCAGTTTTGTATTGCAGCCGTTCTTTAGTATATTTGTTTGTGGAACATAAAATTGTAATAGCAGTGCATGGAACATTTTACTTAGCTCGAGAGAACTGTGAAGGGTATTCCTGTAACGAGATGAACCATCAAGTAGTTCAGTCAAATTAACGTACTGTACGTGCGGAAGGAGCTCATCGACGAGCACTCAAGAAGGGGTAAGATAAATGAACCGGAACGCAGAGCTCAGTAATCGGTATATTTAAATAAACATCGAGAGCAGAGGAAAATATGGACATGTAGGCCTACTTGCGTTGTTTGTGAAAGCCTGCGTGGCTCAGGCGGCAGCGCGCCGGCCTCTCACCGCTGGATACCGTGGTACAAATTCCGGTCACTCCATGTGAGATTTGTGCTAGACAAAGTGAAGGCAGGACATGTTTTTCCTCGGGTACTCCGGTTTTCACTGCCATCTTTCATTCCAGCAACACTCTCCAATATCATTTCATTTCATTAATCATTCATTAATTATTGCTCCAAAGGAGTGCGACAGGATATGGCAGCCGGCACATTTCCTATCACCGAGCTCGATAGCTGCAGTCGCTTAAGTGCGGCCAGTATCCATTAATCGGGAGATAGTGGGTTCGAGTCCCACTGTCGGCAGCCTTGAAGATGGTTTTCCGTGGTTTCCCATTATCACACCAGGCAAATGCCGGGGCTGTACCATAATTAAGGCCACGGCCGCTTCCTTCCAACTCCGAGGCCTTTCCTATCCCATCGTCGCCATAAGACCTATCTGTGTCAGTGCGACGTAAAGCAAACAGCATTTCCTATCCTCGCCGCTAGATAGGGCTTCATTCTTCCATTCCTGACGATCGAATGACTGTAAATAGGCTGCGCATTTTCATTTCATAACAACATATTACACTCTAAGTTTTCCTTTAAAAATCATCCGCTCGCGCGTCTTCGCATTAAATGAAACCTATCATAGTTAAGTTCAGGAGGGACAAGGAAAGTAGCTATCTTCCTCATTACCAGAGATATTATGAAGAACACGGGAAAAACATGAGAAACTCAAGGTCATATCGGAGTATGTGTGGTCTATTTATCAAGAGCAAAAAAAGCAAAACAATCTCCGTACAGGCCATGAAGGCCCTTGCAGTGGTGGAAGGTAAAGGCTTCCGCTATTAGTAACCTCGGCACTTGATGGGGTAGAGTGGTTAGCTCTACGTCCGGCCGCATTTTCCCCCAGGAATTAACATGATACTCATTTTGGTGTAGGCTGAGTTAACCTCAGGACCATGTGCACCTCCGGAAGTGGACATCTCATTTCTTAAATTCTGCGACTTCCTGACGGGGATTTGAACCCACGTCCTTCCGGGCGAACCGAGCACGCCTTTACAGCCTCGGCCAGGCAGCCCCTAATTTTCAAGAGAGAAGGTCTAATCTAATGGTTGTGATGATACTGATATAAGGCAGTAGCCGTGCATGAAAGCTAGAGCGCTTGGATTGACTGTTTTCAAGGACGGGTCGACTTGGGTCTGTAATTTCAAGGAAATTCACAAGAATGTTAGTCACGAAGTTAAGTAGGCTACTCCTCATAAAAACCAAACCAAACTCCAAGGCGCAATAGACCCGAAAGGCCATGTCATACCAAGCGATTGCTGCTCAGGCCGAAGGCCTACAGATTACGAGGTGTCATGCGCTCAACATGTCGAATCTTCTCGGCCATTATCCTTGGCTTTCTAGCCCGAAGTCGCTATCGCACCGTCAGATAGCTCCTCAGCTGTAATCAAGTAGACTGAGTGGACCTCGACCCAGCCCTCAGATCCAGGTAAAAATTCGTGACTTATCTGGGAATCGAACCCGAGGAGTCCGGGTAAGGGGCAGGCACGCTAACCCTACAACGCGAAGCCGACTAAGCCCTTTATAACTTAGCATGCTAAGTCGCAAGAAGAGATTGAGAAATCTGCGGCTACATTTGGTACAGAATTCACTGACAAGATCGTTCCTGATTAATGAAATATCATCTTCCAGTATTGGGGAGATAATGGGTTACAACCCCACTGTCGGCAGCCCTGGAGATGGTTTTCCGTGGTTTCCCATTTCCACACCAGGCAAATGCTGGGTCTGTACCGCTATTAGAGGCACGGCCTTCCCAGTCCTAGTCCTTTTCTTGTCCCAACGTAGCCATAAGACCTATATGTGTCGGTGCGACCTAAAGCAACTTGTAAAACATATAATTTATATAAATGGAAATGTAATGCTTATCACTCTGTCGAACACTAATTATAGGACTATACCACTGTAACATATCTTTTTTACAGGTTAAATGAAAAGTTATATTAATTCAGTCGACACTGAGGAAGTATGGTTTCCTTCTTACCGAACCTTCCTGATTATTTATTTTCTTTCTTAATCATTTTACCCTCCAGCGAGGGATCCCCCCTCTACCATCTCAAGGGCAGTGTCCTGGAGCGTGAGACTTTGGGTCGGGAGATACAATTGGAAAGGATGACCAGTACTTCGCCCTGGTTGCCTCAGCTGCTGAGCTGTACAGGGGACTTGTGGGGGACGGGAAGATTGAAAGGGACAAGTAGGGAAGAGGACAATAAGTTAGGTACCATCCCGGAATATGCCGGGAGGAGGATTAGGAAACTACGGAAAAACAATTCGGTGATGGCTGACGTGGGAGTAGAAATCACCTCTACTCAGTTGAGCTCCCGAGGCTGAATGGGCCCCATTCCAGCACTCGTAGGCCTACCACTTTTGAAATTTCGTTAATAATAATAATAATAATAATAATAATAATAATAATAATGACGTATGGCCTCCGGAGAGGCCTGGTGCGGGTCTTTTTCTCGTAGACGGCTTATTAGGCGACCTGCATGTCTGTGAAGATGAGGGCCCTACCTAGGATGATTTCTAATGCTGAATACGCCACACACACCCAGCCCCAGAGCCATTGGAATTACCCAATTAAAGTTATAATCCCCGACCCGGACGGGAATCGAACCCGGGGCCCTCTGGACCAAAGACCAGCACGCTAACCATTTAGCCATGGAGCTGGACTATTAGGGTATGATACATTACTGCAAAATAATAATAATTATTATAATAATGCGTGCCTTTGCTGCAAAACCTAGCTTTTACAGTGCACTATGTCGTCTGGTATAGGCTAGATCAAATTTGTTACATTCATTTTCCTGTCTCAGTCTTATCCTTGTCTTTGACGATATGAGAGCAAAGGAGGTATGAGCGATACTAGTAATGCCGTATGTTATGTAGGCAGTCTCTGTTACGAACGGTATGAAATTGTCACTCAGAGGGTCTTTTGGAGCTTGAATTGCAGTGGGCTTAGCAGACTGGTATGTAATAGCAATTTCTGGCTCGGTGAGGAAAGCAGCGGGAAACTATCTCATTTCTCATTTCCCTCGTATGCCTCTTCACTGACGCCTATGCCATCAGCGAGAGCTGATGATGGAGCTACTGAGGATCAAACCAGTCTACGGGCTGAATACCTAGTGTAATAATAATAATAATAATAATAATAATAATAATAATAATAATAATAAGGATGATGATGATTATGATGATGAGTGCAGTCCGAAAGTTTGTTTGGATCCCATTACATCTACCATCAACAGTCATAGCCAGCCTGGAAGTGACTGAAGAGATGTATTCAGAAAATAAGGAGCAATATGGTTTCCCGTTGATGTCTTCCTGAGCCAGTAAGTATTACTAAATATGAATCTGCCAATCTGCGGAGCGACTTGTGACGTAATATTTAAAACCCGGACATGACCAGCGTGCAACTAGTGAACACATACCGCTTATGCAAGGCACAGTTCACATCAAGGGAATATTTGGACTTGATTCTCATTTACACCGAATAGGAGAGAATGCAGGAGATATACGCTAAATGATTTCCGCAAAGAAGGGCTCCATATAGGTGTAATATTAACCGGTCACATTGGTCTACATTTGGGGCTGTCGTCAAGGTGGAAGATCCCCTATCAGTTGTTTACCTATTATTTTCTTCAATTAGCCTACTTCAAAGAAGATGGACTTTAATCAAACATTCCTCTTGATAAATTATTCCATTCCCTAATTCATTTTCGTATAAACGAGTATTTGACTTAATTTGACCTCTTGAATTCCAAAATTACCTTCACTTTATGATCTTTTCAACATTAATAGCAATGACTATATCACTTTCAATCAAATCAATCAATCAATACTGATCTGCATTTAGGGCAGTCGCCCAGGTGGCAGATTCCCTATCTGTTGTTTTCCTAGCCTTTTCCTAAATGATTTCAAAGAAATTGGAAATTTATTGAACAACTCCCTTGGTAAGTTATTCCAGTCCCTAACTCCCCTTCCTATAAATGAATATTTGTCCAAGTTTGTCCCCTTGAATTCCAACTTTATCTTCATATTGTGATCTTTCCTACTTTTATAAAAGCCACTCAAACTTATTCGTCTCCTAATGTCATTCCACGCCATCTCTCCTCTGACAGCTCTGAACATATCACTTAGTCGAGCAGCTCTCCTTCTTTCTCTCAATTCTACTCAGCCCCAACTTTGCAACATTTTTGTAACGCTACTCGTTTGTCGGAAATCGCCCAGAACAAATCGAGCTGCTTTTCTTTGGATTTTTCCAGTTCTTGAATCAGGTAATACTGGTGAGGGTCCCATACACTGGAACCATACTCTAGTTGGGGTCTTACCAGAGACTTATATGCCCTCTCCTTTAGATCCTTACTACAACCCAAAAACACCCTCATAACCATGTGCAGAGATCTGTACCCTTTATTTACAATCCCATTTATGTGATTACCCCAATGAAGATCTCTCCTTATATTAACACCTAGATACTTACAATGATCCCCAAAAGGAACTTTCACCCCATCAACGCAGTAATTAAAACTGAGAGGAGTTTTCCTATTTGTGAAACTCACAACCTGACTTTTAACCCCGTTTATCAACATACCATTGCCTGCTGTCCATCTCACAACGTTTTCGAGGTCACGTTGCAGTTGCTCACAATCTTGTAACTTATTTATTACTCTATAGAGAATAATATCATCCGCAAAAAGCCTTACCTCTGATTCCACTCCCTTACTCATATCATTTATATATATATAAGAAAACATAAAGGTCCGATAATAATGCCTTGAGGAATTCCCCTCTTAATTATTACAGGGTCAGATAAAGCTTCACCTACTCTAATTCTCTGAGATCTATTTTCTAGAAATATAGCAACCCATCCAGTCACTCATTTGTCTAGTCCAATTGCACTCATTTTTGCCAGTAGTCTCCCATGATCCACCCTATCAAATGCTTTAGACAGGTCAATCGCTATACAGTCCATTTGACCTCCTGAATCCAAGATATCTGCTATATCTTGCTGGAATCCTACAAGTTGAGCTTCAGTGGAATAACCTTTCCTAAAACCGAACTGCCTTCTATCGAACCAGGTATTAATTAATTATTAATTTCACAAACATGTCTAATATAATCAGAAAGAATGCCTTTCCGAAGCTTACATACAATGCATGTCAAACTTACTGGCCTGTAATTTTCAGCTTTATGTTTATCACCCTTTACTTTATACACAGGGGCTACTATAGCAACTCTCCATTCATTTGGTATAGCTCCTCCGACCAAACTTTGCGCAGAACTGCATTTACTGGTGTCACCTAGGTGGCAGACTGCCTTTATGTTGTTTTCTCTTCTCTGAAATGATTTCAAACAAGGCGGAAATTTATCGAGTATCTCCCTTCGTAAATTACTCCAATCGCTGATTCCTCCATCTTGATACGAATATTTACCTCAGTCTCTCATACTGAATTCCAGCTTTTACATATTATGAAAATTCATACTTCAAAAATTCCATTCAGCGTATTCGTCTACTAACACCACGAAACGTGCCGCTTATTCAATCAGCTCGCCGTCTCACTCCCAAGTCTTCCCAATCCAAAGATTACAATATTTCCGTAAAAGTAAATTCGTATTTTCGTCCCCAATTTGCGCAGTCCGTTTCAGGCACTCCCCATTGGTGGTGAGGTACATGTCCATACCGGCCCTCCTGCCAATCTTAAAATCATTCGTGTAGGGTATAGGAAGTGTACGCAGGGTAGAAAAACAGACGACTGGCTGTGAATGACTTCCACAATACCCGACAATCGCTCGGGGTGAATATTCTCAGTTCTATCATCTAATTTAGTTCTGAAGAATAGAGGAAGAGGAAATAAACTGGTATTGTGGAGAACTTCGCCTGCCCACGTTTTATCAGAACTTCATTTTCTCCCTTACAGTGAGGGGTTGTCGATCCTAGTTCATAGTCTGACCTCGGTACTGTGTGTCGAAAGCTTCACTTCATTCTCGTATCTTCTAGTGAGAGGTTGTCTATCCTAACCCATAGTCTGACCTCTCTATGTCGTTAAATTAACTTTGTTTTTCTCTCTTCCTGTGAGAGTTTTTCTCTCCTAGTACACAGTCTGACTTCTCTAGGTCAACAGCTACACTTATCTCTTGTATTGGGAGGACTTGCTGTAGCAGCTGTACACAGAATAGTTTTCAAGGGAAATGTCATGCCCAGGCGTGATGCTGGTGGGTCTAAACGTGTTCTAACGGCAGAGGATCCCTGGCAGGAGTACTCGCCCATTAGTTCCATGGACCACTGGGCCTTGCTTACGAGCACTATTGGAAGGCCGGCAACATCCGTACCATTTGCAGCGTGTTCAGGATCTATTGGAGAGAGATTATGCATCGCGCGTGGCCTCCTTGGAATAGGTCCACCATCAACCCGGGCGCTTCGTGAACCATATTTTGTTCACGAACGATTCCTCGTTTACGAGGATTATTATCTTCTGTTTTCGCAACGCGCGTGTGTGGTCATAGAACAATTACCATGCTGTGAGACGTTCCCACCTTCCGGTTCGGTGTTCCATTAAAGTTTGGGCAAGGATGTTGGGAAGCATTATCACAGGACCTCATAGACTGACTGGCGCGTCTTATCTACAGTATATGGAAGGCACTCTACCATTACTACTAGATGATCTTGCATTCCATACTCGACGGCACATGTGGTTCCAACCTGATGGGGCATCCACGCACAATACCTGCGCTGTTCGCCGTGACCTGGACGAAATCTATCCGCAGCGATGGGTTGCGGTTTTTGGAGCCTATCGGCTGGCCGGCAAGAAACCCCGATCTAAGCCCCGAACCTTCTGGGGGTACATGAAATGTCAAGTGTACAGCGGAGAAGTGGAATCCGTACAAGAGCTTCGGGAATGTGTCGTGAAAGCTGCTCCGAACATCTGTGAAAACCATTGGATACTGAGGCGGGTAAGGAGAATTTTCTCGGAAGTTGCCAAGCATACATTACCACGAATGGTGGGAAATTTGATCACCTGCTCTAACTATGTGCACCATTTCCTACGACTAGTCTGGTCGAGTGCGTCACTCTCTAAAATACACATAAAAGTGTGTTCTCATTTTTTTCTAATAAAGAGGTAAACTACGCTTCGAGTTTTTCGTAACCTTTACTTTTGTGATCGCATGCCACGTGACCTTCATATTCATTTGGAATCCGACCCATAGGACGTGATATTTCTTTCGTAAATCCCATATGCATTGCCCGGGAATTAATCCCGGACTGCGTTGGTCAGAAGCGAGCAGCGGTGCCACTAGGAATGTATATCTTGCATTCCATTTCATCCCATTATCCTGTGTGGTCTGGGGTTGTAGAAGATATGTCATAATTTTACTGCCAGATACCCTTTTTGACGACAACCATTAGACCAGAAATGCTGTGTGTTAATGAGGTGGTGGTGGTGGTGGTGGTGGTGGTGGTGGTGGTGGAGGTGGAGGTGGAGGTGATGGTGGAGGTGTCAGTGACACGTCCTGTTGTGTGCTGCGTATAAGTTTTGAAGACGGTCGGAAACTCCCATTCCCCGAGTCGTAGGAATGCACTTGTAAATGTAATAATCCATGGCCCAGATGGGAATCGAATCGGAGGGGTTTCAGGAACGGAAGGCTCGTACGCTAGCCATTCAGCTATGCAGCCTGACAGTTATATTCACATTATGGTATTATTTCGTAAGGGGCTGGCCAACCCGAACAGTATGGCGCAGTTGTAAGTGTCATGCTATTCCGGCGAGTTTGCTGCAATCGCAAGGTGAGTGGTTTGAATCCCACTGCCAAGCCGTCTTGAAGAAAGTGTTTGGTAGTTTTCAGTTTTCACCTTAAGGGTACAAATAAGGTACAGGAGTCATCATAACTGGAATAGGCCAAGTTGCGATTAATGCCATATTGTTGAATAGTTACCGAACATTCATTACGTATGTCAAATATAAAGCGTGACTTTACGCCCTTTACTGTCACAAAACTCAGTTAATTCATTAGTGCTAGTCATTCATCTTGTTGTTGTCTTTGTTTTCAGTGGACGCTCGTCCCTGGAGTAATAACAGCACGCCATAACTTGTTTAATCACTAGTGCACGTACCCCGGCAGACTCATCAGTAGCTACAGCCAGCCACTACGTTGGAATTCTTTCAGTTGCCATGACACGACCTTCCTGGACAACGGTGCAAGCTACAGATCTGAGACCTGCAACATTTTGACTCTCTCCTCAAGATTTATTACTATATAACCATCCGTTTCCTAAAACTGTAAACTATATTTTGCTAATGTAAAAATTCATAAAGTCTTGAGCTGTAAATCGGTGATAGAGAGTGCGTTACCCGCTCGACTTCCCCTTCAATTTATCTTGAGGTGACTACAATTTTGTAACAGTTTTCCTCCTGTAAATTGCCTAGTAACTTATTCTTGTAGTCACCTCAGTAGTGTGGAATTAGCCTCTGCATCATCGGGCCACAAGCCCAAGTATGGTTTTAAAACTTGGTTTTCAAGGAGCGCAAGTGTACGCCTCCATACATCTTGAGTTTGGGCCAGTAATATTAACCTGTTCTTCCTTTTCACGAAGGCCCAGTAGCATGGGTACTAGATAGCCCTGTGTAAACCACATGGTATTGTAAATTGTAGATGGTGCCTAGAGAGGCCGAGTAATGTAATTCTATCTTTTATGTAAACTTGAAAGTAGAGCATGTCAGCTCTTTCGTTGTTGTGTAAGATATCTGTGTGTACCATTGAGTGGGGCCTTTGGAATGCTATGTTTGTAACCGTTGGAGCAAAGTGCTCTTGAATTGTGTCTTGGGAGATTTCTCTCCTTATCTAACTAAACGCAACATTTGCGACGTTTTAAGCTTCTAAATTGGAGCTGGAAGCTCAAAACTTGTATTTCCCACACTTGGGTTCCTATTCTTGTTTGCTATTTTGTACCTGACATTTTGTTCCTTCACATGGTGAAGAATTTTGTTAAGTTTGTGATCTGAAAAGAAAATATATAACCTTTATTTTAAAGTTTGAAATTATTAATAATAATAATAATAATAATAATAATAATAATAATAATAATAATAATAATAATAATAATGTTATTTGCTTTACGTCCCACTAACTACTTTTACGGTCTTCGGAGACACCGAGGTGCCGGAATTTAGTCCCGCTGGAGTTCTTTTACGTTCCAGTAAATCTACGGACACGAGGCTGACGTATTTGAGCACCTTCAAATACCACCGGACTGAGCCAGGATCGAACCTGCCAAGTTGGGGTCAGAAGGCCAGCGCCTTAACCGTCTGAGCCACTCAGCCCGGCGAAAGTTTGAAATTAATCTTTGATATCATAGATAGACCCATTCAAGCCCACACCTTCTTGCACCTCTCTGCGTTTCACGGATAACCCCGGAATAATAATAATAATAATAATAATAATAATAATAATAATAATAATAATAATAATAATAATAATAAAATGAATGACGCCCCTTTAACTGCAACTGGTATGTATCTTGAAACGCTTTAGTGTTACGGTTCTTTATTCCGAAATATGGCTGTAAATAAGCTTCAACTGCCCGTAGTGTAAAACTTCAAGCATTTTCCATGATTTTATCACATTTACCGTCATATGCCCTTGTAATTCGGTTTTGTCATGATCAAGAACTCTATAATTCTACACTTCTATGACAGGCGTCACACATCTAACTGCATTGTCTAAGCTTGTACGTAATCTGATGAAGTTAGGAGAAAGAGGGAAGTTGGTTACTGGTCGTCGACAGTCGGTACAGAAGAAGAGGTAGGCTAATCGTACTCCAGATTGAACCGTCATGTCGCCTTCTCTTGTAAAGGGGGTGAGAGGGGGTAATAATTCAGGAGTTTAAATTACTACCTACGCAGACAGAATCGCTAACTCAGGCTCAATCAGCTTCGCGTTTATTATCTCAGGAAGCACACAGTTATACAAATCGCATTGCGGAAAACGACGTAGAAGTTTGGGATGGAAATAATTATTAGGGCATTCTCATAAATGTGAATGTTCAATTTATTCACTCTGCACAACAAGTAATTATTGTTATTCCTCTGTCCCAGATAGATATTCCACCAGAGTTTCACTGAGTTTCAGGAAGTTTAGATCTGTAATTTGTGAACAGTGATAGTATGCCACTTCATGTTTATGTGTTTAACCTTTATTTTTATTACCAGCTTAGTTGAGAACTATATTTTGTTCTCAATTTAGAACACAAGGCACACCAGGATCGTATACCTATTCTCTGAATGAGAATCTGTTAAATCGTTTCCATTTTGCGCTATTTGCATATAATTGTGCTGTTTTAATAAGTAGCGACTGAATCTGTAAAGAACATTGACTTTCGAGAATCGTCATCTCGATATTATTGACATCGATTGGAATAAGAATGCCACAGAAATCCATTTCGAAGAAAACCGAATAAGGGATTCGAATGTACCTATTTAGTTTCTATTTGGATACGGCTTAATCATGTCTGCCTCTTATTCGGCTGTAAGATCGACATTGGTTTCCAAGTAGAAATATTGTTTAAATGGAATGCATCATAATTTATTGGCTAATTAACACCTGTTACTTAAAACAAAATTACCTGTTCATTAATTTTTCCGAAATTTGAGAGAATTCTGAAGAAATAATGAACTGCGCGCGAGAAAAATTACGTAACCATAAAGGAACGTATGGATCTGCAGCCACCTTTCAATAAATACTGTCGGGACAGCGTCTCGTAAGGATATTTTGTAAATTCCCTATTAGCATAGCAACCCAGTTTGACTAGAACTTCCGAGCGAGCTGGTCGTGTGGTAACGTTTGCGCAGCCGTGAGGTTACATTGCGCAGATAGTGGATTCGAACCCCACTGTCGGCAGCCGGAAAATGGTTTTCCGTGGTTCCCATGTCCACACCAAGCAAATGCTGGGGCTGCACCTTAATTAAGGCCATGGTCACTTACTTCTCACTCATATTCCTTTCCTATCTCATCTTCGCCGTAATACCTTTGCGTGTCGTTGCGACGTAAAGCAAATTTAAAGAAAAAGTTTAGAATTGTGTGAAATCGTAATAGTCCTTCGAAATGCATACATTCAAATACACACACAGACACATATACATACGTGCATGCTTCTCACCTGGGACGTAATAGCCTGTTAACATCGTTACTGATTTCCCACCAGCGCGGCAAAGGTTCGAATCTTGGCCAATGCACATGGGGTTTTTCAAATGGCATGTCTCATCCCTGTGATCTCTATTTCTAGTCCTATAATTTTGAAATATTGAATAAGTAGTTTCCTATAGATCCATTTATTTATTTATTTATTTATTTATTTATTTATTTATTTATTTATTTATTTATTTATTTATCTATTTGTTTGTTTGTTTGTTTGTTTATTTATTTATTTATTTATTTATTTATTTATTTATTTATTTATTTATTTATTTATTATTGGATCTGCTAGTCCCCCAGTTAATTTATACTCCTCTATTAGTTTAAATTTAATACGTTAATGTGCGGTAATCCCAGTTTATTAAATAATGAACGTCGTTTGTTATGTATTTAACGTCCCGTCAATAGTGCTCTGAAAGGATCGATAAATGTACGATTGAATCAACGTATACCTACTGTATGTCATCCTTCTGTGGACTCTTAAATGCCAATCGAGGGCGTTGATGATATTCGACCCCATAACCGGCAGTTATTAGAAGAGAGTGTCTAACCAACTACAATACACAGCCTAAACAACACACGAATATATTAATAATATACATAAAACACAAGTTCTCGTCTCTTAAGTGATGGAACACATTGACACGCGCTTGCTTGCAGATGACTCATGTTACCAGATAAACTAATAATATAAACATTGTATTGGCCAATATCGTCCATGTCCTTCAGGACCCTGCGAATTGAGGCACCCTGTGTGAGTGGGAGCTATGCCACACAAACTTGAAATTCAGAAAAAATATTGGTTGAATTGTGTTGTTTGAATAATGAAGATGATTTCTTTTCCTTTTTATTTGCCGGGCTGAGTGGCTCAGACGGTTAAGGCGCTGACCTTCTAAACCCAACTTGGCAGGTTCGATCCTGGCTCAGTCCGGTGTTATTTGAAGGTGCTCAAATACGACAGCACCGTGTCGGTAGATTTACTGGCACGTAAAAGAACTCCTGCGGGACCTTAAAAAGTAGTTAGTGGGACGTAAAGCAAATAACATTATTATTATTATTATTATTATTATTATTATTATTATTATTATTATTATTATTATTATTATTATTATTTACCTTTATAAGCGTGAATGTAACATACTACTGCTTGTAGAGGAATGTTCAACTCATGGCTGAGTGGTCAGTGTTTTGGCCTTTGGTTCTCTAGGCTAAGGCTTTAATTCCCGGCCAGCTCAATGGAGTTTAACCGTAAAAGGTTAATTCCCTTGGCTGGAAGTCTGGTTACTTGTGTTGTTCCCAACATTCCTCCTGAAAATCACACACCACACACAATACTATACTTCACCACAATAAACGCAGTTTCGCACATTCGGCAGATACCGCCCTCCTTCCCTAAGGGAGGCCTATACCAGGCTAGCAATAGCCCCACGAACAGACAGACAGACAGACAGACAGACAGACAGACAGACAGACAGACAGACAGACAGACAGACAGACAGACAGACAGACAGACAGACAGACACCAAAGGGAAAAGTTATAATCATGTTTTCTTGGTGTTCAGTTGCATTAGGTGGGATTAATTTTCAAGCCGAGCGAAATATTATGCATCTTCTGAATTTTTCGTTTTACGGATCCTTCAAATAACTATTCATCTCATTACTAAAAATGTTTCATGTTTCAAAAACAACTGTCTTCTGCAGGTCAACGTAGATGTTCCACCTGTTGTTTAGGTGATGAAGTGCATAATGCGGCTGGCGGCGAAGTTGTCCTAGTTCTCGCACGATTATCTTAACGACGATCTATATGCCTCCGATTAGCAGACGACTGTAATCTCCACCGGTATTCCGGAAATAAACCTCAGAATGGCAGCTTGACGCATCCCTCGCCTTCTATCCCACGAAAAACTACGAGCTGACAGGAATGATGGCAAAAAATGGCATTACGATACTTACCGTGCTTCCCTGCTGGCAAATAGACTGAGACGTTGCTGTGGCAACCGCTAGATTCCCTGTATGCCTGCGAGGGTGTCCGTCACTGGCTGTAGCGCATGATACCTGTTGAAAATATTAATTTCCACCGTCATTTGAAGAGTAAGCGAAATTCTATATATAACAAGAAAGATTTAGAATACAGGAGTGATTCACATATAGTGTACAAGATTTTACATATAATGAACTAAATAAGAGAAAATGAAAAATCTGGTCTTCGCATAAACCCCAGTCTTTTCAGTGAGTTTTAAATCATGCACATATCCAAACCTGTTCCTGGTGGAGTAAACTCTAAATATGGAGCTTGGTGGAGATCTATTCAGCCGTTTACCCGTGATGGTAGAACAAAGAAACGAAAGCTAAAATTTCTTATAGTATCTTTATCAAAATATGGCAACATAAATTTACGATAGCGGAGCCCGTACAAATTAATTTATAAGAAAAGGGAAAATGTGATTTTTAATTTGTATCAAGATATTACTTCAGGGAGATGCGGTTTACAGATAAATATTAACAGAATAATAATATTGTGTGGTGACTTTTCCCAATACTGTGTGACTAGTAAGTGCAGCAGAACTCCAGTTATCCGGAGTAACTATGGAATGGCATGTTCCGAGTATGCAGAAATATGGTTAACTGGATCAGACCTGAACATTAGCCTAGTAACATGTTGCTGTATTGTGAAAAATTAGTGAACTACTACGTGTATAAGAGAGAAAAAGTTTCAAATATCACACACAAAAGTATTTCTAAATACAGCATGCAATGAAACATTAAAAATAACCCTTCATCTTGAACCACAGAAAATAAATTTACTTAGCAATGCACACTCTAAAACATATTTTTTATTTAAACATATCGAGCGAAGATAGTTTTTTTAGTCTCTTGCGTGCAGTCAGGATTCGCCGGCGCTTGACAGGAAGAAGCCGTGCGGACATGCATTGAATTTGTCGTCCCATCCACTTTAAAGCTGTTTCATAACGGAGTAAAGGCTTCCCGTTCATTTTCAGTCATATTATCTACATCACTGTCCACTTCTGGGGATATTTCCATTACACTTAGCACAATTTCATCATCGCCTAAAACCTAAAAGTCGATCCGGATTTTTGGCGATCGTATAATTGGAGTTCCACTGTATTATTAGATAAACGTTAACTCAACTCTGTAGAAACTTTCTATAATAGTCGTCTTCAACAATTTTGATTCTATTTCTTTAGTGTATAGTTGTAAACAATATGGTTCCTATCAGCATACTATGAACTGGCAAACATTTTGTATGTTGCAAATCCGCTATAAACATTCATTACAGGCACATTCATAAGAAATGGTACTTTAAATGCATATCCTTCTAATGCATGTTTATGGTGCATTACACTCGAAATATTCATTTAACCTTCATCCGCTGCGTGGCCTCGCATCACTTTCGCGCCGGCGCAGACGTCAACTTGGCAGGCCATTTTCATTAAATTTTCTCTATTTCATCCGCTCAGCTTCAAAATAATCAAGACTGCGATTCTGACAGAACTTCACAACCACAGTTTTGACAACAAACGTTTATTAAATAATTCACAGAAATATTTATTACGTACGCTTCATAACGAATATATTTCTTCTTATCTTTTCATGAGTAAAATGATAACATACTTTCAGTACTTCAGGTTTATTTTTCGTTACTATTTCACCCAAAAAATAGTTTTTATAGAAAAACATATATAAAATAAAAACTGGTTTTAGTCTATGTGTTCATATCTTTTTCTTCCTTCCCCAGTTTCTCCAACATTCGACTAATATCTTCAGCTTCGCTGTACCGTTGAGCCCTGAACAAAAGAGTAGGTAACTAGGTCGTTATACTCATCGTTAATATTTCCTGTCACAAAAGGTAACATTTAAACGAGAAAAATGAACAAAAAACTTTTATACCACATTAGTTTACAGAAGGATGAATATAATTCCGAAATTCTGGAAAAATAAGTAACTATTTACTTACATCTTCTGATGAGAGTCGGAAAAATAATTGTCGCTTCCGCTCGCAAGACGGCCGCTTGGCCGTCACCGTCAGCTTTCGGACTGTCCTGAGATGGTAAGGATGGGTGGTCGGGTTTAAATTAAACTCCTGCTAACGACGAGATGACTAACTCAGGCCCATCCTAGGCCTTTCTCAACTCTCTGGCGAGAAATGTGCGACATAATACAACAGTGCGGCCAATCTGCCGTCTGCGCGAGCGGATGAAAGTTAAATCTCTTTCTTGGTGTTTTCAGAGTCCAGTGTTTGTATGGAGTTTAGGTTTTGATTAATACTGTGGTATTCTGAGGTAATAAAATGCAGTAAAGCCATTATTTGTGTATATATTTGATGTCCTTCGGGATATAGCTGTATGTCCAGAAGAAGAAGTACCACATAAAGATGGTTAGTCATGGGAGAGCTCTTATTTTTCTATCGATGACCAGGGATGTTTATTTTGTAAACTTGCAGGTTTTGCCCCTCTTTAGTGTCCGAAAATGTGTTCTTAAGTATGTCATATCTGGAGTTCGCTCTACTTCTAAAGCCGTTATTTTCCTAACAGATTAGGTACTGCCAGTGAGAGAAACATAACTCTTGCAGATATCACTGTCCAACTGCTGGAAAATCCTGAAGTCTGATTTTACTGTTGGTATTACTTTAAATAAATCCTGATATCAAGCATGTTTTAAAACATCATAACACTAGTTTGGAGTTTAAGTGACGTGAGTGATTGACATCTTCCTGTCAGTTGCTCCGAAATCAGTTATTAGTCTGAAGATATGTACGCCCAAGAACAAAGGAATAATGATGTTCAATGTAGACACAGAAAACTTGCGTTATAAACGCATCTAGCAATGTTTTCTGTCATTGAGTTGGAATAATATAAAACCAGTTTATGTCGTATTTTTTTATATGTGTGTATGTTTGTTTGACGCTCACCAACAAGGACAGCATTCATGCCATAGCTCCCTCATGGAAATGTTCTAAAAAATGAATGTCTTGTATTATGACAGCAGAACTTGGGTCACATGGTTGAAACTCTCAACGATAATCCTCAGAATATGATTTACTTGGAGTGCATACTATTTTATATGTATAGTCGTATATCAATGTGCTGTTCTCAGTTTCGTAATTTCCCCAACACTTTATAGGTTTTAGTTTATAAATCGAAAAGATTAAGTTACAAGATGAACTAATACTGATTGTTAAACTGATGGACCTACATAGCAATATTATTGTTTACAGTATACGCCCTCTGAGAAAATAAGGTCGTTTATGGATGTATTACCGTTTCCAGAGAAAAGCTATGAAAATGTGACGAATAACTGTATTGCGTTTTACTACTAAGTCACATTTTTTATTTTATTTTTTAAATGACTGAACCAATGTTCCCTTTATGAAGTGTGTACATATATCTTGTGGATTTTCCAGTTTGTAACATGATATGCAACTCTTCTTTGCTCCTAATGATTTTTGTCAATGATTTCAGATTTTTCTTAAGGAGAGGCATAAGATTGTCACGAATTATATTCCATGGGAATATAATAGAATTAAGTTTTTTGCTAGTGGCTTTACGTCGCACCGACACAGAGAGGTCTTATGGCGACGATGGGATAGGGAAGGCCAAGGAGTGGGAAGGGGGCGGCCGTGGTCTTAATTAAGGTACAGCCCCAGCATTTGCTCATGGAATAATTAGTAAATGCAATCATATCTAGCCAAGTTAACTCGTTATATAATGCACGAATATATAAATTGATAGATTGCCAGTTTACTACAAGATTACTAGATTACTTTTTAAGGCTTGGACTCATTGATTATGATATTTTTAGGATTAAGTATATAGTTTCAACTTGTTGATTTGATTTGAGATGGATGTATTTTACATTACAAATATTCTAACCTTCTCATTTAATATCACTGAAAGGAATGTCCCTTAATGTAAATTCTCCGATAGTATTAATACGAATTTGGACCAAACCATCAGCCCCACTACGTTAGCCACATTCACACAGCACTCAGAATCACTTTATATGCCACTCCGACTTCGCTCACTGATCATTACAAAAGTTTACACGAATCCTCACCACGAAGTCTAAAAAAAATAAAGATAGTTCCGGGACTGTTCATTAGACGCCAGCGTGAAAGCGTGCTCTTCAATGAAGCCTCTGTTGGGCTGTTGAGTGTTTGTAGGGGAGAAATCTGGAGTGGTTAAAGTTATCAACGAGGTTTTGTTCTTTGCCTGTCCATTATCAGTCCATTATTTCCTAACTGCAGAAGTACGTCATATCGCGCTACCAACAAATACACGTAAATAAACGCCTGGACATTGTTCTCGCTGGATGATATATATTTATATTTCCATTTTTCTGATCTAAATATTTCATAAGTTTTGAACATTAGAGGCATTCAATCACTTAAAATATGCAGAATAGTGTTAAATAAGTAAATTCGTGTCTCCTCCCTTCAGGCACATTCCCAAAGAAGGTGAGCTGCAATTACCATTTTAACCACAAACCAGCTCTCCTGCCATTCATAAATTTGCGATTACCCGGGCCTCTGAGGATGGAAACTAATAATACTCACCGTTACACTACGGAGGAGGACTCTAGTAAATAATTCTTGATTTTTGAAGAACATAAATTACACACTTAACTCGTGTGTTATCATTAGAAGAAATGATATTCGCAAACACTAAAAAATCACTGAATAACGTGCAACTGTCCATTTTTGAGAAAATACTACATGATGAGGAATGAGATACTCCTTTTTAATGTCAAAAAGTGAGTATTTGACGGCATAACACCTAATGTGTGTATGGAGTACTCAGCAGTGAAATAATCCATAGAAATGAATTAGTTTAGGATGACTAGACGTCCAATTGTTTAGAGGACTGTACCTTTTCCTTCGTCACGTTTCCTGTGTTCCCGAATAATTTTTAACCGGACGCCAAGTCTCGTTTTTCTGAGCTTGGCAATAAACTGATCTTTTTCTTCACTTCATTTTATTTGTTTTTGTGTCATTTTGGTCTCACTCGTATGACTATACTTTCTTCCTGTGGTCTAGACGGGGCTCGAACATTTAAGGGAACGGAATCATGGAGATAAGGAAATTGTTTTTGGTTTCCACTAGCTCTCACATTCCAGGTGGCAACCGCCAGGGAGCAGCTTTAACGCTTGCTGTGGCGAGCTTGCTCCCTCGCGTTCCGTTGTTTGTTGTTCGCATTGTTCAAGATAGGTCCTACACGTGCGTATTAATATGGCAAAATAATTGTACTTTCTCCAAAACACTGAAAGAAGAGCTTCCATTCTTTAAAGAAAACAGACCAGCTAAAAAAGTAGTGTATACTTTGTCATTCCGTATTTTCCATTGAATATGGAGATCGTGCCAATATTACACGGCACATTGTGAAAATAACGCGCTGCGCTGCCACATGGATGAAATGGCGCCAAGTTACTGGGATCCTGTGTGATTAGAAAATTCCATTGCATAGAAAATCTGAAGTCTACCGCACAGTGATTAGACCGGTGGCCCTTTTATGAATCTGAATTCTGGCCTACAATATCGAAGCATGAACAGGCACTTCATGCAGTGGAAATTAAGATGCTGTGGTGTACCAATGGCTTAACCGAATAGACCAAATCAGGAACGATACTGTGCGTAAGAAATTCAAGGTTGCGCCAATCAAAGAAAAATACGATAATATCGTCTGCGATTGTATGAGCATGTACTCCGTTGTAGTAAAACCTCAGTTGAAAAGACTGCCCTTCAACTTAACGTGGAGGTTCGTCGACCTCGAGGGCGACCTCAAATACGCTGGCTGAATAGGGTGAGAGATGACATGCGGGTCACCAAACTCAGCCCTCGGGACGCTATGAATCGATTTAAGTGGAGGAAACATTGCAAGAAGGTAGACCCTACATGAATAAAAAATGCAAACATGATGATGATTGAGAAGAAGACGCACATGTTGGCAGTGTCCGCGAGAACTTCCAGTTGCATAACTTCCTCTGTAAGTACGAATGGACTTCAAACTGAGCAAGATAAACATATCGCTGATGAAGAAGGGCTGATTGTGTTTCATACTGTAAAACACACCATTCTTTCCGTTCGATGGACTGCACAGCTCTTAACATCAGAGAACTATTTGAGTAAAAAATAACGTGTTACAGGACAAAGTGCGAGTCGATTTTACTGGACGTTTTATCGCTATGTGCATTGATTGGAGTGCTGTCAGAACTTAAAAATTCTAAGTATGTGTATGTGATGGTTGATGCATCAAATCACAAGAGCTTAAAATCAGTGCTGATCTAGTTATGTATTTCATTCCTACGAAATGTGTTCAGTGCAAAGTAATCATTGTTCAGAATATTGATGGAGAAACAGAAGAATGGTTAACTACTTATATTGTGGGCATATTAGGAAAAAGTCATGTAGTTGACAAGAACATGGCGTTTTGTACAGAACTGTAACATTAACATTGATGGGCACAAGGTGCGGAGGTATCGGCGTACAAATGTAACGCCACTTTCTGTGATGGGCGTTTCAAATCTTGTACAGTACATGCCCAGCGCCGAGCCGAAAAGAAAGATGTTTTCACCTCAAAAATTCGAAGTAACTCCGGAAGTATAAATTCTTAATGAAACCCTTACACAAAAGTTGTAGGAATTATGATTTTAGATCAAATGTATCATAAAGTTTTACCGTACGGGTTGTGGTAATATAGAGACCTTAACAAATTTAAATTTATTTTACTTACTGCATCAACATCGGACATCGCTGACGTGGAAATGTTGATCAATCGTCATGGTAACGACTTCTCACAATGATGATCGTTGTTGTTATGATTGCGTTTATAAGGTGAAAAGCAACGTCCTCATCACAGAATAGTAATCAGTACGATCAAGACATTGACTGCCAATATGAGAAGCAAAACGTGGAGGAGTTGGAAAAGAAAAACAAAAAGAATAGGAAGGGAGGAAGGAAAAGTTAGCCGTGAATGGAGGTGACTGAAAGTATCCCTTGACCTGGGATCCTCCATATCGCCTAACCGGAAGAAGACTAATAATTTGAATGCCTAGAGTGTCTTACCCCATATCACTGATCAACAACAACATTACATTGACTGTTATTAAACTCACCGGACAAGAATTCAGTTACCCTTGGAGAAATCATTACAAGCATCATTTAAAACCATGTAACTCCGCCTCTGGACTTGACAATCGCCTGGGTGTGGTTAGGAGGTGAGTCCACAAGTTTGTGCAGGAACATCGCATGTAGTTGAAGCCAGTCGCTGAGGATTTTATAGCGCAATTCCATGAAATTGCGGGAATGCTGATGTCGGCGTTTTATCCGCTGTTCCGACATGTCTCACAGATTTTCACCGGGGTTGAAGTCAGGTGATTTTGCAGACCAGTCGAGATGTAATAGGGTGGGGAGTGTGCATAAAACCAGTCACATATTCGTCCAGGCCGATGAAATTTCTTGTTGTCATATTGAAAAGTTGAGGTATCTATAGCATACTCATCATGCGGATGTTGACTGAAAAGACGCGCTTGATCACCCAGAATGTTTAAATAAACATGCTGGTTCATTTTAGTGGTCAACTCAGTGAACGGGCCCAATCCGTAATACGAAAAACCTTCCTTAATAATCAACGACACACCTTCATTTGACTTTCGGTGCACTCGATGGCGTGCGTCATTGGAGTACAGGTAAAAAACGTGATTCGTCAGACCACATTACGTTCCGCCAGTCAGCTACTGTTCACATTCGATGATTTCTAGCCCAATGATGACGCGAGATTTATGTGCCTGTGTGAGCAATGGCCTCTTGCGAGATGACCGACTCCAAATGTTCATTCCATGCAGTTCCCGTCGCAATGTTCTCTCGCTAGCAGGTTGGGCTGAACTTCATTCACTGACTGCAGCAATTCCTGTCGGGTTTGGAAGCGATTTTGAATCACAAGCCGTGAAGCGATTCTCCGGTCCCTTTCTGTCAGGATCTTGTTCCGACCACAATTCTGACGTCGTGTTTTGCGGCTACGTGTAGTACACCACTGCTTGAAGACACGTTGAACAGTCCGCTGCGAAACACCAACAAATCCAGCTAGTTCACGCACCGTATGGCCATGGGCATGGCCAAATACGATTGCCCCTTTTTGCCTCTCTGTCACATCCTTACATCTACCCATGTTGACGTATACTGTCCACTTGAAACATCAATGTATCACTGATCGCTACTGCCTTATGCTCACGTAGAGGCATTGCGCGAGCGGTTGAACCCCGGACTCGTTCATGCGCGATCTGTGCAGGCTTAACGAGCCATCTGTGCGTGTGCAATAGAGTTTTTTTCCGGTGAGCTTAATTTAGATGCGCATCGTCTCTTCTACTCTGCCTTTTCAGCTCCTACTCACCACTACAAGGCGGCATTACTACTGGCAAAGACTAATCCGTCAACGAATGGTGTAAACTATTTAATCTGACAATATCATTCAACTGCATTATGATATTTGTGAAATGAACGCAGAACCTGTAGAGTAAACGTTGACTGAAAAGGGAAATCTTCTTACACTTCGTTGAATGTTCTGTACTTGCGTAATGAACGTGGTATTGGCTAACGTTCTATTTCGATAAAGGTTTTGTTTGTTGGTAAATATTCAATTTGAATTTTGATTCTTAAGTGTGTGATCATGGCTGTGTTCTGACTTACCAATCCTTTTAAACCTTTCCCAGTTTTCTGTAATCTTTCTATGCAAATTGATGACAGGATTCATGTAAGAATAATGTGTAATCTTTCATTTTGAACTTCCCCTTAGCTACTGGAATAATTTAATCGGAAAATTTGCAAATTCCAATCACTTATTGAGAGAAATGATACACTTGTGGGTATCAGGTAACTGAGTGTCTGTGCAGCAACACACGAGTGAAGCTACCAATTTCTCACCAATACGGCCGCGGATCGATTATTCCGAAAAATTTGAACTTGCTAGCCTACACAAATCAAACCGCGTATAGAAAGAATATGCAGCTAATAAACAGCCATGTACATTAACATGCTGTACATGTTTTCCAGAGTTGCATAGGTGAACAAACATGTAATAAACGGCGAAATTCTCTGATATGAGAAGTAGCGGACTCAGTCGAGAAAGTCAACTTGTCCTTTCTTTCGAGATAGGAAGGAAGTGGCTATGATCTTAACACAGCAGATTTACCTGATGGAAACGCTTGTGCGCGTACAGAAAGCAAATATCCTCTGTGAAATATTATGTTCGCTTAATTTTGCCATTAAGCACACATGAAAAAAATGATAATCCACAGCCTGTTCCCAGTCATTTGAACGGGTCAGGAATGGAATTAATGAAGCCCCCATCCAGCGGCGAGGATAGGAACTGTGCCGGCTGCCGAAGCCTGTCGCACTCCCCTGGGGAAATGATTAATGACTGACAGATGGAATGACATTGGAGAGTGTTGCTGGAATGAAAGATAACAGGAAAAACCGGAGTACCCGGAGAAAACCTGTCCCGTCTTCATTTTGTCCAGCACAAATCTCACACGGAGTGAACTGAACTTGAACCGCGGAACACAGCGGTGAGAAGCTGGCACGCTGCCGCCTGAGCCGCGGAGGTTTGTGTAACATAATGTAGTCAGAAAAAGGTATAGGCATGATTACATTGTTAGGTTTATTTTGCTATGCACTTAACTTAGTAAGATATAATATGAGAAATATACTGGTACCGGTCCTGTGGAGGTATTAACAATTGTGTCACATGTCTACCAAGCATCCGCAATATAACGGTACGCTACTTTAGAAATAAAATTCTAGATGATAATGGCAAATACACGCAACTTGCTAACGACTACGGTCCTCTTAGCTGAGTCTAGTCCTTTGAACGTTGCACATAACTTTTAGTATTAAGGCACGTTACTTAGGCCTACTACTTGTAAAATAAGGTAATGCTGGGAATCTATTTCGTAGACGTAGGAAAGTGCTAGGAATCGAATTAAGTTGAGCAGGGAGATCTTATTGTCTACAATTCTCGCGCCGGCCCTGCGGTATAGGGGTGGCTTACGTGCCTCTACTCGGAGGCCCCGGGTTGGATTCCTGGCCAGGTCAGGTTTTTTTACCTGGATCTGAGGGCTGATTCGAGGCCCACAAAACCTACGTGATTACAATTGACTATTAATCTGACGGTGAGACGGCGGCCTCGCTCTAAGAAGCCAAGAATAACGGCCGAGAGGATTCGCCGCGCTGACCACATGACACCTAATAACCTGCAGGCCTTCGGAATGAGCAGTGATCGCTTGGTAGCCCATGGCCATTCGGAGCTGTTGTGCCATGGGGTTTAAGTCTGTTTTGTCTACAGTTCTCTGTCATTGCATACTTACCTCTACCTTAGGAATGCCGGTTGGCGACTACTGTCTGAATTATTTTCGCGAACTCTTGTTTTGTTCTAACCTGTAGTGCCAGATGGGCAGCGAAGGTTTATTTACATTACTTGATCACAAAATCTTCTGTTGGAACGTCAGACATATTTACCTGATAAGAGTAAAATAAGATAACGTGTGGTCAGCGTAACGAATCTTCTTGATTATTACAGTTCTCTGTACTGAACAGTAATATGCTCAATGTATTTAATTTAGCGTATGCGAGCGTGCGGAAGAATGCATTATGAATGTTTTGACAGCGTTATATATTTTACGTTAAAACATACGAGACTGACGGCTGCATTTCTCTAGGTACATTGAGATGATGATGACCAGTAGCTAAGTGCGCAGTCTAGCCGAGGATTAAAGCAACCTTGAGATAAACGTCTCGTCAGCCAATGGGATAGGATAATATTAGGAATATAATGGAAGCGGTCATGTCCTTAAGGCACAACCACAGCATTCACCTGGCGATCACGTGAGATTCATTATCGTAATAATCTGATACGGTAGAATACAGTAATATCTACAGTATCCTCTGCATGTCATAACTATTGACTAACAGGAGGGTGAACATTCACGCACTGGGTCATTTTAAAACAAGTGACTAATGACTGCACTTCTTATTCAAACAGTTGTGTACACTCAGATGATGATTACAAGTTGCTAAGAATGCTGTGGTCTAGCCAAGGATTGATGCTGTATTGCAACTCGCCACCTCTGGGCATATGGAAACACACGTCAGCATTTACAGCTAAGAACTTCCGTTACCGAAAATTAATGTAGCGGAAAAATTCTTCGATGCCTGTGACAATCTAAGTGAAACCCACAACATCTCTCTTACAAATTAAAATTATTATTATTATTATTACTATTAATCTCTATACATACTATGCATGCGATGAAGACCGTTGATTTTTAAACCGCTAAAAGGAGTAAAGATTTAAGGTTGGTTAACTGTGCACACTCATCCTGACGAGTGTGTTTTCCATCCTTTAAATTCCTCGAGTGATAGCTGAGAGGATACATTAACTCATGGTTTACTACTCGTTAAAGAAAGCTGGCTTGTTATAAGAGCTTGCGGCTCGTTCTGTGCTATACACACAATCGTCACCCCGTCCGTTAGCTAACTTAATCTGCCGGTTAACTTCAGCAACTACATCCGGTTACATTACATTATGCTATGGAAATCTATGGATTAACATCAGAACTATCGCTGACTAGGATTTGAACTGTACGGTTAATTCGTCAAGCTCTAGGAAGTGTTCTTTCTTTTTTCTTAAAACACATCACACTAATAAGTACTACGCAAACACACAATAGTGTATAAGATACATCTCTCTACATAGAGTTTGTGTCAGGAAAGTCATCCGGTCATAAAACTGACTATGAAACGACACTTGAGTTGTGATTTCTGTGAAGAAAAGAAGGGTTGTTCTTGATTAAGTCGTTAGTTCTCAGTACTGTCGTGTGCTCATCAGCCTTCAGCATTCTTCTATAACAGAACATTCCATTTTTTTTCCATCTTTCTATCTTGAGAACCTCTTTAAGGAAATGCTCTAGGGTATGTTAATCAAATAAGCAATAATGATGTATCAATATGAAAGTGACTGAGGTATGAGCGATGATATTAATGTCTTTTCTAATGCAGTCAGCCCCTGTTATAAATGGTCTGAAAATGTCGCTCAAAGGTTCGATTGGTGCATGCAATTCAGTGGGCTTGAAAGACTGAAATGTAACAGCAACTGCTAGCTCAGTGAGGAAAGCAACGCGTAACTACCCCGCACCTCATACCCCTAGCATGCCTCTTCATAGATGCCTAAGCCGTCTCCGATAGCTGATTGTGGAGCTGTTGAGGATCAAATTAGCCTTTGGTCCGAATACTCCACATACATCGTACATAGCTTTATTAAAATATACGGTTTACGGTTATTTATCATTGGATTTCATCCATCCAATTTTTTTACTCCGATGATTGTAATGTCCCATTAACTACATGTCCCTATGTCTAATAGTATCTTACTATGTGAAGGTAGCATTTCCTAGGCGTGTTCTACATCTAAAGCAGCGTATATTGATGGAAACCCATGTGGTAAATACGTAGTGAAATGCTGCGACATACATAGTAAGCTTTTATTTTCATAATAAGCAGTAATAACTTTACTCACTGGTACAGCGTTAGACACGATATGGGATTCGCGCTTACAAATTCCTCTCACACTTTTGTTATCAGGATAACTCATTGTGTTGTCTCTACTTTCTTCTCCATGATCTTCGTTGTAGAAGCACACTCTAATGGTAATGTAGAAATATTCTTATTTATAGTTTAGTAACTGTATTCGTTAGAGGATAATAGGGGTACAGCAGACACCTGAATAATGACGTAATAAACTGTAGTGCTGGCTGGAAAATTTTCCGTTTTTCAAATTCTAGACGAATATCAAATGGGAATTCCTTTATTGACACTTCTTGGTAAGAGCAATTCATAAGTTCAATCGGTGCTTGATATTTTTAGTTCTTCAGATAAAAGGACAAGACGATGTTCTTTCTGATAACACGATGACTGAAATCTACAAAACGTGCCATGCAGCATCCAGACTCTAATTTTCTCAAAATTAATGGCCACATAATTTCGTTAAGATACAGTCTACTGTTTCTTAATTTGCAGTGTTAATACTGAGAGGTATTATTCTCATGTTTGAATGTACGATTAGTATTTTCAGTGAAGTGTGACGATTTTATAGTCGGTAGCACAGGATACTCATGCAGCTCGCAACTTGGAAAGTGTGTAGGTAATGGTGTATCATCTTCTAAAATTTTGAGGAATCAAATCTTTTCTCGATCAGATATCACTTGAGGTATGATCTACAAGATACGTTGAAGTGTGGTAAGTGTGATTTATTAGTCTATAGGTACTGCTACTGCTTTAAGGAAATTATAATTACCACGTTCGCGGATCAGAATTAGTTCTTGTTTTGGGTACCCTATAATACATCTGTAGTTTTCAATGAAGTAAAGAATGTGTTTCAATAACAACATGCCTGTAAACGTACAATCCTCATTAATCACCCAGTTGTTTGCAGCCTTCTGACACCATTTTGCCATCCGCAAGAGATGACTTTCTTTATTACTGTAATTAAGTAGTGTTTCATTGCTATTGTGATACCAACATTCTTCGTCGTGTCTACTTCTACCCTGTTCACTTCGCAGCACATCTTGGAAAAGAGGAAGGCACGACCGTGGTTGCTTAATTGTGATGTGCTTGGACCATTTCCACATGCCTTATCTACTCTTCTGTATATATGAAGTATACCTGAGGTAGGGTGTATACATATTGCTGGTTGATAATGCAAATTTCATCATTGTTGTTGAGTCCAAACGTGAAAGATTGATAGGAACGAAGCTCATTTCGTACTACACCTCCTTTAGATCTACCAAACTCATAATGTCTAGCATCTTCTCCATGTTTTAGTAGAGTGTAACCTAAGTCTTGCAGAATCTATACATGCATATCTGTTGATTTGACGACTCCTCGCAAACATGTTAGGTGTTTTATCGATGTAATCCTTGTTTGTAATGCAGATTTTTTTATACTGGTGTAAGATTATGTTTGTAAGCCTCGTGCGTGTGGTAATCTAAATCAAAGAGCTGATTGTGATTATCAACAAGCCTGCAGTTAATGTCTCTGATGTATATAACAGTGGCAGGATGATAGAGCACTTATGACAGTTTCTTACGTGTGCTATAGCCACCTTCTTCTATAATGATAAAGCCATGCAGGGCTTGTGAAGATTGCTGATTGCTGTACAAGTCTGTAGTGATAATAGAGGTGATTTTGTGTGATCATGGTCGAAGAGTGTTATAGTTTTGTCAGACTCTTGACGTATGTTTGGTGTTTGTTTCCTTAGAGAATATCTGAGCAACATTGCAGTGCAATTAGTTTGTGATTCAAAGTCGATCTTGAAAGACGATTCAATAACGTATTATGTGTGATATTGCTTACCGTAAAAGAGAATTTGTAATTATTTTAATAATGTTATTGTTTTTACGTCCCAGTAACTACTTCTGAGATTTTCGAAGACGCCGAGGTGCCGCGGTTTAATCCCACAGGAGCTATTGTACGTGCCAGTAAATATGCCGACACGAGGCTGACGTATTTGAGCGCCTTCGAATACCACCGGACTGAGCCAGGATCGAACCTGCCAAGCTAGGGTCAGAAGGTCAGCGCCTCAAACTTCTGAGCCACTCTGCCCGGCTAATTATTATTATTATTATTATTATTATTATTATTATTATTATTATTATTATTATTATTATTATTATTATTATTATTATTATTATTATTATTATTATTATAGTAAAACTCTCATCACCAAACTGTTCAATCGACGCAGTCCCAGTGTGTTCATGAATAGTGTCTGCCGTACAAGTGTCTGACATTAGGATCAGCGCATATTCATCGTAATAGAACATTTTTATTCCCTGCCGCACGTTAGAAATTTTATTATAGCTTTTAAACGATTCGATCCTGACTCAGTGCGGTGCTATTTGAAATTGCTCACATACGTCAGCCTCGTTGCGGTGGATTTATTGTCAAGCAAAATAACTCCTACGAGACAATATTCTGGCACCTAGATGTCTCCGAAAACCGTAAAATTAGTTAGTGGGATATAAAACTAATAACATTATTATTTGTTATTGATATTTTGCTCCACTTTGCCTGATAATCAGTCCTGCTATTGAAACTACATACCAAACAAATTTATCTATGTCATAAACACTTTAATTCGACCATATATCATGTAAATTAGTTAGAAAAATATATTCATAAACGACGAATTGTAAGCTAAAGGAATATCACAAAGTGGTGTCCTGGTTCCATGGTCATTTGCTATTTTTTAATCCGACCTAGATCGGATATTTAGTCCTGCCATCCGAGTACTCCATTACGCCGATTATGTTTCTCTATACACCTCATCATGTAGCTTGACAGTGAGACTACAGCGAATAGCAGGCAGTGCCGCAAAACTTCTTGGCGAATTGACTAAAATAGAACATCCTACATTTACAGTTCAAATGTACCCATATTTACACCTTGTACGCTTTTCTGTGCGTCTTCTAGCAGTGCATTTGAACAGCAAGAGACTTGGAGTGCTTATGCACGTTATATCCTCATCCGGACTTGGCGTGCACCGATCATAAGATACCTCTACAACTCAGACGAAATTTTCTGGCAACGAAATTTATATTTGAGTGGCTAAACTTGGAAAATCATCCATTAATAATTTTTCTGCAGCGACTCATTAGCCAGTAGTGTGAATGGAGTCACACGTCACGAAAATTATGGCTCTTCCTAGAATATTTCTAAGATGTGAAATACTGTACGTCTCTGACTGTAAAAACCAACGATTCCATCTCACTAATTTATATTTTACTGCTCGGTGTGTAAGTCTCCTATTTTTCTTTTCCTTGCTATCATTAACAAGAATAAAACGTAAATCAGAATGTTACGAAACCTATTAACTCCATATGGTCCGATCACTTTAACATGTTCAGTGCTGGTTTAAAATTCGACAACTCTGTCGGTCTTGCATGTTTTTGCACACACACTCAGGAATATGTATTTTTCTCCATGCTCAGCGATGCGTCCATTTTCACAGCAGAAGCTTTGGCCATACGAAAGCAGTGTATTGCTATCGATGCAAAAGGTTTCGTAAGATTCAAATAATCTCTGAATCACAATGTGCAATAATGATATTATGACACCCGGAGAGAAGTTCTCTAAATAACATATATTATTTCTTTGAGATCCTAAGACAGTGTTTGCTCCAGAATACATTAGGATGCAGCGTTGCCTTTTAATGAATCAAAGAAAATACAGGGTTCTTATATTGATATCGTTGACTAAACATCGGACACACAACGGACCATTCCTAGCGTTATGCATCCCCTGCATCTACTCTACCCACGAAACAAACAACCTTGTAGAATGTATACAAATAAAACCATTGGAGATATTACGAAACTTTCCAGATTTACCTAGGTGACCAAGGTATACAGATATATCGGACACTAATGCGGTGTATCATAGACCATGGAAGTATATTATGGAGTGACAAATTACCACACATTACCCCCATTACAGGATGTTTAACCATGGCATATTTTCGGTCCACTAAGCAAAATCGGTGTCATCACCACATTCAAAATATGTTCCTGTAGTGAAACATATACCGGGGATGTAAGTCACATCTTCGAATGCTGAAAGAGTGAATAACAGCGACCTGCCTTTCTCTTATGTGTAGCTCGGTATTCCGCTGCCGACTAATTTCAATGATGATGATGATGATGATGATGATGGTTGTTGTTTAAAGGGGCCTAACATCGAGGTCATCGGCCCCTAACGACTAATTTCAAGCACATTAGGAAATGGCCTCATTTTTCAAGAAAAACTAAATTAAAACATAAAATATTGAAAAATACATGTGCAATGAAGATTGTGAATAATTTATTGAAACTTATTGTTATTATTATTATTATTATTATTATTATTATTATTATTATTAAATTATTATTATTATTCATTTCCTTGTGAATATGAGCCATCTTTCGGCACAAAATAATTTTAGTTGCTTTACGTCGCACCGACACAGATGGGTCTTATGGCGACGGTTGGACAGGAAAGGGCTAGGGGTGGGAAGGAAGCGGGCGTGGCCTTAATTAAGGTACAGCCCCAGCATTTGCCTTGTGTGAAAATGGGAAACCACGGAAAACGATTTTCAGGGCTGCCGACAGTGGGGTTCGAAACTACTATCTCCCGAATACTGAATACTGGCCGCACTTAAGCGACTGCAGCTATCGAGCTCGGTGAAATAATTTTAGGAAAGCTAATGCACTGATACTTCGATGCTGGAATATTGATGAGGTCTTAAAAGTGAACGTTAATAATTGTTAGCTGTTGAAGCACATACATTTGGAAGTATGTACTGAATTTCTGAACTCATTACTCAATGGGGCAAGTGCCTAACTGCTGGAGTTTCATACATTTAACAATTGTGTGAACTGCATGTCTCTATGTTCATTAATTCAAAGTACGCATGAGTTTTCATGACATACTTGCATAGAATTTTTCCTAATTTCATCGTAGTTTCCCTTGTGGTTTTAAAGCTATATATTATTGAAAATATAGTCAAAACTAAATTTTTGAATTGCTCCTTTTTATCTCTTACAATGCATCGCATCGTCATATGCACTGGTAAAGTAAGACTACGTTCAGAATACTTGAAATCTGATGCTCAAACATACAAAATAATAATAGTGAGGTATATATATCATTATAGACTTATATCTTTCTGCGATCAGTCTGTGTCGAAATAATAATAATAATAATAATAATAATAATAATAATAATAATAATAATAATAATAATAATAATAATAATAATAATAATGGTTAAGCCTCTTGGAAGACCAGCTGTTAGAAAGGAATACGCTTAGAAACACACTGAAGAATTTGGAAGGTGTTCAAGCCACAGGAAGAACTAGGAAGACCGGAAGAGCCTGGACAGATGAACAACGGAAGCAGGCCACCGAACGCATGAAGGAGTATTGGACACAGAGAAAACTCCGCACGAAGAGAAAGAAATGAAGTTGTAGCGTGATCCTTAGTGGTCCATTGGCTTGTAGAAAACTAATAATAATAATAATAATAATAATAATAATAATAATAATAATAATAATAATTGTACCGGGCGGTACACCTCCACGCCGCTAATTTAAAATTTGCGCCTGTTGAAACTCCTCTGCTGGAGGAAGTCTAAACTTTATCTACGCTATTAATTCTCTACTTTCTCAGAAGATGTCACCACGTGGAAAATTTTGAGTTTTCGAACTGTGTCATTTTTTGATGTGTTTTTGTTTCACTTGAAGTAAGAAGTATGAACTTTCTCTTCTAGAGGACACTACTGAAGATCAACAATAGTGCACCCTAGTGCGAAGTCAAAGAACTATTTTGCTGGAGAAATTTTTATTTCAAATGTTTGTCTTTGCTAATTTTTTTTTTCAGTTATTGTTTAAGTTGGCTGTATACCCCTCTCTTTCCCCTTGTTTTGCATTTAACCAATCCCGAATTTCTGTTATTAATTTCTGACCAATCATAGGTATCTTCCCCCAACTTGAATATGTTGCTGTATCCTACCCAATAAAAAGTTTGTGGGAGGGTGTTCTTATTCCCCTAACGCCTAGAACCTTCCGCGAGAGGATATAAACTGCTGATTTTAGGGTCTCCGGGCCACTTCTGTTCCATCTTTCAGTGTATTAAGTACATTGCAGGAGGCGGGAAGCGCCTCTTTCCTCGGAAGCGGTCAACAACAAGGTAATGGCCGATTAATAACTTCTTTCTTTGCTTGCTCAGCAGTTTAACTCTCGGGGCGGGTTCTAAGCGTTCCACCATGTAACCTTTTCCTAAATGTAACTACTCCTTTTATATATTCTCTTTTAAAGCTACATACTGGGATAGAGAGTGCTAACCCTCTCGAGCTCCCACTCATATTGTTTTGAGGTGAACTTATTTTTCTCAACCTATTCTTCGTTAATGTAAAACAAATTGTTCTCTTCTTAAGTCACCTCTTTAGTATGGGATTAGCCCTTGTATTAACGGCCTAGTGCCAAGTAGGTCTTAATCAAAGTGTATTAGGAGTGCAAGATCGCCTCCTCTCAAATTGTTATTTTAGAGGTCATTTAATTAACCTCCTTTGCATTTAATAGACCTCAGTAGATTGGGTATTTTACCCCTGTGTTTATGTCCGTTGAGGACAACTTCAAGGTGGAGTTTGGTGTGGCCTGGGAGAGGCTTAAATTTGAGAGCGAGTGGCTCTTTTGAAAATTGAGTGTTGTATGCCTCGTGGAGGCTTTTCAGTGTAATTTGGAGCTAGGGCTCCTAGGCATGAATGGGGTTTTCTGCCCCTCTGTTGAAACTTGTGTTTGGAGGTAAAACTGCGCTGATTGCCCAAGCATTGTGTTTTTAGGGCTCGAAGCCCAAATCCTGTAAATATTGTAACTACCCTTTGACTTGCTACTTTGTACCTGCCATGCTTGTTATTTCTTTGTTTTTGAAAAGAAAATATAACCTGGTTAAATTTTAATTAATTTTACTTTAGTAGCTTGAGACCCGTTCACCACCCCGCACCTTATTTCACGCATAACTACCACAAAAACACGGTAACAAGTGGTAGCAGAGCGTGGTTGAATGGGTCTCAATTTAGCCCCTTTCGACGGCTAAACATTGTTTTGTTCCGAACTCTAACTATTTTCCCAGTTGCTGGAATCTTTTGAGTTTTTCAAAATTGTTCTGTCACCATGCCCGGCCCTCGCGATGTTCTCCATCTTAACTATTTGCGCAAGGAGGAGTTGATCTATGAATTGACTATTAGAAATGTACAATCTGGTTGCAGTAGACACAAACAAGCTTAGAGAGTCCCTAGATTTGCCTATTTCCATCCCCAATTTGGGAGAGAAAGAAATTGACGACTCTCTTTCCACGATCACGGAGAATATTTCTGGGCTAGCTTCTGTAGTTAGTTTTTTTGATGAAAATAATCAAATTAAGCGTGTGCAAGCTAGGCTGTTTCATTTTTCCAATAGAGTTAACGATCTGTTGTCTCTAAAGTTGAATGACGTTCAGAAGAAGGAAGCTAGTACGCTGCTCGAAAATATGTCTGAATTATCTAGCAAGGTCACTCAATTGTTAACAGGGGAGGTTCCTCCCAAAAGCGATCTACCCACCACAGTGAATGTAGGTAGCGAGGAAGAGCCTCATAAGGGAGAAGTCAATAGGATAACCGTTGCTGCTCAAACTATCTCTGCCCCATTGGACAACGAATCTGAACGCCGTGCATCGTTGAGTAACATCCGTGCGGAATTAACTTCCTTGCCATTGAAACTTTTACCTACTATGTCACCCGGGTTTAGCAGCTTGCCTCACCCATTGGCAATGTTGCTCAGAGGTATCTCTAAGTTTTCGGTTAATACCACCAGTGAAGTAATTTCATTTTTAAGATTTCTGGTTGAATTTCTGGATCATGCCCTTGTGTTTTCTCTTTCTCCATGTCAAATTTTGCAAATTATCTATCCTTATGCAATTGGTATTCTTTCTGACAAAATAGTAAGAGCCATAGCCGAACAGTCATCTATTGAAGCTTTTCATGCACACTTGCTTGCAAATTTTATTCCCGCCCGCGCGAGGTCTTCCCTGATTCAGAAGTACTATTATCGTGTACAGCGATTGGATGAGAACTTGGCTGATTTCATACAAGACATTAAGTTTTATACTAGGGTGTTTGCTCTTCACTTCCCTGAGGATCAAATTGTACAAGCTATTGTGGAAGGTATTTCACCATCTTATAGGTCATACTTGTGTTTCGCGGCGTGCCCGCAAACTTTCTCTGAACTTGAAGCGTTGGCCGTCTCAGCGGAAGGAGTTAGGTACGCCGATTCTTTGCGTGTGGCAAAAGAACCCCCTCCTTCGTTTAGTAATACTCGGCCTCCACCTCGCCGACCAGTCACACCCCGTAAATGTTATGCTTGCGGGTCGCCTGACCATCTTCGCAATCTATGTCCATTGGTCAAAACTAGTAGGGCAAATAATGGAGCTGGTTCAGCACAAGGCTGTTTTAAATGTGGGGCTTTCTCACATATCGCCAAGAATTGCCCAAACTCGAATAGCACCCCCTCCTGCTCAACTTCTGGTGCAAATTCTACCTATGCCAATAATAAAAAGTGACTAGTGGCTTCGGCTGAGTCGACTAATCCATCTTCCCGAGACTCAGCCCCTGGTAAACAGGTTGTAAATTCAGGGAACGAGCAATTTTCAAATTTATCTTTTGAAGGTCCCAAAGAGTGTCTTAGGATTGCGGCGGATTCCCCCGCACCTGTTCCTTTTCTTAAGATTGAGTTAAATAACGAGCCTATAACAGCTCTCTTAGACTCAGGCAGTGTTTGTTCGATTATTTCGGCTGAATGGTATTCTAAATTGAAATCTGTTTGTAAACCACCTGACTATGTCTCATCTCCTGTTCAATATGTTTCGGCTAATTCATCCCCATTAGAAATTCTAGGTTCCTTATTGGTCAAAATTCGTATTTTTAAATTCACTTGGAAAGTTAAATTGTTTGTGGCCAAGCTCTTGTCTTGCCCCATTATATTGGGAGCGGACTTTATTTTTCACACTGGTCTTGTGCTCGATCTTCAGAGTAGGTCTTGCACTTTCAAATTTGCCTCTAATTGTAGCATCCCTTTATTAAAGTGTAATTCTGCATCATGTTCTTCTATTTCGCCTACCCAGGATGAGATGTTGTTAGATCTTAGACATCTACCTGAAGAGCAGGCTGATAGTATTCGTAAGCTGTGTCAGTCGTTTCCAGAGGTGTTCTCTGATACTCTTGGTATTACTGACCTTATTGAATACAAAATTGAGGTCACTGATTCGATTCCTGTCCGTCTTCCACCGTATAGGCTATCTCCACCTAAAATGAAGGCTCTGAAAGAAATTATCGATCAGATGTTGAAGGATGGTATTATTAGGCCCTCTAAGTCGGCGTATTCTTCGCCTATTTTTCTAGTTCCGAAACCCCAAGCAGGCTTCAGGCCTGTAATTGATTACAGGGCTCTTAATCGGAAGGTGGTGTTACAATCTGTGCCCCTTCCCGACCTTCATTCTTGTTTTTCATGGTTTCGTAAGGCCAAGTTCTTTACTATCTTGGACTTGAATCAGGCCTATAATCAAATTCCCCTTGCCGAAGAGTCTAAACACCATACAGCGTTTGCCACGGACTGGAATTTATATGAATACAACCACGTGCCTTTCGGGCTCCCCACGGGAGCAGCTGTACTCACTAGGCTGCTAGATAGGGTCTTCTCCGACATCCAATTTGAGTACTTATATCACTACTTGGATGATGTCGTCGTATTTTCAGAGACTTTTGAAGAGCATCTAGATCATCTGCGAGAAGTTCTCGATCGCCTTCGTAAAGCTGGGTTAACTGTTAAGTTGTCCAAGGTTGCCTTTGCTAAGCCCTCTATGTCTTTCCTAGGGCATATTGTGTCACCTGATGGTGTAGCTGTCGATCATTCTAGAACACAGGCCATCCGTGATTTTAAACCTCCCAAGGACATCAAAGGCATCGCCAGGTTTATTGGTATGGTGAATTTCTTCAGGAAGTTTATTCCTAACTTCGCTAATAGAGCGGCGCCCTTAAACCTTCTTCGTAGGAAAGGCATCAAATTCGAGTGGGGACCTTCTCAACAAGCCGCTTTTGAAGACCTTAAATTAGCTCTTTGTAATGACCCTGTACTTGCTATGCCTGATTTCTCGAAGAAATTCATCGTCCAAACCGACGCGTCGTCGTCAGCAGTAGCGGCAGTCCTTCTTCAAGAGACTGAACTAGGGAGGCGACCCATCGCCTATGCATCTAGGACCTTGTCGGCTCAAGAAGCCAAGTATTCCATATATGAGCTCGAAGGTTTGGCAGTCTTATTCGCCTTAGAGAAGTTCCGTCTCTATCTGGAACATGTTAAATTCGACCTGGAGACAGATAATCAAGCCTTAAGCTGGGTCTTAGGTAGGCCGCGTCGTACTGGTCGTATAGCCCGTTGGGCCATCCGTATTTCTGCCTTCCAGTTTGATGTTAGACATATCAGAGGTACCGAAAATATTGTCGCTGATGGACTCAGCCGTATGTTTTCAAACGACGTTGAGAACCATGAACCGGTCGACAGTTCATCACCTCCCGAGTCCACACCATCTGATGTTAATGCCATCCTAACAGATGCTCCCATGCTCTTTAGGGATATCGAGAAATACCAACGTGAAGATCCGACGCTGGCTCCGATAATGGAAACCCTTTCTTCTGGGGAACATGTTGTCCCTTATGTTCTGAGGAATGGTGTTCTATGTTGCCCTTCGAGGCATGATAAGATGATGAAAGTTGTTGTTCCAGCGGTTCTTGTACCTATGATCTTCAAGTATTATCATGAGACCCCATTAGGAGGGCATCTGGGTATCTTTAAAACTCGTGAAAAGATTCGTGAAATGTTCATCTGGAAAGGTATGGACGGTGAAATCCGTGAACTTGTAAAAGCTTGTAAATCTTGTTTGCTCAGTAAACCCACCATGTCCACCAAGGTAGGCCTTTTGTCTTCGCATCAAGCGTCGCGCCCCATGGAACGCCTGTATATTGATTATGTAGGACCCTTCCCCCAGTCGAAGGGATATGCCAACAAATTCATCTTTGTATGTGTAGATGGTTTTACAAGATTTTCTTGGTTATTTCCGACTAAGCTGGCTACCGCTCAGTCCACCATTACTTGCCTAAATTCTATTTTTGCTTCTTTTGGTCCGTGCCAATATATTGTATCTGATAATGCTAAGGCTTTTACATCTAATTTATTTCGTAAATTCTGTTTTGACTTATCCATCTCTCATGTAACTACTTCGGCTTATTACCCTCAACCATCTCTGGCTGAACGGGTTAATCGTAATCTCAGGTCCGCACTTATTGCCTATCATCATGAAGATCATTCCAGGTGGGACACGTCCCTGCATTGGTTAGCTTTTGCTTTGAATTCGGCGGTTCATGAATCACATAAATTTACTCCAGCTTCTTTGATGTTCAAATTTGTTCCCAACACGCCGCTCTCTAACCTCTGGTCTCTGAGTGACATTCTACCCGAGACAATAGATCCGGATAATATTAAAGATCTTTGGAAGAAGGCTAAAGCCAATCTTAAGGTATCTCATGAAAAGGTTAGGGAAAGGTATGATCGTGGACGGAGACCCACCACTTTGAATGTAGGTGACCAGGTGATGGTCAAGAACTTTTTTCCCGCGGGCAAGCTTGCCCCCAGATTTCATGGGCCTTGTATCATTCTCGATTTTCTTACACCAATTACGTTATTAGTAAGCAATCCAGCCACCGAGAGGATATTTAGGGTTCACCTGTCACAGGTGAAACCGGTGTAATTTCCGTGTTAACTTGCTTCATATCATTGTGAAAGGGGATATGAAGGTTATATTTTTTTTTGAGTTTTCAATTTCTAGGCATTCTGCCCCTTCTATAATATTTTGTTTTATATGTAAGCATTTGTGTGAAACCTCCCCCGATTTGTTAAACTGCCATCCTGTCCTTGCCTCGGCCATTACCACGCTCCCGTCTCCTGCTCCAATACACACTGTGGCTGGATTATATTAAATGCCATGGACACCTGCACGCCGCTGACCCCTCAACCTCTTCACCAAGCCTGTGCCCTCAAAAAGATGATGGTCCAACACAATTCTGCCGCCTAGCTTTAATGTTTCAGTGCCCCCGCAGCCGCGCGGCGCCGTGCAGCAACTGGGGCAGAGGACGGGCCCCCTCTTCTCCAGCGAGGACGTCAGGTGCACGGCGAGCCGGAGCTCTCCTCCCGGCCAAGGCTGATGCGCGGCGCACGACCTGCTACTTGCCCGCAGCCTGTATATGTTCACCGCGGGCGCGGCGTGTTTCAACACCTCTGCTCCCCTCATAGTGCGGGCGAGCGGTATCTCAGGGTACTTGAGGGGTCCGAGCGGCCTCCTTTTGGACGCAAGCTGCAACGGCCGGTCTGGCCATTCAACTTAATCAACATCAACTACATGGACAGTTACGATAAGCGATGACTACACTTGGGAATTCAACAGCAATATTTGGCGGCAATTGCAAAATTTTTTCTTCACCTCTAAGTATTAAAAGTTTATCTTCAGAAATTCAACTTCTACTAATATAAAGACTTTACTTCACCTGCAACAACAAAGTTTTGAAACTGAATCAAACCAAATTAAGAAAATCTTATAAATGCTTCTGCAATCAATCTTCATATCCACAGCATAACTTGGACCTTGTTTCAAACAGATTTCATGTGTCACCCCTGGAGGTACTTTTGGGGGGGGAGATCTGTACCGGGCGGTACACCTCCACGCCGCTAATTTAAAATTTGCGCCTGTTGAAACTCCTCTGCTGGAGGAAGTCTGAACTTTATCTACGCTATTAATTCTCTACTTTCTCAGAAGATGTCACCACGTGGAAAATTTTGAGTTTTCGAACTGTGTCATTTTTTGATGTGTTTTTGTTTCACTTGAAGTAAGAAGTATGAACTTTCTCTTCTAGAGGACACTACTGAAGATCAACAATAGTGCACCCTAGTGCGAAGTCAAAGAACTATTTTGCTGGAGAAATTTTTATTTCAAATGTTTGTCTTTGCTAAAATTTTTTTCAGTTATTGTTTAAGTTGGCTGTATACCCCTCTCTTTCCCCTTGTTTTGCATTTAACCAATCCCGAATTTCTGTTATTAATTTCTGACCAATCATAGGTATCTTCCCCCAACTTGAATATGTTGCTGTATCCTACCCAATAAAAAGTTTGTGGGAGGGTGTTCTTATTCCCCTAACGCCTAGAACCTTCCGCGAGAGGATATAAACTGCTGATTTTAGGGTCTCCGGGCCACTTCTGTTCCATCTTTCAGTGTATTAAGTACATTGCAGGAGGCGGGAAGCGCCTCTTTCCTCGGCAGCGGTCAACAACAAGGTAATGGCCGATTAATAACTTCTTTCTTTGCTTGCTCAGCAGTTTAACTCTCGGGGCGGGTTCTAAGCGTTCCACCATGTAACCTTTTCCTAAATGTAACTACTCCTTTTATATATTCTCTTTTAAAGCTACATACTGGGATAGAGAGTGCTAACCCTCTCGAGCTCCCACTCATATTGTTTTGAGGTGAACTTATTTTTCTCAACCTATTCTTCGTTAATGTAAAACAAATTGTTCTCTTCTTAAGTCACCTCTTTAGTATGGGATTAGCCCTTGTATTAACGGCCTAGTGCCAAGTAGGTCTTAATCAAAGTGTATTAGGAGTGCAAGTTCGCCTCCTCTCAAATTGTTATTTTAGAGGTCATTTAATTAACCTCCTTTGCATTTAATAGACCTCAGTAGATTGGGTATTTTACCCCTGTGTTTATGTCCGTTGAGGACAACTTGAAGGTGGAGTTTGGTGTGGCCTGGGAGAGGCTTAAATTTGAGAGCGAGTGGCTCTTTTGAAAATTGAGTGTTGTATGCCTCGTGGAGGCTTTTCAGTGTAATTTGGAGCTAGGGCTCCTAGGCATGAATGGGGTTTTCTGCCCCTCTGTTGAAACTTGTGTTTGGAGGTAAAACTGCGCTGATTGCCCAAGCATTGTGTTTTTAGGGCTCGAAGCCCAAATCCTGTAAATATTGTAACTACCCTTTGACTTGCTACTTTGTACCTGCCATGCTTGTTATTTCTTTGTTTTTGAAAAGAAAATATAACCTGGTTAAATTTTAATTAATTTTACTTTAGTAGCTTGAGACCCGTTCACCACCCCGCACCTTCTTTCACGCATAACTACCACAAAAACACGGTAACAATAATAATAATAATAATAATAATAATAATAATAATAATAATAATAATAATAATAATAATAATTGAAATAATATAAATAGAATTGCAAGTAGATCACAAATGTGATACCTATTCGTTTTGATAACTAAGTTGATCAGCCTCATACGTTAATATTTGAACTGCAGTGACATCGTGAACAGTTCAATTTCTTCCTTCTGTTATTTTTAACCGCCTTCCTAGTATAGATCATAGCAGTGCATGAGTACACAGCATGTTAATGGTTAAACCTACCACCAGCACAGTGGTTCCACCTATGAAATATCGTGTTTATGTGTGTTGTATCCGCTCAGTGCCACTGTTAGTATCATTATTTCCCCCCAGGTATTTTGCGCTTCCATACTTTTATTTGGCTGCCTCATACATCCCGGTTTAGCCACCGTTGGCCGAATGTTAATGCTATTGTAATCTGGCTTGCCTGACAATATTGCAACTTTAATGAGGTTGTATTCATTTTAAGTGATTTTATTCAAGTCGTAAAAACGAAAAGTGTTAATTTGTAAAGAACAAATAGGTACGAAAATTGAATATTCTAATTCAAGGAATTAACCGTTGCAGTATTCATCCATTGACGCAAAATATTGCTAAATACCATTACAGTTGGCTAGTGCGCCTCGGGTTTTATTTACTATTGAAGCCGTTTTCAGTAATTTATTAATTTAAATTAAGCGATAACAGCACAGCATTACCTAATCCGTAGTAGGATATTGTATGATTATGACCGCCTGTATTTTATCCATTCGCACGTTCAATATATTGCTCCGTCACGGATATAAGTTTTGGTAATTAATAAAATATTTCTATATATTTTACTACAGATTTCAAGAGATGTCGAAATTTCACATCGAAAAGCTTTCTTTAAAAGTGTCATGATAATAATAATATTTAGGGGATTGGTAAGTACAACCTCCTAAAATTGATCATAAAAGATAAAATTGGTATACCACGTGAGTTGACGGTGTGGTTAGGGGCGCGTAGCTGCGAGTATACGTTCGGGATATAAAAGGTTTCTACCCCACTGTCGGCGGTGGTTTACCACTTTCTCAACAGGCAAATGCTTCGGCCGTACCTTAATCAAGGCCACGGTCACTTACTTCCCACTCCGAGCCCTTTCCTATCCCATCGTCGCCGTACGACCTATCTGTGTCGGTGCGACGTAAAGCAGCTTATAAAAAAATGATGGTCGTCGAGGTCGTGGTCGAAGAAAACACTCATGGCTGAGAAAATTAAGGGACTGAACAGGAAGAGTCTTGAGTAGACTGATGACAGCCGACCTTCGTGCAGACTTCTCTGTGAATGTAGCCAACCTCCAGTAATGGAGAAAGCACTACAAGGAACAGAAGAAGAAGAAGAAGAAGACATTCTTTATTACTCGGTAACACTGTTCTCTTTTGATTTGACAAAATGAAACTACTGTAGTTCATCAGTGAGCAAGGCTAGTGCAGCAATACCGTCCAGTCCCTGTAATGAAAAGTAGGAAAGTGTTGCTTCGAAGGGGTTGGAACACGTAGACAGAGCCCTTCAGTCTGTCCAACAGTACTTGGCGAGTCAGAGGTAGAATGGTGACACTTGCGCGGAGTGACACTAGCACGGAGTCGTGATTTTCATTTATACTCCGGTATTAATAGACACGTACAGTACTTCTCATAACCTTGATTGAATAGCTGGCATACCTCTTCGGTATAGATTGTTGAAATCATACTCTTTGCTTCCCTCGCACATTTTTCATACACTAAAATTTTGTCACTTCATTCGCCACTTCATCCGAATGCAAACACGACTTGCTACGCCTAAAGCTATATTACATTTTCTTGTTATTCTTCCTTTACATTTAATTTTCTTGAAATCAACGCACCGCCAGTAAGTAAGTTGATCTTTATTGTTAGAGTTCACGATGTGCTTAAGTCGGTTGTGAATCAACAAAATCCTCTTGGTGGTCTTGGTGAAATCCATAGCTTCAGAACAATTATCACCAGTTCAACAAGGAACACTAGTTGTCACCAGGTAAGGACTCCAGCGGTGAACTCTAAAAACTTCTATCTATCTATCTATCTATCTATCTATCTATCTATCTATCTATCTATCTATCTATCCTTTTACCGGCTGGACCTTTCTCAACCCTGCTTCTGCATTCCAATCATCCTTGGTCCTCCGTGCAAGTATCACTGTTTGACAAACGCATGCTTAGTAATTTCCCGGAATATTTGGCGTTCCGTGCAAATGTCAAGACATTCCATCTCCGTGCAAGTGTCATACGTTCTCTTGTTAATTGGTATTGCTTGTAACTTTGTTGCACAAAGAAAAGAAAAACAGAATAAAACCTACTTCTTCCCTACCTTAGTGCTCCCTTTCAGAAATGTGTTGGCTTTCAGCAATGGCGTTTGGTGGAACTAATGGAGATCAGCTCATCCTTTAGATTGATGACTCCACGTACAATGACATAGTACTTCACAAATCATAGCGGTCGTTAAGTTGTCCCTGTTATATTTGTATCTTCTTCTTTGTACTGTCTTTTCGCCACTTACTTGGCGTCGGCAGTGCCCCGCTTCATGACTAAATGGTCAGTGTACTGGAAAATGGGTTCGATTCTCGGCTGAGCCGAGGATTCTAACTGCGCATGGTTAAATCCTATGGTTCGAGGACTGAGTGTTTGTGCTTTTCCTTAACATATTTCGATTCATAAACACAACTCACCACACATCTAGCCACCGCACAAACACACAATAGTGAATACATTCCTCCACAGAGGGTTAGTGCTAGGAACAGCATCAGGTCGTAAACTGGGTCGTCAAGTGAAGACCCAAATAAATTGAAGAATAATACGACGACGACTTGGGGTAGACACTACAGTACATGTGTAGCCTATTTGGGCTAATTTTACGGCCAGATGCTCTTCTTGACACTATATCTATAGTTTTTACACACACTGTATTTTTAGTAGTTAGTAAGAAAGAGGTGCTCCTTAGTCTGGTATTCTAGAAAATTAGTAGAGAAAGACCCCTTTTGCCTAGGCATGTTAGCGCTAGATTAAACGTGAGGGAAACGTTGTTGGAACATATAGTGTGTTCTTAGAGAATGGAAGGTTGTATGCCCACCGTTGAATAGTATTTCTGATAAAACCTTGTGTGAATGATAAATGTTTCTTAACAAAGGACGATTATTAACTGGTCACTTTAAAAAGTAGATCGAGAGTGAGCTGTGTGAATTAATTTCTGATATATAAAGAATTAATGCGAGTGCAGTCCTTCTTACTTGTTACGTTATGTCCTCTTGAAGTACAGTCAGGAGTACAGAATTGAGCCGTGATTTCCAATAGTTTTCTTTCTCTTATCTAATATTGGCAATATCTCTGTATCCTTCTTGCCCACCCCAGCCCTTTGATGAGCCAGTCTCTTGGTTTGAAGTAATTTCCGGCACACAAACACCAGTCTGTGGAAAGGTCAATTCTAGGTGTGAAGTCTCAGGGGAGGAGTAAAGAAAAGTTAACCTTAGTGGTTGAAACGCACTGCCTTAAAAAAGCGTGTGTACACCTGATCCGTGGAAGAGTGCTCTGAAGGTATCCCCTCTCATTCCTAGAACTTGATACAGTAAGTGTGCCACGCGCAGGAATCAAAACCCGTACTCCGCCACCAACAAACAAACTTTACAGACATCCCCAGTTAAAGTCTTAGTTGCAATATTTCATTCCAGTGCTGGCTAACTGTCAACCTACCCTTATAGCTATGGGTGAGATAGAGTTCACTGTAAGGCTTGACGTACATTTGGCATCCTTGCTGGACGGGGAAGGAACAAGTGACAAACAAATTTGCAATAGGGTGAAGCACCATTGCCAATTTCCTTCTACCGATTATAATAGTTCGTAACCACCACATTGCTCGTAAATAATGTTAATGCTGTTAAGGTCTTAAGTAGACCGAACGCTGTAACAAATTTTCTCTAGCACCTCCCATGTCCAGGGGAATGTTCCTGATTTCTGATCTATCCTAAAGCAAGGACATCGAATCTTAAGGTGTTAAGTTTGAAATGGTCGCTCTCACGCACAGCGCGGTGTATTTATTTGGAGGGAGTTATACCTACTGTAGCTCAGTGACACACAAACAGGTTGATGTAGCAGTGGCGGATCATATAGTCATATTTTTTGCTAGTGGCTGTACGTCGCACCGACACAGAGAGGTCTTATGGCGACGATATAGTCATATTAGTTGTATACATTTCATTTATGTGGGATTAAGTAATCATTATTGTATAAATATATCAAGTAATTTCTAAGTAGTAGTAATAGTAGTAGTAGTAGTAGTAGAAATATTTATCCTATCATGATTACATAAACCTATATAAATGAAATGTACATAATTAATAAGATTATACATTAGTTTCTATTACCATTTCATTGACAACAAACCGTTTTTAACATACACTTGAGCTATAATGGAGATGTAACTGCGGTACATTAAATGAAAATGTATTGAAGTTGCTGTATTTAGAGTCTTACAAAGGAATAAAAACTATCCAAAAGATAAGTTTAATTTTATAGCCTGATATTTAATCGATTTAATCCCAATGGAAAGCAAACACACAAATAAGCATTTCACTGGGCTGAGTAGTTCGGACGGTAGAGCATTGGCCTTCTGAGCCCAACTTGGCAGGGTCGATCCTGGCTCAGTCCAGTGATAATTGAAGGTATTCAAATATATCATCCCCGTGTCGGTAGATTCACCGGCACGTAAAAGAACTATTGCGGGACAAATTTCAGGCACCTCAGCGTCTCCGAAAGCCATAAAATGTAGTTACTGGGACGTAAAAGAGCTAGCATTATTATTAAAAATCATATCGCACTACTTGAAAGGGATTAAAATATACGCCTTCAACACATTTTCTAGCAAAGTCACAGAACGTAATTCATTCTGAACAGAGGTTAAGGTTTCCAGCCCGTTAGACTGCCACTTGTATACAGTGAACACGAACAAAGTGTAAGTGCAGGTTGTCAATCAAAGGCAGAAAATTGCTATAACTAGATAAGGGATTAGCAATGGGTGGGACTGAGGCATTGTAACGTTCTATTACGAGCATCCCAAGTTTCCGTGCAGTAGACTGTATGTCTTTGTACTAGGGTAAAATCCCGTAACAGGTTTCTTTTAATTTCCTGTGGACCTTCATTCTATGGACCGGTTAAAATCAGTGTAATATGACAACGTACAATACTCTGCTTTTTTGAATTGTACGGAGGCATTTTCTGTCACGTTTAGCCTAATTAAGGATTCACATGTTCTGTTCTCGAAAGAGCACAAATTTTCTCATCTATAATTTAAACGAGATGGGTAATTACGTCTGTTTAATATTTAATTCATTATGTTCAAGGTAACTAGATTGGCAAAGAGAAGTAGATTCTCAACCAGACTGAAGAGTATGCTATTATACACTGACTGACAGAGCAAATGCAACACCAAGAAGGAGTGGTCAGAACTTTATGCCAATTGCAGGGTAGACTGACGTCACTGAGGTATGCTCATGATGTGAAATGCGCCGCTGTGCTGCGCACGTAGCTTACGATAAATGGGACACGGCGTTGGCGAATGGCCCTCTTCGTACCGTGATTTCTCAGCCGACAGTCATTGTAGAACGTGTTGTCGTATGCCACAGGACACGTGTATAGCTAAGAATGCCAGGCCGCCGTCAACGGAGGCATTTCCAGCAGACAGACGACTTTACGAGGGGTATGGTGATCGGGCTGAGAAGGGCAGGTTGGTCGCTTCGTCAAATCGCAGCCGATACCCATAGGGATGTGTCCACGGTGCAGCGCCTGTGGCGAAGATGGTTGGCGCAGGGACATGTGGCACGTGCGAGGGGTCCAGGCGCAGCCCGAGTGACGTCAGCAGGCGAGGATCGGCGCATCCGCCGCCAAGCGGTGGCAGCCCCGCACGCCACGTCAACCGCCATTCTTCAGCATGTGCAAGACACCCTGGCTGTTCCAATATCGACCAGAACAATTTCCCGTCGATTGGTTGAAGGAGGCCTGCACTCCCGGCGTCCGCTCCGAAGACTACCATTGACTCCACAGCATAGACGTGCACGCCTGGCATGGTGCCGGGCTAGAGCGACTTGGATGAGGGAATGGCGGAACGTCGTGTTCTCCGATGAGTCACGCTTCTGTTCTGTCAGTGATAGTCACCGCAGACGAGTGTGGCGTCGGCGTGGAGAAAGGTCAAATCCGGCAGTAACTGTGGAGCGCCCTACCGCTAGACAACGCGGCATCATGGTTTGGGGCGCTATTGCGTATGATTCCACGTCACCTCTAGTGCGTATTCAAGGCACGTTAAATGCCCACCGCTACGTGCAGCATGTGCTGGGGCCGGTGGCACTCCCGTACCTTCAGGGGCTGCCCAATGCTCCGTTTCAGCAGGATAATGCCCGCCCACACACTGCTCGCATCTCCCAACAGGCTCTACGAGGTGTACAGATGCTTCCGTGGCCAGCGTACTCTCCGGATCTCTCACCAATCGAACACGTGTGGGATCTCATTGGACGCCGTTTGCAAACTCTGCCCCAGCCTCGTACGGACGACCAACTGTGGCAAATGGTTGACAGAGAATGGAGAACCATCCCTCAGGACACCATCCGCACTCTTATTGACTCTGTACCTCGACGTGTTTCTGCGTGCATCGCCGCTCGCGGTGGTCCTACATCCTACTGAGTCGATGCCGTGCGCATTGTGTAACCTGCCTATCGGTTTGAAATAAACATCAATTATTCTTCCGTGCCGACTCTGTTTTTTCCCCGACTTTCATCCCTTTCGAACCACTCCTCCTTGGTGTTGCATTTGCTCTGTCAGTCAGTGTATATTTAGAAATCTTTGGTATTAATTCGAAAAATAAATGGTATTTCATATCTTCGAGAATATTCCGACTTTTTTACTTCATATTCATTTTATTGATAGTTATAATATTGTATAAATTACTACAGATCCTTAACTAGTCTACTGGCACATTTATTAATTATACATGGTTAATTCGTGTATTTTTCGTTTAATTGTTTGCAACTATGTGAGGGACATATTTCATTTTTTATTAGATAACAGATCATTCCAGTTCTTGGCTGAATATTCCGAGTTGAGACATTCTCTTCAGAGGACCTGGATTCGATTTCCTGCAGGGTATGGAAATTTAATCATGTCTTGTTAATTCCTCCTTGTGGGGGTTTCTGCTTGCACGAACACACTGCTCTTCATAGGATTGTCGTTAGGATGGGCATCAGGCCGTAAATAAGAGGCATAGGTCGCATTCGAGATCCCACCAGAATCTTGGAAAAGCGATAGAATAAGAAGATTATGTAAGACACGTCTTCATCTTTAATAGCAAGTTTACAGGCGAAGGTGCATAAGTCCTATCATCGCAATTGAATTCACAAGTCAATGAACACTCTGCGAAATTAATCTCAGTGCTAACGATTGTGTATGTCCGCGCACTTTATTGTAAAGCGAGTTCTTCTGCCGCCTGACTCTTATTTCAATTTCTGCACTGTTACACTATGCATCAACTATGCATTATTATTATTATTATTATTATTATTATTATTATTATTATTATTATTATTATTATTATTATTATTATTATTATTTTGGACATGTCTGTGTAGTGTAAATTACCGGGCGAGTTGGCCGTGCGGTTAGGAGCGCTCAGCTGTGAGCTCGCATCCGGGAGATAGTGGGTTCGAACCCCAATGTCGGCAGCACTGAAGATGGTTTTCCGTGGTTTCCCATTTTCAAACCAGACATGTGCTGGAGCTGTACCTCAGTTAAGGCCTCGGCTGTTTCCTTCCCATTCCTAGGCTTTCCTCTCCGATCGTCGCCATAAGACCTATCTCTGTCGGTGCGACGTAAAGCGAATAGCAAAAAAAAAAAAAAAAAAAATTGTAAATTATGATTTGACAACAAATTACCATTGGCTTAATTTCTGTCGTCTGTAAATACGAATGTTGTTCTATTCTCTGAGACATTATGTTTAATTAGGTATTTAACATGTCATTGGTCGTCTTTATTAACTTGTTTTAGACATTTGTCCAAATTGCTAGTTTTATAAATTACTGAAAACCCCAGCGAGACAACTCACAAAAACAGCCTGAAAGCAAGCTATTGACTACTTGAGCATTTAAGAACTCCCAGTGCTAACATGAGCTGGATTGATAACGAGTGTGGTGTGATTCGTAATATTCCTCCCCATGGAGGATCTCCATATTTTCAGGACGCATGTTCGAGAGAAAAATAAAAAGGAGAACTTGCATTCGGCAGATGGCAGGTTCAAGCCCCACTGCCAGCAGCTCTGAGGACGGTTTTCAATGGTTTCTCATTTTCACACCAGGCAAATGCTGGGGTTGTACCTTAACTAAGGCCATCGTCGCATCCTTCCCACTCCTAGACCTTTTATATACCCCCATCGCCATAAATTTGCCTTGTCCCTGCGAAGTGAAGGAAAATTGTGCTTATTGTGCCTAAATCAGGTGAACTCTGGTGGAAGGAATATTCTGAAAATCTCCTCAACGTTAAAGGAAATCTTCCTGGTGACATCATGAAAAACCGATCTCATGGGGAGGAGGGCAATAATGTTAGTGAAATCAATCAATCAATCAATCAATCAATCAATCAATCAATCAATCAATCAATCAATCAATCAATCAATGGTCTGCAGTTTGGGCAGTCACGCAGGTGGTAGATTCCCTCTCTGATTTTTACCTAGTCTTTTCTAAGAAAATTGCAAAGAATTCGGAAATTTATTGAACATCTCCCTTGGTACATTATTCCAATCCCTAATTCCTCTCCCTATAATCGAATATTTGCCCCAATTTTTCCTCTTGAATTCCAGCTTTATCTTGATTTTGTGATCTTTCATGCTTTTAAAAACACCACTCAAACTTCTTCGTCAACTAACTGTATGGTCATTCCACGCCATCTCGCCACTGATAGCTCGGAACATACAACTTAGTAGTGGAAAGGTTGGTAAATAAACCTCATTGTCATAAGGCAGCTGGAACAGATTAAAATAGACCAGAATTGGTGCTATACATTAGGAATATACGGATGAAATTCCTTCACGGATAAATTAGATAAGCCTGGTTATTTAGTATGGTGTCTTCTGATTGACGAAAGCAGTTATATGTAAGCAAGGGACCTCGAAGTATTGTAACAACTATATAGAGGTATTTCACTTATCAGCACGGGCTGGATCTCGATGAACTAATAATTACCGAAAAATAGCCTATAAATTTACCTAAGAATCCTCAAAAAGTGACTTAGAATCTGCGAGAATATAACTCAAATATATAAAGAAAATATATATATTTACCCAAAATATTAAATATTTGCGTTGTCCGCGTTATATTTAACTCGTAATGGTGTGAATACAATTATTGTCTCAATAATCAAAAGAGAAGCACCTGAGAAAGTAGCATTTCAGTCATATTTTGAAAACAACGAGAATAAAATACGAAGTTGTATCTACTATGGTGATAATACCTCCGATCTCATTGCAAGCCAATCCACATTAGCCAACATAAAGCAATGTTTCGTCGCTCTCTAGATATGTGGATTTGGGAAAAGGCTTGTAGAAGGCTAAACTACTTTATTTTACTGTTTTTGAATTTGTACTTGACACTTTACTGTTTGAGAAGGACCATTTTCTTTTGCTGAAAGAGCGAATGATATTCAGATATGTTGATTATCCAACCTAATGACATAAAAAAGAAAAACGTAGAAAAATAATTTAAAAACAAGAAATACATGCAACGAACTGCTGAAAATGACAAATAAATGAGGTAAAAGTGAAATAAAAGATCTATTTTTTTTAAAAAAGACGAAGACTTAATAAATTCGCACCGGGCGAGTTAGCCGTGCGGTTAGGGGCGCACGGCTCTGAGCTTGCATCCGGGATATAGTGGGTTCGAACCTGACTGTCGGTAGCCCTGAAATTTTTTTCCGTGGTTTCCTATTTTCACACCAGGCAAATGCTGGGGCTGTACCTTAATTAAGGCACCGGCCGCTTCCTACCCAATCCTAGGCATTTCCTATCCCATCGTCGTCATAAGACCTATCCGCGTCGGTGCGACGTAAAGCAAATAGCAATAATGCGCATTTCTGTGATCAAGGGCCATAATCAGGATGTATAGATAAGTTAGGAATGTGTACGATGGACGAGTTAACAGATCACTCTCATCAAAATCCAGGCGTTGTTCATAGGTACATATACCAAGCAAAGTGTTCTCTTGGATTTTGAAAGGGAGGTTGCGATCAGTCGTTGAGAGGAATTTGGATGAAAACCATTGTGGTTTCGACCACAGAGGAGCTGTCGGAATCAGATTTTGCGTATGCGCAAGGTAATTGAAATGTGGTATGAGAGGACATGCGTCACCTACTGAAAGGTATAAAGTGACAGGTAGGGACTGAGTTCAGTGTAAATGTTGTAAGCAGTTTAGCCTGTAGAAACGACTTGGTCTTAATGGTAGACTTAACTGGATTCGTGGAATATCATAGAAATTGAAAACATACACAGTGAGTATGGTATTAAAAGTAGTATTTACAAGACTAAAGTGATTTCAGTAGGGAATAACCTAAAGGAAATAAATGTCGAGTGGTGATACAAAACTGGAACAGGTAGATAATTTCAAATATTTAAGATATGTGTTCTCCTACGGTGGTAGTAAATTAACTGAGATTCGATCAAGGTGCAGCAAAGCTAATACATTATGGAGAAGTATTGATTGCGTACATTCACAAACCTTAGGGGACAGAGTGGAGGATCCACTGAAAACAGAGGAAAAGAGCTTGACAAAATGTCGGAACCACAGCTTTAAATTAGTTGTATTTTAGAAATCTTAAATTGCTGAATTAAATAGGAAATAAAAATTAGGCCAGGCCTGTCAAAAGAAGGCACCGTTATATGGTATTCGTATAACAAATTCAGTAAATTCATGAAAGTTGCACAATAAGGTAGTACTAATTTTACACAAAAATGGCAACTGAAGTTGCGATGCCGTAAAAGTTGGCAGAAAAAGTACAAGAGAAAAGCAACATTATTTGCAAAATTTCTTACGTGAATAGGTTCTCAAGGAGGCACAGCCTTGCAAAAAAAAAAAAAAAACCGACGTAATATCAGTTAATTAAATAGTCAATTACAAGAATTTTTCATTACAACTCTGATACACAGTCCAAAGAATTCTATGGAGTCGAATTAACAAAGTGTCAGAGTGCCATAATCAATAAATATTTATAAAGCCTTGAATAAATTTATCCAGAAGGCTCAACGTTCATAAACAAGAGAATAAATTACAAAATTGGCTGACTGCCAAGAATACTAATAGCCAGGAAATCCATAAAAATCCCTTCTAACTATAATGAAGGTGAAGAATAAATCTTCCAACATAATCTTTCTTGAAGTAAAATTAATAAGCAGTGAATGGTCAAACCATACTATGACTTATAATCAAACTTGAAGTGTTGCCAAATGAATCTGAATATATATGGCGATGTATCCTCAGGTAGAAAGCTGGCTCATATAAATGCCAACTTAGAGGATTCCTTGAATATGGCATGATGTGGCGGTGTTTGTCAAGGCTGGGTTCCACCAGCATAATGTGTGATAGCACTCCTGGCCCCGAGTGAGAAGTTCGGTTGTTGATGGTCTAGAGGCTAGCCCCGTGCGGCTGGGCTGGTCTGACGTAAACGCGGGCGGCTTACCTAGCAAGCATACGTCACAGTGAAGCGAGAAATCGAACACACTTGAGAGAGAAGGCAGCTGTGACTTCGATTGTGATTAAGCAGCCCTTCTCCACTACTCAGCGAAATGTTGATTGGGGTTCAGTATTTAATATATTCCGCTTCGATTTATACTGCGCTCAATATAAACAGTCAGTTTAATTTTTTTCATTTGTATTCTTTCAAAGGGAACTGACGTTATAATTTTTGCGTTACAATCTACAAAGGTGTAGGATTTACGCGTACACGCTACGATTTACAATTCCTTGGATGGAAATGACAGTATTTCCATTTTTAAAGTCATTCCTGTCATTCATTCAGCAAAATGTAATATAATTACATAATTCAACAAATTTACTACCGAGCTCGATAGCTGCAGTCGCTTAATTGCGGCCAGTATCCAGTATTCGGGAGATAGTAGGTTCGAATCCCACTGTCGGCAGATCTGAAGATGGTTTTCCGTGGTTTCCCATTTTCACACCAGGTAAATGCTGGGGCTGTACCTTATTTAAGGCCACGGCCGCTTCCTTTCAACTCCTAGCCCTTTCCTGTCCATCGTCGCCGTAAGACCTATCCATGTCGGTGCGACGTAAAGCAACTTGCAAAAAAAAAATTTACTGCTTGATTTTGCACAGTGTTGTAGTGTTGTGTGACCTTCCCTGTTGACTGTATTTCTGAAAATAGTATTTAATACTTATCAGGCATCCTATGATAATAGCTAAGCCTCTAAATGGCGAGGGAGTTCCATCAAGAGTAAGGACATAGATATTGAAATGCGTCTACCAAATATATATATAGTATGCCTTCAAATAAATAACCTAACTAATTTCATTCCCGGTAAACATGATTCGATTGTTGGTGGGTTTATCAAATAATTCAAACCCAGGCAACTACAAGCCACAGCTTATCCACCTTAACTATCTATTATATTAGAAATGTTTCTAAAGCACCTCTTAAAATGAAACAGTGAAAATTGTAATTCATTTAATACATTATAAAGATATTTGAGATTTTAGGCCTTACTCCTTATTGTGTCCGGTAAAAGTACATAAACTGTAATGAGCATAAATAACTTATTTCTTATAACGTAAATTGAAAATGAAGTAGATATCTGCTCTCCATCTTTCATTATTTTCTGCCTCCATTTCAAACTCGAGTATCGTCCCAGTGGTCGAGAGTGACTGCGAGAACTTCACCGAAACTTCACGGCCTGTGACGTAGCCACAGCGTCACTGTCTGAATAGCATACGCTCATCGCCTGCCTGTCCGCCCACTTACAATGCTGGGCGCCCGCGGGACGGAATGCCCAGCGTGAGCACCTCTGGTCTAGAGGCATGCAGACAGGCCAGCCGGAAAGCGACAGGGAGTGACCTCTTGACGGCAGAGGCGGGGCGGTGGGGGGACGCTTATATTCACGGCAGGGAATGGTGAAGAAAATAGAGTTGAAAGACTGTGGAATTATCAAACAGATATAGACTAAAATATAATTCAAAAATTCAGACGTAAGCCTTAAATGAATTTTGATAAATGAAATGTAATAAATAACTAAACAAAGATCGAATATAATATTAATTAAAATAGTCAATCAGTGGGTAGAATATAGAAAAAAGACGCGGAGGGGTACCATACGTCGCCTGAAGTCAATGTAAAATAATGTTGCCGTTGACGAAGATGTCTGACGCATAGAATATCCTCCAATCAGCAATTGAGAAAAATAAATATGAGGAGGGAGCAACTTGCAAGCAGTAGGCCTAAGCGGGACAGTGAATCATAAACTGGCAAATGGGGCAGCAGTTAAGAACAACTTGTAAGCAAATGATTAAAGGAAGTTGAAGAGAAACACATAAGTAAGACTTTAAACGTACATAATTAGATGACGTGAGGTAAATGTGAAAGACCGGGAGAAAGGGTAGAATGATTAATGGAAATATTAAATTACCAGGATCTTCCCGTAAACGCGAACACATGAGCTCGCAGTTGTGATCAACTATTAGATTTGTAAGAAAGAAATCAAGTCCATGACGAAACTGTTTATACCATTCTGCTTTCAGACCGACTTTGCTGTACGGGAGTGAAAGCTTACTCACAAGTTAGAGGTAACAGATATGAAAATTGTAAGAATTATTGCTGGTACGAACATGTGATAACATTGGCTGGAGAGTTCTAAGAATGAGGAGATAAAGGATAAGTTAAGAAAGAACATGGTGGATGAAGCGGTACGCATAATCCGGCTTCGGTGGTGGAGTGAAGTTTGATGAATGGAGGAGGATAGTTTGCTTAGGGGAATAACGATTTTGGACATGGAGTATAAGAGAAATAGATGGAGACCAAGACGACGATGGTTAGACTAAGTGTATAATGATTTAGGTACGAGATGTACGGAACAAAATGACGCCACAAACCTAGTTACAAATATAGGATTTTTGAGACATTTATTTAAGTCCCAGAAGATTACAGACTGAACGCTGAAAGGAATAAGAGTCTGTAATGAAGACGCGTGTATATATGGATGATATTTTTAACATTAATTGCTTATATTTTGTACTAACCAAGATCATGTGACTAATTTACCCGCTATGATTTAAAATTTTCTCATCAGTTAATCAGATCATTTAGACTGCCACTTCCGGGAAAACGTATAACATCATTGGGCCGATGAGCTTCGATGTTAGGCCCCTTAAAACAATAAGCATCAGCACGTATAACATCTGAGATGTAGAAACTAGAGTATATCCTGGAAGTGAATACGGTCAGATATGCAATTGGCCCTTTTATCCCTTTTAGAGGAGATAATACATTAATGTATCACTTTGGGAGTGGCGACCCCATCGTAATAATAGCCTATATATGATTCATTCATTACATCCCTGACCCGGTCAATGACTGGAAAACAGGTTGTAGGTTTTCATTTTCATTTTTCAGAGGAGAAAATAAAGAAGCATTTACTTTCACATATCTAAGGGCCTTCTTGTCTCTAAGCAGATGTTCAAGAGTAATATCATATTTACGAATTCTTTCTCCTTCCTGCTTACATTCTCCTATACTGACCTCTTCCAGTGTTTCTGCTGGAGAACATAAATCCCTCTTCTCCCACCAGAAGAAATTCCATTCGTGGTTGCCGAAGTTAGCTCGAGTTAAAGGAGTAAGATATGATTAGTTTTCGTGTCTACTTGAATTTCATTTGAAAATATGAATGGTGCGGGAGTGAATTTCAGATACAATTCAGCTAGAACTTGGAGTTTGAGAATGGTTTCGTGTTATCTATGATCTACCGCTTAAAACGTAGTCTTCTCCACCCTCCTTTTAGCTTCTTCCTTCCTTCATTGTTGGAGGAATGTGCTGCCGACTTCATACAAACTTTTATAGAGCCACATTTTCTGTAGCAAAACTTTTTTGTTGCTTACACAAAGGAAAGTAAAGATCAATTTAGTGCATTTTTCAGTATCCAGAAGTTAGAAGTAATTCCTTCACATCAACCAAGGACTCTGATCGTTCAGATGTAGTTCCTGCAAAATGTTAGCTAGCTATAAGCATCGAAGTTGTAATAGCGGTTGGTGCCAGTGGAGGAGACACAAACTTTCGGAAAAGAGAGCGTATTAAATAGAAATAAGGGCGTTTACGTCTCCAGTAGAACCTGTCAAAAAAGGATATTTTCTACTTTGGAGTGCAATGATGTACACATTGTAAGTTGGCTAAAATCAGATATTCTGTAAAGTTCAGTGACAGTTGTTGTATCTGTAGTTAGTGAAATGTTATTCTCTTTCAGCACCTAACTCCTTAGATTGTCTGACTCGTTGGCTGAATGATCAGCGTACTGGCCTTCGGTTCAGAGGGTCCCGGGTTCGATTCTCGGCCGGCCGGTGACTTTAACCTTCATTGGTTAATTCCAGTGGCTCGGGGGCTGGATGTTTGTGCTGTCCCCAACATCCTTGCATCTCACACACCACACATAACACTATCCTCCACCACAGTGACACGCAGTTACCTACACGTGGCAGATGCCGCCCACACTCACCGGAGGGGCTGCCTTACAAGGGCTGCACTCGGCTATAAATAGCCACACGAAATTAAAGCCCTTAGAGTAAAAACAAAATATATTTCTGTTTTTCTGTCTGTTTAATGGCTCACTAACATCTGACATTTTTCGGATGAAATGGAATAAGAATTTGTGAGAACTGAGAAGAATCAGCCGTAGCCTTGATTAATGCACAATCACGACACTGCAGGCGGTGGGATTTGAAACTACTATCTCCCAAATACAACCTCGCAGCTACTCGACCCTGTATCGAAGCCAACTGGCATTTTTAATTTTCATTTCATGAATACTAATTGACAAAGCCTTGCGTGATTTCCTGATTCCTTTTTTGTTCTTTTAATTCTCAAAATCCTGTTGTGAGTTGAAGCAAACTTAGAACTGCCTATTTTCTCAATAGACCATTACGGTAGACCATGTGAGTTTGTTACATGGTTCGAATTGTGAACTGTAAGCTTTTGTTCGGAAGATGGTTGGTTCGGATCCCTCTACTGGCATTCCTAAAGATGGCTTTTGTACCATTTAAAATGTTCTTACTAGATCAAAACCGGTACTGTACCTAAGTTAATACCGCGGCTGCCACCATACTGCTCCAAGAAATTTCCCGTCCCAGGAAACACGCACTGTTTAGTTATATATTTCAGTATGGTATCGATGGGGTAGAAAAGGGCTGGATAGGAAGAAACCGTGGCATTAATTAAGGCAGAGCCCTAGCATTTGTTTGGTGTGAAAATGGGGAAAAAACGGAAAACCATCTTCAGGGCTACCGACAATGGGATCCGAGCCCACTATCTCCCGAACGTAAGCAGACAGCAACATCACTTCAACGCCTCATTTTGTAATGCCTGAATTATAATTATAAAACGACAGTCATTCGTTTTTATTTTACTTTATCAACTATACATTAAAAACCATTAATTATGTCTCAAAAAATCCTTCTGAATCAATCAATTAATCAGTCACTACTGATCAGCGTTTAAGGCAGTCGTCCAGGTGGCAGATACCCTGTATGTTGTTTTCCTACCTTTGTTTAAATGATTTCCAAGAAATTGGAAATTTATTGAACAACTCCCTTGTTAAGTTATTCCAATCCTTGACTCCCCTTCCTATAAACTAATTTTTGCCCCAATTTTTCCTCTTGAATTCCACCTTTATCTTCATATTGTGATCTTTCCTACTTTTAAAGACACCACTCAAACGTATTCGTCTACTGATGTCGTTCCACACTACCTCTCCACAGACAGCTCAAAACATATCACGTAGTCGAGCAGCTTTTCTTCTTTCTCCCAGGTCTTTCCAGCCCAAATTTTGCATCATTTTTGTAACGCTACTCTTTTGTCGGCAATCACCCAGAACAAATCGAGCTGCTATACTTTGGATTTTTTCCACTTTTTTGAATCAGGTAATCCTGGTGATAGTCCAATACACTGGAACCATACACCATTTTCGGGTCTTACCAGAGACTTGTATCGCCTCTGCTTTACATCCTTGCTACAATCCCTAAACACCCTCATGACCATGTGCAGAGATATGTATCCTTTATTTACAATCCGATTTATGTGATTATCCCAATCAAGATCTTTCCTTATATTAGCACCTAGGTACTTATAGTGATCCCCATAAGGAATATTCACGCCGTCAACACAGTAATTAAAACTGAGACGACTTTTGTCTTCGTCTCTCATCTAGAACATTCCCTATATACAGGGTGGTCTGAAACAACGTGAAACGTAGAGAGATGGTTCTGCTGATATATAAAGGAATAATTCCATATCTTGTGCCGTTGTAATTTTATCAGCTGCTGACGTTAGCCAATTTGGTCGCATCGCGAACGAATTTAAATGGGCTTTGCGAGGAGGTGTTTCTAAATCTGCACGTGGCTTAAGACCGGCTTGAGAACAATGGAAGAAAACATTCTCCAGTCGTGGGATCTGATCTCCAAGTTGACAGGATCACGCAGTAGCAAGTACAGTGGCACTTACTGAACCCCACAGTGTGTTTGTGTTTGATGATGATTTCTTGGCATCCATAACTGCATCTGACTGTTACAGGTTTCCTAATTTTATACACTGAGTGTAGCATTTTGAGACAAACCTATTCATCTACATACGTCATATATTCCTTCGGATATTAAATGTTAAGTATGTAACATACACACATTATCATTATAGACCGTTATGGCTTTCAGCGTTCAGTCTGCAAGGCTCTGTGAATTTAATAAAAGTCGCCAAAATCCTCTATTTGCAACTGGTGCTGTGGCCTCATTTAGTTCTATACCTCTTATCCTTAAATCGTTAGAAACTGAGTCTAACCATCGTCCCCTTGGTCTCTCTCTGCTTCTCTTGCCCTCCATAACAGAGTCCATTATTCTCCTAGGTAACCTATCCTCCTCCATTCGCCTCACATGACGGCAAAACCGAAGCCGTATTATGCGTACGACTTCACCCATCGAGTTTATTCCTAACTTAGCCTTTATCTACTCATTCCGAGTATCGTCCTGCCATTGTTTCCACCTGTTTGTGCCACTAATCATTCTCGCTACTTTCATGTCCGTAACTTCCAACTTATGAATAAAATATCCCGAGTTCACCCAGCTTTCGCTCCCGTAAAGCAAAGTTGGTCTGTAAACAGACCGATGAAAAGACAGTTTCGTCCGGGAGCTGACTTCCTTCTTACAGAACACTGTTGATCGCAACTGCGAGGTCACTGCATTAGCTTTACTACACCTTGGTTCAATTTTACATACTATATTGCCATCCTGTGAGAACACACAACCTAAATAGTTAAAATTATCTACCAGTTCCAGCTTTTGTGTCACTAATCTAACATTCAGTTCTGTTGAATTTCTTAGTTACTGGTATCAATTTAGTCTTCGAAAGGAGCCGATAACATGGATCCTAGGACCCTTTAAAAAACGAGCATCATTAAGCATCAGCATCAATAAGTCTTCAAAAGGCTAATTTTCATACCATATTCGTTGCACCTATTTTCATGTTCCAATATATTAGACTGCAGGCTTTCGGCACAATCTGCCATTAAGACCAAGTCGTCAGCATAGGCCAGACTCCTTACCACATTTCCACCTGCCTGAATCCCTCCCTGCCACATTATACCTTTCAGCGGATTGTGTATGTGATCTATGAACAACAGAGGTGTAGCCTTGTCTAACCCCTGTAAGTAACCTGAACCAAGAACTCATTTTACCATCAATTCTCACTGCAACCCAATTATCAACACAAATGCCTTTGATTGATTTTAACAGTTTACCCTTACTCCCATAGTCCCCTAGTATGGCGAACATATTTTCCCCAACGGGCGAGTTGGCCGTGCGGTTAGGGGCGCGCAGCTGTGAGTTTGCATCCGGGAGATAGTGGGTTTCAACCCCACTGTCGGCAGCACTGAAGATGGTTTTCCGTTTCCCATTTTCACACCAGGCAAATGCTGGGGCTGTACCTTAATTATGGCCATGGCCGCTTCCTTCCCACTCCTAGCCCTTTCTAATCCCATCTTCGCCATAAGACCTATCTGTGTCGGTGCGACGTAAAGCAACTAGCACCTTTTCCCTCGCTACCCTGTCATATGCTTTATCTGAAACATAAACGTAACTGTCTATTCCTCTCGTAACATTTTACAATTACCTTGCGCATACTGAAAATCTGATACTGACAGCCCCTCTGTGGTCTGAAATCACACTGGTTTGCTTCCAACTTCCTCTCAACCACCGATCGCACCCTCCCTTCCAAGATGCCAAAGAATACTTCCCCTGGTATACAGTACTAATCAATGCGATACCTCGATAGTTGTAGCAATCCTTCATGTTCCCTTGCTTATAGATAGGTGCAATTACAGTCTTTGTCCAATCTCAAGGTACCTTACCAACACTCCATGCTAATCATGCTACTCTATGAAGCCATTTCATCCCCGCCTTACCAATTTACTTCACCATTTCAAGTCTAACTTAATCTATTCCTACTGCTTTATGACAATGGAATATATTTACCATTCTTTCCACCTCCTCAAGCCTAATTTCACCAACATCATTTTACTCCTCCGCATGAGCTTGGTTGTTCGCGACACCACCAGAAAGATTTCCTTTTACGTTAAGAAGAGTTTCAAAGTATTCACTCCACCTATCCAGTGTTTCTCTGGGATCTATTATGAGTTCACCTGAATTACCCAAAACACTGTTCATTCCCCTCCCTTCCTAAGATTATTTTTTTCTGTCCACAAAGGTTTCCCTGATCTTGACTTAGCCTTTCCAGGTTATTACCAAAATCTTCCCATGACTTACTTCTGGATTCAGCAAATATTTGTTTCGCTCTGTTTCTTTCATTTACTTACAATTCCCTGTCTGCTTCGGCCCTTGTTTGGAGCCATTTCTGATAATCCTTCTTTTTACGTTTACAAGCTGCTCTCACATCATCATTCCACCATGATGTTCGCTTTTTTCATCTTTACACATGTTCCGTGGCATTCACTTGCTATTTCTACTACAGCATCCCTGTATGTCACCCATTCGCTTTGTATTTCTTGAGCCTGCTCACTGTCCAATGTTCGAAACCCCTCACTAATCATATCCATGTACTTTTGTCTAATTTCCTCGTCCTGGAGATTTTCTATCTTTATATGTTTGCAGACAGATTGCACTTTTTCTATCCTAGGCCTAGAGATACTTAGTTCTCCACAGATCACATAGTGGTCTGTGTCATAGAAAAATCCCAGCAATACCCATACATTTCTAACAGACTTCCTGAATAAAAGCAAATCGATAAACTTAAAGGAGGAAATTGAAGTACGCGTCGTACAATAACATCTACAGTCACGCACATCTGAAAAATGTATTCCTTCTTCGCACTACTAAATTAACTGAAATTTTTGATGTAACAGTATTTCACACTCTTTTTCATTGGCATTCTGAGTAATCTGTCACAAACTGTGCCTGGAATGGTGGTTAGGTTATACTTAACTGTATAAAATTCTATGAATTTAGGCTGCGCCTCGCCACCTGACACCGTCATGTATGTCTTTTATTTCCACTAAATATAAAGTCATTCAAAGTACTCTTTAATTCATTATTGCATATTCATTTCTTCCTAAAAGTTTATCATCCATTTATTCTCGAATACACGCCAAGACAAACAGAATATAAAAACGTAGTGCTTACCCCTCTCTCGTGCTGAACAGAGTTGTTGCCCTTTAGCCTTCCACTCACCCCGCCCCCTCCGTCTCACCTACCCAACAGACAACTCTGTTAGCAACCCGCAATCGAAGCATGTGGAAGGATTGTGTCCAGCTGTTTTTATAAACGTAAAAGAACGTAAAACGGTTTAAAGATAAGTAAAAGAAACTTACTCAAAGTTACCAAGGATTCAACAACGGATATACCTATCCCATTCACAATCATTGAGATGTTTACGCAACGTAAATAATACGTTAAAAGTGATTTGAACGGATCTGAGGATGTTTTTGTAGAACGAAATATGCCATTCATTTATTAATAAGTGTGTTTTACAGGTATGTTACAGTGTTCTACGTACTGTATTCGTGTTTCAAGGGACTGAAAAACTTAATTCTTCTTCCTCTTCTTCCGAGTTGCTTTACGTCGCACCGATACAGATAGGTATTATGGCGACGATGGTATAGGAAAGGGTTGGGAATGGGAAGGAAGCGGTCATAACCTCAATGCATTTGCCCGGTGTGAAAATAGGAAACCATGGAATACCATCTTCAGGGCCGACGACAGTGGCGTTCAAAACTACTATATCCAGAATGCAAGCTCACAGCTACGCGCCCCTAAGCTCACGGCCAACTGACTCAGTCTTGAAAGTTATATTCTTCTATTTACTCATACACACTGTCAAAGTTCACATGTTCCAAACTGCTCAGTGACAAAACTTTCAAGATCCACATTACGATACAGCAGATTTCAAGATCAATGACTGTCAAAATTAACTTGATCCAATTTTTTAACTAAAAATTAGTTGATTGAAAGCAAATAATGCTTAGAATCTCAACATCTCTTCAATTTCAACACAATGTCAACAAAGTGCACGAATAGAGGAAAAGGAAGTAAACGAACACATATTTTGCAAACAATTTAATTTTGATTCTATGGCCTCATTTGTCTGCATTTTAATATAATAATATAGTTTTCTATGCTGTACCGGTATCAAGGCGAAGAAAGATTTTCTTTGTAGTTTCAAAAACGTATACTATTAACATGAATAGCCTCGTGAACGTCGTGTGTAAGAGCATTAATAACACTTCGACCTCGTTTGAGTTGAGGAGTCCTTCCATCCATTTTTAGTTATCTTATTCTCTTCACTCATTTTTCACTTACTCAATGATTGAAAGACATGTTTTAAATGCATACTTTCATACGTATGTTACTAACAACAATGTGATAAACGAAACTTGCAGTTTTCACTATTTTAAATAATTTATATAATTTATATGTATATAATTATATATTTATATAATATATATATATTTATATAATTTATATAATTTATATTTATATAATTTATATTTTCTTGCCTCTGTTTAGCTTCCGCTAAATCAATCAGGCCTTGGATGTACAAGTCATGATAATTTTTGCTACGTATTTTGTAAATTTTGAAAAAAAACATCCAAACTCTTGTTCTCTCCTAACTTTTCCAAGCATTTTAGATGGCAACTGAGAAAGGGAGAAAGACATAATAATCAAAATTATGATGATGATGATAATAATAATAATAACAACGGTAAAATAATTTAATAACATAGGTCTGAACAAAATGTTGTGTATATTCCAAATACCGTAGGAAGTATCGGTAAGCTTAGAGTAAGGTTATGTTTGCCGGAACCTACATTATGTACGCACATTAAAAGAATTAAGGTTTATGGTACATAATAATAATATTATTCAATGTATAATACTCTTACCTGCAAGAAAATTCTATTTTGCCTTGATAATGTTGCATTTATGGTTGATATATTCTTTCCATTGTAGTCTAGCTGCTTTCACATTATTCACTTTATAGGTGTCTGAGTTTTTATCTCTTTTAGTCTTACGTATATTCTCTTCGGAACCACTAGCTACCCTACTAGCAACACTCATCGTGCTTAAACTTTTAACTTGACGCAAAATGAAGTAAAATTAGCACACGATTCCTGTGTAAGATTGAGCGCCAAAATATCAGCCATCGAATAACTCGATGTATCAGCTGTTTACACTGCGGCCAAATATATTTTTTTTAAACGGGCGGAAGTCAATGTGATATGCCCATTCAAAACAAATCCCAATCGTTGATATGCAGTCTTCGCTAAATCAGAAGCCTGGCCTACGCCCATTCAAAACAATTCGGTTGGCTTACGTGTACAGTACATTAAGGTATGAAAAAACGAATATTGCTGAAATCATGAGTTACGCCCCTTATAAAATATATTCATATATATTGCGTAACAACTGTACTTTCTACTGCTGTTTAATACCTAAAACACAATCATTATCTACCATTAACTAAATGTTTGTTATAAAATATACTTTGATAAATATTTTGTCACTCTTCCCCTTACAGTGAAAATATGAGGTTTTGGTTGATAAGCTGACTATAACATTTAGAACACAAAATCAAAGAAGAAAAGAAACAAATATCTGAATTTATTTGAAAATGGCGGTTTAGTGCTAATTTCACTATAAAAATTTGAAAACCTAGAAATAAGAAATGTGAGAAAATAATATAATTACTTTTTTTCCGGTAGGCTGAAGAGATATTTTCAAATATAAGGTACACTAAATTTATTTCTGATAGATGTTATAGGATTGGAGAAGCAATATTTATCAGTTCAATGTTCAGTGGTAGAAATTGCAACTGCCTGCTCAACAGATTATCACTCACTTTAGATAGGACTAGAGCCACTGTTCTGGGAACAGCGATAACGCAGTTCTTATATTTTCATCAGTACTTCGCAAAAAATATCCGTTCCTTGAAACTGAATTTATTGACCACCGGCCGAATTGGCCGTGCGGTTACGGGCGCTCAGCTGTAAGCTTGCATCCGGGAGATAGTGGGTTCGAATCCGACTGTCGGCAGCCCTGAAGATGGTTTTGCGTGGTTTCCCATTTTCACACCAGGTAAATGCTGAGGATGTACCTTAATTAAGGCCACGGCCGCTTCCTTCCCACTCCTAGGCCTTTCCTATCCCATCGTCGCCATAAGACCTCTCTGTGACGGTGCGACATAAAGCCACTAGGAAAAAACTTTATTGACCACTTCATCATGGTGTTCGGATATTTATGAACACCATTGTACTAGTCTGACTGGCAACATCACATGTTTTCATTTCAGGCAGAGGATAAAGGGAATTGTTAGCCGAGTTCGTAGTAATGTTATGTTGTAAACTTAGCATTATGATTGCGGTTCTAAAGACCAACCGGAGACATCAAGTTAGCAATGTTCCGTGCCAGGCTGGTAATCGTTCTTCAGCTGTCAACTCAGGGAAAGTAACAATGGTCGTTACTCTACTGTGTTCATGTATACCTGGTGAATGATTAGTCCATACTGCATAACCACCTTATAATGAGAAATAATGAACACTCCACGCATTAAAATATCACCGCAGGCAACGTTAAATTATGCCATTTCTACAAGTGGAAATTTCACATTTGCTGGAAATAATTTCATTAGCAGTTGTAGTATTAGTATGAAACATAACTGTGTTTCAGGAAGGTAAGAAAGAATAAAATGTAAACTCTTGTGGGACAAAATCTGGTACCTCAGGGTCTCTGAAAAGTGCATTAGTAGTTAGCGGGACGTAAGGGCAATAACGTTATTATTATTATTATTATTATTACTATTACTATTATTATTATTATTATTATTATTATTATTATTATTATTATTATTATTATTATGTCTGACTCGTTGGCTGAATGGTCAGCGTACTGGCCTTTGGTTCAGAGTGTCCCGAGTTCGATTCCCGGCCGGGTCGGGGATTTTAACCTTCATTGGTTAATTCCAGTGGCCAGGGGGCTAGGTGTTTGTGCTGTTCCCAACATCCCTGCAACTCACACACCACACATAACACTATCGTCCACCACAAATAACACGCAGTTACCTACACATGGCAGATGGTGCCCACCCTCATCGGAGGGTCTGCCTATAAGGGCTGCACTCGGCTAGAAATAGCCACACGAAATTATTATTATTATTATTATTATTATTATTATTATTATTATTATTATTATGATTATTATTATTATCATCATTATTATTATTTCCACTGCTATAAGCTTATTCTGTTACGATGAATTTTATTTGGTCCAACTTACTTATGATAATGAGCGAAGTACTAATAATGTATTCTCTTTCTACGAAGGATAATAATAATAATAGTAATAATAATAATAATAATAATAATAATAATAATAATAATAATTTATACGCACCATTTCTTTCTTTTTCCCCCCTCTTCAAATGACTCGTGTTCAGCTCTGTTTGGTTGTTGGTAGAGGTATTTTTTACGAGGCTCCGTGTGGCATATGGAGCTATGGAGTTCCCGCACACTATTCATCGTGCTCTAAGCCACCCCTTACCCTGTTCCTCCCCTCCCGAACCCCTTAATGCTACCAAATGATTAATGAAAAATCGAATGCTGGCCGTTTGCCTGTTCTATTCCGTTCGTGAGTCCTCGGCAGTGTGTTTCATAAATTAAAATCTGGCCGCAAACCCATCCATCGATCCTACATGACGAACTTATACCTCGAGCGGGAGGAACTGAAAAGTAACAGAAAGAAGAATTAGAAAGTAATTTGGTTTGGCAAGAGTCAGCTCTCAAATATCTGTCTTTTATACTCCTTCGTGTCTATTGCTCCCTTCAGTCAGACTTCTAACTCTCTATGAAGTTTGTTCAGACACGTATCGGTCATGCTGGACGTACATAAACAATGTCTTCCTTCCTTCTTTAATAGTTCAAGTTTCACATATTGTCTTAAAAGTTTTAAACGAGGGAAAATATCTCGGTGGAAGGGAAATTTTAGAATATCTTGCGAGCATCTGTGGTATACAACACGAAAGAAGCTGTCTTCATTTTAAAATTTCTGTTGATTCCTATCATTAAATTACATTACATCGCGTTTATTATTATTATTATTATTATTATTATTATTATTATTATTATTATTATTATTATTTTTTTTAAAAAACATCGCAATTGGGATATATACCGGAGACAATGATTACTTATAGTAGTGTGCTAATGAAGTAAAGTTAAAACATTACTAACCAACAACAAAACAACACCTGCAACTAGAGTACGACAAGGAATTCCATGGAAATAAAATATTACAAGTTTAACATTCTAAATCCTGCATCACCATACACAAATTCACACACAAATTAAGTATCTTCTTATATTTTCACTATATAGGTGGTATACATGTATGCCTACCGGTTAGTCCAGTTTCTAGATACGAGGTCGGGGATGCAAGATAAAGAAAAGAAAAAAAAATGTGGCGTTTCACATTAAACGAATGAAACCATATCATTGAAATACATGAATTACTTCGCCGAATTCACGTAAGGGTAGAGAGTGAGATAGACGATTGCCATCATCAAGAGTTTCTCACCCATCTGGCCGCGTTTCGACTCCCGCCCAGTGTGTGTGGGACATCTGGAAGGAAAATTCACGTCATGGTGGTCCAGGCCCCATATAAAATTGGAGGACCCGTAGCTATGACCACAATATTAATATTGTCACGTAAATCTACAAACTTGACCTTTTTACATGTGACTTCCATTCAAAAGTGAGTAATTAGGCGTTTACGATAGTTACAATAATTGAACACAGAATCAACTGAAATCGTGCCACATCTGTGAAAGTGGTTCTTTCTTTCCTTTTAATTCAAAATAAGAATTTTATTATTTCGTGATCGGGCGAGTTGGCCGTACGATTAGGTTCGCGCAGGTGTAAGCTTGTATCCGGGAGATATTGAGTTCGAACCCCACTGTCGGCAGCCATGAAGATGGATATTTGTGGTTTACCATGTTCACACCAGGCAAATTAATTAATGAATTACGGCCACGGCTGATTCCTTCCCAGTTCTTGGCCTTTCCCATCCCATCGTCACCATAAGACGATACGCGTCGGTGTGTCGTAAAACAATAATTGTAAAAATAGTTCGTGCTTGCAGACGACTCTTTATTATGGATAAACATACATGTAAGGCTTATTATAAAAATGTCAGTAAGCCATGTTGTACCTGTTACAGTTCCTTTTTTTTTTTTGCTATATGCTTTAACTCGCACCGACACAGATATGTCTTATGGTGACGATGGGATAGGAAAGGCCTAGGAATGAGAAGGAAACGGCCGTGGCCTTAAGGTACAGCCCCAGCATTTGCCTGGTATGAAAATGGGAAACCACGGAAAATCATCTTCAGGGCTGCCAACAGTGGGGTCCGAACCCACTATCTCCCTATTGCTGGATACTGGCCATACTTAAGAAACTGCAGCTGTCGAGCTCGGTTGTTACTGTTCCAATTAACTCATTATTATACTCGTAAAAATGTTACCTGATACTTGGGATTAATTCGAGAGAATGATGCCAACCCAAATTTTAAGACAAATTAAAAATAAAACATCTGAATGGTTTAAGTTTCTGAGTCTTATACTGGAGAGAATTTAATCGCTTCGTAGTTAGATATTATGAAAATAGGTAAGTCACGGGGTAGTTCATAAATTATTCATTCGATCAATGTGTACATTGCTGAAGGTCAGGGATCAAAGCTCACGGAGAGCTTTGATGGTTATAGTCAACCTCCTCGTGTGCAGCAGCCCTGTAGGATCCCACAAGTAGCAATATGCGAAGTTAACTTACCACTTCAAACCAGACAACACCGCTGTCGTAGTCAACCGTAATAGGGCAGACGCTTGTGCGCTGGGGAGTTCGGTCTAGATTCAACTAGTGATATTGGCTGAGGTGACGTTCCTCTTCTTGCATTAACTGATTGCATTGTTTGACACGTGGTTATTACGTCATCCCGATAAAGGTGGAGAATTACATGACGTATTACAGTCGAACCTCGATATCTCGAAGTAACTTAAATTTCCCGACCGTTTGTCCTATTCTTCACCTGTATTTATTTCTCTGTTACTCGAAATTCGCTTATACTAATTTCTCGATTTCTCGAAGCAAATGTTTCCTCCCTTGAAGCAAGAAATACTCTGTAACTGGAATTGTGTACAACTGTAACTTTACAATACGGCATTTGTGGTTGGTGAGGAACGGTTAACAATTAAATAAAGGGTTGGCAGTGACGCTGGGAGCTAAAATGACGGGAACCGAAAATGTAAAACTTGTAGTGATCGGGAAATCGGCAAAGCCTCACTGTTTCTCGGGTGTGAATTAATTACCGATCATGTACGAAAGCAACCCCCGAAGGAGTGGATGACAAGTTACATTTACGAATCTCGGCTGCATGGTATTGAAGATAAGGTTCATCGTGCAAGGAGGAAAATCCTCCTTTTCGTAGACAACTGCCCTGCTCACCACAAGGTGCTCGTTCAAGTGTTACAGGCAGTGAGCGTGGTCTTCTTGTCACCGAACAAAACATCCATGGACCAAGGGGTGATTAATAACTTGACGCATTTCAATAAGAAGAGGGCTGTTCAGAGAATTCTTAGAGGAACTGAATCCGAGGGGCCATTAATCTACTACAGTCGAATACAATGCTGATAAAATCGTGGGCTGATGCGGAGAAGGAAACAGTTGTTGACTTCTTCCGCAAAGCAAGATGTTTGAAAGGTAACTCAGGTGCTTCATAATACGAAGAGGAGGAAGTTACTGCTGTCACTGAAGAGTGGGTGGAGTATCAGCAGCTTGTTAACTACGAAGCTGATTTCGAGGATTACATAAATGTGGACTCTGACGTTAGAGTGGCCGAGCCTTCTGCAGATACTGTCAATGCTGTTGCCGAGCAAGAAGGAGAAGAAGATGATTCCCAACAAGAAGAGTGTGAGCTGCCTTCCTCTGTACCGTCAGCAGACCAGGCGTTAGGTGCAGTGACTATACTTCGATCCTACATGCAGCCAGTCGAATGTAAATGACAGTGTTTTCACAGCAATAAATGTTGTTGAAAAGTTTGTAGAAGAAAACAAGGTTAACTGTTAAAAACAGAAGAGACTAACGGAATTTTCCCAAATGTGCTAACGGAGGTATGTTTTTCGTTTCACTACTCTATGTACTGTTTCTAAGTTTTCTAAGTTCGTCGGACTTCATATTATCTCTGATTTCCTTTGAATAGTGAAATAGTAATAAGCTGAAATAGTGTCCGTATATTTGTGTTTACAAATATTTACTGAAAACTTTGTTATGAAGTTCTGACCTTTTTTTTTTTTTTTGCTAATTTCTTTAAACGGTGATTTTTTACAATTTGCGTTACGCCACACCGAATCGGATAGATCTTATGGCGACGACGTGATAGAATAGGGCTTGGAGTGGGAAGGAAGCAAGCATGGCTTATAAGGTACAGTCCCAGCATTTGCCTCGTGTGAAAATGTTAAACCACGGTATCTCCCGAATGCAAACTGATTGCTACGTGACTCAAACAGCGCAGTTACTTGCTCGGTGAAGGAGTTTAATAAGCTGACTTTGTAATCATATTTATTTTATTATAACTAGCATTGTGATATATTTGCTACAGATAATTTTAATTTCAAGACTATTTTCATTCACTATAATTCTTTTCATTGTTTTCAGATGCGTTGCGGCTTTCTGGATCAATCTGGTGATCATAAAGTCTGAAGGGTGCTTCATAATAGGTAAGTGTTTTAATAATCTACGGATAATGTACGGTAAATATACATATTTGTTTCTTTACGTGTCTCTTAAACCATTTACTTGATGTAGAGGTCAATGTAAACCTTTCTTTTTTCTACCCGGGCCACTTATCGCCAAAATATCGTAGAGTGCGGAACATCGCAACTTGCGCGCCTTACACGTATCTGAAAAACAAGTTGCAAGGTCTAGAGGAGACTATTTCACGTCAGTTCAGGTAATTATCAGAGTGGCAGATATTGTGCCTATATCACTGTAAACTTGCAGTATATATTCCCGTATCTTCCAGTAAGTACACAGTTCAAAAAATTAGGGAAACATGTTTTGGAACATCTGGTATGTGAACGTTAATTTGGTAGATGGGGTTCGAATGGTCGTACCGCACACCCTGAGATCTTAGCTACTCAGGGTATGTCAAATCGAAGTTATACTCCATCTGTACGCGTAGCCATGCATTACATATAAGGTGACCCCTCAAACCAAAGTGAATAGCGGTGCGTCCGTGTGTCGTTGATAGCTGCACGGACCACTGCGGTCATTTGAGCACGTTGTATGTAAACCAGCACTTCCTACGAGACATCATAACGAGGTTGAAGTCGCAAGGGCCGTCTTTTTAATCCAGGAAAGACGACTTTTCGTTGTGTTGCTGTGGATCTAATGTCTCTCCGTCAGTTATGTGGAATCGCTACAGTGAGACAGGCCAGTTCACAAGGAGGGTTGGAGAAGGTCGTGGACGCATGACAACCCCACAGGATGACTGATATCTGACCACCTGTGCGTTGCGGCGTCGTTCAACAATAGCCAGAGAACTGCAACAAGATGTCAGGAGGGTCACTGGAGTCACGATGTCTGACCAGACAGTAAGGAACAGCTTAAGAGAAGTGTCCGTACGACCCAGATGTCCTGTTCGAGTGCCCCGTTTAACGCAGCAACATCGCGCAGCTCGCCTTCTGTTTGCCCGTACCCACGCCAACTGGTAACTTCGCCAATGCAGACCTGTGTTGTTCACAGATGAGTCTAGATTTTTCCTGACACAGCGTGATGGACTTCAACGTGTATGGAGACGCCGTGGTGAGCAGTACATGCCAAATGTTGACCAGGAAGGCGACCGATTCCGACAAGGTTCTGTGATGGTGTGGGGTGGCATCAGTATTGATGGCTCTACGGATCTTGTCGTCGTCCTCGGTAATCTTACCGCTGCGGGGTACATCAAGCAAATACTGCTGCAGCATGTGTATGTTGCTGCATACGTTGTTGCCATTGAATTCGTACTCATTCACGACAATGCCGGGGCTCATGCTGCGCGCATCACCAGGCCTGTCTTGCGAGAACTGGCCATTCAAGAGATGGAATGGTCAACAGTGATTTCCGAACTTAATGCCATCAAGCATGTGTGGGATAGGCTTGACAGAAGTGTTTGTGGGCGTCCTGTTCCACCACAGACTCTCCAAGCCATTCAGCAGGCTCTCATTGAAGAATGGGACCTGAAACCGCAAACTGACCTCCGTCGACTTGTATGGAGTACGCCAGTGTAGGTGCTAAGCTGTGATAAATGCTCGTGGAGGACATACACCATACTGAAGCTCTCCAACTGTGATAGTAATCCACGCAGGAGGACTGTTATCACTTTGTTTTCGTCCCTATTTGGACATTTCCGTTTGTGTTCTGAAAATGAGCGCGAATCAATCGATGCTCGTTCGTATACTTCAACGGTAAATAATAAACGTTTAGTTGTAATATACCTGGGTGTGAGATATTGTTTTATGGAGCATCGCTTACGTTCAAAGACATGTTCCCCTAACTTTTTGAACTGTGTATTAAAACCCTTTGCACATTTTACAAGGTTCTTGGACCTCACTGTTACGCACCAATTAGTTTCCGTGCAATCGCACGAGGAAGTGGCATGAGTTAGGCTGTGTACTATGCGATCTCCACCGTCATTAAGTTCAATCTGTATCAAGTCTCCCTCCATCAAGAGCTGCATGGAAATTGTTTTGAGAATCGTGTTAACTTTCGTACCTGCCCATTAATACAAGATACAGTACACAGTACAGAGTTATCATTATAGTGATGAATCAACATTTACACATCATGGCCAAGTAAACTTCTGAAACCTGCAATATAGGTCAGTAACCAATTCTCATTGGCTTCGTCAGGTGTTAAAAAAGGAAGGGGATACTATTGCACGCAACATATTTACTGTTGGGCACGTAAATGAGTGAATGATGTGGGGAGCTTTAGCAGTTGGAGGACCTTGGCCGAGTATTGTCTCATGCTATTCACCATGTGAGAGTGCAGATAATGATGTAATTGACAAGTTTTATGAAGCCCTGAGTGGCATCATATTCAGGGTCAAGAGGGCCATCGACAGCATGGGGATTCCGTCATGTTTTGGCGTGGGATCCTATTTGGTGGATGTACGCCTATAATTCTTATCCAGAGTGGCATGACTAGTCTGGTATATAGATAAAACATCCTCCAGCATGTAGTTACAGGACTTGTTGCTACTATGGGCGAAGGATTTACAATTGTGGATGATAATGGTCGTACCCATCGATCGAAAGTAGTCAGTCTGTTCCTTGGGACGCAGAGCATATAGCCAATAGGGTTGGTGGCATATTCTGTGGGCATGGACAATGTTGAACATGCATGGCGCGAACTGCACAGAACAAGTTCCCATCGCCCGTATGGGGATGTTATGCCATCCTACTTCGTGTTCTCTATATATAGATTTTACATATTTTGAACTTAACTCTTCATGTCTAAACTGCATATGTTTCGACGTTTAATCCTCCACTTACTCCCGCTGAAATTTGACTGGTCACCATACTGGATGTTCATCCGTTTCCTTCGTTTTCGTAATACGTCATCTGCTTAGCTGTTTGCCATGCTCGTACCTTATGGAACCATCTTACCGCCTCTTTATTCTCGCCACCTTTCCTATTTCGGCAGGTGGAATCGAGACTCTAATGAGCACATGGGACAGCATCGCGGCATGAGAGTTTTCTCTGCCCCATCAATCTACGGCTGTATTTTGAGGTGACAGACATGGAGACTATTCTATCTAAATTTTAACTTAAGCCTTTGCTACATGTAATTTGGCGGGAGTTGGGGGAGTAGTCTGTGTGTTTTGGACAGTCAAGAAAACTTTCGGTAAAAATCTGAATAATCCATGTCGAATTTCAGCAGGGAAACTGAATAACTGGATTCCATAACCTCTTTATCTATTTGCCTGACGTACATCTTGCGTGGTGCTTTTCCTGGATCCTATCTCTCCTATCTTGGCCCTTTCAAATTGTAGGTTGTACAAGTTTTGTATTCTGTACAAGTTTTCCCATTTCATGTATCATATCCTTACACATACTCGTGTTATTGAGAAGGTCTTTACATTATTATTGGTTCTAAGTATGTATTATGTTCCCTTGGAATAAGTCTCCTCCTTTCATTTTTCACATCTTTATAAACATTCATATTGACAAGTAAGTTGTTATCCCCACAGTTCGTTCTAAACATGTATTTTGATCGCTTGGAATAGGTTTTCTTTGTGTATCATATTCTCACCCACCATTGCTTTATCTAGCAGCTTTTTACCACCAGCATTAGTTCTAAATAAAATTATTATATTCATTGCCGTTATATTTGTAAAGTTTATTATTCACCTGTAAGCTTTATATAGACTATCATTTCTTGACGTTGGTACTCCTGTTATATATCATCAGCTGTGTCTTGGCAATTAATGTATTGTAGAAAATAAACTGTAAGTGGTAAATTAATTTATACCAATTTGTACATTCCATTTTATTATACAGTCCTTTAAATTGTTGTTTAAAATCTTATCAAATTGTTGTTGCTTGATCATAAATTGTTATACTTTTCCGCTGGTTCGAATTTTTTTAAATATACATGTTATTTGAGATTCCGTTGTCTTGTACTTGCCCTTATATTCATCTATCCTAACGGTCCTCTTTCTCTAGCAATGAGCCCGTCTTATTTTCTCTTTATTTACACTGCGCATATGTGTATATTTTACTGGGATTCTACTGAACTCCCCATGGAAGTCATAACCTCACTCTGATTACACTCGCGTTACCCCTAAGGCGGCGTTACAACACACAGCAAGATAATCCACAGCCTGTTTCCAGTCATTCGACCAGGTCAGGAATGGAATGAATGAAGCCCCCTTCTAGCGGCGAGGATAGGAAATGTGCCGGCTGCCGAAGCCTGTCTCACTCCTCTAGGACAGCAAACTAGTAAGTGTTGGAAATAGAACTGAAGGACATGACAAGGTGATGTGTAAATGTGGACAATATAAAGATGCTAATATGAATGGGAAGCGCTTACCGGTCTTCTGTGCTAGTATGAGATTAGCAGTTACGAATTCATTCTTAAAGCATAAGGCTATCACCGCTACATATGGGAGGGTAGAGGCACCAGAGCCTTAACACATAATATCATAACAGACTTTGAATTCAGGAAATATGTTAGAAATGTGCCTGTATTCTGAGGAATTTTTGATGATGCAGACCATTATCTGACTTTTAATGACCTATTTACCTCTAGGCCTAGGATAGAGAAAGTGGAATCTGTCTGCAAACTAATAAGTGTAGAAAATCTTCAGGACGAAGAAATTTGACAGGAATATATAGATTTGATTAGTGAAAAGTTCAAAACAATATACAGTAAGCAGATTCAGGGTATGGAGAGAGAATGGGGGCATACAGGGATCATGTAGTAGAAACAGCAAGTGAAGGCTTAGAAACAGCTGTTTTTAAATATGGGAAAAATTTAACATCTTGGTGAAATGATGAAGTGAGGATAGCATGTAAACATAAAAGAGGCGTATCGGAAATGGCTTCTAATAAATGCTGATGCAGACAGGGAATTTTACGCAGATGAAAAAAAACCGCATGGCGAAACAAATGATTGTGGAATTCAAGATGTCATGGGAAGATTTTAAGTCTTAGAACAGGCACGGGATAGCTCGGGTGTATTTTACCACCCCTACTTGAAGGGGTAAATGAGTTTATGTTGAAGTCGTGCTGTTAACAACACTGTATAATCTGCTATCTCATCCTCTTATATATCCTTACCCGTATCATTAACTCCTAACATACCCAGAATCATCCTCTTTGCTGATTCACCCAGTTATACTTACTTTCATGAATAAGCCCCATTAATATTGATAGCTCCCCATCGAATTCCATTTCATTCGCCAAGATATTTCAAAGGAGTCCCTGGCATATCAAATGGAAGTCGGACTCTGTTACTCCCATAGGTCCGAGTCTTTCTTAAACCGTTCTGAGCGTGCTCAGTTAATATTCTGTGAGACAGGGTGCTACTATATTCTAAAGGGTTAGGGACAACTGATGGGTTGTATAGTCCTAGCCGTCAGAACGCAACGAGAGGGGCATGTCTCAGAGTATATCCCAGATGCCCATTCCTATTCCATTGCAACTGGTATCCCGACTCTCAGGACCACTTACTAGGCCACTCAGCTCACGATTCACGAACTAGGACGTGACTGCAGTAATCCACACCACGAACCACATTATTATTATTATTATATATTAATGATTCAAGTTGATGACTATCATCGTTACTGAACGTTGGACCCGATAATATTTTTGTTTCTGGTACGCAATGAAATAGGGGGAGCACGTGTTACTTAAATCGATAGTGAGGGTATACTGTGTTACGTAGAACAGAGCATTTTTATGTATATTTTTAATTTAATTACGTACACAGAGCGAGTGAAACAGCAGAAGTCTCCAGCACATGAGGGTGCATGTGTGTGGGTTACAAATAACATGAACTAATTAATACAGTCGGATGATTGAATTACGACTATGACCTTCCAGTGTGACTGTTATGTGATCCCCATGGTGCACGTTCCCCTTTCATTTACCATATAGCTATGGCTGTGAGAATTATATGAACCACACGAGCCCACACTAATTAAATGGTTTTAAAGCGAAGAGTGTTTCTTAGTTTTATTAATTGTTCTGAAGTAGCTTGGCATGCAACACCCCGCTTTTCTGCTCTTATTATTCATTTATGGGGTAAAATTATGACCAATCAGAAGAATTTTCTGGAGAATAAATCTGCGAAACTACACCTTCGGAATGGATAACCAATAAGATTGAGTCTTTAAAGTTTAGTTCAACTGTAAAGACATTAATGATTCAGTACATCATGCTTTCCATGTTGCAATAAATATTCCCTTCATTTATCACTTTTCTGCCTGTGAAGTTACATTGGACTACATGTACCAAGAGTAATTAAAATATCTTAAAATGCATTCCGTTTCTCGTTTTTATTAATTTTTCTGAACGTAGCTTGTTAATAAGACATTTCCCCTCATTCATCTCAGTGCTATTAATTTACTGTACTAAATTGTGACCTTTTTAAAAACAGTATTCAAAGTGAAGCTTATAAAGTACAGGACAGAATATTTGCTTTTTGTCCCACTACACCATTTCCATTAAAAAAGGGGGTAAACTTGGAAAATGCATTTTAGTTGCCTAATGTAAAGGCAGTTAAACTGCTACACATAACGCTACCAACCACCAAAGAGTCACCCTATATTTAATATGCCTCTCCGTATTGCGTGGTGCCAGAAAATCATCTGTTCGATTGTAGTGTATATAAAATACATCCAGTAAAATAATAATAATAATAATAATAATAATAATAATAATAATAATAATAATAATAATAATAATAATAATAATAATAATCGAATCACGGCCCACTCTCTGCTTTTGTGGAAATCGTAAACGCTAAGGTACCTGCGTTCTTCTCGCAGAAATTTTCCTACCTGCCGGTAAATCTACCGACACGCGTCTGTTATTTCAGCACTTTCAAATGCAACCTAACATACCCCGGACCGAACCCACTAACATTGGCTCAGAAGGCCAGCGCCTCTACTGTCTGAGCCAATCATCCCGATTTAACATGTACTCGTATATGTTTTTTTTGCAAGCGGCTTTACGTCGCACCGACACGGGTAGGTCATATGGCGACGATGGGACAGGAAAGGCCTAGGAGTGGGAAGGAAGCGGCCGCGGCCTTAATTAAGGTACAGCCCCAGCATTTGCCTGGTGTGAAAATGGGAAACCACGGAAAACCATCTTCAGGGCTGCCGACAGTGGGGTTCGAACCCACTATCTCCCGAATACTAGAATCTGGCCTCACTTAAGCGACTGCAGCTATCGAGGTCGGTTTTTACTACCGGTATTATTATTATTATTATTATTATTATTATTATTATTATTATTATTATTATTATTATTATTATTATTATTATTATTATAGTTGAACGGACCTTCAAATGCTAACGATATTAATAGATGCCAAGTTATCAGAATTTTGTGCTGTAGAACTTCTATCAAGTGCCGTAAACCAAAACAAACCCATGGTGCAACAGCCCCGAATGGCCTTCGCCTAAGAAGCGACCACTGCTCAGCCCGAAGGTCTGCAGATTACGAGGTGTCGTGTGGTCAGCACGATGAATCCTCACGGCCGTTATTATTGGCTCTCAAGACCGGGCTCGCCACCTCACCGTCAGATAGCTCCTCGATTCTATTCACATAGGCTGAGTGGACTTCGAACCAGCCTTCAGATTCACGTAAAAATCCCTGATTTGGCCGGGAATCGAAACCGGGGCCTCCGGGTAAGAGGCGGGCACGCTACCCCTACACCGCGTGGCGGCAAGTAACGGTAACCAAACGTATTTAAAAACCCTCAAAAACCACTTACCTGAGCTAAGATTAAACCAGCTGTATTAGGAACGGAAAATCTGTGACTAATCAACCGGTGTATATTATACAGAGACGTGACTGTTCATTTTGGATTTTTACATGAAACTGATGTATTATTTAATACTGTATACAAAGTTTCTAAAAATATATACATACAAACCGGACTAGTTGGCCGTGCGGTTAGGGGCGCGCAGCTCTGAGCTTGCATCCGGGAGATAGTGGGTTCGAACCCCACTGTCGGCAGCCCTGAAGATGGTATTCCGTGGTTTCCCAATTCACACCAATGACTAATCGACCGGTGTATATTTTACTTTTGTACCATAATTAAGGTCACGGCCGCTTCCTTCCCACTCCTAGGCATTTCCTATCCCATCGTCACCGTAAGACCTATCTGCGTCTGTGTGACGTAAAGCAAATTGTAATAGGCTATATATAGGCCAGAAACAAAGTACACCGTGTGAATGCATTTCTGAAATCTTCGTTATAAGCCATGGATACCCTTACATGAGTGGTGTGCCCCTGATGGCACCAGATGCCAATTCCATGTAATAATGGAAATTTAACATTTCGTACGAGTGAATTTTGACTGCATTTCACCTGAATGATTGTGCATGTTTCTTGTGGTAGATTTATTGTTGAATATCCGGATTCTCTCTCTCTCTCTCTCTCTCTATGCCACGAACCTACTACAGTTGCGTAACAGGCGGATAGGTGATGCTGCTACGTGGCGCGTCCCAGGTGGTGGGTAGGCTGGTCCTAACCGGCTTGTCGGTGGACTTGAGGGAAATAAAATTCATCTCGCGGACCGAACACACAACCCCCTGTGGGTGGGGGATGCAGACGAAGAATACACCCAAAATATCTCCTGCCTGTCGTAAGAGGCGACTAAAAGGGGCGACCAAGTGATGAACAAATTAGAACCATGATACTACTTGTAATTAGTACCACCACGCAGGAACACCATCGGTCGGTCTTACTTGCGCGTGTTAGGTACACAATAGGTTTGTGAATAGTAGCGACAGTGTGAGCTCAGGATGCATTTTACAGCACCTGTGATTCATACCACTATATGAGCGACACCATGGGTAAGCGACACCATGGTTCTGCCTTGCCTATGATTAGTACCCACTATGTGAGGAACACCACGGTATAGTGCGGATCCCTATGGTAGTCCACTTATGTGAAGAACACCATAGGTTTGCGTTGCCTGTATAGGTTTACGTTGCCTGTAGATCGCGACACAATGTGCGAACCACCATTGGTCTGTGTTACATGTGCGCATTACAATACCTGTACCTGTAAGTAGTACCATAATGTGTCGAATACCGCGAGTCTACACTACTTTTGATTAGTTCCGCAACATGACGAATACCATGGCTCTACTTTCCCAGCGATAAGTACCTTTATGAGGGCCGATAACCTGGATTTTGGACCCGTTTAGCCTACAAGCATCATCGATTCAGTATTGTGCTTTAGAAGCAGTCCCTTGGTCAGTAATACTATTGTCTAACGCTAGTTTCTGGGAATGTGGGGCATTTCGGGTCGGATCCACTGATTGTTTAAATTTCATATTCATCCATTGATTCCTCGTCCTCACGTTTTGAATTCTGGTCAGTGGAGGATTATGGTTTTTTTTTTAATTGTCCTTACATTTCGTCTCATTTCGTGCCATTAGGGGCTGATGACCTAGATGTTAGGCCCCTTTAAACAACAATCACCGGGCGAGTTGGCCGTGCGCGTAGAGGCGCGCGGCTGTGAGCTTGCATCCGGGAGATAGTAGGTTCGAATCCCACTATCGGCAGCCCTGAAAATGGTTTTCCGTGGTTTCCCATTTTCACACCAGGCAAATGCTGGGGCTGTACCTTAATTAAGGCCACGGCCGCTTCCTTCCAACTCCTAGGCCTTTCCTATCCCATCGTCGCCATAAGACCTATCTGTGTCGGTGCGACGTAAAGCCCCTAGCAAAAAAAAAACAACAATCATCATCTCTCTCTCTCTCTCTCTGTGTGTGTGTGTGTGTGTGTGTGTGTGTGTGTGTGTGTAAGCTAAAGGCTACCTAGCCAAGGGGCTGAAGGCGTGATTGGTTCGTCCGGAAGGACGTGGGAGCGAACAATTTAAGTAATTATATGCTCATTTCTGGAGTGGTACATGGCCCTCCGATTACTCAGCCTCCACCAGAGTTCAATTTTCACGTTATTTCCTTCCTGCGGGCAATGGTGGTGGGGCACTCTATCCCACTTGGTGCCGAGGTTACGGATAGCGGAAACACCTTCCACTCCTCCCGGGATCTCGCGGTCTGTTAGGAAACGGCTTTTTTTTTACTTTTGTACTGTATATGGAAGCTACGAATGTGTTACTTCGCTTATCTGTAAGCCATATAACTTATTCTCTTGACTAGTTCGACTCTTCATATCTTTAAGAAATATCGCTCTTCTCAACTTTTGTCTCTTGTTCTTTTTTCCTTTCACTTGCTGAAACTTAGATGAAGGGACGAAAATGAGTGTGTTTCTGCCTTTGAAACGTTTCGAGTATTGTTATTTCCTTGTTTCCACACGCTTTCAACTTGAATTCCACGACAGTAAGCATGTCACTTGCTCCTCGTCCGGATGTTACCAGCAAAAGCCAGTCGGTCCACTAATCCCCTCGCACGCCCAACTGTCCGCCCTTTTCTCCCAGTTTGCCTTCTCTGTCGCTCTTATGCTTCTTTCTCTTTCTATCTTCCCCTATGCCAGATCCTTGCAAAATAATGAAGTCTGTGCTTTCCTTTGTCGACGTACAACTGAAAGATAATTTGGGACGAAAGTACAATGAAATATACAACCCATGTTTGATAACGTATACGTATGTAGTGATTTTATGATACGCTGTTCTCTTGTAAGGATATCTGTTCTTTACCAGCACAATAATGTAGCAGCGAAAGGAGTCTGCATTTCCTCTGTTGATCCTTCGTCATTACTGACGTACTTCCACTCCAAGAGGCTTTGACTGCTGAGGTAAGGCGTTTCTTTCCTTTGACAGAGAATATGAGCACGTTCGATATTTCACCACTCACTATTAGGTCTTTAACTTTGTCTTAGGCGTTATCACAAAGGAGGAAGCCTCCAGCTTTCGTGGCCATTCGGAATCTTCGTACGAAATAATGCCGGTGTGTTGAACAATTAAAATATTAAAATATAAGTACAAGAAGATAATAAATAACGATAGAAATAAATATATAGAGGAATGTCTGTCCTCGTATTTGTATCTGCAATATAATAATAATAATAATAATAATAATAATAATAATAATAATAATAATAATAATAATAATAATAACCCGTGTGGGTGTTTACGGGTTACCTCCATCGGGCGCGTCCCATTGGAATTGGGGAAGCTCGCTGGCTCTGCCGCCAGCAGAGTCAGAGGGTAGTAGGGAAATAAAATACCACCGTGAAAAAAAACTGGTCCCTTGCCAGGGTTACGGCGAAGACTGGTAAATGACCAGAAGCTAGAAAACATCTTGAGGCAACCTCTAGGGCTAACAACCCTAGTTGTAAAAGGATGGGTACCCGTCCAAAGCAAAGTCAAGTCAAAAAGCATGATGGCACAACATTTCAAGAAACATACCCCAGTGGGTAAATCTTCGGATAAATCCCTCGTCGTGAACGCCACGGCGCACGAGTCTCGTTCGGATTCTGGGGGAGACTCGACATCATGCAAGAGACGAGTCGGAGCGTCTCGCTGTACCCCGAACAGTCAAAAACTCAGGCCAAAATCTAAAACCTTTCTAGCAACTTTCAACATAAATTCACTTACACAAACTGGCAAGCTGAAAACCCTCACCAAAACTCTTCACAAAAATCAGATATCCATAATGGCCCTACAGGAAACAAGGTACCCAGATGAAGAGATTTTTGAATCCGAAGGCTACCGATTTTTCAAGAGCAAAGCGCAAAGAGGAATCCTCAATGGAGCTGTGATGCTTGGAACCGCGTTTGCTGTTAGAACCAAGATCCTTAAATCGGTTGCAAATTTCGAACCTGTGAATGACAGATTGTCTATACTCACAATTAAATGCCCGAACAAAACCTACGCCCTAGTTAACGCACATGCTCCTACAAACGATAAGAACAAGTCTGATCCAGACGAAGTTGATAACTTCTGGGACCTACTGGATGAAAAATTAAACAAAATCCCCAAACACCACGTCAAGCTTCCTTTGGGTGACTTCAATGCCCAACTAGGTCGTGAACGGAAGTACAAGAAAGTTATAGAAAATTACCCTGCTCACAAAAGAACCAATCCCAACGGCAAACGACTGGTGTCCATTTGCGAAGATCACAACCTGCAGGTAATGTCGACCTACTTTCGCCATCTACTCAGATAGCAAATGACTTGGTGTTCTCCCGTCCAAGTTCTCGGAGAGTTCCAAATTGATCATGTTGCAATCTCCAGGAGAAACAGCCCTGAGATTATGAATGTCAAGGTAAAGAAAGGCATCAATGTGGCCTCAGATCATTATATGTCTCTTATCAAATTCAAACCATTCCCGCAAACACAAGGAAGACAACAAAACAGATCACACGCTTCGATAATGATAAACTTCGGCAAAGGGTCGAGGAGTTCCAGGAGAAGGCTAGACCAAATGACTGTGATTTTAACAACGCCAAAAGTCTCCTTGTTGAGGCCGCCAAAGACGTTGCAGAAATCAAGAGAAGCCAAAAGCATGCCTGGTGGAATGGTACCTGCGAATCAGTCCTCCAAGAAAGACTCAATGCGTGGAAACAGTACTACTCTACGAAATCAGAAAATGATTGGGAAACCTACAAAACCCAACGTGCCCAAGCAGCTAGGGTGTTCAGAACTGAGAAACGTAAATACGCAAAATCTCTCATTGAAAAGATAGAACAAAACTTTAGGAAGAATGAAAGCAGAGACTACTACAGAGCCTTCAAATGCAAACTCACTGCCTATAAACCACCATCTCTATGCTTTGAGCGAAAGGACGGCACACTGGCGACATCAGATGAAGAAAATTGCAGCATTCTGGCAGATTACTTCAAGAATTTACTTAATTGCTCTAAACCTCAAAGCGCCATTGAGACCAAGGAACCCTTACTCAGGTACCCATATTCCAGACCACCCCACAGAGATGAAATCAAGCGCCACATTTCCCGTCTCAAAAATAACAAAGCGCCGGGGGAAGACTCAGTAGTAGCAGAACTATGGAAATATGCCCCAGAAGAATCATTGATATCTTGTAAAAGCAAATAGAAGAAGATTGGAACAAGGAGACCCTACCCGAAGATTGGAAAATAGGTTTGATCCATCCATTACACAAAAAAGGCAGCATGAAGAACATCAACAACTACAGAGGAATATCTTTGCTACCCGTGGCTTACAAAATTCTATCACTTGCCATCCTGGAGCGTTTGGAAGCACAAGTCGAACATCAAATAGGTGAATACCAAGGAGGGTTCAGAAAAGGTCGCCCAACAGCTGAACAGATCCAAAATCTCAAAACGATCATCAGATATTGTACACTAAGGTCCAAGCAGTATGTGTCTGTCTTTGTGGACTTTAAGAAAGCGTACGACTCCATTGACCGGGAAGTCCTGCTAAACATCTTAAATGAATTTCGAGTTGATTTGAAACTGCTGGCATTAATTAGAGCCACCCTGACCGATACAAAATCCAAGGTGAAGTTCCACGGATGCCTCTCGCATTCCTTTGACATCAAAACAGGAGTCCGACAAGGTGATGGGCTATCCCCGATACTCTTCAACTGTGTTCTTGAAAAGATCATCAGAACCTGGCGGGTGAGATTACAGGAAACCAACTACAGTCCATTGAGAATAGGAACCAAATCCAAGGGGATCGCAACAGACGGCTTAGCATTTGCCGATGATATTGCTGTTCTCTCAACCGACATAGAAACCGCTAGAGCTCAAGTTGAAATTTTAAAGGAAATTGCCGAACAATCTGGTTTGCAGATATCGTTTGAGAAAACAGAAGTAATGACTAACATCAAAGAGGCTCCACCAAAACTCCATACAAAATACGAGGACATCACCCGAGTAGACAAATTCAAATACCTGGGTGAGATCATCATGAAAAATGGACTGGACAAAGAAGCACTTCAGGAGCGAGTACGCAAACTGGAAATAGCCTACCAAACATCCCGCACAATCTACAACAAAAATGCCTTTCCCAAATCACCAAGATACGTCACTATGAAACAGTTCTGAAGCCAGTAGTTCTATATGCAGCCGAAACCCTGTCTTTAAATGCCAACAAAGGACTCCTTGAAGAACTGGTGAAAAGAGAACGCAAAATTATGAGAGGAATCTTGGGATCAAAGTACAGAAATGGAATCCATCAAAAGAGATCAAACAAGGAAGTCTACAGCAAAATAGAGAAAATTACCGACACAATCAGAAAAAGATGGGCACGATTTTACGGTCATATGAAAAGAATGGACAGAAGAAAGTTAACTAAAGAAATCTTTCACTTTTTTGATTCAAACCCCAAAACCACAATTCCCTGGTTTAGAAATACCAAAGAAGACCTGCAAATGCTACATATCTCAGCTGAAGACGCCCTTAACAGAGATCTCTTCCGCAAGAAAATATTGACGAACGGGCTAAACCGAGACGAGCAACCGAAGAGTATTCATCCCCTTTTACAGAGGAGCGTAAGCAGGCCCACTCACAAAGAATGAGGGAAATTTGGGCTCTGAAGAAGGCCAAGTTCAGTGTCAAATGCAACAAGACTTAACGTGGTCCTTGATGGCCCCAGCGAATTATATAATAATAATAATAATAATAATAATAATAATAATAATAATAATAATAATAATAATAATAATTACCGGTCGAGTTGGCCGTGCAGTTAGAAGCGCGCAGCTGTGAGCTCGCATCCGGGAGATAGTGGTTTCGAACCCCACTGTCAGCAGCTTTGAAGATGGTTTACCGTGGTTCCCATTTTCACACCAGGCAAATGCTGGGGCTGTACCTTAATTAAGGCCACGGTCGCTTCCTTTCCATTCCTAGGCCTTTCCTCTCCCATCGTCGCCATAAGACCTATCTGTGTCGATACGACGTAAAGCAACTAGCAAATATATATATATATATATATTTAACGGCACTTTAATTTCTATACATTTTAAGAGACGTCTAACTGTTGAAATTTTATCCGTAGGAGTGATCGACAATGGGTTGACGCGCTTAATAACCCTCAAGTCCCACGAACTTTAAACCGTGATTGAACCCGCTGTCTGAGAAATAGAAGAACAATGACTAAACGATTGCATTACGAGATCAATAAGGATAAAGAACAAATTAGAGGGAAGCGTGTATTTCTCGTTATACTTATGTGTATAGCCACTCAAAATAATAAAGAAAGAGGCACTGATATCGAGAATCAACATTATGTACTAGGCATACGAGCTATGTATGAACAACTGTAACATGAAGAAGATCTCAATCAATGCAAAACTCAGACATTACCAGACAGTGATCCGTTCAGAAACATTATATGCAGCTGAATGTTTGAACCTGATAAAGGTAGGATCGGTCAAGAAGTTAGAACTGGTGGAGCGAAAAATTCTAAGGAGGATACTGGGAGCCCAAAGAACAGAGGATCGATCATAGAGAAAGAAAGCAAACCAAGAACTGTACCGCAAGATAGAAAAGATCTCAGACACCATCCGGAAGAGGAGAGCAATGTTCTTTGGACACATCTACAGAATGGACCCGGGAAGACTGACCAACCAGATAGTAAGGTTCCTCGAGACCAGGAAAACCAGATCGCAGGGCGCACATCAAAGCCCAGAAGCAGCTGAAATCGAATTAACGCGGTCTACAGTTGGCCAAAACGAACGAACGAAAGAAAGAAAGGAAGGAAGGAAGGAAGAAAGAAAGAAAGAAAGAAAGAAAGAAAGAAAGAAAGAAGGAGCGCAAGGTATTGTGTCTTCCTTGAATTCAATATTTTGTTAGACTTGATTTTAATTATCAAAATGAAATTGACGTCTCATGTATATATAAACCCTACGGATACCCGTATATCTATGGGCTCAATTGCGTCTGTGAAATGTGCACCTGCGGGGAATTTAAAGGAAAGTGGGATGGTTCTTATTGTGGGGTAATTCAATAACTACGCAGAGAGGTACTGATATCACGTTGAGACTTAAAGTACTACAAGAGCGCATGCTGAAATGAATTCTGCCAGTAGGTCCCCGCATTGCTGCGTAGAGGCCGCAATAGTAAGTTGAAGAAATAAGTTCACTCCTAGAATTATTTTGTTGATACTGATGTATCTCTTTTGTTTTTCGTTCTTTTCTCTTTGAGCGTCTGTACAATCCAAGACGTAGAAGAAGAATATCAATTTAAAGTCCTTTCAATTTCTATAAGTTATATTTTAAGAGATGGCTGGGTATTGGAATTTTTTCCTATAGTTTCCAATATGCTGAAAGCCAACGATGTAGGGTTGTCGCACTTGTACTCCATCAAATGCAAACGATATTAGCCAGGGGTCGAAAACCCTATCACAGGTGCATAAGGACGACGATGAATACTCAATTGCGCTGTTGAGGTCGTCGAAATGGCCTATGTATTGCTCGTGTGGGCTTACTACATGCTACATCAGTGATTACAAATATAGACAACGGAAGACAACTGAAACCTAGTGTAATGCTATCATTAAAATATAAATTTATACATAGATTCCATGTCTTATCCACAGGCCTACAAAGTGCGTTTTTCTTTCTCTTCTGGCCTTTTTCAATCCACTCCAGGTGAATTAAACCCAGTTTAACGGCTATGTGGTGGGCGTTTCTGTTGTGTGCTGTTTAACAAGGAATGCGTGAATTAATACAAACACAAGCATTCAAATTCGGCGTCAGAAGATTTAAGCACGGCGTAACTTCCTGCCCTGAGAGGATCGACATCGAGCTCCTCTAAATAGATGGCCACTACGTTCACCCATTCAGCAGAGGATCCGGATTTCACACTCAGTGCATCTGAGTGTTATAACATCATACGAATTTTATGACTTTCTTTTGAGTTCATCGGCTATACTCCATTGATACACATCGTCACTTTTCTCTAACAAATAAACTTCAGTTTCTTCTGTTTCACTCATCTAGTAATAACATTGTTGCAGAACTATAGAAATTAGGAGCATATAGGTCAGCAAAAACTCTACACCCACTTATGACAACCAGTTGTGAAAATGAGAAGATACCAAGTGAATGGAGCAAAATATCGCTCTTTAAGAGCCCGAAAAATGGCAATTTGACTGTTTGCGGCAACTGGCGAGGATTATCTTTCAGGCTACTGTAACCAAATCTGTCGCATATTGTACCAATTAGGATCCAAGTTCGGGTAATGCGAAATTATGACATGAACAACAGAGTTTTCGAGAGTGGCAGTCGTGCACTGAACAGATAAACACCCTAAGATTAATTGTTGAGACTAATGATCATCAGGCAGCACTCCACAGGGTGTTTCGTAGATTTCAGGAAAGCCTATCAGCATAACTCGTAGCAGAATATTGAGGGCATTCCGCGAACAAGTTAATTAAAATCGTCAATAGCTCGTACAACACGCACACATGCCAAATGGAACACAAAGGTGTGCATTCACTTGGAATATGGTGGACAATCGAATTGAAATAAGGCTACCTTTTATCGCCAATTCTGCTTCTGGTTGCTCTTGACCTCGTGATGACACAAACGACGCAAAGTGGGCGAGAAGCTGTAACGCACTTTTAGCTACTAATGCCAACCTAGTAACATAACCTCGTTCCCTCCTCGGGCGATTTAAAGAAAAGAAGATTATTATTATTATTATTATTATTATTATTATTATTATTATTACTCTACAGGAACAATTTATCGTAAAAAAATCCTCTTTAGTGGGTAACGACCCAATAATACTGACGTGACTAGTACAGCGCGTTGAAGGTTGTCGTGATCCTAAGTATTCGGCAGGCTAGGGACTGTGTTCGGATATTTTTTCGGGAGCTAATATTAAAAATAACAAGACCAACTTTACAACACACACAATTCCCTTCATATGCATTATCTTAAATAGGCGCACACTGTACATTTACAAAATATACAATTAAAAATCTCGAAATCTTTGTACAAGTACAATTATAGCACTTGCTTAGATAGTCTCTCTCAAAGTTCTTTACTATCAAGTTCATTTACACTCTGCAATAAATAAGATCAAACCGAGCTCGATAGCCGCAGTCGCTTAAGTTCGGCCAGTATCCAGTATTCGGGAGATAGTAGGTTCGAACCCCACTGTCGACAGCCCTGAAAATGGTTTTCCGTGGTTTCCCATTTTCACACCAGGCAAATGCTGGGGCTGTACCTTAATTATGGCCACGGCCGCTTCCTTCCCACTCCTAGCCGTTTCCTGTCCCATCGTCGCCATAAGACCTATCTGTGTCGGCGCGACGTAAAGCAACTAGCAAAAAAATATAAGATCAAACCCTGCGAAACTTGATAACTACTTATCTTGTGATTGAAGACTTCTTCTTCCATCTGCGTCCGTCTTCTTTCTTGACTTCTTCTCTGCGCCCGAGATACCGTAGTCGCGTTGAGCGATGCGATGTTTAGTTAAAGTGGATGTGTAACTCCAGGTCTCGAACTTGACGCCCTCGACCTCAGTCGTCAATCAGAATAGCCTATCTCCCAACAGTACTGAGTTTAAAGTTAAGTTTACTGATAGGAAAGGCACACTGTGACACTCAGCCCTCCTAGCAAACTGTTCAATGTTCGTTCTCAATCTTTAGGCTCACAGCTACGAAAAGTAACTTAGTCGTTGCAGCTCTAAGTTTTTCTCTAGCAACCTGCTATCTATGTAGTTCACAGTGATACCCTCACTGCCTAACGTAACGCTTCCAATACCTGGTCTGTTTTGCCTCGCCACATTTAATTGGTTCTGCGTCTCACTGCCACACACATAACCTACAAATTATGCACTGCTATGGCCTGCAGTCTTACACCCTGCCAGTACGGTAGCTATCTAGATTCTCTCTTCATGTGACACACACGTTGCCTACATTGTAGTTAGACATATTCTCCTCGATCTGTCCAAGTATCATTCCCTATATTTTACGTTCGAAGTTTCTCGAAGCTTTTACCCTCTACTTCTCCAGAAGTCTGTCGTTTTTAAGACTGATTGGTTCACGTGTTCCTCCCACTGAAAAAATGAAATGGCGTATGGCTTTTAATGCCGCGAGCGTCCGAGGACAAGCTCGGCTCGCCAGATGCAGGTCTTTTGATTTGACTCCCGTAGGCGACCTGCGCATCGTGACGAGGATGAAATGATGATGAAGACGATACATAAGTATACGAGTATTCATTCTGGTGAAAGATGAATTTGTAAGCTACCAAAATGTTAAAGATAACAAATATGAAATTCTAGGTGCAAGTCTCATTTCTGAAGATAACAGACAACTTGATGTCCTTGGAGTGTACAAACTGAGAAAGGGTAGCGCTAACGCTTATTCAGAATTATTTGATAAGATAATCAGCTATGTGGGAAACGACATGGAACGGAATGTGGTTGTAGCGGGTGATCTGAATTTTACCAAATGTCAATTGGGAACAACAGGAAGCATGACCAACAAATGGCAAATAAGCTAAAATGGGAAGGACAGCTGATTCAGAAAGCGATGGAACCAACTGAAGGGAAAAATATCCTGGTCGTTGTGCTGCCAGATGATCTCTATGGAAAAACCGAAGTAATATACTGTATGGTATTAGTGATCATGAATCTGTTTTTGTCGTAGTTCAAAATAAATGTGATAGAAAGGAAGGTCTTAAAATTAGGACTATTGGGCAGTACCATATGGCTGACAAAGCAGGCATGAGGGAATTTTTAGAAAGTAACTATGAACCGTGGAAAACGGTAAATAAAAGTGTAAACCGACTCTGGGATGGGTTTAAAGCAATTGCTGAGGAATGTGAAAATAGGTTTGTACTTTTAAAGATGGTAAGGATTGGTTAAGACCCATCTGATTATAATAGAGAAACAAAGAGTAAAAGAAGGACGTGCAGATTGGAAAGAAATAGTTAGAAATGGCTGTGGAAGTAAGGGGAAGTTGAAGGAACTTAGTAGGAAATTGAATCTAGCAATGAAGTCAACTAAGGATAACATGATGGCAAGCACAATTGGCAGTCATACAAATTTTAATGAAAAATAGAAGGGTATGTATGTGTACCGTAAGGCAGAAACATGCTCCAAGAAAGACATTCCAGGAATAATTAATGAACAAGGGGAGTGTGTACCTCAGGAATTTCAAAAAGCAGAAGTATTCAGTCAGTAGTATGCAAAGATTGCTGGTTACAAGGATAATGTCCAGATAGAGGAGGAGACTAATGCTAAAGCACTATTAAAATTTACATAAAATAACTATGACATTTACAATAACATACAAATGTTGAAAAATAGAAAAGCGGCTGGAATTGTTAAGATTTCCGGGGACATACTAAAGTCAATGGGTTGCGATATAGTACCATATCTGAAGTAGTTATTTGATTGTTCTTTGTATGAAGGAGCTATGCCAAATGAATGGAAAGTTGCCAAAGTAGCCCCCGTGTATAAAGGAAAGGGTGATAAACATAAAGCTGAAAATTACAGGCCAGTAAGTTTGACATGCGTTGCATGTAAGCTTTGGGAAGGCATTCTTTCTGATTATATTAGACATTTTTGCGAAATTAATAACTGGTTCGATAGAAGGCACTTCGGGTTCAGGAAAGGTTATTCCACTGGAGCTCAACTTTTAGGATTCCAAAAAGGTATAGCAAATATCTCGGATTCAGGAGGTTAAATGGTATGTATCGCGATTGGCCTGTCTAAAGCATTTGATAGGCTGGATCTTGGGAGCATACTGGCAAAAATGTGTGCAATCGGACTAGACAAAAGAGTGACTGAATGGGTTGCTATATTTCTAGAAAATAGATCTCAGAGAATTAGAGTAGGCGCAGCTTTATCTGACCTTGTAATGATTAGAGGGGAATTCTTCAAGGCAGTATTATTGGACCCTTATTTTGTTCTTATATACATCAATGATATGAGTAAAGAAGTGGAATCGGAGATGAGTCTTTTTGCGGATGATGTTGTACTGTACAGAGTAATAAATAAGTTACAAGATTGTGAGCAACTGCAAAGTGACCTCGATAGTACACTGACTGACAGAGCAAATGCAACACCAAGGAGGAGTGGTTCGAAAGGGATGAAAGTTGGGGAAAAAACAGAGACGGCACGGACGAATAATTGATGTTTATTTCAAACCGATATGCAGGTTACACAATGCGCACGGCATCGACTCAGTAGGATGCGGCGATGCACGCAGAAACACGTCGAGGTACAGAGTCAATAAGAGTGCGGATGGTGTCCTGAGGGATGGTTCTCCATTCTCTGTCAACCATTTGCCACAGTTGGTCGTCCGTACGAGGCTGGGGCAGAGTTTGCAAACGGCGTCCAATGAGATCCCACACGTGTTCGATTGGTGAGAGATCCGGAGAGTACGCTGGCCACGGAAGCATCTGTACACCTCGTAGAGCCTGTTGGGAGATGCGAGCAGTGTGTGGGCGGGCATTATCCTGCTGAAACAGAGAAACAGAGCATTGGGCAGCCCCTGAAGGTACGGGAGTGCCACCGGCCGCAGCACATGCTGCACGTAGCGGTGGGCATTTAACGTGCCTTGAATACGCACTAGAGGTGACGTGGAATCATACGCAATAGCGCCCCAAACCATGATGCCGCGTTGTCTAGCGGTAGGGCGCTCCACAGTTATTGCCGGATTTGACCTTTCTCCACGCCGACGCCACACTCGTCTGCGGTGACTATCACTGACAGAACAGAAGCGTGACTCATCGGAGAAACGACGTTCCGCCATTCCCTCATCCAAGTCGCTCTAGCCCGGCACCATGCCAGGCGTGCACGTCTATGCTGTGGAGTCAATGGTAGTCTTCTGAGCGGACGCCGGGAGTGCAGGCCTCCTTCAACCAATCGACGGGAAATTGTTCTGGTCGATATTGGAACAGCCAGGGTGTCTTGCACATGCTGAAGAATGGCGGTTGACGTGGCGTGCGGGGCTGCCACCGCTTGGCGGCGGATGCGCCGATCCTCGCGTGCTGACGTCATTCGGGCTGCGCCTGGACCCCTCGCACGTGCCACATGTCCCTGCGCCAACCATCTTCGCCACAGGCGCTGCAGCGTGGACACATCCCTATGGGTATCGGCTGCGATTTGACGAAGCGACCAACCTGCCCTTCTCAGCCCGATCACCATACCCCTCGTAAAGTCGTCTGTCTGCTGGAAATGCCTCAGTTGACGGCGGCCTGGCATTCTTAGCTATACACGTGTCATGTGGCACACGACAACACGTTCTACAATGACTGTCGGCTGAGAAATCACGGTACGAAGTGGGCCATTCGCCAACGCCGTGTCCCATTTATCGTTCGCTACGTGCGCAGCACAGCGGCGCATTTCACATCATGAGCATACCTCAGTGATGTCAGTCTACCCTGCAATTGGCATAAAGTTCTGACCACTCCTTCTTGGTGTTGCATTTGCTCTGTCAGTCAGTGTATTTTGAGATGGACAGTAGGCAATGGTATGATGATAAACGGGGTTAAAATATAAGGAAAGACCTTCATTGGGGCAATCACATAAATGGGATTGTAAATAAAGTGTGCGGATCTCTGCCCATGGTTGTGAGGGTGTTTAGGGGTTGTGGTAAGGATGTAAAGGAGAGGGCATATATGTCTCTGGTAAGACCCCAAGTAAAGTATGGTTCCAGTGCATGGGACCCTCACCAGGATTACTTTATTCATGAACTGGAAAAAATCCTGAGAATAGCTGTTCGATTTGTTCCGGGTGATTTCCGACAAAAGAGTAGCGTTACAAAAATGTTGCATAGTTCAGGCTGGGAAGACTTGGGAGAAAGAAGACGAGTTGCTCGACGAAGTGGTATGTTCCGCGCTGTCATTGGAGAGATTGCGTGGAATGGCATTAGTAGACGAGTACGTTTGAATGGTGTCTTTAAAAGTAGGAAAGTTGGAATTCAAGAGGACAAACTGGGGCAAATACTCCTTTATGGGAAGGTGAGTTAGGGATTGGAATAACTTACCAAAGGGGATGTTAAATAAATTTCCAATTTCTTTGAAATTATTTAAGAAAAGGCTAGGAAACAACAGATAGGGGATCCGTTACCTAGGAGACTACCCTAATTGCAGATCAGGATTGATTGATTGATTGATTGATTGATTGATTGATTGATTGATTGATTGATTGATTGATTGATTGATTGATTGATTGATTGATTGATTGATTGAAGGTTACCCAAAGTTTTTAAAACACACTTATGTATGTACCACAATGAAATTTCCGTCATTTATTACACGTAGTTGGAAAAATAACCTCAAACATGGAAATACAGACAAAAAATGATCAAGAAAGAGAAAGGTAAGTGAATGCCTAGCGCGAGAAAGGAAAAAGTTAAGGAACAAAGGGTAAATTTACTAAGTTAAGTTCATAACCCGCTCACTCTTCAAAGCCGGGTGGGGGTACATTGCTTCACACACTAAGTATTCATGTTTAGATTTGACGTGTAAGGTTTGAAATTACCACATATGTAACTTCTTGGAACAGGACCACGGCCGAGCCCTCTGAGGTTAAGTGTATGAAATATGCCCACTAAGGTCAGAAAATCAAGAAAGTCTGACGAAGAGAAAAGTTCCTCTTTCCCAACCTCACCTCGGAATGACAACCATGAACACCAGGGGAAGAACCAGCTCCCTCAGGGGTGGATTAGAGTGCCCAACTCTCCAGGAACTACCGATAGATGCAGATGCTGAAGCAGCTGAGCCGAGATGAGGTCCAATCCGTCGTAATTTTTTAAAGCTTATTTCCTGTTCTATTGCTTCTGATTGTACCTTTCCAACAGCATACCATTGCAGATAAAATTTGGTCACAAAATCCCTAGGATGATCATCTGGCTTCGGAAGTCATGTTCTTTGTTGCTTCCCAAGTCTCGCATCCGTAGAGTAGGAGAGACCTTATATTGATCTCGAAGATTCGTAGAATGGTTTTCATTCTCAGTTCCTTGGCTGTCCATATTGGGTGTAAATTTACAAATGTTCCCTTGGCTTTATTTATGCGGCAATTAATATCCTCTGGGTAGCAGTATTTGCCTACTTTCTCGAAGAGTTGTTCCAAGTTTCTGAGCTCTGTAGAGTCCAAATTCTTGAAACACGTATCATTTCTCTTCCGAGCAAAGAAGGTGATGGTAATGTTGATGTTTACCATATATTTCTTCGACGATCATCTGATGGTAGCATGCTATCTCTATTTCCTTCAAAATGAACTCCTACAATTGCCGAAGGACGTGTAAGTAGTCGACCGATTACGTATCATTTCTCAACAGGACGGGGTCCCACCTCACGGATCAGTAGTCAGTCGTCCGGAACCATCTTCACGCTTCATATCCTGAGGAAAGGGATGACCCGTTCCTTGGCATACCACATCACACGATCTTACACCAGTGGATATCTTCTTGTGGGGCCACTTAAACCAGGTGGTACATGCACAGGAGCCTGAAAATCTGGGTCTCCTTCGGCAACTGATCACCGAGGCATGCCCTGCTGTTACACCTTGCATGTCACAACGGGCAAGAATATCTCCCTACGTTGAGCTGAAATCTGTACAAACCAAGATAGTCAATATTACGATCACTTGTTGCTCTGAATATGTAAGGTACCCTGCTTCCTACCTTCCAGCCTTCCGGTATAGCCAGTAGCTCAGATTGTGTTTCAAACATAGCAAAAACAGTTTCAATACAAGTGCTGATTTATTTTGAATTTTAGTACACCTGCCTCTCAGCAGTATTACAAGTTACGTGTATGCTTACAATCACAGCAAGATACATGCCTCGTGTTTCTGCTTCGTTCAAATGATCGGAAAGCTCGTCGCTATTATATCAATATATGGGCCTGATCATATGATTTCATTCCTGTACTAAAATTTTGATATCTGCACCACGGTTTCGAAACCTCGAATGCCAAGCTGTTAAATGTTGTAAAATAGAGAAACTGTATTATACTGCCCTGCAGCAAACAGTTAGTAAACAGCGTAGTCTATATCTGTGTAGACAGAATTTAGTGTAAAATACCCGTTGGCAATTGATAATGATGAATCGTTTTAAAAAGTACTAATGAACGTTAAGGTTGTCAAATTAGCTATTGCAGTTACCTGATTTAAGTAATTTGAAGTTAAAAAAATATTTCCACGTTTGATACAATATGAGCTACACTAGACTCTCTGAAAATTTACTGAAATATGACGAACTCCTCGAAAGTCTTACCAAATCCGCGATTTTATGATATATGTCCAATAACAGGCGTATTTTGTGCGTATTAAGTAAATATTTTTTAAGTAGTCAATACGAATAGGTTTCTAAAATTGTGTGCAACATATTTATCAATAAAGCTATTGAGAGTGACTTTGAAATGTAAAGGAAAACATATTTTTATTTCTCCCTTAAACTTAATCGGACATTAAAAGTTTTCGTGCTTACTGTAGGTATCAGTAATTGCAGACTTCGCAATGGAAATTTTCATAAAATAAATATTATTGCTTTGTTCAAACATAAATTCAAATTGTTGCATTATATAAAGAGATACCTTAAACAATTTGCTAACATGTTTATATAATATATAATTACGGTACTTCAGTGTCATGAATATTGATTTTTATACCCAACCATTACACTATGTTTATAAACCCCAGTGAGGATTTCATGGATGTTCTCATATAACTACAGGCAGCTAAATGAGATCTAGTGCCCTACAGCCGTAAATGGAACAGAAACTGCTCACAGAGAGAATAGAATGTTATGTGATTAGTTAAAGGGATTCAGTAGTTAATGTCGATCGTTTACCAGACCTGCTGTCCGACTCGTTGGCTGAATGGTCAGCGTACTGGCCTTCGGTTCAGAGGGTCCCGGGTTCGATTCCCGGCCGGGTCGGGGATTTTAACCTTAATTGGTTAATTCCAATGGCCCGGGGGCTGGGTGTTTGTGCTGACCCCAACATCCCTGCAACTCACACACCACACATAACACTATCCTCCACCACAATAACACGCAGTTACCTACACATGGCAGATGCCGCCCACCCTCATCGGAGGGTCTGCCTTACAAGGGCTGCACTCGGCTAGAAATAGCCACACGAAATTATTATACCAGACCTGCTATGTTCCGAATCATTTATCTCATTAACAGCCCACACCAGACTGAGTGCACCCCATTCAAGACACATATCTGGACCAAATGCGAAAACATTCCGTATTGAAGAATGGAATCAAGGACATCTCAGTAGGGTTTCAATAAAATTGCACCACCTTGTTCTGTTATTAGCTAGGACTTTAATTTCACCCCACCTCTATCCCTGTAAATGTTTTCTTCTGTCCACCGTCATATCATCCTTGGCGATCTTTCCTCCTTGTTGATCCAATCAAGAACCTCCTTTGTTTTGGGAATGTCTGAGCACCGCAACGTATGTCATAGTGATATAGATGACAAAAGAATGGTGGGGGAGCGAGGTTAGGATAGGGATGTTTTACTTTTGCAAATAAATAATTATTTTTGATGTTTTTACATTTTTCTTCATGTTAATTTAATGTCCTCTATGCACCTACGTCCTGATAATGTTACCCAGATACCCTCGGGATGGTAAGAGTCTGATTGCGGACACAGTATATAAATAACATTATTTTATTCAAATAATAAAATGTTTTCTAGGAAATTGTATCTTATTCTATGAAATTATGATAGTTCTTTGTGGATTAAACCAGCATAATTGATAGTGTATCACCCACAATCATTTATGCATGCAAGTGTGGTTTATGCAGTCACATTCATCCCTATATGGCGCCCGTGTATTCCAAGTTTGAAATGAACTTACGATATTGAGTCGGTTGATACGTTCTCCTTGGCTATGAAGGCACTGAAAGGGCGCTAGCAGTTATTTATTTTACCAATAACTGGTAAACACCACCACTCACCAACACCCCTGTAGGAATGGACTCCGTATTATTATTATTATTATTATTATTATTATTATTATTATTATTATTATTATTATTATTATCTTTTTCTGTATTTAGCGTACTTTCGAAAACTTGTGTCTGCATTATCTAAGGGAAAGTGATGTGCATATTTATTTTGTTTTAACTATTATCTTGTATGATCATTACATTTGCAAAATTGCATGCCATATTAAATAAAACTTCTGCTAACGTCGTCCAGATTAGTACGAGAGAGGATGAAAAATTGTGCAGTAAAATTAGCTCTACAGCAGATTCATACTGCTTTCCCTAGCGTTCCGTATATTCAGGCCGCTACACATTCTGGTCTACCTGCCAGGTTCGCCTGAACAGGTTCGTCTGCGCAGGTCGACTCGAGCGTGTGGGTGATGAAATTGCGCAGATATTGTGACACGAACAGTCTGCCGGAGCATATTCAAAAAAGTATCCGATGCAACCGTGCAGTTTAACCTGAATCAGGTAAACCGGAACATGTGTACCATCAAGTCTTCATTTCAGATATCGATATAAATAGCGACCAAAGGTACTAAAGAGTGATGCGAGAAGAATTAGTAGCCACATAAGTATTTTTTCAAGTATTTTAGAGAAATTCCATGTTTTCAATATTATAAATCATGTATTTATTTCTTAAAATACAATTGAAATATGGTGAGATACGTTTCATCCCTTCCTTCGGGATATCTTCAGCCACTTATTAAATAAGCACCATTCCAAAAGCACATAAATGTACATTAAATTAATATGATGTGATACAATGTGATGTAATGTCCAAATACAGCTATTTCCAAAAAATTGTAGAGTATCTACCATTAAAAGACTTTGGAGAGAACGTCCTGATGAATGATGAACAGTCAATTGAGCTCATGTAGGGGAATAATGTTGATACAAATTACAATAGCTACAAGAAATGTGTCCTTAAAATATAGATATACGTGTCTATTATATGGTACAGTATAATATTCGAAAATGAACAGTAAATCACACTTGTTGTGGCTGATTTCCACAAAATTGCTTCATGATACCAAACCCAATATTAATGTTTGAAGGTAGTCCTTACGAGCTATAGTTATTTATTTATTTATTTTCATTAATAGTGACATACAAAGCACCAAAGTTAGCATTAATTATGGGAGATTAAGAACGAATATTATTACAATGGTGCCAGAAAGACGCAGCATATGCAAGATTTGTTGACAAATTGATGGAAGTGGAACGTTCTGACGACAAATATGGTGTTGTGAAGAAAATAATGGTATTATGGTAAGGTATTTAAGAATGTTAACCTATCATCATGATGATAGTCAGGTACAGAAGATACATACCAACAAAATTATGATAATTTACGCTTCTGACGTTTGTAAATTACCAAGAAGGAACGTCGGAAATTGATGATGAAGGAACCGAGATTGAAGTGAGATTTAAAAGTATAATTCTCTATGAATTTTCTTGATAGGAAAAACCAACTCACATCTCATAAGATTTTTATCGCTTTCCCACCTCATACTCGTACAGGAGTTAACTATTCGGATCGAGCAGATTAACACAAAACGTTCGTACAAGACAAACAAACCTTTCGTATGGTAAAATGGCTGTCATCATAACAGTATATTCCTTGTTATTTAATGGGGCACCTAATGAAAGAAGCTATAAATAAGTTTTTTTTGCATTCTTGCTAGATAATTGTAGGGTTGTACGAAGCTGGCGAAAGTGGCACAGCCTGCATATTCTGAAAAGTTTGGCAGAACCACATTAACATCTGTCGGTCACACCAGTACCTCGATTAGCGAGCCTAATATTGGTATTAATAAATTCTGACACATAAACACTAACCTACGAATAAAGTTTAGGCCCTATGTAAGACTGGAAATGGGTGGAGTAAAAAATGTCAAAAAAGCCGAGCGTTGAACCACACTGCATTGGAAAGGCTTGCGGAAAATTATTTTGAAGGCGTGTAAAGAGCCTAACCCTCCACTGCTTATTCTGACTTCAGAATAATTAGGGTTTTTGTTTTTAAGTCTCTGTATTTTCTAATTCTTTATACCTGTATTGATTTCGTATTGTACTGTTTTTGTATATTATACTTGTATTAGGTCGTAACCAAACCAAACCAAACCTCATGGTGCAAGAGCCTCGACGGGCCATGGGCTATCGAGCGACCGCTGCTCAGTCTGAAGCACTGCAGATTACGAGGTGTCGTGTAGTCAGCACGACGAATCCTCATGGCAGTTATTCTTAGATTTCTAGACCGGGGCCACCATCTCGCCGTCAGATAGCACCTCAATTCTAGTCACATAAGCTGAGTGGACCTCGAAGTATATAGTCATAAAGTAATAAAATTGTTCCAAATTATATGTTTTAGATTTTTTTTTACAATTTGCTTTACGTCGCAGTGACGCAGGTAGGTATTACAGTGATTATGGGAAAGGAAAGGAATAGGAGTGGGAAGGAAGTGGCCGTAGCCTTAATTAAGGAACAGCCCCAGCACTTGCCTGGTGTGAAAATGGGAAAAAAGGGAAACTATCTTCAGGGCTGCCGATAGTGACTTTTTATCACAATGAGAATCAGAGGCAAGAATAAATATTTTGCAGTACATGCAACGCGTTCAATTTTTTTTTTGAACTTATTGTCTTACAAAGGCAAACAAGGGCTAGGGATAGGCTGCAAATTTGCACAACCAGAACCAAAACTAGGTAAGAGGTTGGCCTTGAGCGTAGCAGAGGCGTTCTGACCTAACATTACCTACATAAACACTGTTTTGATATTGGCAAGATTCCATACACTCGACTGTGCCACCATACACTGCTGACAGCGAAAGTTATAACTACCTACGTGCTGCAGAATCTCAGGAACAACATGAGAGGTTGCAAATATGTGATCATAAACATTCTAAATCATTTTCAACGTCGGGTACAACAGCTAGTATTTTACCAACTTAGTTTTACCAAATTGTTTCACCAGAGAGTTTTTTGCCGTTTTGGATAGACAAGGACTCGCCTTTTAGGTAAAACATATTTACTGGGGAAGAATACGCAATATTATTGTTAACAACTATAAGAGGTTTTCGAGTAAAAATTGTCCTCTTTTATATACAAGGTCTACTCTCTTTTAATGATTTTAGTACCTATGCATCTTACTAAAGTATTACCTTTTATAGGTGGTTCAATGCCAGCATAAATTTTCCTCCAATTGCAAATCTTAATATTTAATTTAACTGTTAATCATATGTCTAAAATCTGAATCACAGCTTCTAAAATGAACTGATGCTGACTCTATTTGATATAATTAACAAGTTTTTTTTTTTTTTTGCTAGTTGTTTTACGTCGCACCGACACAGATAGGTCTTACGGCGACGATGGGACAGGAAAGGGCTAGGAGTGGGAAGGAAGCGGCCGTGGCCTTAATTAAGGTACAGCCCCAGTATTTGCCTGGTGTGAAAATGGGAAACCACGGAAAACCATTTTCAGGGCTGCCGACAGTGGGGTTCGAACCTACTATCTCCCGAATACTGGATACTGGCCGCAATTAAGCGACTGCAGCTATCGAGCTCGGTAATTAACAAGTTTAGTTCGATATTGAAATCCGAATGCGACTAATTATGTACGTGTGAGCCCATGATTTGTACGTGCTCCCATTGTTTCATTTTCTCACTGCCATGTAGTACAAGTGGATGCTGCACAGAGGAAATTCAAAGAAACTTTTAGAGAAAGGTATACCAGGTGCATGAATGCTAAGAAAGACTACCGATACTGATTAAAAGGGAAACACAGCATTAAGGCCATAATGTAACAGAACATTGAAAGATCTAACTACGAGAAACATAACTGGAATTGGTTGTATACCATTGACCTTTCTGGCTGCCTTACAGCAAGACCGCATGAGAACACTATTATATTTTGTGTTTAATAGAAGAGACGTCTCATCCGCCCTTAAAATTAATGTTATTATCTCTATATAGAAGAAAGCTAGTTGCTTTACGTCGCACCGACACAGATAGGTCTTATGGCGACGATGGGACAGGAAAGGGCTAGGAGTGGGAAGGTTGCGGCCGTGACCTTAATTAAGGTACAGCCCCAGCATTTGCCTGGTGTGAAAATGGGAAACCACGGAAAACCATTTTCAGGGCTGTCGACAGTGGGGTTCGAACCTACTATCTCCCGAATACTGGATACTGGCCGCACTTATAAAAGAAAGCAGGTGTTGACAAGTGTGAAAACTGCCGCACTATTACAATCTCATGAGTGTAAAATTTTTAACACGTATTATATAGTGATTAATGAATATACATTTGTGATCCGGATTGGAAGAAGATCAGTTTGTCTTACGAAAATTCGCAAGAAGACGTGAAACGAAACTGACTTTACGTCTGGTCTTGGACGATCAAATTAAGAAGGGCAAGTCCACGTATACGTCATATGTAAATCTGCTAGTTGCTTTACGTCGCACCGACTCAGATAGGTCTTATGGCGACGATGGGACAGGGAAGGGCTGGGAGTGGGAAGGAAGCGGCCGTGGCCTTAATTAAGGTACAGCCCCAGCATTTGCCTGGTGTGAAAATGGGAAACCACGATGTAAATCTGGAAAATGCGTTTAATGACACTCATGGTGCAAGGTCTTCGAAACTGTGAAGGTGGTCGGGATCAAATACCGGAATTACTAGTTGTCCACAATCTGTAAAAAATCAAACTATGGTGGAACGCGATACCTGAGTCGCATAGTCGCTGGTTTCTCATCAAGGTGATCACGGTTTTAATCCTGCCCAAGGCATGTGAGATATCTGTAATGAAATGACTCGCCGGGCTGGGTAGCTCAGGCAGTAGAACGCTGACCTTCTGAGTTCAAGTTGGTGGGTTCGATTCCGGCTCAGTCCGGTGGTACTTGAATATGCTCAGAAACGTCAGCCTCATGTCGGTAGATTTACTGGCACGTTAAAGGACTCCAGAGGAACAACATTCCGGTACCTCGGAATCGCCGAAAACCGTAAAAGTAGTTAGAGGGACGTAAAGCAAATAACATTATGATAAGTCACCTATGCTTTTCATTCCACGCAGATCTGGAGGAATCTTGCCTATGATTAACATATTAACTGTGACTAAAACTGTAAGCTTTCTGTTTCTTTCAAACTGCAGTAACAAGAATCGAGGGAAATAAAGTTGTTACAAGTTGCTTTATGTCGCACCGACACAGATAGGTCTTATGGCGACGATGGGATATTAAAGTTCTAGGAGTGGGAAGGAAGTGGCAGCCCCAGCATTTCCCTGGTGTGGAAATGGGAAAATTATGGAAGACAATCTTCAGGGCTGCCGACAGTGGGGCTCGAACCCATTATCTCTCGGATGTATGCTCACAACTGCGCGCTCTTAACCGCACGGCCAACTCGTCCGGTAGGATATAAAGTAGAAGCAACCATGCAGTAAGGAATGAGACAGGATTGAAGTTTCCTTCACACTTTTCTCCTTCACTTTAACGTTTAAGAAGAAAAGGATGTAAATGAAATCAATGAGATATTTGGGAAAGTAGTCACAATTCAAGGAGTGGGTAACAAAACTGCCAGATTTTCCGACGAACACGTTATTCTATTCGATCCCAGAAAATCTGGAGAAACTACTGAATGGAAAGGACGCAGTCTTGTAGGAGAAATTCTTCGTAAATAAATGTAGACGATATAAAACAAATGGAATGGGATGCAGACGAATGAATTTAGGTAAAGAAGGAAATATCAGATTTTAAAATAAGTTTTAAGGGCAATAGATGAATATTGTTGCATAGATGCATGATGGCATGAGTGTGGTGATTTATAATAATGTATTGTGTCCGACTCGTTGGCTGAACGGTCAGCGTACTGGCCTTCAGTTCAGAGGGTCCCAGGTTCGATTCCCGGCCGGGTTGGGGATTTTAACCTTAATTGGTTAATTCCAATGGCACGGGGGCTGGGTGTATGTGTTGTCTTCATCATCATTTCATCCTCATCACGACGCGCAGGTCGCCTACGGGAGTCAAATAGAAAGACTTGCACCTGGAGAGCCGAACCCGTCCTGGGATATCCCGGCACTAAAAGCCATACGACATTTCATTTCATAATGTATTGTGATGTGGTTTGTCGGACTGGTTTGAAACAAAGAGAGGAGTGCAGCAGGGCAGCTCATTGTCACCACTTCTATTTATTATTGTAATGGATGTAGTAATGAAATCTATTAAAAGGAAAGAACATGGAGATATCAAAGCCTTCACATTTGATGATGTTGCGATCTGGAGTGACTCAGAAGAGAAATTGGGAGAGAGAATACAAAGCTGGAATCAGGAGTTTAAGAAATATGGTTTGAACATCAGCAAGACCAAGACGGTGGTGATGAAAGTGTATGGGGAAGGAGCAGAACCAATAGTCATGTTAAATGAAGCTCAACTGGACAGCGTTCCAGTTTTCAAATACTTCGGTAGCGTTATATCAAATGACAACCTAGCAAAACATGAGGTGAACAATCGAATCAAAAAGGCAACACAATTTTACCACCAAGTAAGACACCTGCAGTGGGATGAGCAAATACCCATGAAAACAAAAATGACATTGTACAAATCCTATTATACACTAATTCTTACATACAGTCTCGAAACCACAACACTGACCAATAGAGATAATTCCAAACTTCAGGCAGCTGAAATAAAATTCCTACGCACTATGATCCAGAAAACCAGGAAAGACAAGATTAGGAATGAGAAAATTAGAGAAGAAGTAGGAATAGATGATTCTCTACTCAATAAGATTCAGATATCAAGACTGAAGTGGTTTGGTCACATGAAGAGGATGCCAGTAAACAGAACTGCAAGGAAGGAATTTGGCAGAAAGGTAGAAGGAAGACGACCCGTGGGAAGGCCACGAAGGAAATGGATAGATTTAGTTAAGAGCGATGTACTGCTGAGAGGTCATGATTGGGACAAGTTGGTGGAGGAAGAATGGTACAAGGACAGGATGAGATGGAGGAGGCTCATATACCACACCCGGGAAACTGGAGATGGTTTAGGATGATGATGATGATGATGATGATATTGTGACTATCGTTCGCCTGGTAAGGTAGACCGTCGAACGAAGGTGGGCAGTATCTGCCAAATGATGGGGGATAGTGCTGTGAGTGGTGTATGAGTTGCAGGAATGTTGGGGTCAGTATAATCACCCAGACTCTGAACCAGGAAAATTAACGGTTGAAGATTAAAATCCCTCGATCCAGCCGTAAAGGTAATACCGGACCGGAGGACCAAATGCCAAGACAATGACTACTCAGGCATGGAGACTGACAGCGCAAGGGGTACAAATGGTGTTGGTAAGTCAAGAGATGGTTATGACAAATAGATCGAGGTAGATGTAGGCTGCCGTAGTTGCTAATATATAAAGAGGTTACCACCATGTAGGTGGCAAGGAGAGTGGATTCGACATTTCTATTGGATAAAGATCCATGTAATGCCACCATATACTCGATTGTCTTCCACAGGTCGGTTCATAGTACGATTGCTGAGCCATTTACCATGTCGTAGGAGAGCCTGTTCCCAGAAAGGTTAGATGCTTCAACAAAACAATATACAGATGATATTGTATAAATTTTTATGTGGTGGTAGTGTAGATAGAATTTTGAGCTAGTAGTAATTGTACAGCTCAAACTAAATCGCAGTGTTAAGGATTGGAAGTATTTAAGTTAGGTATGAGTTACTGTGCGACTGAGTTTTAATTATCACTTTTCTTTATTTGTAATGGAATACTGAAATTAAATTCTGAACGTCTCCTGTGAAATACGGCGTAACCGCGTTTCTGTTGTTATCTTACGTAATTGGACATTTTAAGAAATATTTTGTGAAATTTGTATGAATTCTTACGTGATTGATTGTAATTATATTACACTACTCACAGGTAATGGATGGTTACCTAGTTGTACTTCCTCTTAAAAACAATATACTCATACGTAACATTTATTTTCCGTTATTTATTGTATTTTCCATGATTTGTTTTGTTTTTCTTCATTCCTTGTCATGTAACTTCGTATTTTGATAGATTTGTTTTGTGGTATTTTGTTTCCATGAAATTCCTGTGATATATTTTTTTCTTTCTATATAATGTAGTATGTTATAATTTAATTTCGCTTTTGTTATATTAAGCAAGCATTGCCATAAGTATATCTATCAGTTTCAACGTATTTTCTAACAATAAAATAACAATTAAGGTTCGCAATTACTACGTAATATGCATCGCTCCTGATGCCCGGCAAAGTACGGTAAGTTTGATAATACGAAGGCTGTACATAAAACTGTGGCAATATTGATAGAACATAATTATTTAGTAAATTAACGAGTAAAATTGCATTACATTCATTCAATGTAGTCACCCGCAAAGTCTATTACATTTTGCCAAATGTCGGGAAGCCGTTGGGGATCGTTGGCAAGGCGTTCTCTGTTGATGACAGCGACAATGACAAATCGCCTTGATCCATCGTGCAACCGTTCTGTGTGGTAATGTACTCTCGTCACAGGCTTCACATAATTCTCGATAACTTTCTGATCCATTCTTGCCTCGGGCAACCTCGAATTTAATCCACGAACGCTGCCTATCACCTTTTGAAATCGTGCTTTAGAGCGATGAAATTGACGCTCTTCACTTCAACGCCACACAGCAAAACCACTCCTGGATGGATGCCCGTCAAATGCTCACTACACATCGACAACAGTTCTACCTGACCGCTTCCATATTCTATTTGCGCATGACCGATCTCCTGCGTATGTCTGGGCTACGTTGTCACTACTTCATTTACAACCCTCGTACAATATCCTCGTGACATGATGATAACTCAACTTGGCCAATGGGAAATTACAATTTTGACTTCCTAGTCCTTTTGGATGTATTCAAAGGGCACGTTTTCAATGAAGAGTCAGCAATTTGTACAAAAAGTATGAGATTTACAGTATATACAGTCAACATAACTTTTTGTTTGTTTTAACTACAACTCCTTGGATGAATTGTGAGAGTACTGGTCTTCGTTTCACACGGTCCTGCGTTCAATTCCTGGCCAGACTGGGTATCTTAACTGTGCTATCAATCACCCTGGCCTGGGCTCTGGGTATTTGTGTTAGTTTTAAAACACTTATTTACGCAAACACAATCACCCACCACAGAAACACGGAATAGTCAGTACTTCCTTCTTCATAGGGATGGCGTCGGGAAGTTCACACGGCGTAAATCTGGGCCAAATCTACATCAATTGCTGACCCCAATATATTCGGAAAATAATAGGAAGAAGAATAAGATAACCTTGCGTTATAGAAAGAGCAATTACCTTAGACGAAGTGTAATTAGTCTTTGTGTAAATAATTATCGATGTGAGTTTCGTGAAGAATATTGGAGCTATTTATTAGTCTGTTTAGTGTCTATCTGACACTGGATTCTATTCACTTCCAGTCCACGCCAGTGAGAATTTCAATCAAGTGTGAAACTAATGACATGGCGCTGCTAATAACCCGGATAGGAATTTAGGGTATTCAATTACTCATTGAAACTTTCAATTGATGAATATACGGTCATTAGTCAGTTGCTTCATAGAGTGATTGATTGAAGACTAACATTATTAGTTTCTATACGTTTGGTTGGAATGTTAATAGAATGTATGGCTGCAAATTACCTCTCATACCTCAAGAGATTGTAAAATCTTCTCAGAATTACGTACAAAATGCCTCTTATTGATGGGTAGGTTATGAAAAGTAGTTCATTTGCTGGAAGGAATTAATTGCCTCATTTCTTCCCTGAATGATAGAATTTATCTAAGTGATTTTCCAAAAGTGTTCCGTAAACTTACGGATAATAACGGCAACAACTGCATCCAAATAAATTAAGAATATGCATGTTCATAAATAATTGCAGCTTTCTCCAGTATATGCGACATGTCGTATGTACAACTGCTATTTGAATACTAAAATACTGAACATATTTGGGTATTAATTAAATAACGGGCAATATTTCCTCTAAACCGAGTTAATATAAGCATTGAGTATTAAATAGAATTATGAATACATGAAACACATAAATGGAAGCTAATAATAATAATAATAATAATAATAATAATAATAATAATAATAATAATAATAATAATAATAATAATAATAATAAACTTTATACATACACATTCTCCATTATAGACTCTTATGCCTTTCAACGTTCAGTCTTCAAGCCTCTGTAAACTTGCTATTTGCTTTACGTCACTCCAACACAGATGGATCTTATGGGGACGATGGGATAGGAAAGGGCTAGGAGTGGGAAGGAAGCGGCCGTGGCATTAATTTAAGTACATCCCCAGCATTTGCCTGGTGTGAAAATGGTAAACCACGGAAAACCATCTTTAGGGCTGCCGACAATGGGTTTCGAATCCACTCTCTCCCGGATGCAAGCTCACAGCTGCGCGCCTCTAACCGCACGGCCAAATCGCCTGGTCCTTTGTAATTTAACTGTGCGCCTCCAATATTCTCTATTTGCAACTAGCCCTGTGACCCCCTTTAGTTCTTCTTCATTGTAACTTTATAACATTAAAACCTGAGTCCAGCTATCTCCACCTTGGCCATCCTCTACTCCTCTTAACTTCTCCTAACTTCTCGTGGTCGCGTCCATTATTATCACAAGTAACCTATTCTCCATTCGCCTTCCATGACCCTACCACTGAAGCCAGTTGTCGCTATTTTATATCTCTTGCTTCCACCTTATGTGTAAGATATCCTTAGTCCACCCTGCTTCCTCTCCAGTTGATCAAAGTCGGTGTGAATACGGACTTATATAAGCATGATTTCCTCCGAAAACTCATTTCTTTCTTACGGAATTCTTCTGATTTAAACTGCAAGCTCAAAGCTTTCTCTTTCCTACACCTTGTTTCCATTTTTCTTACCATATTGCCGTCCTGCAAGAATATACGTCGTAAGTATATGAAATGATCCATCTGTTGTAGATTTATATTTCTGACCTTATTTCCGGCCCACTTAATTTTCTTCCCAAATGTAATGACGTTAATTATTTTATATACAGTAAAGTCCTTTTAATCTGAACTAATTAGGACCTGGACCTATTATAATTACAAGATTTTCAAATTAATTGGCCAATTTTATTTTTCAGAAAATGTCTGAGTGACATCACAAAATGTGTGATATGTAGGGACCAAATTTATGAAAATGCATATGCCCACATACAAATGCATATTTTGTGTGTAAAGGATTTATTACATATTCTAAACATGACTATTTCAGCATATACATTTGAAATTAAGTATAATCTAAAACATCTCGAACAAAATTGGCTTCGCCTGCGTGTTTGACATCCATTGTAAGCAACGCTCTGAGTAGCAGATACTGACATAACAGAATTTTACGCAAGTACGCTGCCTGGCTATTTCGAAAAAAAGGGTTGGGGAGGGACATTCCTTTTACATCTGGGCAGCCAGTAGGCCGGGGTTAAATCCGTGCGGAGTTTCTTCGGTTAATGTGTTACTTTATCCTTAGTCTGCATATCCTTTACTCAAAATGCCTAAAGATAAGAGCAGCAAAGAATATTTATTAAATCAGTGGATATCAGGTAATGGTGATTATGCAATTAATGATTGATGTATTCGTCTATTGTCACGTATGCTTGAAGGAAGTGAAGTGTGAAAAGAAATTTCAAGCCTTGAAGAACATGCATAAATGACTGCACATAATTACGGCAAAGGAGGGAAAGAAGAACAACACTCTACAACTACTTCTTATGCATATAAAACCGAAGCCTCCACTTAATACATTTTCAGCCGATCTTTGTAAGCCTTAAATATATTATACAGCAATATTTTTTGGAATAAAATAAACAATAAGCTCTACAGTCATTTGTGAAGTAATTAAAATATCCCAGGACTAAAGATAATTCACTCTATTAGTCAGTACTTGAGTGGAATCAGGGTGCACTTGACAGATGAATGTTCGGAACTTTCGATGCCAGTGTACAAATTTTGTCCTATCCCTTCAATTGGTTTTAAAAAAGGTCATTATCTACAAAACAGACAATAGACGTAATTTGTCTCCAGAAAAAAAATTAAAAACTTGCGCTTATCTCTTGCGATGCTTCTTTCTGCAGTGAATGATGCATGTATTAAGTGAATGAATAAAATTAGCTTTTTCCTAAGTGCATATTCTTCAAATATTAGTGCATATTTTCAACATTTTAGTGCATAACTGAATGTATAATTTAATCGTTTCAGTGCACAAAGATCCTATCCCTAGCGGTAGGCTACGACCAACTACAGGCATGCCTAATCACCGCCATTGTGTACCGTCTCGTAATATCAAAGTTTTCCGGCTCCATGGCTAAATGGTTAGCGTGCTGGCCTTTGGTCACAGGGGTCCCGGGTTCGATTCCCGGCAGGGTCGGCAATTTTAACCATCATTGGTTAATTTCCCTGGCACGGGGGCTGGGTGCATGTGATGTCTTCATCATTTCATCCTCATCACGACGCGCAGGTCGCCTACGGTAGTCAAATAAAAAGACCTGCACCTGGCGAGCCGCACCCGTCATGGGATCACCCGGCACTAAAAGCCATACGCCATTTCATTTCATATAAAAATTGATTTTTTAAGTTATTTCACATTTTAGTGTAAGCTAGGACATGTAAATGGTATATAGCAGATGTGATAGCCTAAGACATGCAAATACTATTATTAGAGTGTTCAATAAATGCTTCAAATTGGACCATAAAGCTGTAGCACATTAGTAACTTTTCGAAGAGAGAATCCCAGTCTCCTACTGAATACAAAATTATAAGGTGCAGAACTACACGTTTCAACCAGCTGTGTGGAATTATATTGGGAATGTACCTTGGTTTTTCAAAGCAACAAGGGTTCTAATACTCCTTCATTCATGCCTTTCTTTATACTTTTTATTTTGTACTGGCGTAGGCATCCTTCGTGAAGGTTTGACATTCATGGAGTCTCAGATATCCTTATAGGATAATAATAACAAATAAAGTAGACAAGATAAAAAACCCCTGGTCAACACGGACCTCGAGCAAACGCATTGTGTATACCATGTCATCATTACGCTAGACCCCTTTAACCAGGTGATATGTAGACACTTCGCTCAGTGTGGGTCTTGCGGAAAGAAAAACCTGTCTACACATTTGAGTCATAATTCTCTTAAAGACAACTCGTATGCATTCAGGTATATATATGTCGTATGGCTTTTAGTGCCGGGGTATTCCAGGACGGGTTCGGCTCGCCAGGTGCAGGTCTTTCAATTTGACTCCTGTAGGTGACCTGCGCGTTATGATGAGGATGAAATGATGATGAAGACAACACATACACCCAGCCCCCGTGCCACTGGAATTAACCAATTGAGGTTAAAATCCCCGATCCGGCCGGGAATCGAACCCGGGACCCAGTGAACCAAAGGCCAGTACGCTGACCGTTCAGCCAACGAGTCGGACTGCATTCAGGTGATGAGTTCGTAAAGATGAGAAGCAAAGAAGTAATGCATTAGAAGCATAACGCTTATACCAAGAACGATTTCCGATTGCAGATACCAACATTATCGGTGTGGTTCATGGGGCATGTACAACAGAAATTAGTACATCCTGAAGGGCCAATGTTCCTCATAAAGTCAATTTATAGGGATCTTGTCATCCTGACTTGCTTATCAAGTTCTTGTATAGGAAAACTCAAAACAATAATGAAACTGTTAAGAGTGTAATTTGCAACCCTGTGATTTAAAATGTTCTTATGGAGTAAAAGTTCCTAAAGAAATGAGCCCATTTTCCTGTGATAGCATTTAATGGTACCTCTACCAAAATCATACCACAATATTTGCAATTATTCACATCATTAAGGATCACAGTTCCTGCTTACACAAGTACTCTGCACTGATGAATAAATCAACAGTAAGGGTTAAGTATAGTAAAAGAGCGTATCCAGAATTCCTCGAATGAAAACTAGCATCCGGCGGTTCGGGTGCATTACCGCCTGTCCGTTACGGTGCGCAAGAAATGTTCTTATAATGAAGATGGACAGCACTTCCCTTCGTACCACTTAGTCCATTAATAAGAAGGAACTGCCAGCATACGAGATTTGTCTATAGTCCTTCTACGCTCAAAGAGTGGAATGTTCAGAGTGACGTCTCCTTTAGATATTCTTGCTTTATTTCACCACTTACTGTGTATCATTTAGTAATTATTTCATTTCCGAGTTTCTTTCTAGTCTCACAAGGAGCTGCGATGTTTATAAAATCGCTCCTAAATGAGACAAAGTAATTAAAAGTACTCATCCTCCATGTAAGTTGCTGTTTAAAGGGGCCTAAAAACTAGATCTTCGGCCCCTTCATCTAAGTAGCTTGGGCCATCGTCGTCAACTGCCTACGGATTATTATAGAATATTGTTACTTCACACGAAATCTAGGAAAAACTTGATTACAGGCAACCTCAAATTATTTTCCTAAGTAGTCAAATGCGATAGCTTGAAATTTTTTAGGAATATCGTTTTAATATCGTACAATAAAATCTTCAAGGAGAAACTGAAGTTGCTTCGGGCCAGGATGAAACTTTTTTGAAACCATCAATGTCGATGGAGTTAAATAGTAAAGATCTATTTCTTAAATGTAATATCATAGCGAGGTCATTTCGAGCTCTTCATTCAAAGACAGTTACACTGCATGATTGTTTTGTTATGTTTTTACATGCAATTTGCTTTACGTCGCACCAACACAGACAGGTCTTATACCAACCATGAGACAGGAAAGGGCTAGGAGTGGGAAATAATCGACCGTGACCTTGAATAAGGTACATGGTGTTAAGTTGGGATACCACGGAAAACCATCTTCAGAGCTGCTGGCAGTGCGGTTCGAATCCACTATCTCCCGAGTGCAAGCTGACAGCTAAGTGGTTCAAACCACTCAACCACCCGCTCGGTGAGTGGAATTGAAATCTAATACTACCAAGCATGCATTCAAATATTTATGAAATTAATGATATGTATCAGATATAATTTACAGACAACTATCCACTGATATGCTAACAGGCATGAGCTACTTGTACCTTAATGATGCATGGACTCCTTTTAACACAGAGAAGTGTAACATTCCATCCTGGTACTGATTCTGCAAGTTGAAGAAGACTTTTGAAAAGATGTTAAGCCATGTGATCCGGGTAGCTTCTCACAGTTTCGTGGTATTTATAGATGCAGGATCACGTGTATGTAATCGCCTCTTCGGTACTTCAATTAGTGCCAGATTAGGACATCAGTACCTCCGAATGGCAGTGCTGGAACAGTTCACGTATGGGTTTGTGTAAATGTAACCTGGTGCAGCACTTTAACAGGTCAGGTCGTATTATGCGACGTTTACGAATGCTGGGGTACTTTCTTGGCACGGAGATCTGATCATGTTAAACATGTCAGTATTTGAACAATTTTCCTGCAATTTCACTATCATACAACTGATGCTGGGATAGTACGACTGATACGAAATATGGTCTAATGGTCATGGGGGTAAGTGGTGGTACGCCTGTTGAGCTTTGGTAGCTTCCCTATACAGGTCTGCTGCCTCTAATGTCATACATCTCCCCAATTGTCTTCATGAAGCTGACAGAATATTTTTAAGACCCTCAGACTAGGTTTGAGATCCGTAGAAGTTTTGGAAATCGGGAAACAGAAGACATAGCTCTATACCACCAACGTATATTAAAATACAGTAATTATCGATAAAATATATTATTGTAGAACAGTTACAGCAGTAAATTCCTAGTATTTTGTATGACATTAGTCACCCTCACTATGGTAGTTGGGAACACAACGAAGAGGAACAATGTATAATGTTCCAATCTCGGCCATTCTAAAATTAGTTTTCCTGTTTGTTTTTTCACTTAAATTTCAGGAAAATATCTGCACCTAACACATAGGGCATGGTCGCTTCCTTCCCAGTCCTAGACACATTTAATTACAAAATACACCTGTCAATCGTTACCACACAGTTTTCACACTTACAAAGTACTCAGTGCTATTAGGAATGATGTTCCAAATCCCTTCAATAAATCAATAACTTTATCCATAACTTAAAATCTGTCGACATATACAGAACACTGGATCTTACATCTTTAATAGGTATACACTAACGTCTTGCACTAAAAAGCGAACCCGTAGTGCTCCAATTTCCATAGGCCTTTAAATCTTCCTTATCTTTTGTCAGAAATTTTGCTAAAAGTATCTGTCACGTCCAAACGTTAATTTTACGAAAGTTAACCTTGTTCCTTTACAAGAGGCTACTGGTGTATTGAGCTCCATCTGAACCACAAACTCGTTTCTTCATTTAATACCATCAATATTACCTCTCCAATTCTTGTCACGAACACTTCTCCTGTGACTCAGCGGATTCTTGTTACCGTTCAGTTTTGTAATCTACAAAGCCCATTCTTCAAACGAATCAGTTATTTCTGCACACATTCTGATGTCCTCCGGTGGAGAGATTCGCGTCCGTACAGATAAAATGAAGAAAAGGAATGCACAGTATCTCTTATTGCGACAACGAGCACATTGCTTCGCGGCACTTTTGTGCATCATAAAGAATAGTAGTACTGAGAATTCATTCACGTGTTATTCAACCGGAAAACATAGTTCAGGACCATATTGTAACAACGTTAATTTGTATATTTTGCTAGTATCAACTTCGAGTTCAAGTGTGGATATGTACAGACGACCTCAGTTGGAAAATTCCAGGGTGTAAAACCCCCATGGCGCAACAGCCCCGAAGGACCATGGCCAACTGAGCGACCGCTGCTCAGCCCGAAGGCCTGCTGATGTGTGGTCAGCACGACGGATCCTCTCGGCTGTAATTCTTGGCTTTCTAGACCGGAGCCGCCATCTCACCATCAGAAAGGTCCTCAATTTTAATCTCGTAGTCTGAGTGGACCTCGAACCAGCCCCCAGATACAGGTAAAATCCCTGACCTGGCAGGGAATCGAACCTGGGGCTTCCGGGTAAGAGGCAGGCACGCTAACCCTACACAGCGGGGCCGGCTCCGGGGGTGTAAACACACAAAATGAAGTTCTAATGTTACACTTCCTTCGTCAATATCTCATTTATAGTGAATACTTGCCCTGTAGACGCACTACTACACGCGTCTCAGTAAGTTTTGGAAGTATCTGGAGGAAGTTTTGCACATAAAGTCCTTCGTCACTGTCCGGTCAAGGATTTATGGCATCATTGGATGACTAGCCCAGAATACAATAAATTTTGATCCTCATTCTCTTTGATAATATGCCGTTTATTTTCAATAATATCGGATCCAACACTTGGATATTATTACTGTACATCCTTGCACTTACCACGGTACTAGGAATCTTACTGCGGTAATTTTTCTTCAACAATACATTCCATTGGTAATTACTGTATTAATATACGTTGGTGGTATAGAGGAAGAACGCTTTGTAACTAACATCCAAGGACGATAACTACAAAGTATATACCCCTAATATGGGATGTATTTTATGTGATTAAATATTAGTGCAATACAGGATTCATCCTATAGGTAATATTCGTTCGCCTCGCCAACCTCAGTGGCACAGTCGGTTTGTTGCTGGCCATCTGTTCCCAATATAGAGGATTCAATATCAGCTAAGATCGAAGTAGTGTACTTAAATTAGAAAAGGTCGAGTGGTTGGCTTTTGACACGTAGAAAGCATCTGAAATATGAAATGTCGGTATCCCGGTTTCTCTTACATTTTGTAGCAGTTCAAGTTACAATAAAATTAAATATCATTTTTTTATATTCACTTACCTTTGTATCATTTACGTTAGATAGTTGGGGTTTGATATACTGTAGATTTTAGGTCCAGAACTTCATGCGGATTTGGCGCAGTTTTACGGCCGAATGCCCTCACTGACGCCAAACATACGCAGAGGGACATATTCACTATTGCTCCTCTCGGTGGCTTTTAGTGTGACATGTGATGTGTAGAAGAAGGGGAGTGTATTAAGACAAACACAAACGATCAGTCCTCGAGTTAGACTTACACAATTCAAACAAATTAGGGGAACATGTTTTTGAACGTATGCCATGCTCCACAAAACAATACCTCACACCCAGGTATATTACCAACTAAACCTTTATTCTTTACCGTTGAATTATACAAAAGAACATCGAAGGATTCGCATTCATTTTCACAACACAAACGGAAATATCCAAATAGGGTCCAAAACAAAGTGATAACATTCCTTCAGGGTGAATTTTTATCACAGTTGGAGAGCTTCAGTATGGTGTATGTCCTCCACGAGCATTTATCACAGCTTGGCACTTGCGTGGCATGCTCCGAATAAGTCGACGGAGGTCACGTTGCGGTATCAGGTCCCATCCTTCAATGAGAGCCTGTTCGAGTCTTGGAGAGTCTGTGGTGGAACAGGACGCCCACGAACACTACAGTCAAGCCTATCCCATATGTGTTCGATGGGATTAAGTTTGGAACTCACTGCTGGCCATTCCTTCTCTTGAATATCCTGTTCTCACAAGACAGCTCTGGTGATGCACGCTGCATGAGCCCTGGCATTATCGTGCATGAGTACGAATTCAGGGCCAACACCGTATGTAGCGACAAACACATGCGCCAGCAGTATCTGCTCGATGTACCCCGCAGCGGTAAGATTATCACGGACTACGACAAGATCCGTACGCCCATCAATACTGATGCCACCTCACATCTTCACAGAACTTTGTTCGAATCGGTCACCTTACTGGACAACATTTGGCATGTACTGCTCACCACGGCGTATCTATACACGTTGAAGTCCATCACGCTGTGTCATGGGAAATCTGGACTCGTCTGTGAACAACACATTGGCGAAGTTGCCAGTTGACGTGGGTACGGGCAAACAGAAGGCGAGCTGGGGGATGTTGCTGAGTTCAACCGGACACTGGAACAGGACTTCTGGGTCGTAAGGGCACTTCTCCTAACCTGTTCCTTACTGTATGGTCAGACACCGTGACTCCAGTGACCATCCTGATGTCTTGTTGCAGTTCTCTGACAGTTGCTGAACGACGCCGCAACGCACAGATGGTCAGATATCGGTCATCCTGTGCGGTTGCCATGCGTCCACGACCTTGTCCAACACTCCTTGTGAACTGGCCTGTCTCACTGTAGCGATTCCACATATCTGACGGAGAGATATTGAGATCCACAGCAACACGACGAAAAGTCCAACCTTACTGGATCAAAGTGACGGCCCTTGGACTTGAACCTCTTTAAGGTGTCTCATGTGATTTGCTGCTTTACGGACAACGTGCTCATATGACCGCAGTAGGGTAGTCTGTGTACCTCACAACGACACACGGACCCACCGCTATTCACTTTGTTTTGAGGGCTCACCTGATATTTTAATGCATGGCTACGCCTGCAAATGGAGTATAACTTCGATTTCTGCATGCCCTGTGTAGCTAAGGTCTCAAGGTATGCTGTACGACCATTGTAACACCATCTACGAAATTAAAGTTCACATACCAGACGTTACAAAACACTTTCCCCTAATTTTTGGAACTGTGTATTAACTTTTCACAGTTAATATTCTCGACTCGGCCGGGAATCGAACACGGGGTTATCTGTACTTAAGGCCAGTAATCTACACTGACCATTCAGCCAACTATTATATGAATGGTATCTTTTATGACTGGAGCTGATTAACACGTTTTTTGATCAGAAGTGAAACATATACTGTATATACGACATTTACAAAATTAAGGCCAATTATGGATAATGTGAGCTCCTTAAATAAGTGACGCTTAGTTTCTGATAATTTATTGAAACTTTACAAACGAGAGAAATGTTACACAGAATGATTATACTTCTGAACGAATAAATCTGTATTGCTTGTAATATCAAAGCATTGAAAACATTTGTAATCTTACGATAGTGTTAATATTTGTGTCAGAATGAACCATACCTAACTCTCACAATGGTTCAGTCCAATAATGCAACGGATTGGCCGACAATGACGTGAAATGTTTAGCTGATTAAGATTTTAAACCTAAAACTGCACACATTTCCTTAAAATTACAGGCATGTGAAATTAACTTTTCGAAGCAAGAAATTGGCGCCCGTTAACTTAGAGATATGCTTCCTTGCGATGGCAACTAGCACCTCCTACCCGATGTTATCTCTTTTAATTCCAATGACAGCCTAAATTTGTTTATTTGTTTTCCTAGAAATATTTTGTCGAAATTTTTCCTATTAGGATACAAGTTACTTGAGATCATATTTGTTTTGGTCTTCCTATACTTCTTCTTATGCAGTTTCCTCATCGGGTATCGGCTGTCATCAGGATGAAACCATTTGCAACTCGGAATAATGTGAAAATGCTGGTTCCATACCTGTCAAACAGGTTTTTTAGCCAAAGTATTCGCTTTCCTCCACGGCCTCTTCTTCCTTCATTTTTACCTTGGACGATAATTTGAAGAAGCTGGTACTTGTTGCTTCGGGTCTTGTGTCCAAAGTGCTCTAATTTTCTACTTTTAATGGTTTTAAGACCGGTAATCTACGTTTTAAAAGTTCGGAGACTGGAGTTTATAGCCTTACAGAAGCCAAAGTGATTGTGTAATCTTAATGAAACGTAACCACAATTTCGTTCATTTCATTGTACGCCGATTGATGCGGATTAATACGTTTTCAGCACTCGCTTATATACAAAGGGCGTACTATATAATTTTACACTTTATTCTTTGCTACCCAAATGAAGTACATTACACGTCAGTTGTTACTTCCACTTTCTCAAGATAATCTCTTTGTAACTGTATTCACTTTTGTCATCGATGTATGAGTCTCTCCAAACCTTCCTGAAACCCTTCTTTCTGAATGCTGCTTAGCCATGCCTTGATAGCTGTGTCCAGTTCTGAAAAATCCCCAAAGCGGCGACCATGCAGAGGTTTCTTCATGTTTCGGAACAGGTGATAAACACGTTTCTTTGGGTGTGGACTGCCCCTACGCTTCCATTGCATCGATTGTTGTTTCGTTTGCGGCTCATGGTAATGGAGCCATGTCTCATAACCAGTCGCAAGCCTAGCCATGAAGTCGACTGGATCTTGATCATGGCGTTGCAAAAGTTCTCTGCACATTTCCACACGCCTCTGCTTTTTCTCTGCAGACAAGATTCTGGGCACCCACGTGGATGACACCTTCCCTAACTGTAAGTGGTCGTGCACGATCCACTGCAGGGTGTTTCGGCTAATTCCCGTGGCTGCCTCCATTTCCGTAAATGTGAAGCATTTGTTTCCTTGGATGGCCTGTTCGACCCGGGCAATGTAGGCTGGAGTTGACACTGTCACATTCCTTCCAGAACTGTTTCCCTTGTCCACCGATGTGCGCCCTGTTTTCAAATCTTCCACCCAGTTGTGAACTGTTTTCCGTGACGGCCCATCTTCTCCACAGACTGCCACCAAGCGCCGATGAATTTCTGAAGTGGTCACGCCTTCTTTCCATAGGAACCGTCGTATAGCGCTGTCCCTGACGGTTGCTTCCCATGTTGTCCGGCTCCATGGCTAAATGGTAAGCGTGCTGGCCTCTGGTCACAGGGGTCCCGGGTTCGATTCCCGGCAGGGTCGGGAATTTTAACCTTAATTGGTTAATTTCGCTGGCACGGGGGCTGGGTGTATGTGTCGTCTTCGTCATCATTTCATCCTTATCACGACGCGCAGGTCGCCTACGAGCGTCAAATAATAAGACCTGCATGTGGCGAGCCGAACTTGTCCTCGGACACTCCTGGCACTAAAAGCCATACGCCATTAAATTTCAGTTTCGCTTCCCATGTTGTCGGCTCCTACGCTGACAAGAGTTGTTGTGAAATGGCTATGACGAGTGCATTCGTTGGCGCCTGTGCGTGTGCTGCTACCACACGGCGCAACAAGACACTAGTTACACGTCACCACCTTCAAAAGTGAAATGTGAACCATACCCAGACGTACAAAAGATAAAGAGTAAAACATTATAGTATGCCCCTCGTAATTGAACAAAACACGTACCGGTGTTTTAAGCCTGTCCGGAAAACTCAAAATTTATAAAACTGCTAATTAAAAACGCGCCAGACAATAATCACCAAATTTTAACTATTGATTTCTAGGAGTCTTTTTCAACTTCTTTTAGGTTTCAGAATTGTTCTCCACTAGAAAACATTTCTTCGAAAATAATTTCTTCTCAGCAAGGTTTATTCGGGTGAGATCGTGTTGGTTGTACTTGCCATCGGCTAAACTTACAAATTTCAACCGTTCTGTTCGTCAATAATTTCAATTTTGTCTTAATATTATAATGATTTTTATTTGAGAATGCCGTAATATCTGCTGAGGCGCACCGCGCATAGCGAGATGGCTGTCTTAGATGGCCGCAGCGACGCCAAGACGTCGCTATTCACTAGCCTTTCCTACTTGGGGAAGGGATAGTAGTTTGAGTACCTTTCCCTTTTTACCATTTCCTATCACCCGTTTTTTGACTTCCAAGTGTACGTTTGAGTGATTTTCTCCCTAAACTTTTTGGATTTGTCAATTATTATTCACAATATATTTACAGTTCCGTGTTTTATGACATATTGCTGACAATATTTACAACAATAATTTACAGTTTCCTTTTTTCCTCTAGTCTTGACCAGCTAAATATCTTTTACTGAGAATTTGAAATCAGAATCACTAATCGAAATCACCATTCGAATGACTTAAGGAATACTGTCGGGGATTTGGTTGTTTTACCAGTATTTATTTTCATTTTTATCGCAATGTTAATACATTTCTACTGAAGTTTGGCTTACAAGATAGTAGAGTTTTCCTGCAGATGTCACCCAAAACGTCCATACCTTTACCGTTTTCATTAGCAATGACGAAACTGACTCTGGAAATTTTTCCTTGCACATAGGCCGAAATTAATTCAGAAGTGTTTCATTCGTTATGTGCCACAGGATATCAAAGAAATTTCAAATCATTTCGCATTTGTTTTGTACTAGTTTCAAATGGTTAAGAAGTTTTTTAAACATGGTTTTCCAAGGCAAGTAAAGTCCGCTTTAGCCATGTTCATTACGAATGTACATTATGTGTTTGCAAAATATTGCTTTATCCATCCAAGAAATTATTTTTGGTTTTATCCCTCAGATTATACGGTTTCACGTGGACGAATCAAGCATTGTGTGGTGTGCTGCTTGATGGATTACGACGGCGGACTTATGAGGCTACGCAAAAATCGAAAGCAGGTCCGTGGAGCTGCTGGTGTAACTACAGATTGTTTGGGTGAAGTGAAGTGTATCGATATCCAATATTCGTATAACAGATGACCAGTAGGTGTTAGTGTGTCGTGCAAGTGTCCGTGTACTGATGTGAGGATTATTGTGGTCTGACGTTATAGGAGCATTTCTAAAACGAGGTACACATTCAAGAGTTCCAGTTGACTGCAATCGTCGTTCAAGACTTCAAAAAGTATTGATAGTCGATAGTCTTCTGTCAGGAAATGGCTTGTATTACAGGCGTTGCGACTTGAAAGGATTCTGCCGTATTCCTGTATAATTTAGCAACATATCAAAGTATTCGTCTCTGAAATTCATCGTGGGTGAATGAATAAGTGCTGTGAAGTGACGTGGTAGGTGCGACGATCTGTTGTTAAAAATAAATTTCGTACCGTTGGATTCGAACCCGTACACAACCGATACTCAGCCACAAAGACATCTGTGGTAATCGATGGAAGTCAGTACTAAACTACGACCCTTCCACCTCAAAAGTTTATATATGCGTGCCAGAATTTTCGGTCATGGTTTATGGCGTTCATTTTTCCTCCATTACAGATTACATGACATTACCTATTAATTCGATCGTATTACTGGTACATGTACTATTTCAGGGAACAATAAATCGCATGTTTGTACCACAGTCCGTAGAACTGGGCTGGAAAGTTGTGCATAGTCCTGTTTTCTTTGCTAGTTCCATGGCTCATTTACATTGCTCACACACACAGGCAGGATGCATAACAATGTCCATCTTAAGGAGAAATTTAATGTTGATTGGGTTCCATAAAACAAAAAATAACGGACGGGTGAGCCATCCACTATTAGTATTTATGTGGTTAAATACAATACCGCTCATAAATATTTTGACGAACTATTTCGTGCACATGCATGTATTCATTGTATTACAGTACAATTAAGTGTCGAATGTACTCGCATATCAAAAAACACATATTCATCTTTTCTAGACTTTAAGTACGAGATGTGAAAACAACCCCCATTTGATGACTCATAAATATATTTGCAGTCAATTAAATTATTTTGTTCTAATTTCATCTCTAAACGAGTGTACTGTTCTGTTGGATAATATTTTGTTGCGTAATTATTTGCAGCCATGCATCGTCTCGGCACTGTGCCAGTCAAATTCTCCCTGACGTCAGTGGACAGAGTTTTCTGTGAATAACCCAATGCTTCATAAAAGGTGCCGTCGCCTGTGTAATTGTGGCGTCTGACACGTTTATCTCTTTCCACCGACATATGTCCGCTGGGACTTAGCCTAAGTCCGGACTTTGAATAGACCAGTCCAGAACTTGAATCTTTGTTTAAAGTCATCCTTTATACACTGTGACGTGTGTGTGGGATCAATGTCCTGTTGAACATGAATTTCACACGAAAGGTTATTTTGGAATGCAACAACATACGTGTTTCAGTACGTACGAGTGTATCCCAATAGTGAAAGTCATCATAGTTCCGACAACACTTAGCGGAGGATGAGGTTACCTGCTCCATTGGGAGAAAAACATTCCCATAACACTACACTACCCTAGTCTTTCTTCACGATAGGGACATGATACCTCACATTGTTGTGTTCGTTAGGTTGACACTGAACAAAATGTATTCCATGCGAAGAAAGAAAACTGTATTTACTCTCGTCATTCCAGAGCACATTAGATCAGTCTGACGAATTTCATTGTTTATAATTTGAAGGAAAGTGAAGTTGGGCCTTCCTGTTCATCTTTCGTATGAGGTGCTTCTTGGTTTATCGCAGACTATTAGAAATTAACACCATACAGTCGCCTTCTTACTGTGTATTGTGGAGCCATACAAAGTTTCGTTATAATTTTCCTCTGTACGTCAACATCAATGCGGTGTGCATTTGACACAGCCTTCCTTCTGATTTGATAATATTAATTCCTTGTGGAAGATGTCCTTGGTCGTGCACAACCTGCCTCATTTCAAACAGTAACCCTCTTGTCAAACAGTTTATTTCCTACAGTCAATATGTATCTAGACATCTTGAAATTGTCAGCTACATTTGCTTGAAAACGGCAATTGTTTAGAGCAATGATTATTGTCATTTTCAAGTCTTCGGATAATTCTTTCACATTCGGTTTCAGCCGTAAATATCATACAGTTTGTTTATGTAAAGTCTCAGTAGTGGCATACAGTTATGTTAATATTTAAAAAAGAAATGCTTGCATCGGTTTATGAAGGGTACAGTAAAGCAGCGGCTTATCTAGTATCTAAAGTGGAGGAGTGCATATTCTTAGTGAAAGTCAGATAGTCCGTGACTCAGGAGAAATAATGAAATGCGATTGTGTTGTACCCAGAGGGCACATACAGAATGTCTCAGGAGGAATGGTCAATATTTAGGGATATGACAGGAACGATCATTTTAACAAAAATCTTCATATGGACATATGATGTAATCCGATAAGTTTCCGAGATAGAACACATTTTATGTACATTTGTTTTTGGCCTATTGGCGTGCACGTATGTGTCTTACCCACCCAACTTCTTTGACGTTTTAAAATGGGTACAAGCTTTCCCGCATGCAATGTTCGCCATACACATGTACGTGGGACATTGATACTTGCAGAAAGTCGCCGTGTGCTGGTAGTAGGACTGTGCTGCATGATTTCAACTGTGTGTTGCTGTTCCCGCCCAGGTTCAGGAGAAAAATGGGAACTTGGAAGAATACCTGTTTCACACAATGTGCTGAAAACTCTGATAAACACTCTATGATCAGCAATTCGACGTATCGGAAAGCGCCGACGGTATTCCTGGACAACAGCAGGAGTACTACTGTTGTAGAAACCGTAAACATTCACCGTATCTGTGTATTCTTCATTAGTGTAGTTGTGTGGCATTTTAGCAAGCGCATGTACAAATACAGTAAGCCGATGCATCTTTCTGATACACTCTGAATCCCTCGCACTACTTCACTCACAACACACCACGGCCCACTACGCGTTCAACGGGGTTGTATGGTAGAAAGGTGTCCGGCACCGTGGTGTAGGGGACAACTCGTCCGTCTGTCACCCGGCGGCCCCGGGTTCGATTCCCGACCGGGTCATGGGGTCTTTAATTGTAAATGATTAATACCTTGGGACTTGGTGTTTGTGTCGTCCTTAATGTTCCTTTCCTGACATTCAACACTTTACACTTCCGCCATTTCCAAATACACACAGGTTCACAACGTATCGTGCGGAGTAGGGGCAAAAGATCTTCTTAGATCCACGCCCCATTTGAAAAAAAATGGTAGAAAGGTATCCCAGTCAAAGCGACTGAAAGCAACGCGGTAGGTTGGGCTAGAAAAAAGGTCAAAGAGGTTGGGTTTGTAAGACACATACGTGCGCACCACTAGCCCAAAAATAAATGTATATGAAAGTGTTCTATCTCAGAAAACATTCAAATTTTTCGCTTATGTCCATATGCATTCCTTCTTTGCTTCAAATGATCGTTCCTGTCATATCACTGAATATTGACCATTCCTGCCGGGACACCCTCTATAAACGAAACCTTGTTGTCAAAATATTTCCGAACGCTACTGTACATACATATAAATACACGCTGTTCCTACAACACGGTATATAGTAGAAATTGGGCTTCCTCCTGTTTTGATGGCTGGAGTCAAGTGCAATCTATCGTCAAACTTCCGGTTGAGTTTGAAGATATAAAATGAACATGCCTATTCTAGCGGGATGTCATAAGGAATTACCTTCAAAGAAAGACAAGCTCTCAGGTCAAGGAAACCAAGAATGGTGATTAGTCCTCTTCGATAAGTTCTATTGGAATGGCTGTAAGTGGAAATATCCGGACTCCCTTACCATTATATCTGCAAACGAATACAAGTATTTTGACCCAGTATCACAGGGATAAAGGATGCCCATGAAATTTTTCAGTTCATTTTCTCTCGGTGATTACGCCACTGTAGCTAAAAATACAGCCCGCACTTAAAATAACTGTACCGAGTGGAAAAATAGTATAGGAATTTCGGGAGAATGTTTCAACATGTACCTGACCTGGTGTTAAGAGAATTTTTTAAGAATCAGGTTTAAGTCTTAACGGGCTAAACATTATTTCTTCAAACATTATATTCTTTCCAGAATTCAAAAATAGTATGTTCTTCATAGAAGGCTGTTCAATCACATGGACGTGGCTGATAAACTAGTATTAACCACTTGCGGAAAAAGATATTAATTGAAAAGTGCATAGATGAACATTCTCCGTTCCGGTACTAAAATAATCCAACTGTGAACTGTTGCTGAAACCTCAGTAAATATAAAATACTGCCAATGGTATATTAGATTATCACATGGTCATTTCCAATTTATATCTACGTGACGCTTTAAATGTTACAACGTGGATTCCGTGCAACGGAAATAAAGTCATGTAGCGTTGTGCTACATCATTCGATTTATTCCAGTGCTAAATGTGTTCCATGTATTGTACCAGGTCGTGCAGTAATCCTCTTTATCTGGTACACAACCCGGCGTTATTTAGCACTTAATATCTTCCTGTTTAACGTAAACCGCTCGCAGCTACCCTGAGCTGAGGAGATTGCAGTCCTGATATCTGTGGTGGGATGTTCTTAATGGTATTCTGTAGTGGTTTTATTATGACGTGTTGAAAATTACTTGGTATCAACTTCCACATACCTCTACTTCCTCTTTTATTAGGTCATAATGCTACTCTTCCCTCAGATAAACGTAAAACCTCGCCAAGGAATATACATTTAGTGAAAGCAGGCGAGGGAATAGAGGAAGATGGATAGAATATTGCAAATGCATGTATGCATGTATTTATTAATCATAACTTGAGGCTGAGGACTGTGGACTACAGTTTGAAACTTCATTCATTTACTTTCCGGTATCCGATGGAAAGTAATTGAAGTTCTTATTTACTTAAAATGTCCCCAAACCGAGTTTTTCTTTTTACATATATGACGTCGCCCTGATTCATATTGTTCTTCACTGACACTGGTATGGGGAAGAAAAAGTGAACTCTGAAGGGGTGGCGGCCTTGGGATTAATTAGGAAATTTTGAAGCAACCACAACATGTTCGACATGTTTTTTTGTTATTTTTTACTCGAGTGTCGTCTACATAAATTAGTGCTGTTGACAACAAAATCTGTGATGTTCGTTCATAAGTTCACACTGGAAAGGACAGGTGAAATTTGATACTCAACACAATTGTTCACACTTGTTTAACTTTGTTAGTTACCTTTTACATTGGTGTTACTGCCATTCTCTTGATGTAAAAGGATGTTGCCTTCATAAAAAGTTTATTACCTCGTATTTTTCTTTTACATTTAGCTTCATATTTTATAACTTGTTTCCTATTCTCTTGCATTAAAATATATGATTCACAGTGTTCCTTCAAAACTTCAAAAACATATTCCAAATTGGTCATTTCTTCCGGATTACATCCCTTTACACTCTTCTCTCAATCCTTCTGTTCAATATACTCTAAATTATTCTTTAATGAATAACGTAAGTGTCCTAGTGTTGCACGGGATGCTCCATTTTTTAGTGAGCTAATGTGAGTTTTTGACAAAAACTTTCCAGTCTGTCACACAAAACCTTCTCAATATAAACTATAACACTATAAACATACCTGGAAATAAATACACAAAATTGTACAAAGAATGGCATGTTCCGTTCTAAAAGATCATCCTCGGATTCTATCAAATCACTTAAAACATGCGTATATATGTACAGTACTGTTTACGTTCCATAAACTTGTCAATGATAAGAGAGTTAGGTGATAACATGAACTGTCTGTCTGTTGGTTATTCAGGGGGAAGGCTGGTTTTATCCTCCACAGCTCCGCTAACAGCTGCCATAGATAGCTTGTGCATCACTGAAGAGACGTACTAGGGAAATGAGGAGTGGTATAGTTTCCCGTTGCTTTCCTCACTGGGCCAGAAGTTGCTATTAGATAACAGTCTGCCAAGCCCATTGAAATGCATGCACTAACCGACTCTATGAGCGATATTTTCACACCATTCATAACAGGAACTGGCTGGGTAACGAATTGTATTACTAGCATCGCTCATACTTCGGTCACTTTCAGTTTGTCAAAGCCAAGGAGACAGGTCGATGAAACTAACAAATTTGTTCTAGCCTATACCAGAAGACACAGAGCACTTTAAATATTACATCTCGCCAGCAAAGGAATATAATATGAAGAACCATTGACAAATAATGATTTACAAGTATTAACATAATGAAACACTTCTGCACTTATCTAGACTGCCGTCCGTCCCGCCGGAAAGGGCAGGTGAAATTTGATGCTCAGCACAGTTGTTCACACTTATCTTACCTTTTTCGTCACCCTTACCTTGGTGTTACTGTCATTTTTTTGATGTAAAAGGGTATTGCCTTCATAACGCATTGCCGTCCGTCGGCAGTCTAGATAAGTACATAATTTTCTTCATTATGTTAATATTTGTAAATCATTATTTGTCAATAGTTGTTATTATCACCTAACTCCTTATCATTGACATGTTTATGCAAGGTAAACAATACTGTACATATATACTATACCAGGAAAAATTAAGGATATGGGCATGAAAATCTTGCAAAAGGGTGCATGGTCCTTACGGAGCAGGTACAGAGAGAGGTAGATGCAGAGCGAAATAATAGATTGATTTTACAACTTACTTTATTCAGATCGAGAATTTGATGAATAAGTTCCCTATTACTTCTGACTCGTAGCATTAAATCAAATTAAAATATTTTATGAACAAGTTGATGTCGCCCGGCTAATTGAAATAAAATCAATTTTTATGATTGTCTATCTCTTAACATGAAACGATTGTCTTTTGTTGATAATCTGTAAGTTCTTTCCTGATAAAGTTCACAAAGTTCTTCAAGTATTTGTTTAAATGACAAAAATTGAAATTCAAAATAACATCTTTTCACTTGAAAAATGAATTTCCCTAGAGTTTTTAAAAATATTTTAACACTTCGGAATATCGTAAATTTTATCCTCTTCTAAAGTTCTATGCTATAGTCTATTTTTAGAATTGTCACTCAACACTTATAAAATGTAATGTGAATTCCAATGAGCGAAATAGTTCGTTGAATTATGAATGAAATCACTGATTCGAAAGTTCGGCTTGTAATGAAGTTAGTCTGTTTAAATCTCAAGGTTGTTTAGAGAGGTACACATATCACCTGAATTATCTGGATATCAGGACTGGTAATATAGAGAAATGTGGTTCAACGAACAGCATATGATGTCCTTGGCAGCTGGTGTTGTGATGCCATCCCCATGGTACCGAGTATGATTCCCGCGTAGTAACTACGTTCCAAATCCAGCGTCGAACCACGTTCCATCTCCAGCGTAGTAACCACGTTTAAATTCCATGAAGTCACCACGTTCCAACTCCCACGTAGTCGAAATGATAGCAGGTAGATATGACAAAATATGTACTCGATCAGGGTTTCAACGTGTCACTTATAAACTTTATAAACACGAGAAAGTCCAAGTGACAAGATTAACTTGTGAGTGTCCTATGTTTGTAAATCGTAAAATTGGCATTGTTTTTGCTAGGTACATTTCATCTAATGTTCAATCCCTGGTAGAAAGTTGTTATTGCTCATTAGATTGGATTCACTGTTCATGTTGAAGCACAGTTATAACATATTTACACACGAAAATCAAAGTCTTACTCGCCATAACGAAATACTTAATTCGCGGATATTTACAAGTTCCTATGACGGCAATGTCATACCATGTCAAATACTGTTCACTTGTGTTGAAGATTTAGCCTTATTGAGATTTCAGCCAATAGTTATAACACACATATTTAAGGTAATATTATGAAATAGATTAGTTTGACAGAGTAAATGTTCAATAATTTCACTTTAAAATAGTCCTAATATTCACACGCTTATTTCTCATGAGTGTTTGAAGTCAGTTTCATTCAAATATGAATACAAGTTTAAATCAATTACATTTGTTCGATTTGCAGTTGAAAATACTAAATCTGTAAAGTGATTAAATGTTATAAGTTTTCGACAACAGTTTGAAATTATTAAGTTAATATCACATCACTCGAAATGTTCTAAGTTCCAACACGAATTATTGTTTTATAGGTCTTATCGAAAACTTTACCGTAGAGTTCGTACGATGTGATGTCTTGAGTTCGAACCTCGCGGACCCGTTTACTGACTTACACGACGGCAGCGAATTAAGAATTGAACTTACTTGACCTAGCAGAACCCCGTTCTTTTATGCCAATCTGTCGTGGTCAGCTTCCTCCCCTCGTGGAAAATCAAGATTTTTTACACCTGAATTACCTCTTAAGTCCGTAGGCCGATGTTAATGAAATTGCAGTATGTTTGCCTTTAGGTATTGGGCTATACGATGGCGTATCTCATTAATCGATACCTCCTGCGGGTGGGGGACGCACATGTAGAATACACCCGTGGTATCACGTGCCTGTCGTGAGAGGCGACTAAAAGGAGCGACTAAGGGATGGTTGTATTTGAACCATGAAACTACTTTTGATTAGTAACATCGCGCGAGGAACACCATGGGTCGCTTTTACTTGCGAGTAGTACCACTCTGTTAGGTACTCAAGTTTTGTGATTCGTAGCAGTTAAGCGGGGTTCACTGTGGGTTTTCAGTACCCGTGAGTCGTACTATTGTGAGCAACACCACGGGTCTGGGCGTTGCCTGTGAGTTGTACCACTATATAAGCGACACCGTGGGTCTGCTTTGCCTGTGATTAGTACCCACTATATGCGGAACACCACGGGAATACCGGTGCCCGTGATTAGTACACCTAGGTAAGGAACCTCATCCGTTTGCGTTGGCTACGAGTGGCGCCATTGTGTGAGAAACACCATAGGTCTGCGTTACCTGTACGACGTAAAATACTTGTGAGTAGTACCATACTGTTTGGAACACCGTGAGTTTACGCTACCTTTGATTAGTACCGCAGTTTCAAGAATATCATGGTACTCCTTTACTAGCGATAAGTGCCATTATGCGGGATCGTTGACATAGATATTGACCCATTCAGACAAGCATCATCGATTCAGGATTGGGCTTTGGAAGCAGTCCCTTGGTCAGTAATATTGTTTCTGGGAATGTGAGGCATTGCGCGTCTTATCCACTGATTGTTTTAAACTCATATTCATCAATTCATTCCTCATCATCACGTTTTCAGTTCGGGTCAGTGGATGAATGTTGTACTTTTACGTTGTAATCCTATATCATCTCATTTCGTACCATAGGCTCCAATGACTTAGATGTTAGTCCCCTCTAAACAACATGGGCGTCAACTGGAAAGACGAGCCCCATGGACATACGGACGTCACATACCATTAATTTACCTTAACAGTTCTTTAAAATTTGAATACAAATATCCACTCTTTCTGAGTCAACCATGACCCAGTCCCGGCCTCAGTACGGTGTTACCAAACTTTCATAGGCAACTAGATGTACTGGCCTTTTCGTAGATACTCTACAGCTAATGTACTTATAGATTCTCGACGCTGTGATAAAATAGCCAGTTTTCCTGCATCAAGTTGTTATCCTGCGTAATTTGTCTTTCGGTTAGTTATTTTATTTGGGACCACCTAATAGAGGCAGGAAATGTTTGCTCGATTCACCCGGTAGAACGGGATTTGATTCTCCTTCAGAAAGTGTAAAACAATAGGAATGAATTATCTCCTTGTGAAGAGGCACATGGACCTGACAATAAACAAGTGAAAGTGAACTCATTGGGTTAGGTCTTTTGAATATTCACAGAGACATAATTGTAAAACCTACAAATCTCCTGAATCAATTTTCTAAGAAGTCTCAAAATTTGGATTGTAGATTGTAATCTGTACATGCAATTCGCATTAAAATTGTTGGCTTTGATCATATTTTTCTTGTTCTATATTTTAATGCATGATGTTTGTAGTGTATCGGTACTGCAATCTGGATGTCAACATAATTCAATTGTATTAGTTTCTTTATTATAACACTTATGAATGCGCGCACCACACACGAACAAGCTTCTTCATTATGTTCTATCATCACATTGTAACTATAACACCCCCCCCCCTCGCCAAATCGGTGGATGCTGGCTGCGCTACTGTGATGGTCATTCGGCATACACCAAGGAAGAGTGTTAGGTTAATTCCTAAAGGCAAGGGTGGTCGGACACGGAGCTGATAATACTACCCTATATAGTGTGATTGTTAAGGATAGAGAAAGCTTTTATTTCTTTCTAAGGACGTTCATGACCTCTATGGAGATGTCCCTACTTTGTTTTGCCCTACTTAAGTTCCTTCATTGAGCATGTATCACACAGTGCAAATCAAACTTTCAAAATTTCCTGCCACATTTCTCCACCAGCACCCTCTCATAGTGCACGAAGCATGCCGATGTCTACATTGTTTTGATAGATTTCGCTACTTGAAGCTTTCAGCTGAAAAACTTCATGCTAGTATGAAACAGCTGTCTGTATCGAACAAGACCATTGATACCGTATTAATGTCAAAATAGTGACCGTGTCATCTTAATCTGACTTAAAGGTGATTATATGGAAAAAAGTGAACTAATATAGGTTAGTTATGAACATGTATTTATTTGAAGAAAAGTGAATTTTCCTGTCTTTCTTGTTCTGTCGGTAAAGCACCAGCCAAGCCCTAGCTTACGGAACACTGGAGCGGAGACATGATATTTTGCTGTTCTTTATTTGGGTGTGGCCTCCCAACTTGTTTCAAACATGAAGGAATAGAGACGGATGCAATCAGCCTGGGGCCTCTTGGCAACAGTATTACCCTCGTCTTTACTACCGATCGCTTTGGTTGATGGGAAACTCTTTCCCATTTGTTCCACGACATATCGTCGTGACTGATCCCTTTATCTTATCATAGAAAAAGAATTGTGATTTCACTCAGAAGTTGACCATGAAATAAGTATTTTCTCCTCTGGAAATGACATCTTTTTAGCTTTTATACATTTATGTGTCCTTCTGCCGAATGGAACATTTGTTTCGTATAGGCCTATTAGCTGTAGAGTATCTAGGAAGAGGCTATTACATCAAGCTGCCAATGCAAGTTCGTAGTCGTTTGGTAATACCTTAAAACTGGTTTTTATTTTTAGAAACTGATGCATGTAGACTTCGAATCTCTGTAATAATCCGTGATTTTTTGGAATTGTGTAATCATATGTATGGTGGGCGAGCTGGCAGTGTGGTTAGGGCCACGCAGCTGTGAGCTTGCATCCGGGAGATAGTGGATTCGAACCCCACAGTCGGCAGCAATGAAGATTATGCTCTGTGGTTTCCCATTTTCATGCCAGGAAAATGCAGATGCTGCACCTTATTTAAGGCCACGACCGTTTCCTTCCCACTCATAAGCCTTTCCTTTCCCATCGACGCCATAAGACCTATCTGTGTCGGTGCGACGTACAGCAACTAGCAAAAAAATAATGATCGTAGGCTTGACGTATGTACTGGATGTATTATTGAAGCATATCATCTAGGGGAGTGTGTCATAAGTCGATCGTAATCCACAAAGCATTAAATATAGCTTTAGTTGTGGGGCTACTTGTAGACTGAATCACTCAATTGGTGATATCCATTCCTGCTAATAAGCTTTTCTAGTAATATGCCTAGCTGAGAATAAGAGCAGGATGGTATTCACAGTGAAGAGGTAAAGGAAGTTTATTTTGGACGAAACTGTGCATATAAACCAACTAATGCGGTGGGATAATATTAGATTAATAGACGAGCAAAATAATGTACTCGACTATGGGCGTGAGCTCGAATGGTCTGCACCAGGCATCTGTGGACGCTACATGCCATTGTGTTATGGGCTCGACTATGGAAGGTAAATGAAGAAGGAGAACTAGCAAACTCGTTTTCTGGTGATTTTAGGGTACAAGGCACTTCAGGAAGTAAAATACACTTTATGTTTTCAAATGGTGGGTATTGAAGGGACAGTTCATTCATACAGGAATGCAGACTGAAAGTTGAAACGACAGTTTATTATGAAAATGTATTTCTTCTCCTCTACCTTTCCTATAATAATAATAATAATAATAATAATAATAATAATAATAATAATAATAATAATAATAATAATAATAATAATAATAATAATAATAATATAATAATAATAATAATAATAATAATTATTATTATTATTATTATTATTATTATTATCCCTCTACGGAACAGTGTCATAGAGCCGGCCTCCGGTTCCCAAGCATCCGGGTTCAAAGACGACAGAGGTAGTCGGATATTTTTAGGGCACAGGAAAGTCAATTCAACACTTCATGTCCTACGATGCCATAATGTGAATGATCTCCGGTGACACATTTGATGTTTACCAGTCAAAATTAAATAATATTCAGTCATATATCGTCCAGCAGAGTTCCGGTTTCTCTGTTATCTGGTAGAGTAAAACGTTACGTCCAAATTGACACACAGGCAGTATAATTGGCGTCAATAAAAGGTCTGGATCTTGTAGATGAGGGCATACGATTATTTTTTAAATTATTATTATTATTGTTATTATTATTATTATTATTATTATTATTATTATTATTATTATTATTATTATTATTATTATTATTATTATTAAACAATAATGCCATAAAACCAGCATTTGATATATATATATATATCTATTATTAAAATTTAATTTAAAACAGCAAAATATTACTCGACAGAAGTTACTTTAGAAACTTGGTGAAAGAACCCATCATGCCCATTCTTTCATAATTTGACATTTGTTGGTCACACTGTACTATTTCCATAGGCGAATGGATTCTTATGGCCTTTCCCTCCCAAATGTCCGCAGCGAACTGAGAGTGTGACAAGTGTTCAAACGGTTCGTTTTTGGTACAGAACCCACGTAACATCTTGGATATGGGTATTTTATTAAATTTGTTAGGTTGGCTGCATTGTTGAGTTTCCCGCGTACTTGCTGGACATTCACTGCACTATTTGTATTTATGGTTGTTGCGGTTTAGAATAAATTTTTATGACATCAGTTAGTCATGAGGTAACTGTGACTAAACGAAAGAAACGTGTAGGGAATGCTATTTCCATAAGTCAGAGAGTAAAAGAAAGACTGAAAACCCAAGCATATGTAAACTAAGAATGTGAGACAATTACGCCGAGAGAATAAGGTTATGATTGCGGGTCGTCGGCTGCAAAGTAGCTTCGGCCTACAAGTGGTCCGGCAATTCTGCCCTCTGACCTACCAACCGAGCAGAGACTCTACAGTGACTCTACCCCTCTGTGTTTGGGAGACGAAGAGAGGCTGGTCTCCATGAGAATGATTTTCCGCGGTTGCCATTATTCTATACTAAGGCGTATGCCAGAACAGTTCCCAGTAGAGGCCAAGGCCGCCAACCTTCTCACCTTCACCGCTCCAAATCTCGCTGGCTTGAGAGAGGGAGTTGCCCTCTATGAGGCTCGCCGGATCCCCTCAGGGTACGGAAAGAAAACATTTGTAGTTAGTTAGTTAGTTAGTTATGATTACACGTAAGCTACATGCATTAATATTTCATTCTGAAACACAGTTAATGTTTGGTGCTATTACGGTAGGTATATTATGATATTTCATATTATTAATGGCACTTGTATGTTTTTGAAGATGCAAGTGGAAATGCATAGCCACTAAATTTGGCGTATCACACCAGGCAAATGCTGGGGCTGTACCTTAATTAAGGCTACGGGCACTTCCTTCACATTCCTAGGCCATTCCTAGCCCATCGTCGCCATAAGACCTAACTGTGTCGGTGCTACGTAAGACAGATTGTAAAAAATGGCGTAAATACAATGATGGTGACCGGTACCAGATTATGGAATTCCCTGCCAGCTCAGGTCAATCAATCAATCAATTTCAATATTAGTCAATACTGATCTGCATTTAGGGCAGTCGCCCAGGTGGCAGATTCCCTATCTGTTGCTTTCCTAGCCTTTTCCTAAATGATTTCAAAGAAACTGGAAATTTATTGAACGTCTCCCTTGGTAAGTTATTCCAATCCCTAACTCCCCTTCCTATAAATGAATATTTGCCCCAGTTTGTCCTCTTGAATTCCAACTTTATCTTCATATTGTGATCTTTCCTACTTTTATAAACGCCATTCAAACTTATTCGTCTACTAATGTCATTCCACGCCAACTCTCCGCTGACAGCTCGGAACATACCACTTAGTCCAGCAGCTCTTCTTCTTTCTCTCAATTCTTCCCAACCCAAACATTGCAACATTTTAGTAACGCTACTCTTTTGTCGGAAATCACCCAGAACAAATCGAGCTGCTTTTCTTTGGATTTTTTCCAGTTCTTGAATCAGGTAATACTGGTGAGGGTCCCATACACTGGAACCATACTCTAGTTGGGGTCTTACCAGAGACTTATATGCCCTCTCCTTTACATCCTTACTACAACCCCTAAACACCCTCATAACCATGTGCAGACATCTGTACCCTTTATTTGCAATCCCATTTATGTGATTACCCCAATGAAGATCTTTCCTTATATTAACACCTAGATACTTACAATGATACTTACAATGATGATGGAATTATGTTCTACGTTTCTAACATTCGAAACAAAAAAAAAAAAAATGAACAAGACGATAATTTGCAGTCCCTAATAAAAGTGTGGGCCGGGCTGAGTGGCTCAGACGGTTGAGGCGCTGGCTTTCTTACCCCAACTTGGCAGGTTCTATCCTGGCTCAGTCCGGTGGAAATTGAAGGTGCTCGAATACGTCAGCCTTATGTCGGTAGATATACTGGCATGGAAAATAACTCCTGTGGGACAAAATTCTGGCACATCGGCGCCTCCGAAAACCGTAGATAGTAGTTAGTAGGACGTAAAGCCAATAGCATTACTATTAATAAAAGTGTGTCACAATGCAAGAAAACGTCCGACATTGTCGGAAGACATTATAAGAGAACAACAGGGAGTACACTAACAAATATTGATTGTTCAGCTCTTTCGGTCGCGTTACAGTATGCATGCCGGCATTTTTATCTGTCTGTGGTGTCTCTGATGAGAGATTAGGAGTACCAAGTGAACTGCTAATTCCCGGTAAGTCACCCAAATGTATGCACGCAAACAACGATCTGCCAATGCATTATCGACTGAGTTGTCATTATTAATTGAAGTTCACATTAAAAGTTTTCCAATTAATGAAGAGTACTTGCCGCCGAATCTAAAAGTGAAGAAATAAAAGTATCAAATTAGTTTTACTGGAAAATGATCAGTGACAATTTTAATTTAAAATTTGGTTAACCCCAAGTTGATACAAGTTGTAACTGCGAACAGTTAAATGTTAAAATAATAAAAAGCCCCAACCTAAATGACAGCGCTAAGAGTGTGGCAGTAGCATAGCAGATAGTTTAGAGAAGAAGAGCTGACAAGATTTACGAGAAAATAGACCATTTGAGGAGCATGTGTGGAGAACGTGAAGATGTTGTCGGCACCTGGATTGGTTACATGCAAAATTTGATGCTTACAGTCATCCCAGTTCATAATACATTTAATTTGCGCCAAATTATTCACAATGTTTTCAATATTCATCACTCAAAATCGGACAATTCCGTATTATGTACATACGATGAAACGACAGCTAAAAACGGTACCAATAAAATGTGTTCATTCATCCTGAGCTACATCATGGCTGTGCCGGCCAGAGCAAGAAAATCATTGTTTCAAACATATGATATTTGCATTGGTAGCAAAAGGAAGATATTTTTTTTTTCAATTACGAGGCACAGCTACCTTCCTCGTGGCTGAGATTTCAGTGCAGCGAGGAGATCTGAAAAAAAATCGGAAAAGAGAAAGGGAGTATGTGTGTACATGCCGCTGGTTTACACAGAGTTTTTAAAACCATTCTAACTCTAGAAGTGCTTTCACAGTAACACATGTTCCAGAAAGAAGAAATTTCAAATCTTGGTGTTCAACACATTAGAAGCAAACGTACTATCTGTGGAGTCACAAGGAGGAAATATCCGTAGAGAGATGAAACAGAATTCTTCAATGTCAGGGTCTATTGGAGTTTTCCTATTCCAAACAAACTCTTTTCGTGGTCAAAGCTCGAAATTACAATGATGGGCTGCATAAACATACCTTCAGGCTTGCAGAGCACAACCTAATTTCAGATTTTCCATCCAAACCAGATTTCCGTCTTATAGTAGCAATGATAAGTGAAAAAAGATGACCGATTTAAATATTTTGTACCTTACCTTGACACAAGTGATATGTATGACTGAAAAAGATCGTTTATGCATTAATAGCAGTTACCCGCAGCTTCGCTCGCGTGGATTTCGTAATTTGTTAAAAGTAATCGTTCCTCGCTACTTTACTAAGACATTATCTGAAAATCAATACAGTATAAAAACTCACCGAAAAATTGAGTTTAATTTTTCCCAGAAACTCTTTGTAAACCACGTTTTCGGTATTTCCTTTTGCGGCTATGAAGACCATGTCACATAGAACTGTACGTGTGAGAAACAGTCTTCTCTCAAGTCGAAAAAAAAACCATAATTATTCTTAAAATAGCTTCCAAACACCCGTTTCCACGTCTGTAACATCTTCAGCTTTTGAGATACAGGTATCCTCATAAAAATAATTCAACTTCTTCATTTCTTTCCACCCCTCTCCCCCTTAAGTGGACTTTCCAAAAACAATAAATGCGCGTTTCTTTATTTTTAAAGGGTATTCAAAATACCAACTTTCACGTCTGTAACATTTTCAGTTTCTGAGATATAAATATCCTTATCAACGAATTCAACTCTACTTATTTTCACACTACGCGCTTAAATTGATTTTTCGAAAGAAAAAAAAACAAATTCGTGTTTCTTTACTTTTATAGGAGATTCTAACTACCAATTTTCACATCTGTAACATCTTTACTTTTCTTAGATATAATAGGTATCATCATACGAATAATTCAACCAATTTTTCAATCCTTTCATCCCCTTAAGTAATTTTCTGAGAACAAAGGAATACTATTTCTTTAATTTTAAAGGAGATTCTAAATAACATTTTCATGTCTGTAACAGCTATAGTTTTCGAGATATAATTACCCTCATACAAAGAAAATTACTAATTTTTAAATTCATTCGCCAATTTTACGAAAACAAAAGAATATGTGTTTCTTTACTTTAAATGAAGATTTCTAATATACATGTTCATGTCTATAACATCTTCAGTTTTTGCAACATAAGTATCCTCATAAAAGAAATTCAACTTCTTTTTCACCTCCCACCTCCCATTAAGTTGATTCCCGCCCCACTCCCCTAAAAATGCGTGTTCCTTTATTTTTAAAGTAGATTCTAAATACCAGTTTTCACGCCTGTAACATTCAGTTTTTGAGATATTACTTTCATTGACCTGTCTCAGTCTCATCCTTGGCTTTGACAATATGAAAGTGACTGAGGTATGAGTGATGCTAGTAATACAATTCCTTATGCAGCCAGCCCCTGTCATGAATGGTGTGAAAATATCGCTCATAGGATCGGTTGGTGCATGCATTTCAGTGGGTTTGGCAGACTGATATGTAATAGCAATGGATGGCTCTTTGAGGAAAGCAACGGGAAAATACCTCACTCCTCATTACCCTAGTACGCCTCTTAAGTGACGTCTAGGCTATTTATGACAGCTGTTGGCGGAGCTTCAGAGGATCAAACCAGCCTTCGGGCTGAATACCCAACATACAACAAGTATCCTCAATCAAAGAATTAAACTAATTTTTCAATTCCTTCACCATCCCTTAAGTGGATTTTCCGAAAACAAAGGAATACGTATGTCTTTATTTTTAAAGGAGACTCCAAATACCAATTTTCGCTTGTATAACGTCTTCAGTTTTTGAGATATCACTATCTTAATAAAAATAATTCAATCCCCCTTTCACTCCTTTTTACCACTTCCCCACTTAAGTGTTTTTAAACAAAAAATGTTGTTTCTTTATTTTTAAAAGGGATAAAAAATACCAATCTTAACGTCTGGTAACATGTTAAGTTTATGAAATGTTCTGTAGATATTCTGATTTTAAAAATTCACCCCCTTTGTCAGTTCTCTTTAAGTGGATTTCCCGAATATAAATTATCTGTGTTTCTTTACTTTTACAGAAGATTCGAAATACCAGTTTTTCACGTCTGTAACAATTTACGTTTCTGAGATATACCGTAGATATAATTTTTTTTAAATTCACCGCCCCCGCCCACTTTTCACTTCTGTTCACCCACAATTAATTGGGTTTTCCTAAAACAAAAATTACAGGTTTCTTCATTTTTAAAGGAGATTCCGAATGCCACTTTTTATGTCTAACATCTTCAGTTTTTTAGATATTAGTATCATTAAATGTATTCAACCACTTTTTCCCCTTTTCACTCCCCTTTAGGGGATTTTCTAAAAGCAAAACATACGTGTTTCTTTATTTTTCAAGGAGATTATAACTACCAGCTTTTATGCCTTTAAACTTTTTGAGATGTAGATATGCTCATTTAAACATTTCACCACCTTAGCGACGGAATATCCAAAAATCTTCCCTTAATGAGCACCTTCACTCTAATATAAAAGTATCACCAAAATTTAATTTCGTTCTGTCCAGTAGTTTTGGCTCGGCGATGATGAGTCAGTCAGTCAGTCAGTCAGTCAGTCAGTCGGGCAGGATATGCTATTTTATATATTTATTTAGTCTAGGTTATGTATTTAACTTTAATCATGTGCATACAAATCATGTATTACAGGTTATACACTGAGTTACCAAAAGTCATGGAAAGACACCGAATGTGATGTTAATAACGAGTTGCTCCCCCGCGAAACGTTAAAACGGCAGCAGTACGGCGAGGCATCGACTCTATAATGTGCTGGAATCGTTCTGGAGGGATCTGGACCCACGCATCTTGCACTGCCACCCACAATTGGTCTTGTACAGTTGGTTCGGGTTTCATGGATCGTACACCAGTATCAACAATATCCCATAAATGCTCGATGGGATTAAGATCGGGGGATCTTGAGGGCCAATCCACGGTCATAACTTCACTGGAGTGAACGTCCAACCACCTGCGTCTTACCACAGAGCGGTGACATGGCGAATTGTCCTGCTGAAGCATGGCATCTCCATCAGGGTACTCTAGGGCCAGAAAGGGATGCAGATGATATGAAAGAATTTCCACATACCGTGCACCAGTCAGCGCTCCCTTCAGCCAGACAAATGGGGCATAATTGCGACCATGAGAACGCCTCCCACAGCAGAACTGAGCCACCTCCCACCGGGTCACAACCTTGTTGACGCGCAGGATCCATTGCTTCATGGGGTATACGCCAAACACTCACGCGCCCACCAGCTCGATACAACTGGAACCGGGAGTCATCGTCGAACCATATCACACCCCGCCATGGTTCCATGGTCCCTTGCCGATGTTCGCAGGTTCATGCAATTCATTGGGTTCTGTGTCGAGGTGTCAAGAAAGGAACATGAGTTGGTCGTCGGCTGGTGAAGCCGATGCGGTGCAGTTGCCTCCATACCGACCTGGTAGAAATGGGTTCCTCACTCGGAAGATTCAACTTGGTTGTGACCTTATTCACAGTAGCCCGTCGATTGCCCAGTATGCTTTTCTGGAGGTGACGTGTTGTGGTCTTCCCGTGCGGCGGTTTACGCGGGATGTAATATTCTCTCTGCGATCTTGAAGATCCACCTTGTAGACGGTTGACCTCAGAAACCCGAATTCGCGTGTAATCATCGTAATGCGTCGTGCGCCGATGATCATCCCACGTTCAAAGTCGGTCAACTCGCGACGTGATCCTATCTCCACGACACTGCTATCGTTGACAGACTGTTCAGCTACGCCGCAGCTAGCCGCAACGCTCAGGCGTCATACACGGCACACTTTCAAATAGGACACCACTTCCCGTGACTTTTGACCACTCGTTCCATTACATTTATTGGTTGTACGCGTAAATAACCACTGACATATTCAAAGTCGTTTAGGAAACTTATGTTTGTATGTGTATTAATCAAAGGAAGTGAGGTTAACGTTACGTCATGTTTATCACTTTAGATTAACCGTTGGTGTTCCCCAAGTTGCTCAGGAAAACCCCCCGAGAGTGAGTTTGTTAACGTTAGAGAAATCTGGAATCTTCATATATCAAAGACATGTTGTATAGATATATAGTTGTATAGTTGTAGATATCTTTAGGTTATGTGCCATAGTGACAAACTTGTTTCAAGGCAATTGTAGAACAAGGATTCATCAACATTTCCGATGTTGTTCTAGAAGCTTTCAGGTGTCTTGCAGTAATACTGTGTTGTAATAAAACAAACTTTTCTTGAGTCCTAGACATACTGTAAGGGAAATGTACGGAGATGTTAGTCAGTTGGTGGTGATATGGTAGTGAGCGGATTTCATACCGCGGCGGTAGAGGGTCTGCATTGAGTTGTTACGGAAGTTGTGCTGTTGATACTGCTACGGCAGCTCAATCGCGGTTTAGTGCAGTGGTGGGTTGACAGCCAGTTGTTGATGTAGCGAGCTATAATACATCAGTCGTACTGTACTGAGCTGCTTGGCAGATCGATTTTAAATTATTGTGTGTGTATTTCAAGTGTTATATTACTGGCGTTGTGCATATATATGTGTGTGTGTGTGTGGTCAGTGATAGTTGTGTTTATTATTTTTAACTACATCGTTGCATTCTACCTCAACCTTCCTCACTCTCCAAAAGTTCAATCCTTCTATGTATATATGTATTCGAAACACACTTACGAGGCTCAAGGAAAGTAATGTAAGTTATGCTGAGCAGAATATGTATTCTGGTGTAATGGGTTTTTCATACAATGTTCTCTCTTACGAAAATTGCATGTCCGTTCCGAGGACAAACCCTTCCTGTACAAGAAATTTAATACCTTAAATCTGAAACTAAAAATAATAGGAAGCCTCCAACTTTAGAGAAAATATGTGCTTCCAATCCACTTCACATTTGTTAGTGAATTCCCATTCGTGACTCTGCATGCCGAATAGTTCACTTTTACCTTCTCCTGAATAATTTGTTAAGAAGGAAGCCATACTTCCCAGTGTCGACACGGTTGAATATAACTTACCTGTACAGGTATGTTATAGGGTAATATTTATATTTAACTTGTGTGTTCGACAGACTGAAAAGCTTGACATGAGGGACTTTTAATGGACTTGTTAGAAATTAGCTTGATATTTCTAAAACTCTTTATTTTTCTGTTCATATCACTTAAAGGATCTCATAGGAATAAAGACATAAAAGTGATAAGACGAAACATTTGTATTTCGAAAAATTATTGTACGTTCTAAAATCTGAAATATTCTCCAAGGGAATTTATCCCGTTATTTACAGGCTAGTTTTGGGAGAGTTAAGAATGTCCCGGCGAGTATTATAGTGTGGATATCTGAAAATAGGAGGGAGACATGAACCGAAATATTCCCCTCTTCAGAAATATTTACATGCATTTTGAGACGTTTTGCCAAGTGTTCTGTAATCCTCAATTAAAACCACCTGATTTCGATCTCTGACAAGCGAAGCACTCCCGAGAGAGCAACGACAGCTTCCTTCTTGGATGGATGACCTTAGAGGAATATCCAAACGGAAAAGTCCATCAATAATGACTGATAGGTGAGAAGTCATCTTCTATCGCTTGTTCAAAAATTCTGATGTAAAATATATTTTCTTCATGACTCAGATTCCGTCTTTTTTTTTTTTTTTTTTGTTTTTTTTTTTTTTTTTTTTTTTGTGAAATACTATATGCTATAATTTTTAACTCTACCATCTCACAAGTAAAAGTGAGAGACTGAAACAAATTATTGCTTCATTAACTTTTCATTTTATTTATGGAGAAAGGGACAGTTGGCCTCGGTTATGAATAATAAAATGTGACATCCTATGCATATATTTACTAATTGATTAATGTGAAATGTTAGTTCTGTAGCCACCTTCTAATAACTCCCATCACTGGTGACAAGAGCGAGAGGGTTGGGGCGGGTTATGTCCTACTGTGTCTATCATCAGCTACTGGCATCAATAATGTCTGTAAACTGCACATCGCGCAGTAACTGGCAGGTGATTAGCTGCTTCCCAGGCCATTACGCCGTGAAAAATTAAATAAGAGAGAATTTTCCAATGGTTCGTTCGCGATCAGTTTAGAGAGCGCCCATCCTACGTGGTTAGAGAAAACAAATCCACAAAGTTTCATGAAGGACGTGGATGCATATATTCGTCGTCAGCACGTAATTAAATAGACGAGACTTATAAATATATTATAACCATCGGCTTATTAAACAATGAAAGGGGAAGACCTTGCTCACACCAGTTCAATATGTATAGTTTTCTTTCTTTTTCGAAAAACAGTAAGTCCATTGGGTGTGTTCCTGATTTGAACCTAGTGATTTCGGGTGGAAGTTTTCAGTAGAACCGGAGCATGGTGACGAATAATAATAATAATAATCATAATAATAATAATAATAATAATAATAATAATAATAATAATAATAATAATAATAATGCCAATGCTTTCCGTTATGAAGGCTGGTATGTTCATGAGGAAGCTCACTCACTAGCATAAGAATGACATGCAAAAAGAGCCGATATTGTAGTAATTGATTTTAAAACATGGCACCTTGAGTGAATTTCCAATACAACACGGGTAGACATGAGTGAACAGCAGGCACAAGACTTGAACCTCGAGAAGCAGTCGCCAGTGTCCTCATATGTAAAGTAAAATTATCACAAGAAGTCCTCCGTTTGCGGTTTGTTAGCGAATGCGAGAGGAACTCTACCGACGTCGATTTATGGTTTAGGTTTGGAGGTAATGTTATGAAATGCTACACAAATATACTATTTAAAAAAGTAAAACACGTTCTACGCATTTAGAGTTGACCTTAAAATATAGAAATTCTACGTAAGAATTGCGGTTGCAGTGGGAGGGATAAGGTAATTTTAAGCGACTGTAAATCTCTACAATGCTCGACGTTTATGATATAATCATAAACATACATTCAGAATTTATGATTGTTTTTGAATCAAAAACAGCAATACAGTTGTCTAAGAAAGAATATGATTTCTAGAGCAAAATATAATGGATTGAAAATTAATAACTAGGGGCGTAGTCTGCTATGAAATAAACATTTATTTTTACTGGCGAATACTATTGTACTACTTTGCTCTTGTTAATATCGACATTTAAATTGTTAAATACTGCAGACCACTTTAATTTCATAAAGGTATATTTTCGTCAATAGCAAATACGAACTCACTGCGTTCTCTTTCTTAAACGTTCGATGTGTCTCACAGTATACCGAGGGGATAGAGCCTAAATGCCTGCTGCAGTTTCCTATTTTCGATTTTGCGTTCAACAGTTTACATACATCTGTGCCTAACAAATATTTCACTATTCTTGAGATACCTACCTGAGTTTTGTACCCTATTTCCCGCAATTTTTTTGAAAATTGTATTACAAATTACCAATAGAATCTGATTTTATAATCACATTTCAGAAGGAGATAAACTGAATTTACTTCTTCAACTGAACTGAATTCCATCCTTCTACTTCATGTCCTTTAGAGTAGAATGATTTATATAAGTTATGAACAATAAATGTGAAATATTACTGCTTTGACTCACCTGTACACACTCTTCAAAAATGTTTAGGGTATACCCACACTGCTTATGAATGAGGTGGAACCGATATATTATTATTTAATGTGAAACTCAGAATAGTAAATACAACGAAAACGTACACTTATCATTAACTTTGGACCCAGTGTAATAAGAAACACACACGGTATGTGACTAAACTAATCATATTAATGACCTCCACAGTTAGTACATCACAAATGAAAGACCAGTTTTCAATTCAGTCACATGAGACAATAACGTGTTTGTCCTCCACGAACCCTGAAGCAATCTTGAATGAAAAGTACAAAATCAGTGAGCATTTTTTGATGCAAGTGGTCGCACTACTCGATGGCAACTTCTATTAAGGCCTGAATCGTTAGTGATGGATGTTGATGGTTGGATATTGCTCTCTTAAAAAACGTCCACGTGATTAAATTTCGAACCAGTGGAAATCATATGAAGTACATTTCTTTGGATCAGATAAATCAGCTCAACTGACTTCGCTGAAAAATGAAATACTGAAACATAAAGAATCCAGTGCCCATTTGACGTCGAAAAAATAATTAGTATAATAGCGAAAGATGAAACAATGGAAAGTGCGAGCATGTCACATTTAAACTCGACCGCTAATGTATTTATGTCTGTGTATTATACAGAAAAATGTGACAGATCATACACGGAACATTTTCGATTTTGGAACTAAAGAAGATAAATGGTGTTGTTGAACTAGGCGTTGGGCTTCTTTCCAGATACAGTGCCGTTAAAATTATCAACCATGGCTCAAAATAAATAAATAGCTTTCAATGGTTTAAAAAAATGGCAGTGTCTGGAAATAATATAATATAATATAATATAATATAATATAATATAATATAATATAATATAATAAATGAATCCACTAGTCCACGAAGAACATCAACATTGATAGTTTATCTGAAATGTGAGACTAACAAGGACATTCCACCCCATTTTTTATCCTAATTGAACTTCTGGATTTAAATATCACGTACGGTATTTGAGTGCTTGTTAAAGTCTTACGTAAGCTTGGATTTGATGACAACTACCTCAAAACACATTTAGTTTAATTTGCTAATGATGGTGTATGTGTACTATTAGGAATAAAGTCAGGAGTAACACTAAAGTTGAGAAAACTAACGGGACAGGTTCTGGGTGACTTAAATTTGGCCTGTCATTCTAATTCTTCTTCTGGTCAAATGTAACGAAATCATTCTCTCCTGACTAATTCGATCCAGTAGTCAATGTCTCCATTCTTGATTCGATCTATCCTTCTCACCTAAAGCATTATTTTGTAATAGCACATTTCAAGAACTTCCTTTCTGAGCTATTTATCGTCATTGTTCCACTTCCACACTCCAGACGAAAAGTGTCAAGAAATATAAATTATTTTGATTATTATATCAGTGTTCGAAGTGAACAAATGTGTATTCTTAAGAAATGCCACTCGGTGTCGTTCGCATCCGGAATGTTAAAGGAACTCTTACCAGACATGGTTCTAACACCGTGAGGTGAATTAGAACGAACGCTAAGCTATTATTATTATTATTATTATTATTATTATTATTATTATTATTATTATTATTATTATTATTATTATTATTGTTGTTGTTATTGTCTGCCTCCGTAGCGTAACGGTTGGTATTATTAGCTGCTGTCCTCTAGGGCCCAGGTTAGATTCCCGGTACTGCCAGAAATTTATGAATGGTGGATGGGCGTGTGTGTAGTTCAAATGGTACATGCAACCCACCTCCATTGGGGGTATACCTGAAAAGAGTCACACCACCTCGGGATGAGGACACGAGTTTACTCTTTTTTACATTATTATTATTATTATTATTATTATTATTATTATTATTATTATTATTATTATTATTATTATTAATATTATTATTATTATTATTCCTGACCTTTCTTGCATCTATTAGGGTCGATGACAGATGTGGATTAAGCATGGCTTTACGGGTTAAAGCCATTCTTGATTCCATCCGTATATGGATGGGTAGTATATTACTCCCTATTAGGGCTACGTTTCTGTGTTTGGTGGTAGTGTCATAGGTTGTGTGTAAATGAAGAGGTGTGTATTTGCACGAAAATAATTACACAGTTCCTGACCTAGAGAAGTTAGTCAGCCGTGGCTAACATTCCCGTCCCAGCGGTGAATCGAATCGAACCCAGGGCGTTTTGCACGGAAGTTATTATTATTATTATTATTATTATTATTATTATTATTATTATTATTATTATTATTATTATTATTATTATTCCTTGTTTTTCCGAAATATCTGAGGTTGTTACTTCGAATTGATTTAGCCTTGCTATACGGCCAGATGCTCTCATGATGCCAAATCTATGTAAACCTAGGTAAACATGCATTTGATGACAACTGCTTCAAAGCACATTTAGTTTCATTTGCTAATGACAGTGCAAGCGTAATATTAGAAAGAAACTCAGGAGTGGTGTTTTATCTTGTGATGTTCAGTTGTATTTTGCACGAGAATATTTAAACGAAGACAAAAACCACTCCCGAGCAAGACAACCAGACGTGACTAAAATTCCCGGCCCGGTCGGGTATCGAATTCGGGGACCTTTAAACCGAAGGCCAGTACGCTGATCATCCAGCCAAGAAGTTGGCTATTATTTTTACATTTATCTGCATGAGTAAATTCCCATTACTAGTGAAACTCAAGATGTATTTACCAATAAGTTCGTAAACTGACTTCAGTTCAATGCTGTGTATTAATTTTCTTTACGATACTGTCTTCCTGTAAAGTAACGAACATTTCCAGGAGTAATATACACAACGCTTCAATGTGTCGGTAAATTCCTGCGGACGAAGGGATAATCAATTCTCATACACAGATTTATGAGGCATAATAACCTCCCTGTGAATAATGGTGGTGCACTAATTCTGATTTCTGAATTTACATTCGCCGAGGATTATAACGCACTCGGCTGTTCTCATAATCCTTCTCAATGTTTATCTTTCGTAAATAAGGCTTCAAATCGTATCAGTTATCATTTTAGATTATGTTTGTAATGCCACTCGTATGTAGGTCACAGGCTGGTTGTGTGGAATAATCTATGGTGTATCGCACATAAGAAAAATTGTATATAATTTGATTTTTATTAAGTGGGGGAAGGGTGTGCAAATCACATCAGATAAACGTACATGTCATATACTAGACTTCGCTATAATAATAATAATAATAATAATAATAATAATAATAATAATAATAATAATAATAATAATAATAATAATAATAATAATAATAATAATAATAATAATATGGAGCCTCCACGGCTCAGACGGCAGCGCGTAGGTCTATCACCGCTGGATACTGTTGTTCAAATCCCGGTCACTCCATGTGAGATTTGTGCTGGACATCACGGAGGCGGGACAGGTTTCTCTCCGGGTACTCCGATTTTCCCTGTTATCCTTGATTCTAGCAACACTCTTCATTATCATTTCATGGCATCTATCAGTTATTAATAAATCACTTTGGGAGTGGCGACCCCTTCGCATTAATAGCCTATATTTGCTTCATTCATTACATCCCTGACCCGGACAATGACTGCAAGACAGGTTGTAGGTTTTTATTCATTCAATACATGACCAACATCAAAACAGCAACGAGATGGGTGACAGTTGGGAGAGAAGGGATTCAGAAAGTGGAGAAATTCTAATATCTGGGAAAGTGGATGGACAGTAACGTGTCAGAAAGAGAAGCATTGCTATTAAGAATCAGCAAGATAAACTTGGCACATAAACTAACCACGAAAACTCAAACACTACCGGACAGTCATCCAGCCGGAGACTATATATGCAGCCGAATGTTTGAAGCTGATAAAAACAGGGATTGGTCACTAACTTGGAACTAGTGGAGAGAATATTCTGAGGAAGATACTGGAATTACAAAGAACAGGGAATTGATCATACAGAAAGAAAGGAAATCAATAATTATACCTCAAGATGGAAAGATCTCAGATACCATCCGGAAGAGGAGAGCAATGATCTTTGTATATATCTACAGAATTAACCCGGGAAGGCTGACAAATCAGATGATAATACTTTTGAGATCAGGAAAACCATGGTGAGCTGGTATAAGGAGGTGAAGAAGGACCTGGGAGGAATGGTAATACGAGGAACGACAGAAGAAAGGAGGAGATAGCAGAGTGAAAGAATGAAGGTGTACTGGACGAGGATTAAAACCCAGAAACAGATGAAGCTGAATTCGAATTAAACGTGGTCCTAGTCGGCCAAAACAAAAGGAAAAGAAGTATTATGATGCTGATAAACGTGCGGCGCAACAGAGCATTAGGTCCTTTGCCTGCGAAAGAGATGCTGCTCAGCCAGGTGACCTGAAGATACTGGAGCGCAATATATTGAAAATAACGACATCCTCAGCCGTATTACTTGACATTTTTTACTGGGTACACTGTCTCTCATATCAACAGATCCTATGTTTGTCTCACGAGCTGAGTGAATCCCGTTCCAGCCCTCAGTCCAGAAATACAATCCCTGGACTGGCCGGGAATCAAGCCTGGGACCTCCGAGTAAGTGGCAAGCAAAGTACCCTTAATCCAATGGGCTGTTTTAGTAATAACAATAATATTTATAATAATAAGAATAGTAAATAAAATAATTAAAAAATAAATGATATAGAATACCAAGTGGGCCGATGACCTTCGATGTTAGGCCCCTTAAAACAACAAGCATGCAGCAAGCAAGAATACCAAGTGGTTCAGTTGACCCTATATACGCACTTTTATGCAACCCGCAGATGAAAACCCAAATCTAAAAATATTGATCTTGGCCACTCCCAACAGTATCTGGTCTTACAAGGCTTTCTATAACTAGTTTCCTCGTGTCAACTAGACTGCAATAATGATAAAATACCGAATGTTGAGAATGATTAGTGAAAATTCTGTATCACAGAAACGTCATGTAGAGATAATATCATGGCTGAATGTCTATAAGTACATAGTATTGACAAATCTGCGATCAACTCGTGACAGCCGAGCGTGCCAAAAGTTAGAGGAGCTGTTCGTTAGTCGGAGGTTCGAGTCCGATTTAGGACGAATATTTGTATTTCCTTATTAATGTTCGTGTGAGCCACGTTGTAATTTTTTATTTTTAGAATATGCTTTACGTCGCACCGACACAGAGAGGTCTTATGGCTACGATGGAATAGGAAATTGCTGGGAATGTGAAGGAAGTGGCCGTGGCCTTTATTGAGGTACACACCGCGCTCGATAGATGCAGTCGCTTAAGTGCGGCCAGTATCCAGAATTCGGGAGATAGTATGTTCGAACCCCACTGTCGGCAGCCCTGAAGATGTTTTTCCGTGGTTTCCCATTTTCACACCAGGCAAGTGCTGAGGCTGTACCTAAATTAAGGCCGCGGCTGCTTCCTTCCCACTCCCAGCCCTTTCCTGTCCCATCGTCGCCATAAGACATATCTGTGTCGGTGCGACGTAAAGCAACTTGTAAAGAAATGATATATTAAGGTACAGCCCCAGCATTTGCCTGGTGTGAAAATGGGAAACCAAGGAAAACCATCTTCAGGGCTGCCAACAGGGGGGAGGTTCGAACCCACTATCTTAAGAATACTGGATACTGGCCGCTCAGAGATGAGCAGCCGTAGATGTTTCGGGCTCTGTGGCTCCTGTTCATAGACTGTTTCCTTTGAATAACCCCACAGGGAAAATCTACTGGAATAAAGTCAGGTGATCTAGCCGGCCATGTGACAGGACCCGTTGTCCAATCCATCGCTCAGGATACGTCCCATTCAGGTGGTTCTGTTCTGCCAACGACCAGTGTGTAGGAGTGCCATTCTGCTGGAATCACATCCTTAACAGTGATATAAGGGGTCACATCCTCGAATAAGAGTGGGATATATTCACGAAGAACTGCAGGTAACGTCGTCCTGTGAGGTTTACTTAGATCAAATCTGGTCCAACCAACTTTCTACCTATCATTCCGCACCACACGTTGACGCCTCAGTGTTCCTGAAATCGAGCTCCTCATATCAGTGAGGACTTTTAACGCTCCAATGAAGGAAGTTGTGACGATTAATAGTTCAGTTATTGTGAACTCTGGATTCGTCATTAAAGAGAATGTCCGTTAAGAAATCCGCATCAGGTTCATCTCTCAGCAATATCCATTGCGAAAATTCTATGCGTTTTTTGAAAGTCATCTCCGTCAAGTTCCTTGTGTACATGTTGGTGATAGCGGTGGAATTTATGTCTGTGCAATATTCGCAGTACAGATATATGACTGATGTTCAGTTCATTTCCAGTGGCCCGTGAGCTTGCTTGTGGGTATACCCAATTGCATCTTCATAATGTCATTTGCTTTACGTCCCACTAACAACTTTTACGGTTTTCGGAAACGCCGAGGTGCCAGAATTTAGTCCAGCAGGAGTTCTTTTACGTGCCAGTAAATCTGCTGACACGAGGCTGACGTATTTGAGCACCTTGAAATACCACCGGACTGAGCCAGGATCGAACCTGACAAGTTGGGGTCAGAAGGCCAGCGTCTCAACCGTCTGAGCCACTCAGACCGGCCAATTGCATCTTGAACAGATTGTTCGTTATTTTCAGACTTCAATGGAGTATCCCGAACGGAGGAAGGTATAAAATAACCCCGTTACACGCAACCGTTTTTCAGCACTTCGAATGGTATCTGCAGTCGGCAGCCTTCGTCCAGGATATCGTTCACAGTACAAGCGTCTGGCTTTCCGTGAATTCTACCTTGCTTCCACATAATCATCCCGTGAATACATAATGTTTGCTTTCGCACTAACCGTACAGCAAATGTTCGCACGTTTTTGCGAAGATTACGATGCACTGTTTCATGTGCCGTACGTTTGAAGTCCAGACCGCTGTTAGTTGTTCTTCGAATCGAACTTGTGCAGTTGCTTGGTTGAAATGCTGTGGCATAATGTTGACAAAAAGTGTAGTGCGCTTAATTCGTTGTAGCCGTTTGCCATGAGAAAGGCGCGTGTTATTAATTTTTTCTTACATATGCTTTCTTTGTAAAGGTGAAAATTCATTTTTGAGACTGAAGGAAGTTAATCCTTATTTAGGAATGCCTTTACGAATATAATAGGAAAATAAAATTTGAATGCTCGTAACTAGATTCGAACTCTAAATCCCTGGAAAATATCATATGCTGGCTGCGATTAGTACCATGTAGCCACTATAGGCGACAGACAGTAAGTCTCGTAACCATGTACTAAAGGAATAATCTAGGTTATCACTTCGAAACTGATCTTGTATATTACAAGTTCTGAACTCGAATATGCAGAGAGATTGACCTTGGTGTAAAGACAACGCTGTGCTAAGGAATCATGTCTGTATTAAGCCCAGGTAGTTTCAAACATTACCTACGCATAGAGTATGTACTTATTACTTGGTTGAATGAGCCAGCATAATGATTCAGGTGGTATTTGTTGTGTGCGTCCTCCGCGTCTACAAGCTCCGCAGCCCGCCGAACATAGATGTTTCCAGAGATCACGAGGCAGCCTGCAGTGCGCCGACGTGATCGCCGGTGACGTCAGCCAGAGCTATAAAAGGAGCAACATTTCTCGCTTCTCCAGGACTCCTACAGTGTCCAACGACCAGGCTACACCGCAAGTCAGACACGGAGGTACCCTCTTAAAAATGTGTTCTGAATAGGTGGACTAATTCCTGGCCGTGAGGTTTCATCTCTGGACATTGCCTCATTCATCCTGCATCCCGTAGCCACGTCGAGCACCCATCCAAGCATTCTGCTACTCACTCAAGTCCCCTACAGTGCTCCGACTCCAATAATAGCATTCTGTTATATATGAACATTAGACGCAAGTTCCCTGTAAGTTATACTCCTCCTGTTAGCATTCTGCTAATACGAACTCTCTCTACAAGTTCCACTTGTTATTATACATGACCGATAGTTTTCGACTATCAAGAGCATTCTCTCATTTGAACAGACTGTCTCATCAAGACAAGATTGAATGTATATAGGAATCTCAATTCCTACGTATGTAAATAATACTCACGCCCTCAGCCTACTACCTTATATTAACATTAAACGTGTGCAACTCAACAAGCTTCAAGTAAAGTTTCGTTCTATTTCATGTACTGCACCCGTCCACCTCCCGAGTCCCAGACTAGCATTTATCTCAGGGGTGTCGGTTCATTATTTAATTCATCAAATATAAATATAACGGCATAATAGAACACGGGGATGAACGGAGCAACTAAAATTAAAATGGGGAAGGCTCGATTGTAACTTGAATTTAAGGACTCCATGATAGGACTAGGAAGTGACTGTTACTTTAAAAAGGGCATCATCTAACTACAATAAAAAGATTATGAGAGTGGTTTCCTTTGAAATAATTTGCCAGAAGGAGCGGTTTATTACGCCATTTGACGTATGAAACTTTGATACACTTGGCAACAACATTTGAATTTCCACACATGTTACATACATAAATCACTTGCCATACCGCAAGTGGTATCAATATCTTGCTGCGTTGCTTCTGAAATAAAATGACATTTTGGAGGTATAATTTACGGATCGATTCCATTTGAATCGAACCGTTGTTCAATGATATAGCTTCCTTCTATCGGGAGCCCGAGCATAACCCATGTTACGGTCGGCTTCCCGATTTAACTAAGATGATGTACTCCGGCTATATACATTTTTCCGAGACCGGTACTCGGACTGGGTAATGTTTCTCGTGAATTGCGAAAACTGGATTCCACGGACAGTTCCTATCTTACGATATCCAGCTGATGCCATACCACTGAATTAGCATTTATATATATTATTTACATGTGATCTGAATTGTCACCAGTTAGCCTCAGTAGACTACTGCCACAGATGAGATAACGAGAAGCGGTGGGAAATACCGTGGCAATGGCCCCCCTCGCATCGCGAGCGAAGTAAACAAACACGCCAAGTATTACTGTCACATCGTCCCGTACGGAAACCGTACGATAACGAGGTACCAAATGACTCTAATATTATCACTATCATTATTCAACATACGAATAGAGGGATATCGTCACCAAACAATTTAATCCACGAAATTACAATATTCATGAAATTATCATCCTCGAAATTATTATTATTATTATTATTATTATTATTATTATTATTATTATTATTATTAATATTATTATTACTCAACGGTTCCTGGCACTGTCACGTTTGATTAATACCGTCATTATTATGCGGGATGCAAACACAAATGGTTATTACTGTTATTATTATTATATCCCTCTCGTGGTTATTATTATTATTAATGAATAAGTGACTCAAGATTATTATTATTATCATACATGTCACTTAAGAGGTTATTATTATTAATGGACCGGTCACTTCCGCCAAAATATATATTAAGATATCGGTCACAATTACAAACATTTCACTGATCAACCAACGACATCATTACAGTTATTATTATGACAATTATTATTAATCTGACCGCGATGATTTAACATCGTCCTACATTGTTATTATTATTATCGGTTGCATATTATCATTTAGATTCCCGTTTAACACCTTTATCAACGCTCAATTAATTAAGGCGGTCCAATCCTTTATCTGCAATATTTATTATTATTATTATCACGACATCATGATTGTTCTCGCTCGTCATTACAATGAATACAATATACGACCATTTATGTGGAATCTGAACTCTCATTATCCTTAGATCCGTTGTATCTCAACGAATAGCTGTGCAGTCTATTTATTTCGTACATGCTGTCACGGGTTCGAATTCTCCCCGCTCTGTAACTCAGTATTTCTCTGTGACACTGCCCGTACATTTTACACTCATATCAATATCCTAAGTGTCTCTCGTACGGAATTTATTTTCCTTTCTATCTCAATATTCCTCGATTCATTTATTTCTCACAGAATTATCAACTGACTTATTTATTCATTTCTGACATCGTACGACCTTTTAGTATCTGACTGCAGATTCTTTCACTTTTTCTATCTCATTTTGATCTACGCTTTAGTTCATTCTCCACAAATAATCGTAACATTTTGAAATATATTTTTACCAAATTTTGACAATCATGGTCTCGTAATATTAGCCCTACGTTTTCCGGCTAATAAATCGCAACTTCAAAACGCGACATTTATACGTAAAAAAATATTGGACCGTAATTTAAACCACACGTTCATTTAACATGTACGGATTATTAGCACCGATTTACATTTCAATATTATTAATTGACCAAATTAAATTATCACGCACTTTAATTCCGAAATAAAAAAACGACATCCCGTCATTAAATGATTCCCAATAAACTCAACACTTGATCACATGAATTATTATTATCTCCAAATCATATTTTAAAAAAAATATCTTCTTTAAAAAAATAGTTATATTATTTATTTATTATTATTATTAATTAAAAAATAATTATTTCGCCTGTTACACGGTAGTCCACTCGTAATATGTTTAACGCATAACCCCTTTCGCAAAGTCGATTTATTCTGGCACTAAACACTCCAGATATGATTTACTTTGAAATATTATATTAATCGCATCTCACAAATTTAACAACTTCACTTTGAAAATATGACCATATTAATTACAACAAAACACACTTGGTATGGCGAAGCTGGATTTTCCTTCCATGTCATTAAATGGCTCGTTAAAATTGACAAACATAAAAGCACATATCGGGTCTTATTTAACTATCATAATCAAAATCAAATGTAAAGAAAATTATTGACTACAAAGAAAATATGAATGCATGCATGACTTAACGTACTACACTATATATACAAATTTACATCTCCAACAAACTGAATACATAAAGACCCGATTATTTACATTATTATGATTTACTACTGTCCGTGCTACAAATTTAGGATGGGGTCGTTAAGCGACTCATCTTGTTACAGAAGGTAACCAAGTATAATCAAGTTATTCCTATTTTTCCCATCACGATAACATTTCCCAAATATTATTTACAGTTTAGTACTCATCTTAGTTATCGGTATTCCATTACAGCTTTGCAGACGAGAGGCTCCATCCGGCCCCTCTCTGCGTTTTACTCCTCCATTCTTGATGGCGTAGTTTCACAAAAGATTTCCTGGCACATTATCATTTTACACTCATATCTTGATTACCACAAACCTTCACCATTTACAACGTTAACACTGTATACTTTAACTTGGATACAACAAATTTCTATCCTAGACCCAAGAATTTAATATATACACTATTTAATCTTCGTCCAACTACCGCACAATGGACCTGGACACGTACGACGAGGTGTCAACTATTACGCCCGTCGCGATACGCCCGATTTATACGGCATTCTTGACGTGTTCATAATATCTGTTCGGTATAGCAAAGTACAGGCTACTATTCCCTGAAAGTACTGTTCGTCACACAGTCTGTTATGCACGTACTTATGGTGATATAATTTATACTACTCTCTTGCAGTGTAATTACTTTACATCACTGATATTCACAAATGACAAACACTGTCCTACGTTAACATTTTATAATTCCTGATGCTTGAGCGCGATCACATTTTACAAACACCGGCGGATGCTCGCGCCATTAAATGACTGTACGTCCGTAGAATTCTAAGATAGCGGCGACCAACAGTTCAACTCCTGATATTCAATTCACGTGTGCTGGCGACCGTCAATTCAGCTTCGAGTGTTCACTACAAGTGTGTTGGCGAGGATCCCTTGCCCCGTATATATGGATGAAGCCTTTTTCCCGCGGATTCGTTGACGTCATGCCCCTTAGGGAGGGGGTGGATTTTTAATATCGGTACTTGCACTCCGAATTGGAAGTTAAAATTTACATCAAATTAATCCACTCCGCTAGCATATCTGCTGGATAAAATATGAACTCCTGGTGATCACAGATTTAGGAGATATGGGTGGATTTAGCTCCTCACATTTCGCGCCTTCGTAAGCGTCCCTGACAACGTGGTCTTCTTTCAGCCAATGAGATTCAAGCTGTCTGGTTTCCAAGAAATCCAGCCTTCAATTTATTTAATTTGCCAATAAGTATTGATTATTTTTCCATGCGTGATATCTAATAAATTCATTACATCCATCCGCGTACTCATATTAATTTATTACTGATTACTTTTGTAGTTACGAAAATATCTCATCCATCATTCCTTAAGATGGTATCACTGAGCCTCCCATCAAATTTTTACTATTGGCCGGCAATCGGTCACGTGATTTAAATCTCCACCTGCTCGAACTTAGGCTAGCGAACGTACACTTAGCCGCTGTAATTTTCCATGAGGTCACGGAATTTCCGTCCTGCCAAAAATATCCCAAGGTATTACTCATGTGGTGAGTTTCCTTTGTATGACTCTCCCCCTTCCTCTTTCTGACCAAGACTTATTTGTGGACTCTGTATTTCCTTGTACGCCAACTAATGATATTCCCTGCTGTGAAGTAGCTAAAAGTTGTCGTGTTGAGCTAATCCGTCAGGCTCCAGTCTGTCGTCCTTCCTTCGCTCTGATTTCGACATTACCTAAACGAAATATTTTCAACGTCCCTTCTGTATTCCAATAAATGTACCATATTATTTTACCGATCAAATCATGATTGACTATGGGCCTAAGTCACTCGGGTTCAGTACATATTGTATAAAAATGTTGAAGCAATAAACTTTTATGTTGTGCCTTGTATACCAAGTTCCTTGTATACAACAGTATTCATAATGCATTTGTCCGTAGTTTTCTTCCTCCTCTTCTTCTTCTTCCACTTAATCTGTTTACCCTCTAAGATTGGCTTTCCCCTCGAACTCAGCGAGGGATCCCACCTCTACCGCCTCAAGGGCAGTGTCCTGGAGAGTGAGACTGTGGATCGGGGATATAACTGGGCAGGTGGGCCAGCACCTCACCCAGGCGGCCTCACCTGCCATGCTGAACAGGGGCCTTGTAGGGGGATGGGAAGATTGGAAGGGAAAGACAAGGAAGAGGGAAAGAATCGGCCGTGGACTTAAGTTAGGTACTATTTTGGCATTTAGGCCTACCTGGAGGAGAAGTGGGAAACCATGGAAAACCACTTCGAGGATGGTTGAGGTGGGAATCGAACCAACGACTACTCAGTTGACCTCACGAGGCTAAGTGGACTCCGTTCCAGCCCTCGTACCACTTTTCAAATTTCGTGGCAGAGCCGGGAATCGAACATGGGCCTCCGTGGGTGGCAGCTAATCACGCTAACTACTGCGCCACAGAGGCGGCAGTCGGTGCTTACGTGGCGATATTTATCATAACTTCCTTAGAAGAATATCTGAGACTGTGGGGCTGAGTGGCTCAGATGGTTGAGGCGCTGGCCTTCGGGTAAAAGCATGGCGGATTCAATCCTGGCTCAGTCCGGTTGTATTTGAAGGTGATCAAATACGACAGCCTCGTATCGTTAACTTTACTGTCACGTAAAAGATCTTCCGTGGGACTCAATTCCCGCACCTCGGCGTTTCCGAAAACCATAAAAGTAGTTAGTGGGACGTAAAGTAATAACAATATTATTAATGTCTCAAACTTCCGAACAGTCAAATCTTCGAAAAGGATGCCTAGGCGAGTACCAAATGTGAAAAAAAAGACATGACTCAGGAAGTGTTTGAACCGTCTCTGCTCCAAGTAGCCTGCCATGCATAATTCCGCTGCTTCCAGAGAGAATTTTCAACCCTTTTAACTCTGTATTCAGCAGAACGAATGTTCTCGCTTCGGAAAGTTACTGAAGTATGGCGCGTTATATGCCTTTATTGAATGTTCCAACGTTAGTAATTACATGGCGTGCGTTATCACATCCTCGAATAAGTGCGGGAAGTATTCACGAAAAACTGCATTTGCGTGCCATGTGCAATAAAAGACTGTGAAAATATTTCTATCAATTTCAATGCGATGTGTCAATACAAAATGGCGGTGAAGTAACATGCCTGTAATTGGTCCTACGTATCACGTTTACTATAATACCACGACCGCCCTTTTTTATCAAAAGGAAAATGGCCTCTTGGACCAATCACATGCGGAATTCTTTACCGATAGCTGTAGGAGTGGCTATGGTTTGTACAGTACAGTAACATTTCTTAAAAGTGGCTGGAGAATTGGACCCCTCTATACATACAATGGTACTGTGTTTTTGAGATTGAAATCACTTACTGCCTCTGGTACAGTTTTTGCATTGTGCAGACAAGTGAGGTGCCTAATATCAAACAAGGACATGCGCCACCTACATCAAAATTGAGTTAAGGATTGATCCTTATAGCATTTTAAATGCTCGTTCTGAATTAGTGGTCCGTGTCTTTCATAAACGAATATTTGTACGTAATTTTTAACATAGAAATATGCAGTTTCTTTCATAATCGGACACCTCCAGACGTAGTTTGTATCAAAAACGGACATGAACGCTTCAGCCAATCATATTGCTACAAGTGACATCAAACTGTCATGGCGACCAGAGAATTTTTATCGACACCTTAAGGAAAAAAGAGGAGGACTGGTTTTTAATGTCCTATGATTGCCAAAAGAACCTTGTTTTGCCAAAATTAAGTGATCCGTTGGCGTATTGTTCCAGACAACTCTACTGTTACAATCTGTCTGTTGTAATAGGCACATCTCAAAGCAAACTGCGCCCTGTTAATGTGTTTGTTTATACTTGGCTGGAGAATGAGGGGAAAGAAATCATCAAACGAAATAGCATCAGCGGTTGTCAATGAGTTACGATCTAATGATTTACAAGGCTTCACTTTAGTCAAGTTGATTGCTGATGGCTGAGCCGGCCAAAATAAAAACAGTAATATTTTGGCGATGTGTGCAAAGTGGCTTACAACGTATGCACCATCCTCTGTTGACAAATTAAAACTGGCATTTCCTGTTACTGTACACATATTTGCCTCCAAATAGGATTTTTGGACTCATTGAGAAAGACCTTAATAAGATGACGACCATAGTAAGTCCTGATGAATATCTTGAGGTGTTCAAAATGTATGGCACAGTGAAAGTGATTGGACAAACCTTGGAACCACTGAATTGGAAAGAACAAGCACAGATTTATCTGAAATATGCTAGTCAACGTTATTTCAAAATTGCACAGAGTAAAAGAATTGTACTCAGGAGCACGAAAAGAGGCAATGTTGTAGTTAAAGGTGAGGTAGGTTACTATTTGGAAACAGGTATTGAGCGTAAGATCACGAAAGCATGACAGGTAAGTCTAATGTTAATGAATCCTTTACATCTGATATTGGCATGAATGTAAACCCACAGAAAGTTGAAGATGTTGACATATTACTAGGAAAGCACTTTGGAAAAGATAGGAAATTAATGCCTCTCAGTGGTATATCGAAGTCATCAATAAGAACATTTGTAGTGAAAATGAACAAGCTGTTAATGATTATTTATGAATGTGATTGTTTTGAAGACCCCTGTGGTGAACCAGAGGTTATTTGCCCGGAAATACAGTGAAGCAAGAACTGAAATGAATGTTAAAAATGTCAATAAACTATAAGAATAGGCTTATTTCTTTCATATTTTAATTATATTTCCTTTAAAATGGAAGTTTACTTCCGTGTCATGCTGCAACTTTTTTCCAAATATTGGGATGGTTCGTTTCAAAAGTGGACAATTACATGGATGTTTGTATCAAAAATGGACAAAAGCCAATCTCGGTTTCATAAATGGACATCGTCATACTTGAACGTGTTTTACATTGACTTAGACTGAAATTCCTAAGTGTCGACCTCGATTTTCTTGTTCATAGGGCTAGAAATATGACACACACAAATTTTCACACATATAACGGGGGTTTAACATAGAGAAACGAAAATGTGGCTCTACTGAAAAATTAACAAAATGGCTTTTGTCCATGTTTGATACTAGGCACCTCAAGTCTATACCGGTCTGACTGCACATAAAATTGCTATAAGATATTGCGTAAGATAGGACTAAGAGACACTTACATCCTAGCTGGTTGCATATGTTCGGAATAAAGTATGGCAGCTCTACCAATCGGTATATCCTTTGCTGCAATTGCCACTGGTCCTAATAGAGGATTCTGGGTCTGAAATTTGTCTCGAAAGTGTTTTGTAACGTACAAGAAGATTATACTGGTCATTCTCCCCAGTTGTATCCCCCGACCCATAGTCTGAAGCTCGAGGACACTGCCTTTTAGGCGGTGGAGGTGGGATCCCTCGCCGAGTCCGAGAGAAAAACCGACCCTGGAGGGTAAGCAGATGAAGAAGACAATAAGATTAGGACACAGAGTCAACATCGACTTTGTGCGGAATCTCGGATATTATCTTGGATATTGGATTGTACCCTACATACAATATGCCTACGAATGACCTATTTTACCACGAAGGTTGCCAGTGTTGCTCGGACAGGATTTCCTACTTAAAGGGGGGGGGGATGAAATCTTTAATTTTCATGTAAAAGTATTAGTGTGAGTTGTAATGCATTCTCTCTCCAATCTCAAATTGTAATATTTTTTTGCTATTGGTTTGACGTCGCACCGACACAGATAGGTCTTATGGCGACGAACGAATTGTAAATTTAATGCACCTGTACTTCTGAAATAGTTGCAGCTAGAACAGCTGTTAATACTTGTTACTGTTTATCGTCGCCATAAGAATTATCACTATCAGTGCGAGGTAAAGTATATTGTAAACAAGTATTTGATTTAAACATAGGCCCTACTGAAAGAAATGAAAACCTACAACCTGTTATCCAGTCATTGACCGGGTCAGGGATGTAATGAATGAATTATATATACGCTATTGGTACGGTGGGGTTGCCACTCCCAAAGTGATTTATTAATGACTGATAGGGCCTAGATGTTATGAAATGAGAATGGATAGTGTTGCTGGAATGAAAAATGACAGGATACACCGATGTACCCGGAGAAAATCCTGTCCCGCCTCCGCTTTGTCCAGCACAAACTTCATATGGAATGACCAGGATTTGAACCTCGGTATCCAGCGCTGAGAGACCGACGCACTGCCATCTGAGCCACGGAGGCTCTTACTGAAATAAAATGATGAGAAATATTTGGTTTAAGTAATATTTAATTTGGCGTTTTCTGAACTTTAACTAATTTTAGCTAGAGTAATATGTGTGTAATGAATGTTTCCTATGGTTTTCGTTCAGATGGTTCTTTTAATTGCCTTAGAATATCTGCAAACATTTGAATATTGTCAGCTTAGTAGTTTTGAGATAGGACAACACATTATGTTGAGAGCACTAAACGCCAAATTGAAATAACATTAATTTAAGGTGAATGTTAATGAAAACAACCTGTGAATTACAAGCAAAATTCCCAACTCTAGCCAACCACACCTGCTACGGTAATGGTACGAACGTAGAGAACTGCAGCTAAAAATGGAGTCATTTTGACTTAGTAAAGACATGAAAGGATCATAGTACATGGATGAGTTTTTTGACATGTGAAACAATCAGGAAATTCTGTAATTATATTCTGGGTTGGGGATCTATAAATTTGACTTTTAGCACTCCTACTCCCATTATGATTATACTCATGCTCCTATTCTTGAAATACAACTTATATTGGGGCACTACTTCTACATTGTTAAGAAATATCATATACACTTAAATCTTGAACTTTCGTACCGTAACACTTTTTCTTTTTTAATGCTATTTATTCGTGGGGCGTCGATCTAAGAAGATCCTTTGCCCCTAACGGTAACACTTACTCTTAACCTGAATTAAATATCTGGGGAAGAAATTATATACTTCTCAGTAACATGGTTCGGTGTGAAGAAATGGTCTCACTAACATGTTAAACAATAATGTTTTTCTCATTTATAATAACCAGAATGAACTTTTTTTGTAATCAATTGACAGGATACTGACGTCAACGAATTGTGGGGCACTTTTGTACACGGCAGGCCATCCTAACTACCTGGCCAACTGAGCATTTGTTACAGATTTTGTTCTTGGCGTTTGTCCTGCGGAGATGAAGCCTGGTGCTGCTCTTCCTAGATGGCGCTCTATATGAGATCGGGGCCTTTCTGCGAGGGTGAGCCCCTAGGTTTTTTACAACATGATTTACGTCGCACCGACACAGGTAGATCTTATGGCGACGATGGGACAGGAAAGGGCAAGGAGAGGGAAGGAAGCGGCTGTGGCCATAATTAACGTACAGCCCCAGCATTTGCCTGGTATGAAAATGGGAAACCACGGAAAACCATCTTTAGGGCTGCCGACAGTGTGGTTCGAACCCACTATCTTCCAAATACTGGATACTGGTCGCACTTTACCGACTGCAGCTATCGAGCTCGATGAGTCCCTAGCTGTGATGGATTCTGATGTTATAAAATGACATACACATCTAGCTCCAGAGCCATCAGAAATAACCAATTAAGGTTAAAATCACCGACCCTGCCGGAAGTCGAACCCAGGGCTCCTTGGAGCAAAGGTCGGCACTCTAATCATTTAGCCATGGAGCCGGATATTTTTTGAAGTAACTTGTCCCATTCCTGAATTGTGACTTCTAGTTTTTGATGGTATTTTTTGCTTTACGTCGCACCAACACAGATAGGTCTCATGGCGACGATGGGATAGGAAAGGCGTAGGAATTGGAAGGTAGCGGCCGTGGCCTTAATTAAGGTACAGCCCCGGCATTTGCCTGGTGTGAAAATGGGAAACCGCGGAAAGCCATCTTCAGGGCTGCCGAGAGTGGGGCTCGAACCTACTGTCTCCCGATTACTGGATACTGACCGCACTTAAGCGACTGCAGCTATCGAGCTCGGTTGTTGAAGGTTTACTGGTGTATAAATATAAATATAATATATAAATATAATTTGCGATACTGGAATTCTATAAGACCACAAATTCTGTGTGCTGTCAATGTCCAACTTGTTGGCGGAATGGTCAGCGTACTGGCCTTCGGTTCAGAGGGTCCCGGGATCTATTCCGGGCCGGGCCGAGCATTTTAATCATTTTTGAATAATTATTCTGGCTCGGGGACTGGGTGTTTGTGCCAGTCGCAACACTCTCCCCTTCATATTCAGACAACATGTATATATTACATCCCCCCGTATAAGTTTGGCGTCAGGAAGGGCATTTGGCCGTAAAACAGTGCCAAATCAAAGTGTGCGACGCAGTTCACACCTGCGAAACCACAGGTGTGGGAAGAAGCGGTAGGAAAAGAAGAAAAATACTCTCTATACTGTTAATCTCGAATCTCATGTCCCAGATATTCATGCAAAAGTACAGCCCGGTATGGAGGGACATTATCCTCTTGGAGGGTGAATCGTGCAAAAGCAAGTAATTCCCGAACGGGGACTACTTTCTTAGTAGCTTACTGTAAACTGGGGTGACTTTGTTCCCCATTTACGTCTGGCGGCCTAATATGATTCGTCTCCAGCAGAACTGAGCGTCCAAGTTGTTGGTGACGCTTTACTGAAAACAATTCATTGTAGTGGTCCCATTTATTCCCTATATACACGAATCGAGTTCTCGCTTCGCCGGTGAACAGAGTTCGAACTCATTGACCACGTGTCCAATTCTGTTGAGTTCTTGGCATATAATTCGAGGCGCCTTGTGATGTCATTGAGCTGGAGGAGTCATGAGGAGGTTTCAAGACTTCAGTCCCATGCCATTCACTGCATTTTGAAGATTTTCGTCACATTAATATTATTATTATTATTATTATTATTATTATTATTATTATTATTATTATTATTATTATTTTAGGGATAAGAGCATCTGCAAACAACAGGGATGTTCCACCGTCATAAATAAAGGTTTAAAACAAGCAGTCAGTCAAGTAAACTCAGGCTTGTTGTCTGGAACAATTTTCGGTCGTTGAAATGCAACTGGAAGTGAAAGAGATAAATTAGAACTGCTCAGCGAAGCTACCATCAGGTAAACAACGAAATAATGCCTTCGCTATTCACAAAGGTGCAGTAGAACGTGCATTGAATGGCAGTGTTCATGCAAAATACGTATCGATCACCCTAGGACTCGTAGCACTAGAAAAGATTGTTCTAGATCGTATAATATGAGGCGTAGTAGCTTTAATCACAGTGCTTCAGACTCGGTGCCAGGGCGAATTAGAACGTGTTGAACCTGGCTTGACCTTTATACATTTGTTATAATGTAATTGCTTAACAACCATCTATCATAATGATGAATTTAAACTGAGGCATCTCTATATCTGGTAGTTTTTAAATTCTTGTAACACAACCAATTTATTTATTTATTTATTTATTTATTTATTTATTTATTTATTTATTTATTTATTTATTTATTTATTTATTTATTTATTTATTTAATTATTTATTTATTCAGAGAGTAAACAGGCATAAACGCTATTTGATTTCCTTGTTAACAAAAAGTAAGTGACGAAAGGTAAAGACAGGCACAAAATATAAAAATGACATAAATATTGAGTTCATTACAATTCGTAGAGATATTTCTATTGACTTAAATAAATCAGCTGGTATCAGAGTGTATTATTCTCAAGTGGGCTGAGAGGGAGAGTCCGCTGTAAAAAAACACACGTACGATTCCTTAAGTGAGCCATGGCTGCTCATGTCTCGCTCGCTGCGAAAGTCCAGCTTCCCACCAAAGTCCTGTGTTTCGCTCAGCACAATTTACTGCAAGTCTGCTGACTTGTGTGCCGTGAGCTCGCCGTTGCTGAGATTTGATTCACTCCGACGGTTAAATGAATCTGTACACTGTTTCGAAGCATGCACTCAGTATCCAACAATAAGTTCTATTACAGTCTCTTAATCTTGTGGCTGACTCACTACCGAAGCCATAGCCCTACCAACAGGATACGAAGCTACTGAGCAACCCCACTTCCTTTGAATGTGTAGCTATGTTCAAGAGTAGAAGCTTGTGTTGGTGTGAGGAGTGGTCATATCCAATACTACTTAGGTTATGTCAGCATGCCGATGTTCAACTTAACACATGACTAGTTAGTTACGTGAGGTACTTCCTGATAATCGTCCCAGTGGAATCACTACTGTATGCCATGTTAGTTTTTACAAGTTGCTTTACGTCGCGCCAAGACATATAGGTGTTATGGCGACGATGGGACAGGGAGGAGCTAGGAGTGGGAAGTGACCGTGGCCTTAATTATGGTACAGCCCCAGCATTTACCTGGTGTGAAAATGTGAATCCACGGAAAACAATCTTCAGGGCTGCCGACAGTGGAGTTCGCATCCACTATCTACCGAATACTGGATACTGGCCGCACTTAAGCGACTGCAGCTAGCGAGCTCGGTATGTTCGTTTTTGGCATTCTGTTAACGTAAATACTGTTCATGATATAATTATAATTGTGCAGGAGGTGATGAAAATATACAGTAGTAGTGTTCAGCTAACGTGGAGAGTAAACGCAGCAAATTTTAAAATGGAAACTTGCCTGCCCTTTTGTCCCTCTTGAATGTTATTAGAATAATGTATCCCTATGCAAACTATCCTATAAATTTACTTAGGAAGTTTGGAGAAATGTATTGTCATTATTGTATCTGCTTGTGCGAAGCAGTCTACTAACAGTACACAAATCCTCACAGTAGACAATGAAAACATATCAGTTGAATGAAACCGTCTAATTATACATCAAGCATCATTGTATATAAGTAATAATAATAATAATAATAATAATAATAATAATAATAATAATAATAATAATAATAATAATAATAATAATAATAATAATAATACCGAGTAAGTGGTCGTGCGGTTAGGGTCAGCTGAGGTCACGCAGCTGTAAGCTTGCATTCGGAAGACAGTGGGTTCGAACCCCACTGTTGGCAGCCCTGAAGATGGTTTTCGTGGTTTCTCATTTCCATACCGGGCAAATGCTAGATAATTAATTAAAGGCGAGGCCGCTACCTTCCCTAGTACAGCCCTTTTCCATCATTGAGTAATCGAAAAACTTTCGAAGTGTTTGTGCGACGTTAAATAATTAACAAAAAATACAAATACGTTTCAGATTCTTATGTTGAATACGGGAGGAGAGAGAGAGAGAGAGAGAGAGAGAGAGAAAGAGTACGTGAGCGCGAACGCGCGTGTGTGTGTATGTGTGAGAGAGAGAATAGCTCAGTAGCTTAGCTGACGGCTTCGCACTCGGAAGGTGTATGTTCGAATCCCAGTCGACTCTGGGTTGAGATTTTCATCCCAAAATATCACGTGGCGTTGGGAAGGACATGCAGCCAGAAAAACCTGCCAAAACAAAAATTAGCCTGCATATCTCGGCTGATACCGAATTTCTCTGCCGGTTAAAATAATGTAGAAGGGTGTAAACATTCCTTCGTCATAAACATGCCGAATTGCACCGATGGTCCCCCTGACTCATATGAAACTCGTTCTCAGTGAAATCTATATATATAAAGTAACTTGTCCTGACTGACTGACTGACTGACTGATTCATCATCGCCGAGCCAAAACTACTGGACATAAAGAAATGACATTTTGAGGATATATTCATACTAAGATGTAGGTGCTCGCTAAGAGAGGGTTTTTGGATATTCCGTCGCTAAGGGGGTGAAAAGGGGGGTGAACTTTTAAAATGAGTGTATCTATATCTCAAAACTTCAAAAGTTTACACATGTAAAAATTGGCATTTAGAATCTTCATGAAAAATAAGGAAACACGTATTTTTTTGTTTTCAGAAAATCCCAATAGGAGGGGTAAAAAAGGGTGAAAAATTGTTTGAATTCCTTCAATAAGGATTCCGGTTCTTATATCTCAGAAACTGAAGATATTACAGACCTGAAAATTGGTACTTTTGATCTCTTTTAAAAATAAAGAAACAGGTATCTTCTTGTTTTTGGAAAAACCAATTAATGGGAGGGTGAAAATGGGGTGGAATTTTTGAAATGAGTGCATCTATATCTCAAAACTTTTAAAGTTTACAAATGTAAAAATTGGTATTTAGAATCTCCATAAAAAATTAAGAAACACGTATTTTTTGTTTTCGCAAAATCTCAATAGGAGGGGTGAATAGGGGTGAAGAAGGGGTTGAATGTCCTTAATGCGGATACTTATATCTCAGAAACTGAAGATATAACAGACCTGAAAATTGGTGTTTGGGATTTCCTTTAAAAATAACGAAACACGTATTTTTTGTTTTTGGAAAATCCAATTAATGGGGGGTGAAAAGGGGGTAAATTTTTAAAATGCGTGTATCTATATCTCAAAACTTTCAAAGTTTATAGATGTAAAAATTGGTATTTAGAATCTCCTTTAAAAATAAAGGGACATGTATTTTTTTGTTTTCGGAAAATCCCAATAGGAAGGGTGGAAAAGGGTGAAAAAGTGGTTGAATGCCTTTAATGAGGATACTTATATTTCAGAACCTGAAAATATTACAGACCTGAAAATTGGTGTTTGGGATCTCCTTTAAGAATAAAGAAGCACGTACGTTTTGTTTTTGGAAAATCTAATTAATGGAGGGGTGAAAAGGGGGTTAATTTTTAAAATGAGTATATCTATATCTCAAAACTTTTAAAGATTATAGATGTAAGAATTGGTATTTAGAATCTCCTTTAAAAATAAAGAAACACGTATTTTTTTGTTTTCAGAAAATCCCAATAGGAAGGGTGGAAAATGGTGAAAAATGGGTTGAATGCTTTTAATGAGGCTACTTATATTTCAGAACCTGAAGATATTACAGACCTGCAAATTGGTATTTTTGGGATCTACTTTAAAAATAAAGAAACAGGTATTTTTTTCATTTTTGGAAAATCCTAATAATGGGGGTTGAAAAGAGGGGTGAATTTTTAAAATGAGTGTGTCTGCATCTTAAAACTTTAAAAGTTTACAGATGTAAAAAATTGGTATTTAGAATCTCCTTTAAAAATAAAGGAACACATTTTTTTGTTTTCCGTAAATCGCAATAGGAGGGTTGTAAAAGTGTGAATAATGGGTTGAATGCATTTAACACATTCAAGCCCGTATCCGAGTTATTGCCTATAGCGCGTGGCCGTGCTGTGGACCGTATCCGAATTAGCCCGGATAAGGGCAACCTTGAACTGGAGTCGTTCCTACGCAGCTGGGATCTATTTTGGTCATAAATATGTGCAAGAGAGATGAAAGTAATACCCTTATGAATGCTTCTACTCACCAGAAACCACATGGCCACGGCGATTTTCCCTCCCAATGCACTTTCTTTGTTTTGTTTCTGAAGGTAGCCTAGCGCTCGCACAGCTAGCTGCGTAGTTGGTTTGTGATTGCACAAGCGTGTGTATAATCACGTTCTGAAGTATAACCATGGCGTGTAGGGACAATATAAATGATGCAAGTGATGCGAATTTACAAAGCACAGTTTTTCAGCTGCTTGAAAATTATCTTGGCCAGGGGTATACAGTCTATATGGACAATTATTACAAATAGCGTTGGACTCGCGAAACAATTACGGGAACAGAACACTGGCGTATGTGGAACAATACTGTCAAATAGGGATGTACCAAAAGATAAGGAACACCAGGCAATTCTCAAATGGGGTAAAAAGTGAACCCGACATACAAGTACAGTCACCTCTCTCCGAAATCTCAGCTCCATGTACGTCATCAGCTCCAAGTCAATGTTCTGCAATTTTGCCGCCAAAAAGAGCACCGGCCAAGTATCCATCATTTAGGTTAGATGGGAAGAGAAAAGAGCATATTCTCTTAAAGTTTCCACCATCAAATAAAGACAAGTTCCCCTGAAGAATGTGCAACGTGTGCTTCAAAAATATAATTATTAGTGAAACACGCTATTTTTTCGAATATGTAGTGTTTCCATTCACCCAGGAAAGTGTGACATTACCTACCACACCCTACAGAGATACTAGAGGACTTCATTAAGGTATGTGGAAAATTTTGTTTCCATATCTTGTTCAGTTTAGAACTTATTGTGAAAAGAATTTGTTGTTGTTTGCTCTGCCACTAACAGCTGGAATAGCTGGGCCAGCCCTTTAAATAGCCGCTTAGATGATGGGCGTGAATGTGTTAATGAGGATACGTACATCTCAGAAACTGAAGATATTACAGAACTGAAAATTTGAATATGGAATCTCCTTTCAAAATAAAGAAATACGTATTTTTTGTTTTTGGAAAATCCAATTAATGGCGGTTAAACAGGAGTGACAAATTGGGGTGAATTTTTTGAAAGACTATATCTACAGAATATCTGAGAAACGTAACATGTTACAGACGTAAAAAGTGTGTATTTGGAATCTCCTGTAAATGTAAAGAAACATAGGCGTTTTGTTTTTGGAAACTCTATTTAAGGGGAACTAAAAAGGGGTGAAATTTTAAAATGAGAATTTCTACAGTATCTCAAAAAACACAATACGTTACAGAAGAAAAATATGGTATTTTTAATCTCTATTAAAAATAAAGAAACGTGTATTTTTAGTTTTTTGGAAATAACACTTGTGTGGATGGGGGGTTAAATGTGACTGAAAATGGTGATGAATTCTTTTAATTAGGCTACTGATATCTCAAAAATGAATATGTTACAGACGTGAAATTTGATATTTGGAATCTGCTTTAAAAGTAAAGAAACACGTATTCTCGGAAAATCCAATGGAAGGGGGGGGGGGGGGAGTGAAAGAATTGAAAAGTTAATTGACATAACTGTATGATAATACATACATCTAATAAAACCTAAAGTTGTTACAGACGTGACCATTGGTATTTGGATCCCCCAAAACGCGTTTTGGGGGAACCTATCTTGGGAGCGGGAGTGAGAAAAAAGTTGAATTCCTTTCATGAGGACACATAAATCATAAACTGAAGAAGTCAGAGTCATGATAATTGGTATTTAGAATATCCTTTACTATTAAAGGAACAAGTATTTTTTGCCGGTTAATTCACTTGGGGGGGGGGGGGAGTGTGAAAGGAAGTGAATGAAAGTGAATTATTTTTATGGGGATACTTATATCTCAAAACTGAAGGTAATAGACGTGATCATTGGTGTTTGGAATCTCCTTTAAACATAAAGAAACACGCCTTCTTTTAATTTTTTTTTTGGGGGGGTGGGTGGCGGTCGGGTGTAAAAGGATGTGAGACCAATTCATTTGACTGTTCATAATGTACTTATGAGGAGCCTCAGTTGCTCAGGCGGCAGCGCGCCGGCCTATCACAGGTGGGTTCCGTGGTTCAAATCCCGGTCACTCCATGTGACATTCGTGCTGGACAAAGCTGAGGCGGGACAGGTTTTTCTCCGTTTATTCCGATTTTTCCTGTCATCTTTCATTCCAGCAACACTGTCTAATATTTCATTTCATTTGTCATTCATCGATCATTGCCCCAGAGGAGTGCCTCGGCAGCCGGCACAATTCCTATTGTCGCCGCTAGATGGGGCTTTATTCATTCCATTCCTGACTCTGTAGAATGACTGGAAACAGGCTGTAGATTTTCGATGTACTTATTCTGATGAAAAATCGATCATTTTTAATCTTTCTTGGGTTCGTTTTCATCAGCCATCTTTTCCTTCGGAGAACGTTCTTAGATTACAGTAGATTCTCCTACCATATAAATAAAAATTTAAACACATTTGAAATAAACGATAGGAATGCGATTGACCGTCAAATTGTTCACCTCTATAATAAGGTCAATAATGCACGGAAGTCGGTCATTCGTATCGTCAGAATTTTCGCACACTTGCCTACCCGCGACAATGGTGCTGGTCACATTGTCAACAATGACAATGGCAGCAGATGTAATTTACCGCCAAGTAGCGGTCTTGCACCTTGAATAATAATAATAATAATAATAATAATAATAATAATAATAATAATAATAATAATAATAATAATAATAATAATAATAATAATAATAATAATAATAATAATAATAATAATGTTCTGGACCGTCGTCAAATGTGCTGACCGCGCTGGAAACGGGTCCTGGACGGGTAATGACTAAGAATGCAGTCCGGCTGCGGGTTCAGTACCGTCAATGCACCCAAGACGACACCACGCCGAATCTTCTGAAGGATTTGTTCCATATTAAAAATGCATATAGGGAAAGATGTCAAAGATTTAGGGACCCAACTGACCGGGTGGAATACCTGGATCTAGCCCGAGAAGTACGAAATCGATTTCTGGAAAGAAAGATTGAAAAATGGGAGGAAACTTGCCGTAATCTATTAGAAAACGAGTCAGATCGAGAATTTTGGCCGATTAGCGCAGAAAACGAGTCAGATCGCGAATTTCGGCGGATTATATATCTAAAACAATAAGCATTTAGTTATACATTTCAGTATAATACCGTAGCGAAGCACGGGTATCTTGCTAGTACTTATATAAAATGTATACACAGGAAAGACTTAATTTGTGTAAAGGAAAGAGCCATATTTGACCTAATCCGTCGTACAAGTTTTATTGACCAGCTTCGCAGTAATGCCTCATTAATATAAAAAATGGCTCAAAATAATAGTAGGGCCTAACGCGATATAGAATACCCGAAAAAATGTGGGTAGGTTACTAAAATAATTAATTTTTGTTCTTATTTATTTTAGTCTGATTTTAGAAAGATCCAAACGGAGCAGCCGCACGTCGACAGTAAAATATTTACGTAAAACCATATAGGGCTACACAGGACAAACATTATTTTTTGAAATGTAAATAGGCCTATTTACATAATAATCCATCTTATAAATTAGATTGGTAAGATAATGATTTGTCGATCCATTGATGTTTTCAACTGACCCAAGATTTTTTTCAGTTACCATCCTAGGTCTTCCTATACTTCTTAAACCAACATGCACACCTATTTTAACACTCTTAATTACTTTCACATAATTAAAAATGTTCGGATGAAATGAGTGATAGTACTGAGGTGTTCAGGAAATTTGGATTGATATGCTCCACATACGTTGGTCGTCCTTTCTGAATCGTCACCTCGTCTGAAACCCATTGATGCAGAGGGGAGTCTTCTGCTACGTAGGCCTCAAGGAGGTTTTCGGCAAATGGCTGAGCCATGGTGGGAATTATAGACATAAAATCTTCTATAAAGCAGTCTACTTCTTCTGTCCGAAAAATCTTAAGTCCAAATATCCAGCCCAGCCATCGTCCACACACCGAATTCTTGTCCCTGTACTCCCTAGACAGTCCGAGGTGTTGAATATTCCTCCACTATTACTGAGTAAGATGGAGTAAGATGAAAACAGTAGCCAGGAAATATAAAAAAATCGATTATGGTCTATCCAATATTTTCACATGTACACTAATTTGATAGCTTTTTTGATCCCTGATACCCTTTAAAATCAAGAATGTAAAAAATGAAGGAGTGGTCTGGAAAGATATGGTGCCTTCACTTACTGGCCACTTTTCATGATCACAATGCATTATTTTTCATCCTACGTATACAAAGTAAAATTAAAAATTACCTCTGAGTGTTGAAGAAGGCCAATCGCTTTGAACAACATTGTGTATAGCCTGTTCGAAGTCAACGACGACATATTCCGGTGACAAATTCTCCCCGTTTTCACGGCAGAATAAGTTTCTAATTTACTGTCTGGTAATAAACTGAATACTAACGGTACGTAATTTCCATTATCTACAACATGCACTGTGAAAATATGGGTGAAAAATTTGTCCATACGAACTATTTTACATTTAGTTAAATAACTTACATTTTCCATTTTCGAAAAAATCACAATGTTGGTGTTTTTTGTTATTGTTCAAAAAGCACTTTTTCCTTTTCACTGCTTAACATTTCAACGCACTCCAATGCCTTGTGGATATCATCCCTATTTTTAGGTGAAGGTGGATACTGTTGTCTTTTCTTTCCGTACAAATTATTTCCATGCAGTACATCGATCGTCATTCCGTGTTAATCTAGTCTAAAATTCTCACGGAGCACTGAATTTCCTCTTTTTGTAATTTTCGCTGGAATATCAGTTAGTTCACTCTCCGATTTTATTTTTACGTTATTTGGAATAAAATATCTATGTACATTTTTGCAAACGTCATGGTTATGATCTTTTACGGAAATCACGTCATTTGTTGCATCTATATTTGGTTTAGCGATACACTTTCTCCTCAGACACTTCCACTTTTATCTTTAATTGGTTAGATTTTTATCTGTAAAATTTGCAATTCTTAGAAACTAACAGTTCACGCGCCTTCACATATATAGCCTATATCAGAACGCACAAATCCCGGTCACTCCAAGTGAGATTTGTGCTGGACAAAGCGGAGGCGGGACAGGTTTTTCTCCGGGTACTCCGGTTTTCCCTGTCATCTTTCATTCCAGCAACACTCTCCATTCTCATTTCATAGCATCTATCAGTCATTAATAAAAAATCACTTTGGGAGTGGCAACCCCATCGTACTAATATCCTATATCTGCATCACTCATTCCATCCCTGACCCGGTCAATGACTGGAAAACAGGTTGTAGGTTTTCATTTTCATCAGAACGCACATTACTCATACTGTACCACTTCGGAGTATGACAATCGACTTCTGGTGTTGTTGGACACCAGCTGGCTTGTGAAAATATCTCGGATTTTAGGTACAAAGATTTTACTTTCAGTGGCCTAAAATAGGCTCTGGAATATGAAGAACTAATTCATAAAATATAGTTTAGGCAGCTTCAGTTTTACGTAATTTAATAAGCTTTTCATCATCATCATCATCTGTTTACCCTCCAGGGTCGGCTTTTTCCCTCGGACACAGCGAGGGATCCCACCTCTACCGCCTCAAGGGCAGTGTCCTGGAGCTTCCGACTCTTGGTCGGGGATACAACTGGGGAGAATGACCAGTACCTCGCCCACGCGGCCTCGCCTGCTATGCTGAACAGGGGCCTTGTGGAGGGATGGGAAGATTGGAAGGGATAGGCAAGGAAGAGGGAAGGAAGCGGCCGTGGCCTTATGTTAGGTACCATCCCGGCATTCGCCTGGAGGAGAAGTGGGAAACCACGGAAAACCACTTCCAGGATGCCTGAGGTGGGAATCGAACCCACCTCTACTCAGTTGACCTCCCGAGGCTGAGTGGACCCCGTTCCAGCCCTCATACCACTTTTCAAATTTCGTGGCAGAGCCGGGAATCGAACCCGGGCCTCCGGGGGTGGCAGCTAATCACGCTAACCACTACACCACAGAGGCGGACTTAATAAGCTTTTACCAAGTAAAATACCATTTATATTTTCTTAAATTGATAATAACTCTAAATGCATGCAAGTAATAAGGCAAAAACAGTATTTCTTATACTCATTGGTTGACCACATTTCTCAATTTTTGTCTCTAAATAATTACAACATTGAATCGCAACCACTTTTTCTACTTTTCTGTTTAGAAACTGCACCGCTTGTCTAGCAACACTAGTTTGTACTCTGAGAAAGAGCGCTCACCGTCAACAGAGTTTACCGGACTATATTTGATTTGTGGTGTAAAAGGTGGGAAAATTTCACATTCGGTGTAAGTTTTGCCAATCAAAACATCAGCCATAGCAGGAAGCGTTGACAGTCACAGGTTCTTAGGTAGCACTCTATTAAACTTGTGAAGTCTGTCCCGAGTGGGGCCTGGAGCTAAGCTGACTTTTTTCTTTCACCTCATATAACAAATCCAATTGCTTGTAAATAGGTTACCCCGAAGGCGTAAATGAAGAAATAGTGGTGACCAAAAAGGTACAGTATAATGGGACCTGAGGTAAGCAGTTTCCTGAGGAAGTGTTACATCCTCTAGAACTTTATTTGGCTGAAGTAATGCACATGGCATCTTCATTTAGGAAGGGAACAAAATAACCGATCAGTTAATTCATTGCGGAACAACTGGATTCATGTTGGACCCTTTACAAAAATGTTCATAATTCAGGATATCATCTTAATGACACGAGGAAATTCGACACGTATCTGCTCAGCCACGCGGTTAGTAGCATGAGCGAGATCATTGACGTGAATCAACAGCGAACCTGTACGTGGCTGCATCATATACACAACAAGCACCTTTCTTTCGTACATGTTTTGGGAGAAAAGCAAGTTGAGACCTTTATTTACAAACTTAGCAAGAGTCTCCTGGCTGGTTTAAGTTAACTGTCTGCTGCAGATAAAATATCTTGAACACGGCATGTCGGGATCTAATGTTCCTACCATCAAGTGGGCACTACAACTACCTAGAGTGTTAGTTATTCCATCGACGGCGATCCCGATGTATGAGTCTCCAATATCTTCCTTAATATGCCTGATTGTATTTTCATAAAGAGTGTCCATGTAAATATTTCTTAAAGTTCATTCCGATGGAATGTTCCGATAGCAGTATTTTTGTAAACACTTTTGGAAGAAGAACATTCAGATAAGTTGACGAGATTGTTTTCCGACTCAAGAGTTCTGCATAAGTCTGCATTGAATTCGTCTTTGCTCCCCTTTTAGTGATTCCGATGTTAATAATATTTGTTTAAGATTTGATTTTCTTTGCACATTTTCCCGATGTTTAATCCCCTGAGCATGTTGACCAAGAAGTAATTGCCTTTCACTGTACACCTAAAAGCAACGAAAACTATAAACAGTCGCGAATATTTTGTAAATTTGCAAGTAAATAGGCTAGATTAAAACACGCAGGGACACAGAAGAATGCACATTTACATAGGTTCTTGTAGCGCTTCTCGATCTCTCCGGTTGACAGGCAGCCTGGACCTTTAAATGACACAGTAGAGGAGAATGTAATTAATTTATTTCTCTTTTTTTTTTTTGGTGTTCCGTTAGGTTATGTAGTCAACACTTATTACTACTGTGACCCATAAACATGGTTGACTTCTGTAAATATTGCTCTTGGCTTTTATCTCCCAAAATTTAGTGTATGTTTCTAACAAGATCATTACTATATATATTTCCAATGAGCATAATCTACCATACACTTCTTTAAGTTTACAGAAGTTAACATCTAATTTTATTAAAATTATACCGAGCTCGATAGCTAAAGTCGTTTAAGTGCGGCCAGTATCCAGTAATCGGGAGATAGTGGGTTCGAGCCCCGCTGTCGGCAGCCCTGAAGATGGTTTTCCGTGGTTTCCCATTTTCACACTAGGCAAATGCCGGGGCTGTACCTTAATTAAGGCCACGGCTGCTTCCTTCCACTTCCTAGACCTTTCCTATCCCATGGTCGCCATAAGACATATCTGTGTCGGTGCGACGTAAAACAAATAGCGAAAAAAGAATTAAATTTATCACCTCGTAATTTTAGATTACCTGCGGAGGTATGATATTTTCCTACATTCCCACGTTTGTAAAATTAGTATTAAACGTATTACAATAAGAGGTATATTGTGGTGGCTAATTAGTATCTGTAAGAATAAAGGTCTAAGAGAAAAAAATGATGAAAATTGCTGTCTGTTATGTGGAGAATTAATGAAGTAGGCGCACTTGTTGAGCGTATGTAGAGAAATATTCAATTAGGATCAAGTACCTGGGTAGTGACTGTAAAGTAAAATAGAAAGAGAGAAATAATTTTGTACCATTGTGCAATTGTTATACAAAGGATGGTTCGCACCGGGTAGGACAGCAACAATTTTTGAGACACTAAAAAGTATGTGGCAAAAGAGAATCAAAGAAACCAAGCGCAAAGTTAACATTTAGTATTACGGTTGCATTATTGATGTCATTGTCGTTTTCATCAAGGTAACTATGTGTTAACTGCATGTGAAATTGCTTAGGTTACAATAGATTAAATGTTCCTTCTTCAGCTATTGGAGCTCCGTAGCTGTAAATTCAGAGCATTCATTGACTGATTCATCCGTTCATTCATTCATGCAATTCATTTACTCTTCCAGTTATAAACGCTCTCTCCCCATCTGGCGGTTGTCCGTGACCGGGAGAGAGACCTTTCTTATGCATGCATGAATTCCGCTCACTCATGCATTCCTCCTACATTCATGCATTAATCATTCATTCATTCAGTCATGTATTCATTCACATGGAATATTCTCACTTTATCTGCTGGAGTTCCGTTGGTGTAGTCTGAGAGCATTCAGCTCATTCAATAATCCAGTCACTTATTCATTCAACATTCATTCACTCATACATTTTCACATACTCATCCAATTAATGGGAGGGTGAAAAGGGGGGAGAATTTTTAAAATGAGTGCATCTATATCTCAAAACTTTTAATGTTTACAGATGTAAAAATTGGTATTTAAAATGTTCCTTAAAAATAAACAAACGCGTATTTTTTTGTTTTCGAAAAATCCCGATAGGAGGGGTGAAAAGGGGTGAAAAATGGGTTGAATGCCTTTAATGAGGATACTTATATCTCAGAAACTGAAGATATTACAGACCTGAAAATTGGTATTTGATCTCTTTTAAAAATAAAGAAACAGTTTTTTTTGTTTTTGGAAAATCCAATTAATGGGAGGGTGAAAAGGGGGCGAATGTTTAAAATGAGTGCGTCTATATCTCAAAACTTTTAAAGTTTATAGATATAAAAATTGGTATTTAGAATCTCCTTTAAATATAAGGAAACACGCATTTTTGTTTTAGGAAAATCCAATTAATTGGGGGGGAAGAGGGTGAATTTTTAAAATGAGTGTATCTATATCTCAATACTTTTAAAGTTTATAGATGTAGACATTGGTATTTAGAATCTCCTTTAAAAATAAAGAAACACGTATTTTTTGTTTTCGGAAAATTCCAATGGGAAGGGTGGAAAAGTGTGAAAATGGGTTGAATGCCTTTAATGAGGCTACTTATATTTCAGAACCTGAATATTTTACAGACCAGACAGTTAGTACGTGGACTCTCCTTTAAAAATAAATAACATGTAATTTTTGTTTATTGAAAATCCACTTAATGGGAAGGGGGGATTGAAAAGGGGGTGAATTTTTAAAATGAGTGTATCTATATCTCAAAACTTTTAAAGTTTATAGATGTAAAAATTGGTATTGAGAATCTCCTTTAAAAATAAAGAAACAGGTATTTTTTTGTTTTTGGAAAATTCCAATGGGAAGGCTGGAAAAGGATGAAAAAGAGGTTGAATGCCTTTCATGAGGCTACTTATAATTCAGAACCTGAAGATATCACAGACCTGAAAATTAGTATTTGGGGTCTACCTTAAAAATAAAGAAGCAGGTATTTTTTCGTTTTGGGAAAATCCAAATAATGGGGGGAGGGTGAAATGGGGGGTGAATTTTAAAAATGAGTTTGTCTACATCTTAAAACTTAAGTTTACAGATGTAAAAATTGATATTTAGAATATCCTTTAAAAATAAAGGAACACGTGTTTTCTGTTTTCTATAAATCCCAAAAAGAGGGGTGTAAAAGGGTTGAATGCCTTTAAGAAGATACATACTCAGAAACTGTAGATATTACAGAACTGAAAATTTGTATATGGGATCTCCTTTAAAAATAAAGAAACACGTAATTTTTGTTTTTGGTAAATCCAATTAATGGAGGAGGAGTGACAAATTGGGGTGAATTTTTCGAAAGACTATATCTACAGAATATCTGAGAAACGTAAAATGTTACAGACTTAAAACGTGGGTATTTGGAATTTTCTGTAAATGTAAGGAAACATAGGTGATTTGTTTTTGGAAAATCCCCTTAAGGGGAAATAAAAAGGGGTGAAATTTTAAAATGAGAATTTCTACAGTATATATCAAAAAACTAAACATGTTACAGAGTGGAAAAGGTATTTTTTATCTCTATTAAAAATAAAGAAACGTGTATTTTTAGTTTTCGGAAATACTACTTGGGTGGAAGGGGGGGTGGTAAAAGTGACTGAAAATGGTGTTGATTTATTTTAATTAGGCTACTGATATCTCAAAAATGAAGATGTTACAGGCCTGACATTTGATATTTGGATCTGCTTTAAAAGAAAAGAAACACGTATTCTCGGAAAAACCAATGAAGGGGGGGGGGTGAAAGAATTGAAAAATTAATTGACTTAATTGTACGAGAATACATACATGTAATAAAAACTAAAGTAGTTACAGACGTGAACATTGGTATTTGGATCTCCTTTAAAACAAAGAAAAACGCGTATTGGGGGGGAACCATCTTGGGGGGCGGGAGTGAAAAGGAATTGAATTCCTTTCATGAGGACACATAAATCAAAAACTGTTAGAGTCGTGATACCTGGTATTTAGAAGATCCTTTTCTATTTAAAAAAAAAACATATTTTTTGCCGGAAAATTCACTTGGGGGGGGGGGGGTGTTAAAGGAAGTGAGAAAAAGTGAATTATTTTTATGGGGATACTTATATCTCAAAACTGAAGGTAATAGACGTGAACATTGGTGTTTGGAATCTCCCTTAAACATAAAGAAGCACGCCTTCTTTTAATTTCTTTTTTTGGGGGGTGGGGGGTAAATAAACTTAACGGCGGTGGTATATAAAAGGAGCTGAGACCAATTGATTTTACTGTTCATAATGTACTTACAAGGAGCCTCCGTTGCTCAGGCGTCAGCTTGCCGGCCTCTCACAGCTGGGTTCCGTGGTTCAAATCCCGGTCACTCCATGTGATATTCGTGCTGGACAAAACGGTCGCGGGACAGGTTTTTCTCCAGATACTCCGATTTTCCCTGTCATCATTCATTCCAGCAACAATGTCCAATATTTCACTTCATTTGTCATTCATCGATCATTGCCCCAGAGGAGTGCTTCGGCAGCCGACACAATTCCTATTGTCGCCGCTAAAGGAGGCTTTATTCTTTCCATTCCTGACCCTGTCGAATGAATAGAAACAGGCTGTAGATTTTCGATGTACTTATTCTGACCATAAACCGATCATTTTTAATCTTTGCAGGGTTCGTTTTCAACAGCCATTTTTTCCTTCGGAGAACGTTCTTAAATTACAGTAGATTCTTCCGGCATATCAATAATAATTTAAACACATTTGAAATAAACGATAGGAATAAGATTGACCCTCAAATAGTTCACTTCTATAATAAGGTCAATAATGCACGGAAGTATGTCATTCGTATCGCCAGAAATCCCGCACACTTGCCTACGCGCGACAATGGTATTGGTCACATTGTCAACAATTACAATGGTAGCAGACGTAATTTACCGCCAAGTAACGGTCATGCATCTTGCTGTGGTGTCCAGAACATCTAAATAATAATAATCATAGTAATAATAATAATAATAATAATAATAATAATAATAATAATAATGTTCTGGACCGTCGTCAAATGTGCGGACCGCGCTGGAAACGGGTCCTGGCCGGGTAATGACTAAGAATGCAGTCCGGCCGCGGGTTCAGTACCACCAAGGCACCCAAGACGACACCACGCCGGATCTCCTGAAGGATTTCATCCATATTCAAAATGCTTATAGAAAAAAGATGGCAAAGATTTAGGGACCCAACTGACCGGGTGGAATACCTGGACCTAGCCCGGAAAGTACGAAATCGATTGCTTGAAAGAAAGATTGAAAAATAGGAGAAAACTTGCCGTAATCTATTACAAAACGAGTCAGATCGCGAATTTTGGCGGATTCTCGCAGTAAACGAGTCAGATCGCGAATTTCGGCGGATTATGTATCTAAAACAATAAGCATTCAATTATAAATTTCAGTATAATACCGTAGCGAAGCACGGGTATCTTGCTAGTTTAATAATAAAAGCTTCCTTCCCAGTTGGTGGTTATACGTGACTGGGAGAGAGACCTTATTTATCCATGCATGCCTGCACCTAATCATTCGTTCATTCATTTATTCATTCAGTCATGAATCTTTCACTCATTCAATCATGTATTCATCCATTCAATCACTTGTCCATTCATTCATCATTCATTCAGACGTGCAGTGTACCAACATAGAACAATCAGGCAATTGAGCCATTCAGCCATTCATTCATTCATTCGTTCATAATGTCTGTTGTAAGCTACGGATAACATTGTTCAGACTAGTGACACAAATAAATACTTGCACTAACAGGAATTAATAGGGTTAGGATACATGTTGTCCTAGACTAAATTACAATGTGAACGTCTAGGACATAAACAATTAAAAATCTTAAAAACTGAAATTTAGAGATCGGGTGAAATTAGTGGGTAATTTTTCAGGTAGTAATAGAAAAATTAAGTAAAACAAAACCATGCATGTATCAGATCATTTGGAATGCAATAAATGATTACTCTATCCCAATTCCCTGGCGATCCGGGTCTAGGGGATGGGAGTATTCTACTCTACCATTATTATTCAAGTAGATTTATCTAATTGAAATATTTATTTCTCCTAAATTAACACAATTAAGCACGAATCTTACACCTAAATGAGGGAAATATAAAATAAAATTTACTCCCCCCTTTCCTGCAATCGTCATACAATATGATTTTACCATCCGATGTGAAATGAGGAAACTTCTGTAACCACGGTTTAATTACAGATTACTTAAAAGATGACGCTTTTGGAATAATGCACACACTGAACAAATTGACACGCTGAAATGTTCTCTCAGAGTGAAATGGAGAGTTTTGTTTCCAGCAGTTCAATGGACACACTTTCCCGACTCGTGACACAGACTATGGGCATGGTCACAGCGGGGGGTTCTTAACGATTTCCGGGGAGTGTTAGTTGGTTTACAGCTTCCCGGTTAACAGTAATATTTTGTTTGAAAATTATTTCAAGAAAATACAGTCCAAAATACTGAAAACGAGTCGGCAAATATTTAACCCTCTACTGCATGAATTATTTTTCGTTTTCGTTTGGTGAAGAAAATTTCCAGGTTTAATGTTCGATATACGGTCAATGTTTTAGATTTACCAGCAATTTTTAACAGGGGCTAATAGCTTAACACGCGTGTGTGATATGGATTAACATAATGGGAAATATATACGATTTTTCACGATTTTACGCCAAGCTTTTAAAATTCAAAGACCGAACATTACTGCCTACTGGCCATGGGTACGTACTGCAAGTAAGGTCTCAAAAATAACCAAACCCCATGGCACTACAGCCCTTGAAGGGCCTTGGCCTACCAAGCGACCGCTGCTCAGCCCGAAGGCCTGCAGATTACGAGGTGTCGTGTGGTCAGCACAACGAATCATCTCGGCCGTTATTCTTGGCTTTCTAGACAGGGGCCGCTATCTCACCGTCAGATAGCTCCTCAATTCTAATCACGTAGGCTGAGTGGACCTCGAATCAGCCCTCAAATCCAGGTAAAATACCTCACCTGGCCGGGAATCGAACCCGGGGCCTCCGGGTAAGGGGCAGGCACGCTACCCCTACACCACGGGGCCGGCTTTGAGGTCTCAAGGCTCTTTATATATCACCATTCTTCCATTCCACTGTCAATGGTCGCCTAATCACAAGCAAAAATAAGAGCATACCTGAGTGAAAATCAATAAACGTCATCATTTGGAAATGATCAGCAAAATTATCCGCACTGCCATACAATTTGTATCCGACAAGACACTAACTCCGTGCAGGGCTCTACTTATGACATGTCAAACCAAAGGGGTTTGATATGTGACAGCTCTGAAAAGAACGTCAAACGTATTGTTTATTTTTGCACACAATGTGACGACGGAGCAATGTGAAGATTAGGCAAATTAAAACAGACAGCCAGTGCAAATAGAATACCCCTGAAATTACAGTCAGTGCAACTCGGCAAGCTAGTTAGTGTTAAACGCTAACCGCCGATGGAACTTGGGAACTGTTGCAGGCTTAATTAACTAGGAATTTCTTGTATTAGCTCAAGGAAGCTTACTTTTATGGATACGGTTTCAGCACCTCAGCTTTTAAGCTCACTCGCCCCCCCTCTTGCTTGATTTTGCTGAGATTAATAGACTAAAATAATTTAGACCTAAAACTCCTTTGGCTTTTCATACGAATTGAACAATTTATTCTTTGTTGAATTTCACTCATATATATATATATATATATATATATATATATATATATATATATATATACCGATATTTCGAAGTGCAATTCAAAACATTACCACTTAGACCAATCTTCAGCCATGGGTCATGACTAACGGCGGTATATAAATCTAAGTCTAGAATCATTACCTTCACCTTTTCATTGTTTCTGTATCTTTTCCTCAGAGAAAGCTTGCCCGGCTAAGCTGCGGGTGTAGGATGAACGACCTCACTTATCATCGCGTGTCCAAAACAAGCGCTCATCGATCGTGTGGCTGTGCTGTACCACTGGAGGTGCAAACTCCCTCCCTTCCTTCCTTCCCACGTGCCTTTGAGACCAGTTACTTAATGACATATAGTTTTATTTATGTCAGGTAAAAATTTAAGATAGTTCCTAAACAGCTAATATATATTAGAGATTGGTTGCCCTTGAAATTTAAATGTCTAAAAAGAAAGCTAGCTTGTACTGTTGTTTTACGTGTTCATAGCCGTGGCACATGCTTACGTGGAAAGTGGTGACATTCCATTTCACAAATCTCACATGGACTGGCTGGGATTCACCTTGGCGTGAAGCCAGTGATTATGCCTCTCGGTTAACGTACTTTATTTCAATAGAGAGGCGAACTACTTTACACTCGGGAGATTCAAAACATCATCCTACGGTACTAACAACGGCGTGTGGCCGCCGTAGAGGCCCAGTGTAGATCGTTCGAGTTGACGCCCTATAGGATGTGGCCCAATACCTAAGATAAATTCTGATGTTGAAGATGATACAAATACCCAGAGCCAGAAGAAATAAACAATTAAAATTAAAATCCACGACCTGTCCGAGAATCCGAACCGGCATCCCTTTAACCAAAGGCCAGCATGCTCACCATTTAGCCATGGAAAAGGACATATTGTAGTAACTAGCATGCTGTTAGGGGCCTGATATAAAGCCTTCAGTTTGGAAGCTTGAGATTTGAATTCTGGTGCAAGCAGTGATCATTGCGAAAGTTGTATAGGCTCTTAAAACGAGAATGAGGCGCATATTAATATTTTATCAGACTTAATTGTAATTATTATCAAAATAGAATTCATATGTCTTATAGATACGAACTCTGGATACCCACCGCAAACATTATATCCATTGGTTCAATTTTTTTCCGGGAAAAGAGTACCTACGTGGAACTTCTATTTTATAATTCTAATACACTTGTCTGTGTTAACGAGTCGTACTTAAGATTAGAAGTTACTTCGATGTCATTCTCGCTTGTATGGGTGGTGTCAAATGAACATACCACCTCAGCTTATCACAGTTACCTGTGGGGTCACTGGAGTCGTCAGTATCATACCATGTTTAGATTGGCTGAAACCACGTGGTAGTTACAATTAAAATACCACCCCTGAGTCGATCAGGATCCCATCCTGTGGCTGGAAGGCCAACTGCTACAATATTGTGACACAAAACCACCTCCTTTGTGCTGCTTACCGGGCTGAGTGGCTCATATGGTTGAGGTGAGGCGCTGTCCTTCTGACCCCAACGTGGCAGGTTCGATCATGTTTCAGTCCGGTGGTATTTGAAGGTGCTCAAAAACGTTAGCCTTTTGTTGGTAGATTTACTTGCAAGTAAAATAATTCCTGCGGGACAAAATTCTGGCACTTCGGCGTCCCCGCACACCATCAAAAGCAGTTAGTAGGACGTAAAAACGATAAAATTTATTATCATCATTTGTGCTGATTGAATACACAAAGTAATTGTACCAACGCGATATAAAAGAACACGAGGAAATTTCATAAATAACAATACTATGACCTACAATATTTACGTTCATCATGCAGTGATGATAAAAGTTTTATCACCGAGCGAGTTGGTCGTGCGGTTACGGTCGCATAGTTGTGAGCTTGCGTTCGGAAGATGTTGGGTTCGAATTCCACTGTCGGCAGCCTGGACATGGATTTCCGTGGTTTCCCGTTTTCACACCAGGCAAATGTTGGGGCTGTACATATATGAAGGCCATGACCGCTGCCGTTCCATTCCTAGCCCTTTCCCATTATTCCGTCGCAGGAAACCTTCAATGTCACGTGCGATTTTAAACCACTAGCAAATACTATGTGTATCGATTTCACTACTGTCATATCAGAGCAGTTCTTGTCACTTTCTGAGCAGCCAGTCTGATGTGTTTTGTTGCTGAGGAAGGTCGCATAGACAGCGGTTGAATGCACTCTAATGCGGTAAGTCATTTGATATTATAAGACCGTAGTACATTCGAATTAATTTCCTGAAAAATACAATGCCGCGTACAGATTTCGAAGAACTGCCAACAATTGCCCCATGGTTTCTCATACTTTAATTTGCTCTTGAAATGATGATGATGATGATGATGGTGGTGGTGATGATGATGATGATGATGATGATCACGATGATAATGATTATGATGCTTGTTAGATAAAGCGTCTTACATCTAGGTCATTGGCACATTCCTGAAATGATTATTTATTGGTAACAGTTATTCATAATATCTTAGCGTTATATGTATACGAATAATATAATATTCTGCTGTAGGTATGTTGCCATATCGCACTTTGTTTTATTATGAATTGTTTCTCATTACTTCTTAAATATTATTCTTCATATTATTCTTTGTTTGATGCACGTTGTTTGGTTCACTTATTATGAACGTATCTAATTATTATCATGTATAGCAAATTTAATTTAATATTAGTATTTTTGTATTCTGTTTCAATCTACGTGATTAAGTGTAACGGATTGCTACGAAACCGAACTTCACCACTTCTTCAGACATACATAAATAAAAATGCACTTTGTACAGTATACCAAATATATTTAACACCAATATTGTGATTAGCTGCATACAACAGTGTTGCCTGATGGAGTAAATTTGAGGTGAAATTCATATACACGTTGTCTTTGGGCGTTATTATCAAGGGTTGTTTACATATTTGTTCGTACTACCTACGCAACTAAAACACTCGGTTCACTTATACGGGGTGGCCCATATTTATGTGTACGAATTTGTATAGCTACTTTACACAGTTAGAGTGCAATTGCAGAATTTATTACATGCTACTATACAGCGGTAAAGATCACAGACATTATGTTAGTGCTCTATTTCAGGTCTACCATGCGTCTGTCGATGTCTAAGCACGCTTCCGGACGCACCTTCACATAATCGCATTCACTTTGATATATGTCGAGAGAAGAGTTGTTGAACACCTCTCGATTCTGCTATGCTGTAGATCCTATGACGGTACAACTTGGTTTTCAGATACCCACATAAGAAGAAATCCGCTGATCATAAATTAGGGGATCGAGCCGACCACTGCACAGGTCCTTCTCTGCCGATCTACTGATCCGGAAAGTGTTCATTCAACCATCCCCGAACTGTGTGAACATTGTGGTGTGAGGCACCATCCTGTTGCGACCACATCGTGTCCAAGTCATGTCGTTCAGTAGTAGAGAATGGAGAGTGTCCGTTAGTTACTCCAAATATTGTCTCCTGTGAACATGTTATTGAAAAACGGGGTCGATTATCCATTCCCGAAAAATACCACCCCGCACATAATCCCAGGGCTCTGGTTGTTCATCTCATTGTCCATACGCGGGTTTGCAGGACTCTGCTACACCCAATTCTCAAGATTCACGCTTACCTGACACGTGCAATTTTGCTTCATTAGTACATATCACGCAGCACTCCAGCTCAGAATTGTATTCTAGCATCACTAGTCACGTCTCTGCAATGCACACGACTGTCATGATCATCCTCATTCAGCTCATTGACCAGACGCGGATGGTATTGTCTTAACCTGAGCTCTTTCAATATCCTTTGCTCACTTGTTCGAGAAGCATCCAACTTGGTGGACAAACGCCTTTGTGATATGTCCCCGGTGGGTCAGCAGGCTAGTGCATTCTGCAACCATCAATTGCTGTCCTCATCAACTACACTTTCCGGTATAACCGCTCATTTTGACATGCTTGTACTCTGCCTATTGATTTTCTTTTTTTGCTAGTTGCTTTACGTCGAACCGATACATATAGGTCTCATGGCGACGATGGGTGGGAAAGCGCTAGGAGTGCGAAGGAACCGGCCGCGGCCTTAATTAAGGTACAGCCCAAGCATTTGCCTGGTGTGAAAATGGGAAACCACGTCTTCAGGGCTGCCGACAGTGGGGTTCTAACCCACTAGCTCCCGGATACAAGCTCACAGCTGGGCGCTCCTAACCGCATGGACAACTCGCCCGGTCCTATTGAATAAAACATCAACGTAACACTTTGATGGTGGTAAGAGAAGGTCCAGGGAACCCATACTCGATGGCCATACGACGTTTCACCTCCACGTTATTACTGCACGCAGAATACTGCCGTACACAATTGACTTTCCCGTGTACGGTTCATCGACGCGCCGCCGATTTTTGGAACTTTCTGCGAAATTATCTACCGGACACTTCCATAAATAGTCATAGATATACTGTAGTAGTTCGTTTAAAATTAAAATGAACATATTAGGTCATTTTACAAATCGTATTATATAAATACGGATCATTCTGTAGATCATAACATTTCTGTCCCTCACCACACCACCGGCTTAAATAGCGGAGACCAGCCTATTATTATTGTTGGTGGACTCTTGGCGGACTTCTTTTAGATTAACCAATCCTGGAAGATGAGTAATCATTGAAGACTTCAGGAACACCCACGCATGCCTTAGACCCACCGAGGAAGCTGAAGGTTACGTCGTTGTTTCAATGCAGGGCCTCTCAGGATGCATGCAGCAGTGCGTTGCGCTGTGCACGGTGCAAAAGACGACGTCAGTTCGTTGACCAGAGTGCCGACCCCACTCCTCGATTTGGAACAATAGCGCTGTGTCTCTCTTTCTCCACGCCTGTCTCGCTCGCTCCGCCTGTCTCCCTCTCCCTCACTTGCTCTGTAGCGCGCCAAATCCGAGCCGAGTTGAGCCGAGCTTAGCTGAGTCGCCCCGAGAAGACGCGCTGGTCGATGCCGAGCCGAGTGGGACCGATGCACTTTGCACAGGACCTCTGTGCCTCAGCTTGCATGCGTGAGATTTTGGGCGTTTGAGAGACCCTGTTTTAACGGTTTAACAAACCTGTGATAAGATTGATTAATCATAGGACTATGGAATAAAATGTGATCAAGACTTTAAATACAAGGGAAAAGAAAGTCCCTGTGAAGAGAGAAAACTGACTCGGTTCAGGAAAGTGTGGGGTCTTATTTCCCCAACAAACCAGCCATAAAATGGTTTCAGTAGCATAAACGATTAGCCGTTGTCGTTCTGTTCGTAAGGTAACGGGTTCGATCACGACTGAGGTCGGAGGCATTTGGGCTTGTGAAATGTGACAACTCTGACTCGCTGGCCTTCTGCGTTCTGCTTCCTGCGGGACAAAATTCTCAACGTCCGGCGTTTGTTAAAATCTGTAAATGTTTTTACTATCTTAAACCAGCAATGAGATATTTGGCGTTCTTTGATGGATTTGTAATTGACCCTAGAAACTCTATTGTTTGTGCAGTATAACACAATGGTTCTATACCAGGAGAGAAAAAGTTACGTTCGGTAAGTATTTCCTTCACACTGCTAGTGATTTTTCTCGAATATCGGATGATTCAGTAGCATTTAGTAATTTTAGGGCCAAATTGTGTTTTCTTCTTCTTGTACCAAGGGGGGAAGGTATATTTTCTTAAAAACTGTGCATTATATGTAATTCCGGTACTTTGAAAATTGTATTACAATATTATTTTTTTGTAAATTTCCTTTACTCATTTACAGCATATTAACATACTAGTCCGAAGAAGGAATTTGTTTAAGAACTTGTTTACTCTCAATGTCCTAACTTTTCACTAAATGATTCACAAGACGGACGTACCAGGTGTATGCATATGTTTTTTCCGGTTTTACTAAGAGATGGCGCCAGCAGACAGTACGCAGGGTATTAATTTGACACATTCGTCAGTCTGTTCTTCCGACATTAGCCTAGGAACTCACACAAGTTGAGTCCGCCAACCACTAGCGTCCGTGTTGTATCGTTCAGTGATCATGCCGAAGTTTATGCCTGATAAAGAACATTTGCGGCACGCATTGCTTTTCTTATTTAATCAAACGAAAAAGGCTGTGGAAAGTCATCGTTTGCTGCTAGATACATATGGTGATCCTGCTCCATCAATTAGAACATGAGACATGGTTTCGACAATTTAAACGTGGTGATTTCAATGTGGAAGACAGTGCGTGCTCTGGTAGACCGCGAAACTGCGACGACGAGCAATTGCAGACGTTACTGGATGACGACCCAACTCACACTCAACAGCAATATTCGCAAGAAACAATCAGCAGACGTTTTCGAGCAATGGGAAAGATCAGTAAACTCAGTCAATGGATCCCACACGATTTGAATGAACGGCAAATGGAAAATCACAAAGTCACTTATGAAATGCTGCTCCAACGCCGCGAAAGGTAAATATTTCTGTAACTAATTGTGACGGGTGACGAAAAATGGATTAATTTTGAAAACCCGAAGCGGTGAACATCACGGCTGTCACCTGGCGAAGCCGATTCTTCATCACCAAGGCCAAATCGCTTTGGCAAGTGGGACCAGAGTGGTGTTGTCTATAATGAACTCTTAAAGCCCGGCGAAATAATTAATGCACAACGCTATCGGCAATAAATGACTAATTTAAATCACGAATTGATCCAAAGACGACCGGAATGGGCCAGAAGACATGGCAAAGTGATTTTGTTACACGACAAAGCGCCGTCTCACACAGCAAAACCAGTGAAAGACACCTTGAAGTCGCTTGGATGGGACATCCTTCCGCACCCGGCCTACTGCCCTGATCTGTCACCATCTATCACCTCGTCGCATCAATGGGGTACACGTTTGCAGAGCAACACTTCAGCAATTTCGATGAAGTTGGAAATTGGCTCGACGAATGTTTTGCAGCAAAAGACAAGCAATTTTTCTGGCATGGTATTTATAACCTACCTGAAAGTGTGTTGAAGCCGATGGCCAATATTTTCAATATACAACAAATGAATGTATCTTGAAAATTATGCGTTTTCTTTACCGCAAAACCCGGAAAAAACTTATGCATATACCTGGTTAGCTGGTTTTTACTATAACACTGCTATAACTATGTATGTCTTCATTCTGGAATTCTAACCTATTGTGTTATTACCAGGAAGGCACATGAATAAATGTACCATCTCGAGATGGTCAAATAGGCTACATCTTTTTTGTTATATTGTAACTGACTTTGCGAAGTAGATTGAAATTCCATCGACATTTGTTATAATAATTCTAACTTCGTGCGGCTTTGAAAATCTACACTAACAGGCAAACCCTCTAACGAGAGTGGGAGCGTCTGCCGATGGAAGGAAACTGTATATTAGTGTATGATTATGCAGGAATGGTAGAGGCACAGGGAACTAAACCCGCAACCTTGTGGTTCGAAGACGAGAACGCCGACCGTTCAGGCACAGAGTTAGACTACTTCAGCTTGCAATAGGTGAAATCGGGAAGGTAATAATGAAAAAAATTGGTGCCATTCTGTAAAGGTAATGACCTCCATTTCACTGTGGATGCGAGCATCTACAGTAATTCTTTGCTATACTCACTCAAATTTGAGATACAGTTTTCCTTTGATTTATCCCACCATTTACACGTATTCTGAGCTTCCTCTCTCCTCATGTGATCCGTCCATTTAACTTGAGGCATTTTTTCTGCTCCGTATTACGACTATTCTGACCTCAGTCGGATAAACGTTTTGATTTATATGACGATGCATTTGCTAGCTGTAACCTAAGAGGTGGGGATTTTATTACCCCTTTGTCTCTTCGGCTGTCTTGAGAAAACTGTAGAACGTGAAATCCCCTCATAATGAAAATAGAACAGGAGAAATGTAACATCCTGAAGGAATGGTTCAGTGTTCTATTTGGCCATCCATCACAAACAAACGATTTAGTAGAGTTAAACATGACATCAGTCTACACTGGTAGTTATTTCTTTAAATATTATATAGAATCGTTCGGTAAAAAGTAGCCAGCTACAGTGCTGTAGAGCTATATTTTAGTTCGTCAATGGAAATGAAACAAACTGCGAGAGATTAAAAATGTTAACGAATTATCCTCACTTTATGTCTAGTAGATTGTGTTACGGATATAGTCTCTGGAAATATTTGAAATTTAATGGGTATAGAACAAGGAAACTGTTGGGGGGCCGTGATTATCTCAGTGGCCTTGCTGCTGGTTTCCCACCCGGAAGGCTGGGGTTTCAATCCCGGTCGATCCCGGGCCGAGATTTTCAACTCAGGAATCACGTGGCGTCAGGAAGAGCATCCGGTCGTAAACCCCTAGCCGAAACCAAAATGAGCCTGGGAGGCTCCAGCGACCCCAGAAATACCTGGGATAAGCTGAAGAAGGTTTTTTTTAGAACAAATAAACTGTTACGGTTGGACCAGACAGAATTCAATTAAACTTGTATGAATGATCAAATGATATATCGCACCCGTCACTCTAACCCCAGCTAATGTCAGGTTTGCTCTCAGTTCGGTTCACAGATGATATTCAAAACTTACAGACAGAAGGGTAGAAGAAGTGTAGCAGCTAATATACTACGAATGAGAAAATGCATATCAAGTAAAGCGAAGATTTATTATTTCTTGGGGATAAACGAAAATGTAAAAACATCAAAATGAATACACTAGTATGCATTAGTCCATACGACCTTGACACAGGGTGGAATCTTTGGTCTGAGGAAATTTGTTGAGGGTTTTTGAATTATATATGTTTGAAGATGAGACCGAATGCTATTCTTGCCGTAATCATGAGCGTGAGGGACAAGTTATTTAAATATCCAGTTTTACATTGGGGTTGTATTTACACAAAAATCTATGCAAATATGAGCGGAACCTACATTAAAATAACTTACTTATTCCGTTCTAGAGCACACAGCAATATGCTAGTGAAGACATTATCAAGTTATCGGTACACCCTAGGTCGGGAAATGAACTCAGAATACATATTAAAGACCACAGAGCCGAACCTGCGTCATTAATGAATACAGTGGTCACAGGTAAAACAACACAACAGAATACTGACATGGTAGTGAATGCAGGTGGCCGCAAAACACTCAATGCTGATTGTCACGTTCATTGCGGCCACCGAAGTTCGAGTAGACAGCCTCCTGCTGCTGAGAACGAGGCCCTGTAAACCCCTACCAATGACCAATAAGAGTCCGACTCGTTGGCTGAATGGACAGCGTAGTGACCTTCGGTTTAGAGGGTCCCAGGTTCGATTCCCCGCCGGCTCGGGAATTTTAACCTTCTTGGTTAATTCCATTGGCTCTGGGGTTGGGTGTCCCCAACATCCCTACAACTCACACACCACACGTAACACTATCCGCCACCACAAAATCACGCATTTACCTGCACATGGCAGATGCCGCCCACTCTCATCGGAGGGTCTGCCTTACGAAGGCTGCACCCGGCTAGAAATAGCTACACAAGATTAAGATGATGATTATTATTATTATTATTATTATTATTATTATTATTATTATAGAGGCTACATACTGCCTGACCTGATATCATATGCATAGTTAAGTTATATTGAAAAACAATAGCCTCCTATAAAGAATCATTCGAAAAGTTACCTTCCCTTAACTTCTTCGAGTTAGAAGAACAGCTCTACGATGTGTCATCTTGGCTACAAAACAAATCATCCCGTACTCTGACGACTCCGTTAATTGCCTCAGTGCGGCCTTGGGTAGTTCCGTAGCCACATCTGTTTATTCCGTTTTCGCGGAATCCGGGACCATGAATCTTTCCAAAACAAATGGAAATTAATGTTCCCTATGTCACGCAATTCAATACCTCTTACTTCATAGCGGCTACTATCCACGTAGCATTTCCTAATTCACATTAAAATTCATAATTCCGCACAATTCATTGAGGCAATACACATCAAATCTTACGCTCCACGACGCCCACCAAATTCTCCACACTAGATAATAAGGTCTAAAAATCATGTTATTGGTTTTAATGTCCCACTAACTTCTTGCACGGTTTTCTAAGATGTCGAGGTGCCGGAATGTTGTCCCGCAGCAGTTCGTTTACGTGTCACTAAATTTTCCCACACGGTGCTGACGTATTTGAGCACCATCAAACATCACAGAGCTGAAACAAGATCGATCCTGCCAACTTGCGTTCAGAAAGTCCGCACCTCAATTGTCTAAGCCACTCAGTCCGACTTTCCACACTAGAGTCCTGGCTTTAAAACTTGCTACTTCACAGGACAGCGATATTCCTCTTACGTTGCAGTAACTTAGTTCTTTCCTTACGAATGATATTGCCGCTGTGAGTTAGCATTCGGGAAATAGTGGGTTGGAACCACACGGTCGGCAGCCTTGAAAGTGGTTTTCCGTGGTTTCCCATTTTCACACCAGGCAAATGCTTTGGCTGCACCTCAGTAAAGTCCACGGCTGCTTCATTCCCACTCTCAGCACTTTCCTTTCCAATGGTCACAAAAGTACCTATCTGTTTCGGTGCAACGTAAAACAAACTGTAAGAAAAGAAAGGATGAAATGTATATCACAAGTAGAATAAAACAAATATCGTTCGTCCGTAGGTGGACACCTAGCTAGTAAGGGTGGTTATTTGCTTGAACCTCGGTTAAAGGTCCTCTTCACACCATCTGATGCACAAATATTGACTTTGCTCTTTAAAAAACCCACATGCAGGTTACGTTAAAAACTTGAGTGCTGGTCCTGTTCACATATTACCTTACAATAACATCCTAAGGTGTATCCATGACAACGAGCAAACATGCTACTATAATTGCCCCCCCCCCCCCGGGCATAAACATTACAGTAATGGCTATATTAGCACAGATAACTTGATGCTCCCAACTACACTGATGTTCATAGAAACAGAACACCTTGAAAGACTAGAGACAGGAAATTCGTATTGACAGGGCATGTTCATTAGTATGTTCTGCAGAAACGATTAGGATTTCACTCACCTAGGTTCAGCATGTTATGTTGCTTAGTAGGCGCTGGGTCCTGCATGGGCACTCATAACTTGTTCCATGAGTGATGTCATCGACGCGTATAAGGCGCGAATGGCGTCCTGGGGTATAGCCATCCATGCTGGATTCACCTGGTTCCACAGTTCATCTTTGATGGTTGACTTTGGGTCAAAGCGGGGCACCCGTCTTTTCAGTATATCACACATATCTTCGATTGGCGACAAGTGCGGTGATCAGGCGGGCCAGGGCAACAGTCTTACATCCTGTGTCAACACGAAAGAACATGTTCGTGCGGCAACATGTCGTCGCGCATTGTCCTGCTGAAATATGGCATTTGAGGTGTCGTGAAAAGGGTATTGCTACGTTTCGAAGGATGTCATTCAAGTAGGTCAAACTGGCCACAGTGCCCTGAGCAAGTACTGACTGTGATTTGTGGTTGTACCTAATATCACCCTACAACATAAGGCCTTGAGTTGGCGTTGTGTGTCTTGTGCGAATGGAGTCAACGTGATGCCTCTCCCCCTGCCTGCGGCGAACCAAAATGCGCCATCATTTTCGTACAAACAGAACCTGGATTCGTCCGAAAACACTACCTGCTACCATTCCTGTGCCCGTACACCATTGCAGTTTAGCATGCTTGTACACATTTGTCAAAGATAGGCGGAGAAGTGGACGACGCACCGGTAACCCAGACCGTAATAAACGGCGACGGACTGTCACTCCTGATAGTGCACGATGTGTTACACCGTTCCACTGATGCGTCAGAGCCGAGGATGACGCCGATCTATCTTGCAATGCTATTATTATCTGGTTTCTCTCTCTGTCACTAGAAGAAAACCACGTATAACATCCCCTTGCACGATGAAAAAGAGAGTGTTGAGGGTAGTCATATCACTGTCAGCACAGAACTAAAATAAGTGCACTCCACGTTCATTTATCTCACCCAAGCCAAATGATTCAACAAATGATATAAAATGACTATCCTTAATAGTATCACCGATCTCAGATTTAAAGTCTCCCTGAATAATTAGTACTCCCTCGTTTGTTATTTCGGTGTTGGCACGTCCTAGCGATTCACAGAAGTCTTTGATTTTCTCATCAGCTGCTGTGGCATACTAAAATGAATTGTAATCCCCTCGTTGCCTTCGGGATTGGCCTATAAAATCCATAGCGAACAGTTCTCCAGGTTACTCCGCTTTCAATGGTTTGGTGGATGTTCCAATAAATACGCATATGGCTTGATGCGCTGGCAAATGTCGCAGGTCATCAATACCGTCCGTTTCATCCTCCTCATGTTTGGCCATATAAATATCTCCTTAAGGGTGGCCATCGCCTTACAAACTTCCGCGTGTCCAGTTGCGTGGTGCGCAAGCCCTATCAAATCCACTTGGAGTCCCGGTGGAACGACAACTCTAAGCGGAGTGTGAGCTTCATCCACGAAATTATAAAGGATCCCACTGAAGAAATTATCATTTTGGGAATATCGCTCAGGTTACTGATATTCTGGTGTTCCCGGTTGAAGTTGTTTTTGGAAGAAATGAATCAGTCGAAGAGTTTCTGGCCAGCTCTCCCGTTCTTCGTTAATCCGCCTCAATAGATCTAGTGCTTCTTGGTCGCCTCCGTTCAGTCCAAGATGGTGTATGGCTTCAACTTCTGGATCGCGAATTGTGCCTAATGCATCAGTGATGGCATTGTTCCACTTACAGATCGAACTTCTGCACGAATAAATTCCACCAGTTAAATCATTCCGACGACATCGTTGATTTAAACATAAAAGACAGGTCTTTATGGTCTGTCCTGAGAATGATAGGGAATCTTTATATGTACTTTCGCCAGTAACGACGGGCGGTGTCGATAGCTAACATCTCTGGCTCTGTCACGGTTTAATGCCAATAATGCTCCCGTAAGTTCCTACTCATGAATGCCAGGTAGTTATTACGTGGCTCTACATCCTCCCTTTCCTGATAAAACCCAGCGCTGACGCCTATCATTGATGCATTCTGGATAACGAATTTTTTGTGAAGTCAGGCTATCCTATATTCACGCTATTCCCAAGTAGTTCTTTCGTTTTCTTGAACGCTTCATCACGTACCGCATCCCATTTCCACCAGTTGTTCTTTATAAGAAGATCTTGAAAATGAGCAACCGTGGTCGTGTAAGCTGGACAGTGGTCCAAAAAAAACACAAATGCCTAGGAACTGACTAACGTGTTTAAACCTCGTGGTTTTTGTAAAATTTTGGTTGACTTCAATTTTGAAGGGGTTTGGGGAAACACTCTCCAAATCAATGATTTGAGCAAAAACAAAATATTTCGTTGGCACAAATGTGATTTCTCATGTTTGATCTAAAAACTCTTCCTGTCGGGTTTCTCCAACACGGTATGCAAATGTTGTAAGTGTTCCTCCAAAGTTTGCGTTGCAATCAGAATATCATCCACATATCGTATTGTTTTCTCCTTAACTTAGGTTTCGGTCTAACGCCCTAATGGCTCAAATGAGCTCAAATGGCAAGCAGTGGTCTCTTGGTAGAACATAAATCCGGTAAGGATCTTCGATTCACTGAATAATTCCACATGGTGATATGATGCCCTCAAATCAACACTCGAAAGGAATTGCATATGCTGGGTCGTTTTCAAAATGTCTTTGATTTTAGTTGCTCTATCGTACTCGGGTAATAATTGTTCTTTTATGGCCCTTGCATCCAAGTACGCCCTAAATGATCCATTAGACTTGGCAACAATGACTAACGGATTCAAAAGTTGTGTTGGAGTCTTTGAGATCAAATCGTGCCCTTCCATCTTTTTAATGATGGTTTGCACCTTCGCATGATGCCTTTTGGGAATAAGATATGGGTTCTTCCTAAATGGTTCCCAGCTGTTTACCGCAAGATTATATTTAAAATTGAAAATGTTTGCTGGTTATGAGCCAAATACAGTTTGATGCCTTTCTAAAATATACTTCAATTTCGCCTACCTTCCTCACTGATCTTAGCTGGATGAATCTTAATGTGCATTATGTCCTCAAATTTAGGTTCTTCTTCCTCTTCTTCTTTATCCAAAATTACCAACCATCTTCGCGAATTTGGTCCGAAATTCCTCTATTTCTTGTTGTTCCCAATTTAGGAATACCTCGGAACTCTCTTCAATGCCATGGTGAACTGGAGTTGTCCAAATTCTCTCTTCAAACGTAACCTCTTTCATGTCATTCAAAAGAAAGTTTTCTTGGCTCATATTAATTTGGAATTTAACTTGATTTTTGTCCATGTCGATTATTGCCTTGCATTCTCTCAAGAGATTTGCACCCAAAATGATGTTATACTCCATTTTATCCCAACTTCAAAAATGGATGTAAAAGAAGAGCGTTGCCTAACTCTGAGTACAAATAAACTTGAGTATCACATACAGTCGTACGGTTTTGTATGATCCTTGTTAATTTCAATTTTGATACCGGCAGTATTGGAATTTGGAATTAGGATTGGACTTCTCGAACGAATATCTGAGATACTACGCTTACGCTGGCTCTAATCTCTACTAATCAACGTACGCATAATCCTCGAACTCTAATATAAAACACTAGTAATTCTCCGATAACATTTTTATTACATTTGTTTGGGGCCCCTAATAAACCTTTCGGTTGAAGAGCCCATCTGTCGAATGTCGCCGCCGTCCAGTCCGGGTCGTTCTGATGGTTGCTATCTCCTCGCTATCTAATTGGAAATTTCTTAGCGCTCCGCCCCCTGCGAAGATTTGTGTCGCTTCAGGATTCAAGTTACTTCCTCGCGTTTGCGCACGCTCTGCCTAGACTTGGAGGCCCTCTGCTTCACTGCATTCACCTGATGTGTCCATCTCCTGAATCGGCCTCTATAATTCATCAGTGCCAGCTGTTTGGATACACAACTGCTCTATGTACCGGCGAGACTCAGTTTTTCGCTCCCGTCCCTGTCCATCTTGCTCTCTGGGTCTTGACCATGACCTCTTTCCTTCGTCCTTCCATCGGCAGTATGGACTCCTGAACCGACTGTACTGGTTGTACCGTGGTCCTGACGTCCTCTCCGGACGACGTCGAAAGTCATAATTACATAATTCCACACTTCCTGGTAGCGTTCCCTCGGTCTGTCCTAAGCTGACGGGTTCCAATCATCACTATGATTCAGTGAACGCGGTTGCATCGCTTCATCGGTATTAGTTCCTTGTGTCCGATTCTTTGGTTGCCTCTCATTTCGAGCCACGCTCGCAGTGTGTACCGCTTCGTAATGACGTCTCGAATTTCACCCATTTGTGGTCTGGTCCAACTGACGCAGAATATATTTCCGCTTCAATGGCCGTTTTCACATTTGCCGAAATCAAAATCTGTTGGGCCACTGGAGGCAACTGTTTCCCTATTGCGGATATCAGCTCAAGTTCCAATGGTGCGCTGTCCAATTCCTTCATCGGCAATATTTGGTTAACAAAATATTCGCTGACTCGTGTTTGTCCGGCGGCGGAATATCTCCTGGAATAGTGTTCTAAACGTAGATCCTCCTGCATCTCATTCCCCCAATATTTCTCCAGGAATCGACGCCTGAACTCTTCATTAATTTCGAAACAATATTTGAACGCCATGAGCCATACTAACGGCTGCTCTGTTAGGTAGCACTTAACGATTCTGAGACATTTATCAATTGGTATATTATGGTCAGTGAAGTACTGGTCTACTTCCGCAAGAAATCCCTTAGGAGTTGTGCGAACGTTAGATCCGAATTTATCGGGCTAATCGTTCGCCATCCGTACTAAATTATAAATCGGAAGCGTGCCTAATTCTTGTGGAGTTGAATTGCGATCTGGTCGAAGACGTGATGGAATAGCATCACTCATCTGCGATGACCCCCCGTTACTCCTGGGTCTAGACTATCAGCTGGAAGTTCAGGTTCACGGTTCCCTTGCTTCTTGAGAATTGATTTTGTCACTGCTTCCCCCATAATTTCTTGAAGTTTCAGGTTATCCAACTCTTCTCTGAGTTCTTTAATCAATTCCTCATGGATGTCTGTCTTAATACTGGCTATATGTGCCTTATGACTCCAATTGTCAGTCTGCTTGGCTAACTCCTGCAATTGACCTCGAATTTCCTGTTGTTTAACTCCAATGTCCGTACCAACGTCCTTTTATATTTGATCCAATTTCCTGTCGATTATGGCGCGCACCGCCTCGAACGTAGCTTCATTATTCTCCGCGGCCTGCACTAACCGTCCCTCGATATCCTCAGTTTTAACAGTTAGCTCTTTAGGGTGAACCTCTAAGGTTTCTACGTCCTTAGTTATGGTTACCGCTTGGTCCTCAAAATTCTAAACTTTATCCTCCTGGGTACTCATCGTTCTTCGATCACTCCCATTCTGTCTCTCAAACGAGTTTCCACCCGTTTTAATTGCATGATTATGGACTCTATATTATGCGTTAATTTAGTGTTGTGTGTGTCCAAAAGTTCTTTGTGTTCTGCGGCCTGGGTCTTACAAAACGCTTCCTGCCCATCTAGACGTTTAGTGAGTTGCCCTACTTGTGGAGTATGTTTGTCGACATGCTTGTCGAATTTGTCATATTGTTCCTAATTATCTATCTCTAATTAATCAAACCGTTCCTTATTTTCTGTGTCTTATTCATCTAGACGCTCTGACTACTTCTCGAGACGTTAATTTAATTTATCGTTCAATATTGTCCTTATCTAGCTGATCTAGACCCTCTGTCTGCTGTTCGAGACGTTTCTTATTTGCCTTATCTGGCTGATCAGGACGCTGCGTCTGCTGATCGAACCTTATTGTGTGTTTTTAACTGTTCCAAATGATCCTTAATATCTCTATCAGATTGATCCAGAGGTTAATTAATGTCTTTACTTGACTGGTCCATCCATTCGGCCAGCAACTTGGCCATTATCTCCCTCACTGTTTCCAGATTCATAACGACAGTATTTGAGAAATCGGTACCCCCAAAATGAAGCAAGGTTACACTGTCTCAATACCACGACTCAAATTTGTATATTTTATTAAGGCGTGTTTTTGAAAATATTAAAATCACAGCAAATTTAAATCAGTTTTGATATATGTATCCCATCGAAGGTATCTGACGCATCTTTGTATATTTTTTAGCTGTTACACAATATTCTTTTTTACAAATATCCAGTTTACCTTGGACATTTCTTGCAGGAAGTAGATCTATATCAGTTACTCTTCTAAAATAGGGCCGATGACCTAGATACTAGGCCCCTTTAAAAAACAAGCAAGCACTCTTCCAGACTGAAGAAACACGGATTTATCATGATGTAGAGTTGTTCCAACTTGTTTCCACCTCCAGTTTCACTGTGATCCCGTTTGCTTCATGTAGCTAAATATGTTTTTGGCAACACGATAGTCGTCTGATATGCTGGCAATTTGTCCATCCTGATTTTTTGGAAAACATGTCTAAGCACTGGGTTTAGACAGCGTTCGATGCACAAATATTGTCGATAAGCTTCAAAATCTTCCACAATACGTGCTCCTTTATCGTTCGCGGAGTTTATATTTCTTCTTATGGTCAAGATATATTCCCAGCTCCGACAGATTCTCTTCTATGTCCTCCCGTAGACATACACCGGTTGCTGCCTTGTTAGAAAAAAGTAATAGCTAGGAGGACGGAATGTTCAATCTTCCAATCTTCATCAATATAGAGAACGGGACTAATCAAATAATGTGTTTTGTGTACGCACCAGTACACATAACTCCTATACGTGCAGAAGCATTATTCTCTTCAGCTCTAGCAAATTCAGGCAAAATTTTTTCTCGTATCTCGGCGGTTTCCACATTCATATTTCGTGATTTTTTGTATGCTGGGGAAGAAAGTCGGCAACGTTTATTCGTCCATAATTTGCACCAATATAAGTTAGTTCTTAACACAGATATTTGGAACGCTGTTTCTGAATCAACCGTAAAGGAACGAAGGTTGTTGCTCGATGGGGAGGACACATTTGTGGCATAGGGAGAATGATTTCTCCTTTAGCATATTAGCAATGCTTATTTCATAACTTGACGATATTGTTAGACGACTGCTACGTAGTATCTTGGAAAGACGTGCCATTTCAACCAACGAAACTCCTCTACAGGAGAAGCTCTGAACTTTAAAAACCGAACTAACTCTACCGGTTTATCAGAAGATGTCACTGAGTGTTTTTGATTTACTTTTGTTTTTCAGTGATCAAGAAGTGTGGACATTCTCTAACAGATGCCTCGACCAAAAACTATGATAATGCGCTCTGGTGTGAAGGAATGAACCTTCTTGGAGAAATTTTGTATTCATAAGTTTTCTCTTTACTAAATTTTGTTCTGTCATTTGTGGGTTGGCAATATTAATCGTTTCTTTCCGCCTGTTTTGAATGTAGCCAATCAGGAATTTCTTTAATTAATTCTCAGCCAATCATGTATGTCTTCTTCGATATGGGTATGTAGCTCTAAGCTATCCAATAAAGTTAAGAGGGCGGGTCTTAATTACCCCTGAGAGGTCTCGAATTTTCCGCGAGGGTATAAAAACTGCTGATTTTCTTGTCTCCGGGCCACTCGTATAACATCTTACTCTGTGTGTGAATATGTAGCAGGGGGCGGGAAGCGCCTCGTTCTTCAGACAGCACCTCTTCAATAAGGTAATGGCCTTCTAACATCTTTATTTCTTACTAGCTCAGCAGTCTAACTCTCGGGGAGGGTTCGAAACCTTTAATATGTAACCCATCTCTTTAAAATGTAAATTCCGTTTCAGTCTATGTAAAAACTACAAATCTCTTTTACCGTAAAGCGGGGACAGAGAGTGCTTTACCCTCTCCAGCTCCCCTTCATTTTGAAATTGAGGTGATTACGTTTCCATAACCGTTTCTTCTCTTCCTTAATGTATTAAAGTTTTCTCGTACGAGTCACCTCCCTAGCTTGGGATTAGCCCCTGTGTATCGGCCTAGAGCCACTTAGGTTTTAAACTGTAGATTTAGGAGTGCAAATTCACGCCTCCATCCTTTTGTTTTGGGCCATTTATATTAACCTAGTTTTTGCACACTAAGGCCCAGTAGATTGGGTACGAGATACCCCTGTTACTTTATTATGCCTTGCTGGCAGGTTGTGTAAAAGTCTGTTATTTTCTTTATAGGCTTGAAAGATCGAGAGTGGGTCAGCTCTTTATGGTGTTGTGGTAAAGGTGCCTCTGGGAGGCTTGAGGTTAAATGTTGGGAGCGAGTGCTCCATGCAGTTAGGGGTTTTCTGCCCTTTGGTAACTTGTGGTTGTGAGCTTAGAGCTCAGAAATTATACTTGGGGCTCGAAGCCCAAATCTTGTAACGAACTGTAATTTGTAATTTCTTAATTTGTTGATCTGCTACTTGGTACCTGTTATACTCTGTTATTTGTTGATTTTGAAAAGAAAATATAACCTTCGTTAAAGTTTTAAATTAACTTTAATTTTGTAGTTGAGGCCGATTCCAGCTCGCACCTTCTTTCACCTCCGCCTACCACGGATAACTCCGTAACAATAATAATAATACGAATGATGACAATAATATCTCTTATTTCTGAGTACAGTGAGGGGGGTATGATATATGTACTACCACAACTTAAGCACACAACTAACTTCGCTCGACCTAACGCAAACGGGAAATGCAGCGTCATCTGACTCTCATGCATGAAAGGATTAATTAACCTTTCCCGACCAGTTATCAAACATTTCAGTAAATCAGTAATTATTATACAATATTAAGTCATTAGCATGTATATACTGCAGACTGAAACAGTTTTTTAAAGCTCTTAATGGATCCTGTAGAAAGAATTTTCAAGTACCACTTTAAATAGTTAAAACAATATAATTCCATGTGAAGCCCATATTTATCAGACTTGCTACACGGCTCGCAATTTCTCTCGCCTCAACGAAACTTCAAATATATCAAGCATAAATTCTAAAACGAAGTCCGTATAATGAAGTTTAGTTATTTTATTACGTCCGTTTTCATAATCACATGAATGCTGTATCGAGGAAATGTACTCACTGACCACCAGATGAATCGAAAATAATTTTTAATGATACAAAAATCCATATCCAATCTGTCTTTAAAATAGAAACACGTGTTTTTTAGTACAGAGGACAAAGGATAAACCCATTATTAACTCTGGGGTTATGGTTCATGAGCGAAATATTTTTGTAATACTAATGTGTTTAAATCAGCTAAATGTACTCATCAACTCATTTACGTGGATTGCGTCGTGTAGCTGAAAGCTTGAATTTGGGGAGGGTGGGTTCAAATCCGAGCGTTGGCAAGCCTGAATATTGTATTCTGCGGATTCACATTTTTCAAACTTGGCAAATTCTGAGGTAGTAGCTCAATTAAGGTTGTGGTCGCTACATTCCCTCTGCCATCCTTACGTCACCGAAAAACTTCGATTTGTTATTGTGGCGTTAAACCACTAGCAAAAGAAAATATATTAACTACATGTGTCCTTTCTTGTTTATATCCTTCAAGTTAGAATGCAGCCTTGTATAACGTGATGGTTAATTCCTCGACTGGCTATGCCGAAGAATTAGACTTACGAAGATCGTAATGCTATTAAGTATAAGGCAAAGGCAGAGAAGAAGAGCTACCGCGGCATATAACGAGGGCACCGAGCATTTGTTAGGAGTTCAATAAATCTCAAAATTATTTGAGGTATAATGAGTGGCTGGATTACAATTCACCTATTTTCTGAATATTTGGGGACAGCGCTTGAATGTACTGGTGTATTCTCCTTAAGGAAATATCTTGTATACTTGTAGTTCTGTGTTCACCGCACGAGCTTCTGGGTTAACAGTTAACAAGATTCCTGTATCATTATAACACAAGTGAGATGTCTTCTCTTAGTTCCTGAAGAGAAATAGCGTACTTCTGTTCGCTACATTGAAGGTAAATAAAGAAGAAGTAAGAGGCGGTGGATAAGGCAGAGAAGCCTGTACAGATGCTGTGCTATCGATGCTACTCGTAGATTTGACTTGACTACACTGCATTTTGCATATAAATTGGTCCTTTGAGTTGGATATCGCCTTGGAGAAAGAAGAGTAAGCCATGAATCCTGGTCGTATCACCTTTTCTTCCTCTTTTTCGAAAGCTATCAATCCATCAAGACTATAGAGCATTACCTGCCGTGTCTGGGATCGATTTCTGGGGAGACTAGGTAAACAACCTCCATTGCATGTAGAGAGATTCAGCTCTACGAAATGGAAGGCCACAATAGCCCGAGTTAAGATTCTTGCACGACTGTAACTTACCCCACAGCTTTCGAATACAGACTCATAGTGATTGAAAGACTTTTCATTCAGCACCGAAAATGGTATATTCCTGGTATTTATTTTATTTCGAATATTACACTACTTAGATATAGCAGTTTTTATGGTGTGTCAGAGAAGGTAGAATGAAAAGCATTGACGTAAAATAAATAAATAAATAAATAAATAAATAAATAAATAAATAAATAAATAAATAAATAAATAAATAAATAAATAAATAAACAAGGAATTGATTTTACTTCATTCTGGCATGTTCACGCATTTTAAGATTCAAATTAACATCAATCTTCCTCGAGTAATTAGTGGTCTTCGAGAATTCTATTTTACTTGTAAAACTGTTCTTCTTTCTTCCCATATTTACCGACATTTGTTCCCCGTATGTCCTTATTAAGTGATGTAAACGTCATGATATCATTGAACACAGACACAGAGAGTGTATTTAATGAGAAGCGATGAACGCATCAGAGCATGAATAAATAGGCTGCGAATCGTTCGTAACGTGTAGAAGTTTTGTTATCATTGATCGGGCCAATGCATTTCTATAAACATCACGCTAGTGCTGATTATGCTGAATATTTATGTTTTACATTGCAAAGAACATTGTATTATTTACTGGTGTGTATACAGTATATCTGAAGAGCAATTGGCGTTATACCAAACCAAACCCCATGGCGTTACAGCCCTTGAAGGGCCTTGGCCTACCAAGCGACCGCTGCTCAGCCCGAAGGCCTGCAGATTACGAGGTATCGTGTGGTCAGCACGACGAATCCTCTCGGTCGTTATTCTTGGCTTTCTAGACCGGAATTGGCGTTATACTCCTTTGAAATCGCCTCGGAATCAGACAACCGCAGCCACAGTGAATGTAACATTCTTTAAATAGAGAGTCACGTTCCTGTGATTCGGATTCTACTTAAAACTAGATATCCTGTATCCAGGAGCGAGTGGCCAAATAAATTAATGAATCATAATTCCGATTTTCATGTGATAAATTTCTTTCTGACCAGAAAATATCTAAATGTGTATGCTAATAAGAAACCTGAACAGACATATTATGCACTCCATAACTAATTTTTATTCGTTAATTCATGGAGAGGCTTCATTAAAGTAATTTACTACATGGAAATCCTAATTTTATCTATCACACTGATGAGTTTTACTGACGAAAATGACGTTGATGAATCGTTGAACAAACCATGATATTCCATGAAATAACCCATATAATACTTTATTATGATACTCCTTTAATACTTGATGCACGACTATAAACTTGTGATAATTTGGTGCCGGTAATAGAGTCTGCGGAAAATAAGTTATCTGTGATTGACAAGGAACATTTATGGCCTCGAAAAAGGGTGCATCCATGCATTTGTCTCGAATTTAGCTTGAAATCCATGGAGAGACATTGCCAGTAATTGCACAGAGTGTGGTTTAAACTCACTTATTGACCGAGTCGATGGACGTGGCCACACATTCCTATACTAAATTGCAATGTGATGACTAATTCATAAATTCTAATTCTTTTGAAATGCATTTCTGTTGAGACAAAATATCACTGCCAAAGGTAAATTGGGATAATACGTCTTGTATAGACCAGTTGAAAACATTTCATCAAATTACATCTTATAACTGTAAGGGAAGATGTTAAAATATCGGATAATGTTTACAAAACGACTTTTTAAATGCTCACTATCTTATACCAATTTTAAAACCACAAAAATCTCAAAAATGAAAATCTGACTTCAGGTCCCATTTCGCTCAACGGTTCACGTATCGACGGTGGGCGAGCAATACCTTGTATGCCACAATGTTCTTGCTATCCATTACTTTCCTTAAGACTGATCACGCCTCTCAGCTACACAGGGATATGTATTGCATCAGAACAATGTTCTTTACTTTAACTTTTCTATGTCAATATATAAAGGGAAATGAACCTTATTATACCGTACTGTAGGAATGTATATTTTCATGTACTATGTACGTACTCTTATAGTATGATGCATTTACGGTTCATTTTCCTTTTCACATTAGCACAGGAAAATGAACGTAACGAAAGTTGTTCTGATGGATTGCATAACCATGTGTGGCTGGGAGGCGTGACCAAACTTAAGGAGGATAAATGAACTGAAGAGCATTGTGGGATACGAGGTATTGCTTGCGTCACACCAACACAGATAGGTCTTATGGTGACGAAGGAATGGGAAAGGACTTGGACTGGGAAGGGAGTGACCGTAACCTTAAAAGGTACAGCAATCATCCGGTATGAAAATGGGAAACCACGGAAACCATATTCAGGGTTACCAACAGTGGGGTTCAAACCCAGTATATCCCGAATGTAACGTCACAGTTACGAGAAAGAACCGCTAAATCAACCTTGTCTCAAACACTAATCTTCAGCCGTAGAATGATTTAAACCTTGGTTAAGGCAGTTTCCTTGCCTTGTTCGGATATTATTATCACACCATGCTATGGACCAGCAGTAGATCACTTATCGTAGCCCATGTAATTGTAGGCACACATTCTGAAGTTTCTGTGTAAAACACGTTCATGAAACAAATTCTATTGTGTGATTTTAATTGAGCTAATTAAAATATTACCGTGTAGAACCGCACAAAACAGACTCGAAATACCCTTATAAGGCTGCTCATCTTATTTACTGATCAAAATATGTTACTTCCTTATATTTCAGTTGAGTACATACGACTGCCTATATGTATTGAAAGACTGGCAAGCATCTCCGACTCGAACGGATATTAGAATCGTGCAAGAGGTTTATTCCCCTTCAAACATGGACTCGAGCTTGAAGGAAACGGATAAGGAGTGAAAATATCTCTGATTGTTGCTCTTGTTCTTACTTCATGTTGAAAACTTCGCGTCAGCCTCATATTTGCTTTAGAAACATGAGGCTGTACACACTGAGACGATAATACATTAATAATGTCACACAACAATTTTTCAAGTATAGAATGTTGCACACGGCAGTGTGTCGTTAGATAAGACATAGAAAGTTACAAGCAACTGCTGGGAATATTTATATTGCTTATTACTGTACAATGTCCTGGTTGTTAAGTGCCATGTTATGCTCAAGAGCAGCAAATTCTATAACAATTGCATGCAATAATGTGGTAACGATATCCTTGCAGAATTGTTTACAGAAAATTTGTAAGTAATCATATCTAATAATAATAATAATAATAATAATAATAATAATAATAATAATAATAATAATAATAATAATATCGGGAGGTACACCTCTACGCCGCACATTTAAATGTTGAGTATCAAGAAGTTTGGACTTTCTGCAACAGATGTCACTACAAAAACTATGATCATGCACCCTGGTGCGAAGTGAAGGAACTTTATTTGAAGAAATTTTGTATTCATAAGTTTGTTCTTTACTAAATTATGTTCATTCATTTTTGGGTTGGCAATACTGATGTTTTCTTTCCGCCAGTTTTGAATTCAGCCAATCTCTAATTTCTGTAATTAATTTTCGGCCTATCAGAGGCTTCTTCTTCGATTTGGTGTGTAACTTTACGCTAGCCAATAAAAGTAAGAGGGTGTGGCTTGATTATTCATGAAAGGTCTCGAACTTTCCCCGAGGGTTTATAAACTGCGGATTTTCACGTCTCTTGGCCACTTGTTCAACATCTGACTAAGTGTGTATATGTGAAGCAGGAGACGGGAGGTGTCTCTTTCATCAGGCAGCAGTCCTTCCGCAAGGTAATTGCAGTTTAACATCTTTTTTTTATTGCTCGCTCCTCAGTTTAACCCGAGGGATAGGTCCGAAACTTTAATATGTAACCTACTTCTCTAGAATGTAAGTTTCTGCCGGCTAATGTGAAAATTTCCTAAAATCTGAAACTGTAATTTGGGGATAGAGAGTGATTTACCCTCTCGAGCTCCCCTTCATTGGTTTGAGGTGACTACGTTTTGTAACTGGTTTTCTTCCTTTCCGTAATGCCCTAAAATTATTCTTATACGAGTCATCTCCATAGTCTGGGAATAGCCCCTTTTTCATCGGCCTAGTGCCCTTTAAGTTTTGGAATGCATATCTAGGAGTGCAAGTACACGCCTCCATTCAATTTGGTGTTTCGGGCCATTTACTTAACATGTTCTTTTTCTGCTAAGGCCCAGTAGGTTGGGTACAAGATACCCCTGTTTCATTTCTGTAAGTTAAGCCTTGATGGCGAGTAATTGTAACGTTCTGATATTGCCTTGAATAAATTTCAAAAACTGAGAGCGGGTCAGCTCTTTCCTAGTGTTGTAAAAGGGCCTCTGGGAGGCACGTTATTGTAATTAGGAGCAAGTGCTCCATGTTTTAGGGGATTTCTGCCCTTTGAGCAAATTAGTGTTTTGTAATGTCGAACTAGGAGCTCAAAATTGTAAAACTAGGGGCTTGTAGCCCAAGAGTGTTAAAATTCTGAAATCTTGGATCCTTCTAAGTCTTATTTCCAAATTGTTATTTCACACAGTGAAAAGTTGTTATAATTTTGTTGTTGTTTTTCTGAAAATATAACCTTTGTTAAAATGTTTAAATTAATTTTGACCTTGTAGTTAGACCCATTCATCCCGGCACCTTCTTTCACCTCTGCGTTCCACAGATACCCTGGAATAATAATAATAATAATAATAATAATAATAATAATAATAATAACGGACTGTGAAAACATTTCCTTTTTTAACTTATTAGTATTCTTATGAGGGAAAATATTTCCCGGAGAGGGTATTTCAACGTCGCAGTATATCTGTTACTTCGGTTCTCTCGAACTGGATCACCTGAGTCAGGATTCGATCCCTTAACCCTGGTTGTAGGAGGCGATTGGCTATCTGCCTACATCAGTCAAGTGAGAGAGAAACGTGAGATATTAAATATTTAAATGTGGATCGTAAATTTGTAATGTAGACTTAAGGCTATAATAAGTCAAATTAACATATCAAATATATTATCATTGTGTTTATCCCTATTTACTTCAATAAAAATGGAATCATTTCTGAGCCAACGCTGGTATGAAAATCACATCTACATGACGCAGTCCCCGATGTCACCCTACTCTCAAACTCTTAACATCAGCTGAGCTTTGCTTAAGGAGGCCATATAATTATTAGAATCTTGACTATGATAATTTCCTTGGCCTTCCTCTGATGTGATGTAAATGATATGGGTGTTGTAAATAATCATTGCAGACTCTTGTCTTAACTCATCATGATCATTATTAAGTCACCTTGCAAGGTTTCTGTACTGAAGTGGATGGCATTGTTAACAACGAATACTAAATAAATTTTAGCATATAAACTTAGCAAACGATCATATCCACCAATTCACGCAACATTAGCAGTCTGCCGGGCTGAGTGGCTCGGACGCTTGAGGCGCTGGCCTTCTGACCCCCAACTTGGCAGGTTCGATCCTGGCTCAGTCCGGTGGTATTTGAAGGTGCTCAAATACGTCAGCCTCGTGTGAGTAGATTTACTGGCACGTAAAAGAACACCTGCGGGACTAAATTCCGACACGTAGGCGTCTGTGAAAATCGTAAAAGTAGTTAGTGGGATGTACAGCCTATAAGATTATTGTTACTATTATTACGATTAGCAGTCTAAATATCTCCATATTTAAGTTCACCGACAGGAAGTTAACATAGCAAAGTTTACTGAAGTCTACGTAGAACTGTAAGAACAATTTCGTGTGGTTGTTGCTAATATGGTGCAGCCCTTACATGGTAGACCCTCCGAGGAGTGTCGGTGGTATGTACCGTGTATGGAAAACTGCATTTTAGTGTGCGAAGGATATGATTGTATGTGGTGTATGGGATGTTGAAGACAGCACAAACACCCATTCCCCAAGCCAATCACAGCCACATTAAAATTAACATTTATTACACCGGCCGGGAATGGAGCCAAAGACCACAAGCCAAGACGCTGACCAGTCGGTTGTAGAGCCGTTCTGCGTATAACTGATTTACTGTAAGCTGAGTGCAGACGACTTCATGTGTTCCAGAAAATTAAAGTTTCAATTGAACCTTGGTGAGCTCTTCATCAGACATAGAAACAGGATCAATGCCCATCATCCTTGACTTAATATCATGATGCTCGTTTTACATTTACAAACAGCATGCTATTTAACTTCGTTCTCACGGCTGATGGTCTTAACGCGCGTTGGATACATGTTTAAATTAACAATTACCTGCTTAAACAATCGCTTCTTTCGGCTAAGGTACGTCTATGCTACCATGCAAGGATCCGATGTTGAATGATGTCGTGAGGAGTATAATCTGTTAAAATTCCCCCGAATTTGATGCTACATTGTGTGTTAAAGGAAGACAATGTACTGGTGCACGTTGTCATATGAAGGAAGAAAACGAGAACTTCCGCAGAGTTTTACCTAATTGGCTTGTGTCTGCTCTTGCGTGGTCCCACCAGAAAATATATAATAATAAAGCCGCAAATTTGAAGCTTGATACTTGTGTAATAGAAAACTTCACAAATATCCACCACAAACTTTGTATCTCACTTGACCAGGGAGCTCAGACAATTGCCTCTACAAGACCATTTTACACAAGAATAAATTATGCTGACTTAATACAATGGAAAATATTCTAGACTTGCAATTGTAACCGTTCTATTCACATGTTTAATGCGACATATTAAAATGGTATTTTTCAACGACAACGCGTGGCATTAACGTGAAATATGATGAAGCCGAACAAAGTCAGGTGAGAATGTGGACGATTTCCGAATTTATTGTACGGTAGTTTCTGGTCCGAAGTTGTGAAAAATTCTCCGTGGATCTCAGGTTGCCAATTGTACCTCTGACTGTTGGCATGCCGCTCTGATGATACCTCCTTAATATCTGCCCAATCGAAAAAAGTAAAATGGCTCTTTAGTTCTTCCCATTGCCCACCTTGAAGTGATATGTACCACATATCCCGCAGGACTTGGACTAAAAATCCCTATTTTCATAATTATCTGCGTTTGTATCCGTCTTACGATAAATACGTACGTTGCATAAAAGAACGAAAGTAACGTATTCTTAAGCGTGTGTTATATACAGTATTTTGACGTTAACGAAAATATTGAGAGTATTCTTCATATAAATACCAACTCCATATGAGTACCAGGACATCATATGAACCTGATAACACAATCCTGAGTGAGTATATTCCAAATAAATAGTTTGTTTGAAATACGTAAGCCAGTTTACCCTTTTAGGAATATAAAAACAGATAGATAGCTAGGCAAACAGACAGACTGGCAGACTGGCAACTGCTTCCTCATTGTTCAGATACCGTATATTAGATGGGGTTAATTTTCAAGCCGAGCGAAATACTATGTATCGGCTGATTTTCTCCTGTTATGGATTCTTCAAATAACTGTAGGTCTGCGCCATCACTGGCTGCGGAGCATAAAGCCCTTAGAAAATAGTATTTTTCTCCGTCATTTGAAGAGTAAGCGAAATTATATACGTAAAAGAAATTATTTAAAACTAAGGGGTGTTTCACATATAGTTCACAGATTTTACATATGAAGATTTGGCATATAAGCAATAGTGTACGAGAAATTTGAAACGAAACACTTCTGTCTTCTTATAAACACCCAAGCTATCCAGTGATTCTTAAATGATATGTACATCAAAACCTGCTCCTGGTTGAGTAGAATCTAAATATGTAGTTTGTTCGAAATATAATCAATAGTGTCCGAAAAAATTGGAAAATCTCTTTCTTTATTCCTATAAACCCCCAGTCTGCTCAGTGAGTTTTAAATGATATGCATATCGGAACCTGCTCATAGATTAATAGACTCTAAATATGAAATATGGTTGAGATATAGTCAATAGTGTAAAATAAAATTGGAAAACCTCTTCTGGTCTTCCTATAAACTCCTAATCTGTTAGGTGATTCATAAATGATATGTATATCGAAACCTGCTCCTGGATGACTAAAATCTAAATGTGAAATTTGGTCGATATATAACGAATAGTCTTCTTCTTCTTCGCTTCTTCCCCCACCTGTGGGGTCGTGGGTGCGAATTGCGCCGCACATGTGGATTTTGCACTGTTTTACGGCCGGATGCCCTTCCGGACGCCAACGCTATATGGAAGGATGTAATCACTATTTCTCGTTGCTGTGGTGGTTGGTAGTGTAGGATGTTGTCTGAATGTGACATATGCACCCAGTCCCCGAGCCAGAAGAATTAATCAGAACCGATTAAATACCAGACCCAGCCAGGAATCAAACCCGGGAGCCTCTGAACTGAAGGGCAGTATGCCGACAATTCAGCCAACGAGTCGGACCGATATATAAAGAATAGTGTAACAGGAAATTGAAAATTATTTTCTGATCTTCCAATAAACTCCCGTCTGTTAGGTGATTTTTAATTGATATGCACATCGAAACCTGCTCCTGAATGAGTTGGCTCTAAAAACAACGTTTTGTCGAGATCTATCCAGCCGTTTCTCAGTGATAGGGGGACGAACAAACAGACAAACAAAGAAAGAAACAAACAAGCAGACACGAAAGCTGGAAACCACTGATAGGGTCTTGAGTTGACCTAAAACGGATAGATATATCAAAATAAGGCAAAACAAATTTAATTACAGACAGTGGACCCCTACAATATTATTTTTAAGAAGATAGTGTGTGAGTGTTCAAATTAGAAGAAAGGGAGCGAGTTGACCGCACAGTTAAGGTCCCGCTTCTGTATATTTTATTTCAGGAGATAGTGGGTTCGAATCCCACCGTCGGCAGCATTGAAAATGGTGTTCCTTGGTTTTCCATTTTAATACCAGGAAAATGCTAGGACTGTATCATAATTAAGGACATGGCCGCTACGTTCCCAATCCTATCCCATTCCCACCCTTTCTTCGCCAAAAAGATTCGATGTATTAGTGCGACGTTAAACAAGTAGTAAACAAAACAATGTTTAGTCAAAATATAGGGTGTAGTGATAATGAACGGCCAAACTTTCAGGGTACATTCCTCACTCGAAGAAGAAAAAAATATGTTTTATGACAGGTCTGCAAATGATCAATTTCCGTGTTAGAACTCATTCCCACAACACTATATACTCCATTAATCATGAAAGACACAGGAATAGAACGTACCAGCATACCACATGTAACTCTTTCTTACCGAGCGAGTTAGCCATGTGGTTAGGGGCCCCCAGCTGCGATAGTGGGTTCAAATCCCTCTGTCAGCGGCCCTCAAGTTGGTTTTCCGTGGTTTCCCATTTTACACCGGAATAATGCGGAGGATGTACCTTAATTAAGGCCACGGTCGCTTCCTCCCAACTCCTAGCCCTTTCCTATCCCATCGTCGGCACAAGACCTATCTCTGTCGGTGAGACATAAAGCAACTTGTAAAATGAAAATGAAAATCCACAGCCTGTTTCCAGTCTTTCGGCCGGGTCAGGAATGAAATGAATGAAGCCCCATCTAGCGGCGAGGATAGAAATTTTGCCGGCTGCCGAGGCCTGATGCACTCCTCTGGGGCAATGATTGATGAATGACAGATGAAAGGAAATGATATTGGAGAGTGTTGCTGGAATGAAAGATGACAGGGAAAACCGAAGTACCCTGAGAGAATCCTGTCCCGCCTCCGCTTTGTCCAGCACAAATTTCACATGAAGTGACCGGGACTTGAACCATGGAATCCAGCGGTGACAGGCCGGCGCGCTGCCGCCTGAGACACGGAGGCTCAACTTGTAAAGTATATATGTTTCTTCCATGAAATGTTCAACATGTCCTCTGTTAGCAATGATACATAATCAATACGCCGCATCAGTACATCCGGGATTCATTGCGACAATTCCTGTGTGTTTTCCATAATTAACGTACTATGTATTTTTGGAAAATAAGTTTTAACATGAGAATAATGCGTTTCCGCAGTCATGTTCATGTAACATATTTTCTTATTCTACGTGCGAGGAATGTGTGCTCAAAGTTTGGCCTGTCTTGTTGTTACATTGTGTTTTGTCTAGTAATGGATGAAATATTGGTTAAAGGCACATCTCCTCCACAAATAAAATCACGTTTTCTGGCTTTTGGACGCAGAAGTTACTTTCTTGTAGAGACACATCAGTAGTAACCAAGTACTCGTAATTTTCTACAGATCTTCAGTTCTTTTCATGTCTGTTTACCTGCCTGATTTTGTACCACGAGTAATAGTTATTACTCGGATACAAATCTGTGCTATTGTAACCGTTAGGGCATATGTCGTCGCACCAAAACTAAGTATGAACCAGCCCAGAGCACATCGGGCGACAAAATGAAACTGGCCCCATTAGTTGGACAACAAAATGAGGCTTACCCTGGGTATAATTAGGGCAGTATTACTTAATTTGGTTTTACAAACAGATGTACAGATGGAACATTTGGATGAGAACCGCCAGAAGTCACTTACCAGGCTTGAAGTCTCATCCTCCCTACTTTCATAGCATCACCGGCTGAATTCGGAGACCAATACGGGTAATGGAATGTTCGATAAAGAAATAAAATAGGCACTATCTAAAATAATGAAAGTAGGATTCTATAATATGAGAGGAATATGCTAATATTGTTAAATGAGAAGAATCTCCGTTTAAGTATATATTCTAAAAAAAATTATTATACTGATGTGATCCACACAAATAATGTTCTATTTCAACATATAAGCAAAAGGAAACAATTAAACTGACACAATTATATACATTGTATGCCTTCTTTTCTTGAAATTGTCCTGGCATAATTAATTCTTGGCGTACAACAATTCACTCGATTAACACACACTGATATACGAGTTTATTTATTTATAAAAATGGATATTGAATGGTATCCTTTACTTATTAAACACTCGTCATAAATGGATAATAAATAGTATCCTTTGTTTTACTGGTCATAAATGGATGTTAAATAGTATCCTTTGTTTTACTGGTCATAATTTGGAAAGAGAAGAAAAAATTATAACACAATATAAGCACATCTGTTATACACACGAGATTGCATCGCCGAGTATCAAACATGTGATCCATTTGACCACGACAAATGTATATTTACATTGAACACTTACGATGAACATACACGCTGAACACATATGTGCGTATCCTGGGTTTACCTAACAAATTATATATTCAAAGAAAATCAGCCAAAGCTGGAATCGAACCCATCACCATAGAACACTTTGGGAAATAATAAAACACACAGAAACATACATATAAAATATCAAATATATTTACACAACACATCTTGAAGATATGGCTTAACCAAGCCATAATATCTGGTTAATTCTTCGCTCCAGCATCATTCGAACCCACAGGCTTCGGCTTCAAAGGTAAAAATTTTTGAACTCCAATCAGAGGCTAATTTAATGCCTAAGCATGAGAAGGGATCTATCCTTCACAAAATCAGAAAATTATCCGTGTTACTCGCAACGTATAATTAGAATGGGATTGAGACTGCTTTGGTGAATGAAAAGAGCTTGGCCCGTTAACATCGCTTTGCTAGAAACTGCAAAGGTTCGCTCGGCCTACAGTCGACCGGCCATATACTTGTCAATCACGATAACAGCTGTGTAACCAGCCCTGGGCTGCGGACACCATAAATCGTCCTTCACTCTTTCTTTCCTTTTCCTTACATATCATCTCGGCTTATTGTCAAGTATGCACTCACTTGAAAGCCATTATTTCTTATTATTCATTATTTGGCTATATATTCAGCCCAATTCAATATCTCACAACAGCTATAATTATTTATTATTCCTTACCACTCCAACAACATAACATGTTACTGCTTCGCCCTCTCATATCATGCCATCGTATCTCAATCCGTTTATTTAATTCACATAGAAGACTCCATTCTTTCAGGCTATTTAATTCTTCTCACATTTTCATATATAATTATAAATTAATTATACCTCGGTTTGGATCAACTCCAATGATTATCTTATATTATACGGGATTACAAATACCTGAATAACAAACGTATAATTTATGTCCAAACTACTCTGAAGATCTTTACCAGATAAAAAAGCATTACGAAGAAATATAAGTCTAGCTAAATTTTCCGTTCTTCCCAAAGATGGTTCATATAAGCTAAGAACTTTGGAGTCTATATAATAATTCATGCAAATGAATTGGTTAAATATCAATGATTATCTTGAAAATCACTTCGTGATCCTAACTAATAAAAATAAACCTTTCCCAGTCATACGCGCATAATGTTCCCTACATTTTAATGTTTAATTATGACATTATAATATTTACAAAATAAAATTATTACTGGCATGCATCTCTCGTGTTTAAGGTATATAAAAGCATGTACTTAACACATGGTGAGTAAGGTTTGCTGTCATCTGGGGTACATCTTAGATCTTTATATTCGTCGCCATAAGACATATCCGTGTCAGTGCGACGTAAAGCCCCTAGCAAAAAAAAAAAAAAAAAAAAGATCTTTACACGACCATGATGAATATTCTTGTTCCTGGTACTCCTCAGTTCCTCTTCATACGACGATCCATGACTCGAACTGTTGTCTTCTCAGTTGAATTTCTGAACGTTCCCTGTAAAGCTGATCGCAGGCACTCAGGCGCGACTCTTGTAGGCTCCGAATCTTGGGTTCGACGACCACTCACGAACATACAGAAAAATGGAGAATGAGTTATTAAATACTGTTTATGCACTTTCAAAAGGGGGCCTACTTCTAACAAGATCCACTCTTAAGTTGAAATAGATTAACGCAAGTAGTGATAAGTTTGTAAAAAATCACTGTTCATTTCCATGACCGTCACACAGACTATCACAACGAATGTTCCTGGAGGATGCGAACATTAATTTTGTCAAGAACAGTTATTTAATTTTTTTGCTAAATGTCACTCTTTCTTAAATGCTCAGGACCGGTGATAATTAACACTTGTATATATTAATTAACTGTCTCACCATGCCACATAACCTGAAGCATTTGTCCTTCGTTGGTGATTGCACCATAAGTCATAACTGACTGTCTTTAACCATTGAAATATTAAAATGCCAAAATAAGGTTTCTATTCGGCAATTATGTACATTAACTTGTACCACACGGCTTATTCCGTAAAAATATTTACATCACATTGATGTGTTTCTTCAATGGCACAACACTTTGTACACTGATATCCAAATCACTGATATGCAGGTCCACTTCTAATGTGTTGGGCTGCAACTACACAGACGACAATGAGGTAACGTGTTACCACTGCAGCTACACGGATGAGAATGAGATACAGTATCTGGGTCCTAGCTATACTTATAGCCTCCGGACAAAATGGTCAGGGGGAGATGAATTATGTCCCCGCTGAAAGTAACGGTCAAGTAATCGGAGTCTTTGAACGACGTGATAACAATCGAATTAAAGCTTATGACCTCTACTTTCTACTGAACATATGTGAAACCAAAGCGATCAGTAGGTCATTCATAATCTCCAAAGCGTCTTTTCGGAAAATCACGCGTCATGTTTCATCATGCAATATCTCCCACTTTTTTTCCACATGTTGTCAAATTTCAGTAGTCACCTTTGATCTGCGTACTACTGTATGATAGGCGTCGTTACTGATCCATTATTAAAGTATCGTATTTATATGCATTGAGAGTCAGCATAAAATACATTGGTTCGAATGAGACCTGACTTAAAAATTTAGAAAAATTATTTCATATAGAAGTATTCTTCTTCTTCCTCATTTTAGTAAATTATGGTGAAGTGGTACTAATGAATGCGGTGTTGAATTTATAGTGGGCATTTATTTTTCAAAGGTTAACACACCTTAATTCGGCCCAGTCTCCAACAACCTCCATCTCCGTGCGTAGCGTCATCATCTCTTCCCACTCGCACCGAGTGAGAGCGCGATTTCAAGGTTTAGCAATACTGCGCTGTCCTCTTCTCGTTACAGCGTAGGAAACTGCTCCCTCCGGACTGGCGTGTCGCGGATCATACCCCGGTTCGGCATACAGAATGCTAACTACTGCATTATATGTCACAGGATGTTGCGGAAAACGGCATATATAATTAGACAAACATCCTAACATAGCCATGGCATGATGGTGAACGGTTACACTATATGGACATAATATTTATAATACAAAGAGGAAGAGTCATATGAGGTGTCCTGGAATGGACTCAAATTACACAGCGATTAAGGAAAATTACCCTTTCGATTTAATATATGTTATTGCAACATCAACGTTGCTACTGATACTTAAAGAACCTTTCCATTCCTCTCCTGAAGGGGACGGTAACGTCCTCTCTCAGTCCGTGAGATTTGTTACGGTGAAAGAGGTGACGGGGTTGGTGGCCGTGGCCTATACTAGGAACTGTCCCGGCATTCGCCCCAATGCAGGAGAATGGAAAACCACGGAAAACCATTCTTAGGGCAGCCTTCGGATGGGGCCAGCCATGAGGTCCAGCCCTGTCCCGTCTCCCGAATGCTGGGGCGTAGATCCACGGTAGAGCCGTGGCCACACTTCCTCTGCTCGGTTGGCCGATCAGAGTGCAGAGCTGTTGGACCACGGACCAGCCGTGGTCACTTATTGGCCGAGACACGCTCTGCATCTACCGACCCATCGATGTTTGTCATTTTGTGTTAAACGTCCTTCTTGTAAAGGCGAATAATGAGTGATACAAGTATGAGCAATCGACTGCAGAAGGAAGAAAGAGCATTCCAATTCTGAAAGACGACGACCTAAACACACAAAATCACTTCATGCGTGTGTTATTCAAAGTAATTGGAACACAATCGAACATAACGTGGGACCTCCTTTGAGGAAAATGTGGTCTCGTTTCCTGCTGAACGCACCGATCTTTTCGCTTGTCACACAAGCTGTGGATGGACTGCTCAGTCGATGAAGCTATGAAACCCTCTATCACGTTCCTTACTCTCCAGATGAAATCTCTTGTCATTTTGCCGTTATCATCTCCAATGTAATCGGTTCAGAACAATCCCAGACGTTCCTCTGGGCGTAGAAGGATTGCTCTATTCGAGTGATCGGCCGAACACGCACTGCCTAAAACTTCCATATCGGTGGCCAAAATTATTGTACACCACTGGTAAAAACATAGAATGGCGCCGGTTTCACTAACTCGCACTGTACCGTACTGGTTCAAGTTGGCATGTTTGATCACTGCTCAGTCTGATGGTACTTGAAGGTGCTTAAATACGACAGATTCGTATCCGTAGATTTACCGGCATGCACCAGAAAACCTGTGGGGAAAAATTTCGGCACGTGGGCGTCCCGGAAAATCATAAAATTATTTAGAGGAACTTAAAATCAACAAAATTATATTATTTACTACTTCGGAAGACAATTAATCTCTAAATTAACACTCGTAATCCTAAAACAGTGTTCAAATGCTGTTGTCAGTGACATGTGCTGATAGCCTAAATACAAATCTTCTTGTTTTAAGTAAGTTTTAATTACAAATTCTGTAAAGCAACACAAAATTGCAGCTTCATACGACTTCCGACTCCAAAAAGGAGACGTTAGTGTTAATCAGATACTTTGAGGAGTTTCTGTCTTTATATTAATTCACGGTCTTAGTGCATCACTCACCTGAGTGGTTTCGAGGTCTAGATCAGTAAGGCATGGTATAAGTCACGGAAATCCTGGACTATTATGGAGGGTCGTGTAGAATTAGTGCATTTTGTCGGGTAGATTTTGCGTCCAAATTGGGATAAATCCCTCTCCCTTCGTCAGTTAATGCTACGGGGAGAATGACGGTATTAGGAATGATTGAAAGGAGCCAGAAACCATCTCAGGCATCGACAGGGATAATTAGCTGTCCCGAATGTCTTAGAGTGAATCAGATGTGATTTATACGGTTACGCATTATTTATAGATTATTTATACGATATCAATTGGTGGAGCCCAATGTTAAGGAAATTACCATTCCTTAATGTTGCTAGAGACTTCTCAGTACACACAGTAAATCTGCTAATGAAACTGACTTTTTTTTTGCTTTGGGCTTTGACATATTCACTGAATCATTTCCAACTTTCAACGAGACTACAATGTTTTTAGATTACTTCCTCTGTCATTGGCCGAAAATGTTTTAATGCATGATTTTGAGCACGATTCCCCTTGCCATGCAGACATCGTGGAAATTCAGAATACCACCTTTGTACAGTGAATCGAATGTGTGAAAAATATCAGTTTTATTTCGCATACAGCCTTCTGAAGTATGATTATTTCTTTTCATAACTTACCACTGAGAAGATACAAATTTCCCCCTATCACCAAAGTAATACTGCAATTGAACATGCACAGAAGCGATGTTGACATACAGATTGAATGAGGAATACAGGGAAGATTGGAATGACTATTTCTTTTTAAAGGTACTTAGAAGTAAATGAAATGAAATAAACTAAGATTGAAAATATTTTGTTTTTTACTGTTTGCTTTATGTCGCACCGACACAGATAAGTTTTATGGCAGCGAATATTGAAAACAGTTAGAAATCATTAGTAATTGGCGATTTTAAAGGAATGATTTTAGAATAGTGAGAGAAAGGAAGATAGGGGGGGAAGTATAACAGGGAGAATAAATGTTGATGAGAACTCTAAACTACATCCTGAAACGGGGCCGAACTGAATTTATGAGTCGGGTGTTACAGGAATTAGAAACAATAACGAATGACAGGAATGAAAGTCTCTAAGAAATTTTCAGGCTAGCACAATATAAGCAGAAAGAATAATCAAATTAGGGGTATAAATCTGAATTATATAAAATATGCGTCGATTTACTAGCAAGAACAATCATGGGCCAGCAGAGTATTTTAAGGAGCTATTGCTTGTAAAATATCGTAAGAAAACAGAAATAATAGTACACATATAGAGCGTTCGGACCTTGCCATGCACTAAAGCATAGATTGCCAAATCGACTCCTGAAGATCGCGCTCAAGTGTAGCTCAAGGATAGTGTTACAGTTACACATTTAGCGTTTTTAATTGAATGTTAATTATAAATGGATATTTGAAGGATTGTAAATTAAACAAAACCTTAATCATTGTCGTCGTTGCTCTCAGACAGTGGACGTACACCTTCTATGATTTCTGCAAGGCGCGATGTTCACGCTTTGGATGTAAAGGATGATGATGATCATAATGATGATGATGTGGACGATAATAAACATTTCGTGTGGCTATTGCTATCAATGTGCAGCCCTTGTAAGGTAGATCTTAGATGGGGGTGGGCGGCATATGACGTGCACGGGAAACTGCGTGTTGTTATAGTGGAGGATGGTGTTGTGGACATTACAAACACGCAGGCACCGGGATGAGTGGCTCAGACGGTTGAAGCGCTGGCCTTCTGACCCCAACTTGGCAGGTTCGATCCTGGCTCAGTCCGGTGATATTTGAAGGTGCTCAAATATGTCAGCCTCGTGTCTGTGGATTTACTGGCACGTAAAAGAACTCCTGCGGGACAAAATTCCGGCACCTCGGCGTCTCCGAAAACCGTAAAAGTAGTTAATTGGGCGTAAAGCAAGTAGCATTCTTATTTAAACACCCAGGCACCGATCCAAGAGAACCAATTATGGATAAAATCTATGACGCGGCCAGGAATCGAACCCTGAGCCTGCTCAACTGAAGGCGACTGCGGTGACCACTCATCCAAAGATCTAGGCATGTGGACGATGAAGAAGAACTTATTACAAACTCTTCGCAGTCTTCCTAAAATCTGACTGCCTTTCACAACAGTATTTATTTATTTATTTATTTATTTATTTATTTATTTATTTATTTATTTATTTATTTATTTATTTATTTATTTTACGTGGTTCACAAAATTTGCCCAATTGCCCTCCATAATGTTATTATAAACGGCTATTTTTAAATTCTGTATATCATGTTTCTTAAATGATACTTTATTATACCGGACGAAATTTTTCTCCTGGGTCCACACCATCTCAACAGTGTTTAACTCGCAGTGATAGGGCGGGAGACGTAGAATCTGCCAATCTGTCACTTTTGCCATTCCATTTCATCTTTTTTTCTACTTATCCAACTGGGCCCTATGTGCGATCAATTCCACTTTAACATCCCCTTTTCTAAAAATATATATTACGCAGCCATTTTACGATGTCAGCTTTTCTCCAATAACCCACCGGCAAAGGTTCTCACTTATGGGAATGATAAGCGGCATTATCCAGCACGATCATGGCCCCTTCAAGTGTGTTCATTTCCTCTGGGCGTCTGCCGTATTTTTGTGGTGTAAAACATTAATTCAGCATTTGGAACAAAACCATGTTCATTAACCGCGTGAAATAACGAGAACAGCGGTCCTCAGCCTATCGGTGACCTAAGTCCCGCGATCACTCCTTCGATAGCTGTCTGCCGTGCACGTTTTACCGTCATGCCCTTCCATTCTTTTGTCACTACTTGCCCAACATTCTTCCAGGATTCTTCTGTGTACTTAAACAAGTTATCTCCCTTACATATCTGTGCCTCCAAATAATAATTTGATTGGTCTCAGTGAAAGCTGCTTTATTACCCCGTATTAGATAATGGAAGCCTGTCATGTAAGAAGTGATACAACGTAGTTTTGGAAAATTGTGGCAAGGAAACGTCTCCAGTTACCCCATTCAAAATCACGTTCAATGTCGGTGGTAGGTTTGCCAGTAAGATAGAGAATACTACCATCGCACGCCACTTTGAACATCATATTTCATTTTCCTTGCATTTTTCTGCCCCTCTTCTCTTATGCTTTTCTCTTATCGGGAGTTCACAAAGGACCCTGTGAGTTCCTTGCTGATAGTATAGATTGTTCTTTCGGAACAACTTGCAGATCTAGCCGTTTTACTGACTCCACTGATTACATTCATGGTCTTCACAAATAATCCAGGACACTCATTATAATACTGCATTTTTCCCCTGAGCTTACATATGGAATGTTTCTTCTTAATTTGAGAATCCATTGTTCACACTTGTGTCTTTGTTCTTTGATTAAGAAACGACCCCCCTTTCCCCACACACACACACACGTACGAGCACGAGCACGAACTCACAAACTACAGACTACACAAACATAATCCACACGTCCTAAAGAGTTGTATATCTATCGCTGATTTGTACTTAAACACTATTATAATGCTGATAAAATGAACACTCCACTGTATGCGACAGTCTGGAAATTTAAACGCGCACTGTTTGGGAGAAACCCACTGGCAGTTCACCCACCCAGCCGAGTTACGTGTGAAACCAAAACAAGCGAGTTCTTCTTCCCGTCATATATCAAGAACTACGGGAGATAGAGATTTGGGGTTTGATTTAGAAACAACTCCCATATCTGAAGACCGTTTGGCTCACGTTTGACACGCTATTCAAAGTATTTTTTTAATGTTAAGCCACATACAAGGAAAGTAAATCAAAACTCGCTCCTATGAACTGCCTTTAATGGTTGTAAGATTCGGCCAGGTGATGTCATAACGTTCATTTCCAGGAATTAGCATTGCAGCTGTCTTATATTACAAAATGATGGGGAAACATCTACTCTTAGAAAATTGTTATTAACGGATGTGATTCCCCAAAGGTGATAGCGAAAAACTAGTTCCAACGACCTTGCAATAACAATGGTTATATTCGTTACCATGCTGGCGTAAATCTGCTTCTAGGAAATGGTGGCTGCGGATGTGTGATTTGCTACTATGGTAGCAAAACTGCTGTTCCCAGAAAGTTGCAGTAATTATTGTGCGATTCGTCACAGTAATGATAAAATACCCTGGCCCAAGCACTGCTCAATACGACAGTGAGATGTCATGATGTTGACATATAAGTTGTACACAGCAACTGACAGTAGTGGCTGCGAAATTCGTTACAATGAAAGCGCATCATCTAATCTTACCCTGCGGAAGGGAGCTTCCACTAGGCCAAAATTTTGATAATAATTGTAGTGTTTACGTGCATTTTTTAAATAATATAAATCGAACAGTCAAACATAAGAAAATACAATACCCATTAGAGAAAGACGTCAACATAGAACTCAATTACTACGCCGGATTTCCAATGATACGAATATTGTAATTACAGATTTGCAATAAGTCGCACCGTATTTCATGCTACAATAATTGATGTTAATCCTATCAGCGACCGACATTATTACATATTCTATTGAAGGTTCATTATCTTGCGGTATACAAAGCCACTTACTGAATGGTTTGATATCCCGACTCTATTGAACTGCTCATTTTCATTATCTGATCAGTTTAGATTTAATATTGTCTGGATTGCAGATTATACACTATTCTTTTCCATTAAATTCTAATGAAACAACTAGAGCTTCACAGACGTAAGTGATGTCAATATTAAAGAGGCCTAAGGAGAAGATTAGTTAGAAGGTAACAAATTTCAGTAGGTTGTATATTCTTCAGAAATATTTGGAGGCATATTTTTTCAGTCGTAGAAAATATATAAAGCAGCAAGTTCTCTGTAGTGACTGAGCTGGAAGGAAGTTAATTCGCAAACACTAATTTTTACAAATTTTACAATTACATCGCAGCGGCACAGATCGCTCATATGGAAAGGGCTAGGGTTTGAAAGGAAGGAGCCGTGGCCTTAATTAATGTACAGCTAATGTGAAAATGGGGAAACACTTTAAAACCACCTTTGGGGCTGCCGACAGTGGGGTTGGAACCCACTATCTCCCGGATGCAAACTCACACTTGCGCGCCCCTAACAGCACGGCCAACTCTCCCAGTGCAAACACAATTAATTCAATGTCTCTCAGTTTTCAGGTTAACATTGTTAACCTGTTTTTTAATCAAGTGGTCACGGGTCGAAGCCTGGCAAAACATAAGCGGGATTTTTGAAACAATGAAAAAGAAATTGCGTATGGCTTTTAGTGCCGGGAGTCTCCGAGGACAAGTTCGGTTTGCCAGATTCAGGTCTTTTGAATTGACGCCCGAGGGCGACCTGCATGTCGTGATGAGTAGGAAAGGATGATTAAGACGGTACATACACCCAGCCTCCGTGCCAGCGGAATTAACCAATTAAGGTTAAAATTCCCGACCCTGCCGGGAATCAAACCTGGGACCCCTGGGACCATAGGCTAGCACGCTAACCATTCAGCCATGGGGCCGGACAATTTCTAGGTGAAAATAAAGTGTTCGGGGTTCGGAATCCACTAAAACTAGAGGTCCCATGGCTGTTATGATAAAACTACAAACATTACGTTTTAACTTTGTCGTAAGCTAGAGTAACAAATACGTTAACAGAAGAAATATAGCTAATATCATCGATTTGCGTATTTGATAATTATATTCTCCATTGGTACCATAAATGGATATGTCGTTAGTTCAAATACCATTGTTTTCAAACACGATAATAATGTACTCAATATCCTTGCAAGTATGTTGTAGTTAGATACGTGTACAGTCACAGTAAAGTAACGAAATCTTAATTCTAGTCTGAAACAACCTTTCTCCAGGATAAAGGGCTATGAGGGACAACATGTTTACACTTTCCTAGCACCTACGTAGAACATAAATACCGAAGTAAAAATCATAAGTGCACGTGATGAGAACAAAAGGAATGTTCGACATGGACGACGTAAAATCTCACGTGACCAGAGATTGTTTGCAGACTACTGCATAATTTACTGAAACGTCGGAAACAATGGCCATTGTAGTTTATATAAGCCGAATGAAGCATTTTGCGTAAGCAGACAAAATGAAAACAAATTCACGAAATCATAAGAATTGGTGAGGAACAAAGGCAAGAGGACTTTCAATACTCTTCTTGATTGGACGCTCTTGTAGGGACTGGCCCCTGACCTAGAGGTTCAAATAAAAGAGATCTCTGTTTCCATGATCTCAAAAGGGGTACTCACGTAGGAAGCGTACACGTCCTTACATTTTGTGAGGAGGGTGCTAAAGGACGGAAGTTTCAGGTGAATATTCTGGGATTTATATTGTTTTAGAGTTCATTCTTGGAATATGGATCAGCCGTATGCGACCCAGACTTCAGGGGCCAATCAGTGAACTAGAGATGGTATGGCGTAAGGCTGCAAGGTTCGTATTTAATGATGTAAATCCTGGAAGTAGGATGACAAAAATTATATAGAAGCTTAGATGTGCTCCATGGGAGACTAGCACATTACGTGTTATGTACAATGTCTATACGGAGTAGAATATTCCTGCTACATAAGCAGGAATGTAAACGGAATGTAGGGACCTCAGAAAACATACATACATACATACATACATACATACATACATACATACATACATACATACATACATACATACATACATACATACATACATACATACATACATACATACATACATACATACATACATGCATACATATATGATCATTATAGACTGTTATGCCTTTCAGCGTTCAGTCTGCAAGCCCCTGAGAATTTACTGAGAATTTACTAAACGTCGCCACAATCCTCGATTTGCAACTAGTGTTGTGGCCTCATTTAGTTCTCTACCTCTTATCTTTAAATCGTTAGAAACCGAGTCTAACCATCGTCGTCTTGGTCTCCCTCTACTTCTCCTACCCTCCGTAACAGAGTCCATTATTCTCCTAGGTAACCTATCCTCCTCCATTCGCCTCACATGACCCCACCACCGAAGCCGATTTATGCGTACAGCTTCATCCATCGAGTTCATTCCTAAATTAGCCTTTATCTCCTCATTCTGAGTACCCTCCTGCCATTGTTCCCACCTGTTTGTACAAGCAATCATTCTCGCTACTTTCATGTCTGTTACTTCTAACTTATGAATAGGATATCCTGAGTCCTCCCAGCTTTCGCTCCCGTAAAGCAAAGTTGGTCTGAAAACAGACCGATGTAAAGATAGTTTCGTCTCGGAGCTGACTTCCTTCTTACAGAATACTGCTGATCGCAACTGCGAGCTCACTGCATTAGCTTTACTACACCTTGATTCAATCTCACTTACTATATTACCATCCTGGGAGAACACACAACCTAAATACTGTTGAAATTCTGTTGAATTTCTTGCCTACTGACATCAATTTAGTCTTCGAGAGGCTAATTTTCATACCATACTCATTGCACCTATTTTCAAGTTACAAGATATTAGACTGCAGGCTTTCGGCACAGTCTGCCATTAAGACCAAGTCGTCAGCATAGGCCAAACTGCTTACTACATTTCCACCTAACTGAATCCCTCCCTGCCATTTTATACCTTTCAACATATGATCCATGTAAACTACGAACAGCAAAGGTGAAAGATTAGAGCCTTGTCTAACTCCTGTAAGTACCCTTAACCAAGAACTCATTCTACCATCAATTCTCACTGAAGCCCAATTGTCAACATAAATGCCTTTGATTGATTTTAATAATCTACCTTTAATTCCATAGTCCCCCAGTATGGCGAACATCTTTTCCCTCGGTACCCTGTCATATGCTTTCTCTAGATCTACGAAACATAAACACAACTGTCTATTCCTCTCGTAGCATTTTTCAGTTACCTGGCGTATACTGAAAATCTGATCCTGACAGCCTCTCTGTGGTCTGAAACCACACTGGTTTTCATCCAACTTCCTCTCAACGACTGATCGCACCCTCCCTTCCAGGATGCCAGTGAATACTTTGCCTGTTATACTAATCAATGAGATACCTCGATAGTTGTTGCAATCCTTCCTGTTCCCTTGCTTATAGATAGGTGCAATTACTGCTTTTGTCCAACCTGAAGGTACCTTACCAACACTCCACGCTAATTTTACTACTCTGTGAAGCCATTTCATCCCTTCCTTCCCACTGTACTTCACCATTTCACGTCTAATTTCATCTATTCCTGCTGCCTTATGACAATGGAGTTTATTTACTATCCTTTTCACTTCCTCAAGCATAATTTCACCAACATCCTTTTCCTCCTCCCCATGAGCTTGGCTGTTTGCAACACCACCATGATGATTTCCTTTTACATTGAGAAGATGTTCAAAATATTCCCTCCACCTCTCCAGTGATTCCCTGGGATCTATTTTGAGTGCACCTCAGAAAACAGACTATTATAAATTTCCGTTTGTAAATCGGGGAATTTAAGATCAGAATGCATTAATTCCAGCAATACCGAGCAAGTAGCCGTGCAGCTTGGGTCACGCAGCTGTCAGCTTACATTCCGAAGATAGTGGATCCGAACCCCAATGACGGAAGCCCTGAAAATGCTTTTCCGTGGCTTCCTATTTTGTACCAGGCAAATGCTGGGGCTGTACTTAATTAAGGCTGTGGTCGCTCCCTTCAAACTCTTAGCCCATTCCTCTCCCATCGTCGCTATAAAATCTATATGTGAGCTGTTAGCTCGCATCCGGGAGATAGTGGGTTCGAATCCCACTGTCGGCAGCCCTGAAGATGGTTTTCCGTGGTTTCCCATTTTCACACCAGGCAAATAATGGGACTGTACCTTAATTAAGGCCACGGCCACTTCCTTCCCATTCGCAGACTTTTCCTCTCCCATCGTCGCCGTAAGACCTATCTGTGTCGGTGTGACGTAAAGCAAGCTGTAAGAAAAACTATACATATCCAGGAGTCTTAGAGCATTTTCCTAAAAATGTGGAATGCATCAAGAAAAGTCTCTAATATCTTGTAGATTTTGTGTAAACTTTTGTGTGATGGTGGTGTAAATGCTATGTTAAGTGCTAGTGAGGTAGGTCATTGTATCTCTTAATCCAATGAAAATCGTGGCATTAGGTTGTCGGAAATATTGAAGTTATGTATGAATACTGTGTGCATTCACAATTATTATTATATTGTACTATTCCTATGTACTTTATTATCATGTTACAATAATCATACGTAATTTTCATTACGAAAATCAAAGTCAGAATAGCGTTGAAAAGGACAGGCAAGAGGGAACAAAACCCTTGCTGGAGAACGATTTTGTAGTTACCTTTTCTGGTAAGGAAAGAAAATACTTGGCCAATGTACTCATCTACCGATGGACATAGATCAAGTGTGTGTCAAAGTCATATAGCAATGAATTTAGTAGCATGGAAAAGAGTGATAGGCCTATATACAAATTCGCTGGTAAGCGAGAAGAGCGCCTTTAAGCAATCAAGTGAATTTCTACCTTGAGATCCTACAGGAATATTTTCCCCTGTTATAAAACTTGGATCACCAGTAGTTATTATTAAAAATATATTTGCAACTGGAAGATATATCAGTCAGCTCACAACGATATAGAAACGAAATTTAAGAATGTAAAAACAAAAATTACAATATCGCATATGAGGAAAGTAAAACAAAAACAAAATGAATTTCATAATAACGGAAAACACTAACAAGTACACAAAGCACAAGTCCTTATCCCACTTAGTTCTTAATTTATGACGGGAAGAACATCTCATTTGTTTTGGTTTCACACGTGACTCGGTTGGGTGGGTGAACTCCCAGTGGGGATCTCCCAAACAGTGCGCGTTTAAATTTCCAGACTGTCGCATACAGTGGAGTGTTCATGTTATTAGTATTGTAATAGTGCTTATGTACAAATCAGCGATAGATGTACAACTCTTTAGTACATGTGGATTATGTTTGGGTAGTCTCTAGTTTGTGAATTCGTGCTCGTGGCAGAAGTGTGAACAATGGATTCTCAAATTAAGAAGATACATTCCATAGGTAAACTCAAGAGAAAAGAATGAAGTATTATAATGAGTGTCCTGGATTATCTGCGAAGACAATGAATTGTTACTAGTGGAGTCAGTAAAGTGGCTAGAGCTGGAAGTTGTTCCGAAAAAGCATCCTATCTATACAATATACCTATTTTCTAAAAGAACGTTTAAAAACTTGCTTAAAATTAAGAAGAAATTTCCTGGTTCGTAACAATAAGTATCCTGTATTCTTGCACAGCATTAGTCTGTTAAATTTGTAAATATGTAGAGTTATTGATCAAACTATTTCTTTATTTAAAATATAATTAAATGTAGAACAGTTGACGGGATAGAAGACAATGTCGACTTATTAACAGTGAAAATTTGGATTATTTCCAGTCTACCGAACGCAATTTGCAAATGAAAATAAAACTAAGGCATGAAAACAAAACAATGTTGTTAATCGCAAAATGAGAAATTCACTCAAATCAAGTGGTCATCGTCAATTTCCTCAAGTAACAACAGTGAAAATTAAGGCACCTTGAAAACAGTATATATCAATTCGTCACTACAAAAGTAGAAGATAAGAGTGTGTCAAGTAGCTGCAAGTTAATACCGTCACAAAACCTACAAATTAAAACAATTTAAGTAAATAATGCGCGAAGTGTACTGCGGGATTAGTGAAGTATTCAAACAACCTACTCTTCACACTAGTACATGGTTTGGATTTACAGATCATATTACTACGATCAACTTGGAGTATACTTTACTTTTACAGATTCATTAACAGTTTAAAGTTTATCAGCACGTTTGTATGTAGTATTTCATTTATTCTAAAGATAATTTCTCATTTATGTGATTTGAGAAATCGATTGGATTGAACATGTCATTGTGAGGTTAATGATGATTTTTATTTTGTGTTCCTTTGTCCTAGTTTCCGTTCACAAATCCTTTTCAAATGACTAGCAAGTTACCACATTTCCAAAAAGACAGGGTGATATGCTGAATAAAAGCTGATTTATTGGTTATAGGAGGAAGTCGAACGCCTGCTTTAAATGGATTAGAATTTAATAATAACAGTCTCTTCTGTATTTCTCAAAATGAATATCTTAGGTAAAAGGTTCTTTTAGGAACGTGCAAAATCAGCTAACTGTTCAATGCTGGTAACAAATTTTGTGAAGTAGAATGAAGTACCCGCCCCAAGTTACACAGGCTTTTATTTCTACATATGTAAGGTTTTTAAAAATGCCCCACTCGATTGCATCAATCGTGTACTAATATGGAAGATATAAAATTAAATTGAAGATCTCGGAAATTTAGAGCATTCCTCCACGGACCCAGCTCCAGAACATGTTTTACAGTGTATATGCAATCAGAAAATAGTAGCAACCTCAATTTTGTACCATAAAGCAGTTCGTATTTTGAAGCTTTTAAGTTGTGTATCGGCTATCATAGTACTGAACACTTCTCACCGATGAAACCTAGTATTCCGTGATCATACCTGTAGCTGGAGGAAACAGGAAGTTTGTGGATTTGGGGATATTGCGCGAAGAATACGGGAGTGATTCAAACGTAGCCTGCGGATGTTAGCAAACTGTGCTAATTTAGGGCGGCGAATTCTTCGAATTGCTGTTTCGCGTATCGTTCCAAACTTTATTTATTAAATGTGTATCTATCTAAGCTACTCATTCATAGGACTATGCAAAATGTCTCCTCACCCTGAGATCTGTTACAATACAACTTTAAGTGATAAGAATGAAGCTCTTCGACCGTCACGTGTAAGACATTAATATTCTTATAGATCAGTTCAGTACAGGTGCCAAATAAATTTAATGCCATCCCAGCCAATCCCCGTGTAAAGTCTCATGAATTACTGTTCTATAATAGCAAGCAATCTTGCATTTTTACGTGACTGCTGATATCGTAATCCTAGTTACAGAAACCCCAAATGTATGTAGATTCCGAAACACATGGGCATGACCTTTCATTTCAGAAATTTACGTGCCACCACTGTTAATCTAAAACCACGTGTCAATAGAAATCTGAAGCTTTCAGGTAGGACAAAAAATGATGGAACGTAATTTTTCTTTAGAAACTAGAAAAAAGTGCTGTATCGATGCATATATGGAACTATATTGTGATGTAAAGAAATCAAAATTAAAAATGATATTATAGAAAATGAAGAAACCCGGTTATGGTACTAATTAATTCTCAGGTCATTTGAAGAGAAATGTTTTATGATTAACTCCGAGTCCAAGTCATCAATTTACGAGAATTTTTTAATTATAAAACCTGCATGTATGTCCAATTAACGAGGTTTGGTATTAAAAGAAGTATTGTATGAGCATTACAAAATTCATCTTTTTGTATATTTTGACATAAGAATGAAAATGGATATATTTTGTATCAGAGGTCCTTCGGGCATCTAAGGTTCGATATTTTTATTCAGTATAATCAAAACCTCGATTTACATGGTTTCTGTAGTTACGGGATTTTGGATTAACAGTGACTATATATTGGCTGGAATTAGTTCCATTGGAGGGAAAACGCCGACTATACTACTAGGATATCATGTCCCGTTATTCTTTGCAGAAAATATATGTATTTGTCGTTGAAATTGGAATTACGTAGTTTAGAGGTGATCGAAGATTACATGGTTTAATCTATGTAGTGCTATAAATAAATGGGATTGTACGTGTTCTCTACCTTTTATCTCTCAAGTCACCGGCTCATTTATTGTTTGACTGTCAGATTTTGATACACTTTATTTATAATACTAACAATAATGATATTAATAATAAAAATAATACCCCAGTAGTGAGTAAGTCTGAAGTTATTTTTTCAGTAGTAATAAATATGATGTAGTAAATATGAAATTCATTTGAATTTGATCATGACTTTAAAGTTAATCGTATTTTCGCAGAAAGTCAGAAGCAGTGCTTGCAATATGAGTGAAAAATGTTGCACAGATTCCATTTTACAATAATAATTGAGTAATCACTCTGTAATAGTAAACAGTTTAATAATATGAATAATATATCATTGAATAATAACAATATGATGACAAGTGGAGCTGGGCCTAATAAGACACGTGGTGCTTCTTGAGTACAGAAACAGGTGTTAATTTCACTTTCATATAGAAGCTAGAATAGGTTTTCAACAGATTTCGTGTTTTTCTTCCACTTTATTGCAAATAATCGCGCAATGTATTTTTATTAAACCAGCGCTGTGGTTGGAAATATCAGTGTTGACTGCAACATCAGTTGCATAGTAAGGAACTTCGTAGAATTAAAAATAACGTGTATATGCCATTCCAGTCTGTCAGTGTCAAAATGTTTTTCTGCCACGCATGGGATACATCAGCACCCAAACGTGAAAGAACTGGGATAGCATATTATAGCCACTATGACCTTGTCTCATACACATAGAGAAAATGTGATGTTGCCTTTCTAGGTTGAAATTTATGAAGTTTTTTTGAGATTGTGACGTATCAATGAACCTTCAACCATGGAGAACTTCTCCTTTACGCTTATGTCCCACGTGCTTAAAGATGCCCTTAAAGGAATGAGATATAGCTCTGAACTCGTCAATCACCTGGAAGATAATACAAGGTTCATAGAAAGAAAAGCTATCAAACTGAACCTAGGAACCGTATTGTTTCACCTGGAATGCGTGTTGTAGAACATCGTACGTATACCAAGGCAGTCTGAATTCCATGCAGATCGTTAAATTTGTTGCCATATCTGACGTCGGTCTATGAATATGGGAAGTGCACAAGAAGCGAACGTACGCGGTACTCCTGGGTTTAGTTCTCTCTTAACATGACGTCATCTGAAGTGGGTAATTGCTTGTAAATCCATTACCTTGAAGTAACAACGTACATGCCGTATTTCTACGTGCATTTTTTATCCATTATTGCATATATGATAAACGATGAGTCATTCTGCTTCTACAGTAAAAATAGCGGGGTTTTTTTCATGTGGAATTTCATTCTGCCGTAGAATGTTGGCTAAATAAAAGCAATAGTGTTTTCTGCCTTGGATGTAGGAATCCAATGTAGGCTTACGTCTTTTCTTGTACAACTTGGCAACAAGCAACGTACGAAATCTACACCTTCAATGGTATAGAGTCTAACTAAGTAAATAAACCTAAAATCCAATTGAACGAACGAGCGAACTATGCAGCAGCCCATTACGAACATCCAGATGTCCTACAGATACTGGACTGCCATGTAGTATGTCTGATGACATCCTTGTCCAGGTCCGCTATCTCTCGTATCAGAAAACCCTCCAGTTAATCTTTCAAGGCTGAGTGAACCCGTTTCCACTCCTCAGTACAGAATTAAAAGCTTTGAACTCCCTGGGAACAGAACCTATGGCCATTAGGTAGGAGGCTTGCACTCTAACCCACAACTACGAGGCTACTAGCACGAGACTAAATACTATAGTTGTCTAACCCACACTGATAGATGTTTGAGCTCCAGTTATAGTGAAGAAAGTAAGAAATCTATTTGCAGTTGACAATATTGCTTAGCTCTCTGCAGAGTATATCAATTCAAGATGCGATGATGATTTCTCGTAAAAAATTAATATCCTTAAGGAAATGTCAACTACATTATTAACCAAATACAAACCATTGTTTAAATAAAATCATTGTGATAAGTTGTGGAATTCATCCTGTTACTTATTTGTATAATCCTATTACCTGCTCTAAAATACGGTCATTATCTTACAGATGGCAGGTTGACGAAGTTATATTCCATATTTATCTACCGGGTGGTTCACCAGCCCCTTATATTTTTGGGAGGTAGGTAACCCAACTAACCCGCATATAATAGTCAGCCGAGAAACGTAAGTACCTGCTTCCTTATGGCCTTAGTACAAATATACCGTTTAGAAAATACTAGCGAATACGGTAGAAATAATTAGCGGCAGTGTTACTTATATCACCATTAAACTATAATTAATGTGGGAAACGATTACAGCTGCGAATAAAACTATCATACATTTGGACACGAAGTGTCTATAAAAATTACTATGTGCTAGCTGTGCGCTATGGCTCGCGGTAGCTAAGGTGTCTAAATCACGCATCGCTGCCGTTGCATCAGCCAAGCTGTCTAGTAGTAGGTTCTATTGACAGGCTGATACACTTTTTCGGGCTGTAAACGCCGTTTACAGTGACTAGAATATGGCCAGATATCATTCTGTTCCAAAGAGTGAATCCTCCTCCATTCGCCTCGCATGACCCCACCACCGAAGCCGGTTTATGCGTACAGCTTCATCCATCGAGTTCATCCCTAACTTGGGTTTATCTCCTAATATCGAATACCCTCCAGCCATTGTTCCCACTTTCATATCTGCTACTTCCAACTTATGAATAATATATCCTGAATCTACTCAAATTTCAGTCCCGAAGAGCAATGCTGGTCTGAAAACAGACCGATGTAAGTTAAAGATAATTTGATCCGGGAGCTGACTTCTTTCTTACAGAACACTTTTGATCGCAACTGCGAGCTCACTGCATTAGCTTTACTACATATTGATTCAATCTCACTTAATATATTACCATCCTGGGAGAACACACACCCAAAATACTTAAAATTATCAACGTGGTCCAGCTTTGTATCACCAATCTGACATTCGATTCTGTTGTATTTCTTACGTACTGACATCAAGTTAGTCTTCGAAAAGCTAATTTTCATACCTTACTCCCTGCATTTGTTTTCAAGTTCCAGGATATTAGACTGCAGGGTTTCGGCACAATCTGTCATTAAGACCACGTCGTCAGCACTGGCCAGACGTCTTACTACATTTCCACCTAACTGAATCCCTCCCTGCCACGTTATACCTTTCAGCAGATGATCCATGTAAACTACCAACAGCAAAGGTGAATGGTTACAGCCTTGTCTATCCCCTGTAAGTACCCTGAACCAAGAACTCATCCTACCATATATCCTCACTGCAGCACAATCGCTAACAAGCTTTTGATTGATCTTAATAATCTACACTTAATTCCATTGTCCCCCAATATGACGAAAACCTTTTCCCTCGGTACCCTGTCATATGTTTCCTCTAGATCTACGAAACATAAATATAACTGTCCATTCCTCTCGTTATATTTTTCAATTATACTAAAAATCCGATCCTGACAGCCACTCTGTGGTCTGATACTACACTGGTTTTTATCCAACTTCCTCTCAAGCACTGATCGCAACCTCCCTTCCAAGATGCCAGTGAATACCTTGCCTGGTATACTAATCAATGAGATACCTCGATACCTTTTGCAAATCTTCCTGTTCCCTTGCTTATAGATAGGTGCAATTACTACTTTTGTCCAATCTGAAGTTACCTTACCAACACACCATGCTAATCTGACTTCTTTATGTAGCCACTTCATCCCTGCCTTCCCACTATACTTCACCATTTCAGGTATAATTTCATCTATGACTGTGGAGTTTATTTACCATCCTTTCCACTTCCTCAAGCGTAATTTCACCAACAACATTTTCCACCTGCCCATGAGCTTGGCTGCTCGCAACACCACCAGGAAGATTTCCTTATACGTTGAGAAAATTTTCAAAATATTCCATCCACCTATCCAGTGATTCCCTAAGATCTATTATGACCTCACCTGAATTACCCGAAACACTGTTCATTTCCTATTTCACTCCCTTCCTAATATTCTCTATTACTGTCCAGAAAGGTTTCCCTGATGCTTGACCAAGCCTTTCCAGGTTATTACCAACATTTTCCCGTGACTTATTTTTGGATTCAACATCTATATGTTTCGCTCTTTTTTTCATCTTCGGACAATTCACTGTCTGCATCGGTCCTTGTTTGGAGCCATTTCTGATAAGCCTTCTTTTTACGTTACAAAGCTGCTCTCACTTCATCATTCCACCAAGTTGTTCACTTTTTCCCATCTTTACATAGGTCGTCCCTAGGCATTCCCTTGCTGTTTCTACTACAGCATCCCTGTATGCTATCCATTCTCTTTCTATATCCTGATCCTGCTTACTGCCCACTGTGCGAAACATCTAACTAATCATATCCATGTACTTATGTCTAATTTCCTCGTCCTGGGGATTTTCTACCCTTATTCGTTTGCAGACAGATTTCACTTTCTCCGTCCTAGGCCTAGAGGTACTTAATTCACTACAGATCAGATAGTGGTCTGTGCCATCGAAACTCCCCGGAAAATCGGTACATTCCTAACAGAGTTCCTGAATTAGAAGACGGTTAAGATAAACTCTATTACGGATGTAGTCTCCCATGTGTAGCGGCGAATAGCCTTATGCTGGAAGAATGTATTCGTAACTGCTAAGGCCATAATAGCACAGAAGTCCAGTAAACGCTTCTCATTCCCATTGGCTTCCATATCTTCCCCACATTTACCAATTACTCATTTGTATCCTTCAGTTCTATTTCCAACTCTCGAATTTAAATCGCCCATTAGCACTACCCTATCCTTGCAGTTGAGCCTGACTACGATGGAACAATTTCATCCTCATCTGCACCCTCACATGGTTAATACAATGAGACAATTCTCGCCTTAATTCCTCCAGCTGGCAAATCTACCCACATCTTTCACTCGTTTACGCGCCTAACAGAAACTATGTTGCCTGCAATCCCATTCCTTATGAACAGCCCTACCCCAGACTCCGACCTTCCCTTTTTAACTCCAGTGAAGTACACTTTATAATCTCCTATCTCTTCCTCGTTTTCTCCCCTTACCCGAATATCACTTACTCCTAGCACACCCAGATGCATCTTCTTTGCTTACTCAGCCAGTTCTACAGTCTTTCTTCCATAAGCCTCATTAATATTGATAGCTCCCAATCGATTTCCATTTTGCTCACCAAGTTGTTTTCAAGGAGTCCCTCGCCTGTCAAATGGGAGTGGAACTCCGTTACTCCCATAGGTCCGAGGCTTGCTTAAAATGTTCTGAGCTCGATAAATTCATGAAGCAGGATACTACCCTACTTACATATAGTCCAAGTGAGGATCTCTTCTCTAACGGGTTAGGAACCACCGGTGGATTGTATAGTCCTACCCGCCTGAGCACAAGGAAGGCCATGACTCGGAATATGTCCGAGGTGCCCACTCCCATTCCATAGCAACTGGTATCCCGACTCTCAGGACCACTTACTAGGCCACTCAGCCTTTGCTAATGATTAACGAGCTAAGATGTAACTACAGTAACCCACACCATGAAGTGTTGTTTTAGAGATTAAATACAATCAGATGTACTCATCCTTGTCCGCGTCATTCCACGATTCAGCAGTGCAGCATTTCAACCACCGGGTCGGCCGATCGATGCTGCGCTCACACCATCATGGCATTGGAATTGTGATGGTCCTTTGAGCTCGCTTCCGTGGTTCTTCTCTTGATGTACATTGTCCCAACACCATCCGATTCACGGCACAATTTGATAGATCGCGTACCGCACGACACGAACTACACTGAGCAAAGAAACATACAGTGTCAATTATCACACAACTTAAAGAAACACAGTGAAATAGTCCCTTTCGCGATTCCGTCCACATAACAGTTCAGTCTGTAGCCTATTCTCCACCGGAATCTATTAGTTAAAGTTAATTACAAATTCTAATTTGACTCGCGACTCCATTACTTATGAAATTCCAAACCGATTGCTTTACAAATGGCTCGGTACTTCACACAGCTATACGCATTAATTTGTGAAAATCAACCATTACATTCCCCTTAAGGGAAAATCCCTGTGGATTAAGTTAATCTTCTCCAATGTTACAGTTATTGTTTCTCCCTGCAGAAATGATCCATGATAACTCCACGTTTTCTAAGCGACGATCGTAGAAACATGTCCGACCCATTCATTTTCAGTGTTTAGAGTGAGCTCACCGTTAACGCTTGGCGTCATGTAGCCCGTGTACCTCTAGTACACACATCAGGGATTCCCCTCTTGATTTTTTTTTTTTTTTTTAATTTATTTGGCTTTAGATCAGTTACAGACCAAACAGCCACCTGGATATTACAGTACGCTGGTTTGAACTTTACAATTCATTACAAGTAATTGTCACAGTGTGAAATATATACATATACATATAAAAGACATAGACATTGCACATCATTACATTGAAATCACATAATTTCACAAAAAGTCAATCAAATTTGTAGACAAGTTGTTGTTAAATAATTCCCAATAATAGTATACACTTTTCTGTTTTTGGTCGCCAGTAGTGTATTTACACAGGTTGGTAACTGTTGCTTAGCGTGAAGCAGAGCTGTAAGAAACACATTTTGTTGTTGGTGGTAATGAGCACATGCAAAAAAGAGATGGTTTAGGTCCTGAATCGACTGACCATCACAGGAACAGTATGGTTGATGCGATAAAGGTGACTTCTAAAACTTCCGTGGTTGAAGCGCATTCGGGTGATAGTCGAGATGAATCGTCGTTGAGTGTTCCATTGTGCAAACCAAGGACGTCGCGGGGGATTCTGTTCAATCGTTGAGTAAAATTTACCTTTGTGGCTCTTTGTTTCTTCCCACTTCTGTGACCACTGACTATAGGCTCGTTGGAACATAATCACTGTATAATCCATGAAGTTGCTGGGAATATTCAGGACCTGTCCACTGACACATGCTTTCTTCGCTAAGTCATCTACATATTCATTATGTGGTATCCCGATGTGGGCTGGTACCCATACGAAGTTTACCCTTGAACCGCGTCTTTGGAGTTCATATGCTTTTTGAATAATACTGATATGGTAGATATTGGGTTTCTGGAGGATAAGCGGTGTAGATAGTGTGGAAAGGACGCTCAATGAATCTGTAAGGATAGTGATACTCTTACGATAGAATCGTCTGGCATATTTGAGCGCTTCTATAATGGCAATAGCTTCTGCTGCATAGATAGAAATATGTTCTGGCAAACGAAAACCTTGAGCTTCATGTTGATCAGGACAATAGAATGCACATCCTACGCCACTTATTGGTATTTTTGAGCCATCAGTATAAATTTTAACAGACGATGGATACCGAAGAGTCAAATCCTCTTGACATAACTGCGCCAATCTGTGATCCTTTTGTAGATATGTTAGTGATCTGTCCACTTCCATAGGGCATATGCAGTGTTCAAATGGAATATCATATACGTCTGCCACACTCTTCTGACAGTTTTGGGTCAGTAGTGAATCTATATATGTGACACTTTGCAGCAGGAGATATCTTTGATTCAAAGAAAGCCGGTCTTGATCGTCTGCTAAATGTTGTAATCTGCGAAGAGGTATTAGGACTGTTGAATTTTTAGTGTGAGTTTGCTTTAGTATGAACTTATCTGAAAGAAACTGTGCACGGATAGTCAAGGGCATCTCTGCGGCTTCCAAGAGTAGAGCATTAGTTGGTGTGGTTTTCATAGCTCCAAGGCAAATGCGAACGCACTGAAACTGAATACTATCTAGTTTATTTAGTAGGCGTTTATTGCCACTGTAATAAAACATGCTTCCATATTCCATCTTCGATCGGATCAGCGTGCGATATAGCACTAAGAGTACAGATGGGTGTGCTCCCCACCAAGTTCGAGTTAATGTGCGTAGGATATTGATCCCTTGTTCCAATTTTGGAATAATATGTTGCATATGAGCAGTCCACGTGAGACGGGAATCATACACAAGTCCGAGGAATTTGGTTTGTGGTTGAACTAAGATGCTATGTGATCCCAGGATGAAGTTGTAAATTGGTGGTTCAATTCTTCTTTTTGTGAATATTACTGCCGAGGATTTACTTGCAGAGAGGTCTAACCCATGTTGATGTAACCACTGATTTACATGCTGCATAGCAGCTGCAAGACGACACTTGGCAGCAGGTACTGTCGTCGCTGAGGTAAACATACATACGTCATCAGCATACTGAAGAAGGCTAACTCTAGGAGGCAGAATATTTTCCAAATCTCGGGTATAAATGGTATACAGTAGGGGACTAAGTACTGCACCTTGAGGTAGTCCTTGGGTCGATCGTCGTGGCCCGAGAAGTCTATGGTTATAACGAAAATAAAGCCATCTAACATGTATAAATTGATATATACCAGACACAAAAGTTGGAGGCAATCCAAGAGCAATCAGCTTGTCCATCAGTATTGGTATTCGTACATTGTCATACGCAGCGGATATGTCCAAAAAGAGAGCACAAAGGTAGTGTTTATTTAGAAAAGCTGTATGAATCGCTGCGGTTAATATGGCGTGGTTATCATACGTGCCACGACCCTTGCGGAATCCATTTTGTGTAGAAGGTAGCAGAGATTGTGATTCTAGCCACCAATCCAAGCGATTTTTAATCATTCTTTCCACCGTTTTACCAATGCAGGAAGAAAGAACAATAGCTGGATATCCTGCTGGATCTCCTGGCTCTTTTCCTGGCTTGAGGATGGGAACTACAATTTGTGTCTTCCATGACTCAGGTATGCATTTTTGAAACCAAAGTTCATTGACAATTCGGAGGAAAAGCTGCAATGTTTCGTCAGGAAGGTGTTGTAACATGGGGTATCGGATTTTATCGATGCCCGGTGCTGTATTGGCGGAGTTCTTAATGGCCACACGGAGCTCGTTGATTGTAAATGGCGAACAGAGAAAGTGTTCGGACTGCTCTTCATTAAATGTACACGGTGGATAACTAGGTGATGGTGGCGTAATTCTATCAGCAAAATCCTCTAACCAAGAGGTATCAGGTGACGAATCCTGAGTACTATAGTTTCTGTTGCGCAAATGGCGTATGCGATGCCAGATATCTGCTATTGGGGTTTCCTTATTCAATGTGGAGCAGTATTTTTGCCAACTCTGTTTCTTGGTTTGCTTGAGAAATCGCTTGGTTCGAGCAGAAATCTTCTGATATTGTAGGTATGTTTCTTGGGTAGGGTGTGTTCGGAATTCCCGGAGAGCCGTCCGCCGGAGAGCAATGGCACGGGAACAATCAGCGTTCCACCATACTGTTGGAGTGTTTTTCTGACCAGGAGGTTTTCTCAGGGGGATAGATATATGAGCAACACGTTCCATCATCTCGACAAAGGTATTATAATTGTCCATGGCGGATGTTTGGGTCCGGAAACAGCGTGTTTCCTCAAGTATTTTAGCCGTAAAAAGCGTCCAGTCTGCACCATGCATATTCCACTTGCTTGATGGATATGGTGAGGGGTTACTTGTAGGAGAAATATCAATGTTTATAAGTATTGGATAGTGATTTGAACCAAGCGAGTCTTTAAGTGCATTCCAGTGGGTGATTGTGGCAATGGCGGGAGAGCACATTGTTATATCAACTGCCGATGGACGGTGATATAAGGACGGAACTAGTGTTGGTGAGCCGTCATTCAATATAGATAGATTGAAAGTGTCGACTGTCTCTAAAATATTGCAACCCTGTCGGTCGGTGAAGGCACACCCCCAGGTAGTACTGTGTGCGTTGAGGTCGCCGCATATAAGGTACGGTGGTGCCAAAGCAGATAAAATTTGATTCCAAACTGCCGGTGTTATAATTCTGCCTGGTTTACAATATATTGAAAGACATGTGAACTCAAGCGCAGGTGAATGGATACGTGCTGCAACGAGTTGTATACCAGGATCTACCCCCACTGTGACAGGCAGTACCTTAAAAGGAACTGCATTATGTATGAAAAGTGCTGTACCTCCTTTGCCATCGAACCGATCGTCTCGTAGAATATTATAATTTCGAAATCTTATAAGTTTTGATGCGTTGAACCACGTCTCGGAAATCGCTGCCACCTTGATATCTCTGCAACCAAGTTCGTGCTCTAAACTTTCCTTATTAGCAATGGCAGATCTAGCATTCCACTGCAGGACCTTAAAACCCATTGAATTTATTTATTAAACTAGATATTAAATCCCGAATGACAAGGGGATTTTCTATGGGTGTTGTCTGAGACGTGGTGATTATATGCATGATAAGTTTGACTAATTCTTCTATAATGAAGTTATTTCGATTGATGGAATGATCAGGAATGTTATGTGGACGAGGAGGATATGGGTTTTGTCTAATAGGTGTAATTGGTAATTGTTGAGGAGCAAACACTCGTTGGTGTGGGGGAGGGTAAGTTGGGGAGGGAGGGGGAGCTTCTTGGCGGCGAGTAGGACGTTGAGTGGAGAGAGAGGGAAGTTGTCGTTGCATAGGCGCGGCATGATGCTGTGCGAGTAGCCCTTGTTCCTGTTGACCTTGATATTGTGGATGGGATAACTGTTGTGATGATTGCATTGATGGCAATGCTGTATGATACTGAGTGTTTATTATAGATGAATTTTGTAGTGGTTGTGTTGGTAGAGGAGGAAATTCTTCGCGGCTACTGTATTGGGGTACAGTAGCAACCACCTGAGCATATCCCTGACTTTGCTGCTCTGTTGATGTATGCATAGGAGGTGTGTTATAAGCAGTTGCCCTTTTCATGTCCCGCTGTCTGACGTACACCGGACAGTTCTTATCTGAAGCAAAATGTTGCCCTTGACAGAGTGCACACCGAACTTCTGTGGTATTGTCACAGTTTTCTGTTAAGTGTGGACCCGCACATCTATTACAGCGCGCTACTCTTGACTTACATTGTACTTGCCTGTGGCCCAGGCGTAAACATATTTCACACTGCACTACCGGAGCAACATACGGTTCCACAGCACAGCGAGTTCCCAATATAGCTATATGAGTGGGGAGGGACTGCGATCGAAAAGTTACGAGACACACTGGGATTGCTATAACTTGATCTGGGTTCGTAGGTGATCTTTTGGTATATCTCTTAATACGCACAACTGGATATGGAGAGTCAATTTCTTCTAAAATTTCCTGCTCGCTTAACGTGGTGTCGACATTTCTGATTATACCCTGTTTATGGATAAGAAAGTTGGGAATGTAAGCTTCTAAATTCCGTTGTTTAAAAACATCACATTGTACAATTAAATTAGCAGATCCTGCCGTGCGAGCTACAATTTTTAAACGATTTTTTCCAATAGGGCGTATGTCAACCACTTCCTTTTTAAAGGCATTGTTATGTTGAAAAAGCAGTTTACCTATCGACATAGGGTGTAGATGACCAACTTTACTGTCCAAACTTTCTACGAAAATACAGTACGGGCCTATGTCTGTGCGACTATATCTATTGTCTTTACTTTGATAGGTAGGCGCTGTCTTAGCAGAACTAAGCTTATTTGAACTTGAGTTAGCATTTACTGGCACGTCTTGAACGGAGGATTTACTAGATGTTGAAGTACTGGCGTCTGACATATCCATGTCTATCAACTTTTCGACTTCGTTTATGGTTCCATTTGACTGTCCTACCATTTGTCCGCAAAACCGTTTAGCTGGTTGATTAGGTACATCTACACTATTATCTAGCAGGTCATTACCGTGATGAGGAGTACATAAATTATTACCTGCAGGTGTGATGCTCTCTTGTAGTGAGGGGGTATGAGGGCCCGTGATCTGAGCGGCGTTATGTTGCTGGTGCTGGTCCTGCTGCTGCTGTTGATGTTGGTGTGGCTGATGAGAATAGCTTGCTAACTGTTGATGATCATAACTGGCAGGTGCTGGTTGAAATTGTGATGTTCCGTTCAATAGAGTAGGCCTATGGTTCACTGAGTCTAATTGAGGTAGCGAGTCGTGCATATAACAAGTCTCTAATGCCAACTTAATGGACTGCCCCGTATCTAGGGGGTCAGCCATTGTATAGTATGAACTAACTGATACTAAACTTGTCCACAATTCACTGTATTAAACGGTAAACTATGAGGAGTTCACTAATGAAATGTTTATGTCTGAAGATGGTTTCACTGCCGCACTGACAAGTCTCACTAGCTATAGCGGAGTCGAGCTATGTTACGCCCCTCTTGATTGCACCATACTTCCTGCCTCTGGTTATCGCATATTTAACTTCACAACCTGCCAGGTTATTATAATTTAATTTATACGTGATTAAAAGAGTCTTATTCGCATTTTATAATCATTTATTCCGGATTCCAACATTCCTTCGCAGTGTGATCATATTGGTACTATTGCTACCATACCAGTTACTCACTTGCGAGCTGCCTTGTGATTCGTCGGTTCAAAATTTCCGCCAGTAGATCTCATAAGCCTCGTCTCATCTCGTTCTGTTTCTCTCTCTACCAAACGGAAAATTTCAGTACCCTCAATGATGCAACGACCGCCAATCCCCTACACGTGTACCTCTGAAGACATTCAGCCGGCCGGATTTCCACATACATCCCACTTCAATACGAACAATTCTCTCCCATTTATATTGTTTTTCTTACAACATATTATTCATATGCCAGTGACGTGAACCAATTGGTTTCACTATAATGAATTGATTAGTAGCGCTCACGATTCCTGCTCTATTCTAGCCCGTAATCACACATCTCATTATGTTACGCCAGAGTGGGAAGAGGGATCTGTGTTTTTCAGAATCCTAGTAAACGCGGTGGGATGCACAGGACTAGATCAGAAGGAGCGGGCGCGCACATGTACTAGTCCATTTGGCTACCGCACTTTCGGTGTTAATACATTGCATCGGAAATTTAGTAAGTGTTTTCATCCGACTGGTATCTTAAATATTATATCCTGGTAGGGGTAAACAATAAAATAACTTTGTGGCCCATTGCCCAACTAGACGGCCTGCAGGTATCGATTCACTTTAAGTCAATGTAATGACATTCTCAGCTGTGTTGCTTGGAAGTGATGCCACAGTTTCTCCGTTGGTCTCTCGAGGATTATTGAAGTCCATTCCATACTTCAGTTCGGGATAAAATCCCTGAATGATCTACAAATCGAGCCCAGGACATGATGAGGAATACGTTCTAGCCGTACACGACAAAGATGACCCTGGTAAGGACATTTAGAGACACAAAAAAAACATAGAAGAGCACACACGCTGCTCAAATATCTTTCAAAATTCTTCTTTACAAATCTTATTCTTGCAGAGTTTTTAAAAATCATGGTACATTGTTGTATTTTTCACTCTTGGCCATTGGATGTCGGGGAATCGAATAGTAAAGTAGTATAATAAAAAGATGGTCATATACACTATTCTTTTTCATACAAAAGAGTGAAATTCACTTGGGAAAATATCTTTATTCCTACAGTAGGCAGAGGACAAGTTTCTTGACTCTCCATGAAAAATCCTGGTCACCGTTAACATTTCTGTTAAATAACTCAGAATTTGCGAAGTACGACAACGTGAGTTAACCTATAAATTACTGGAATTAATTCAACTAAAGTATGAAACATGTACCACATTATCTTGGTTTATCTTCCAGAGAACTCTCCAAACAAGGAAATCAAATAACATTCCACTTAATTAAGTCCAAACTCCCTTTCCTCTTTTATTAATCTTATAATAACTAGGCCTAGTGATGCTCGTAGTCGAGCATTTGCCGACACAACCTACAGAGACTCGGAACCATCTTTGGCAAAGGTTACCAGATGAGAAACGGAGAAGGGGGTGTTAAACTTTCCAACCGAATGGGCCAAATAACCGCAGCGGCTAAATTACTAAATTACAACTGCTTGAAGGCGTGACAGGATGGGAGTATGGGTGTAAAGTTTCGAAGGATGGTTTGGTAGATGGGTATAAAAGGGAATTAAAGTTTGAGAAGCTGCCTGGCTCATTGCATGGACGATGTATGACTTAACAACTTTTGGAATGTCTGATATGTACTCGAGACAATGTAATGAAGATGCGAACTTCTTGAATAGCAGGCTAAATTACATGTAGCTTGGTGAAGTAATAATTAAAGTATTTTATATGGGCTTACGTTTTATCGGCTTAAATCTTTCGAAACATTCTTGTAACTATGCGCTAATGCCGCGCTGTGTCTGTACTTGTCTAATAAGTAACTTTTTCCTTGCTTCAGATATGCTGGACAACATCTGAAGAACGACTGGTCATTATCCCGTTACGGCACTGGAGCAATAAGAAGGTAGTTGGAATTAAAAAAATATTAATATACAACATTGTTTGATGTCAGAAATTACATATCGGAACACTTTCTCGGTCAGCACGTTAAACAGAAAATTATAAAATGAATAATATCTCGCTAGGAGGTATTGCGTGGTATGTGGAACGTTGTGTTTATAATGGAGGAACGACAGGAGATATTTCATATGCAGGGTGACCCAGAATTCTGTTAACATTTGACAAGGCAACATTACACGGAATATTCTAGGTAGAGAAGTAATAACTGACACACATGATTGGCATCACATGGCGTTTAATTGACACTAAAATAAAGTACACGAAATTATTAGCAGAAGGTGCTTATACGATACACAAGCAATAATTGACACACAATTCAGGTATAGCAAAGACAACGTTCTCTATAACACATGATCAGCATGTCGGCCGTCATTCAACAACAATACCTGCAGACGAGGGACAATGTTGAGAAGTGCACTATACAGTATATCCGTAGATATGGCGAGAAATTGCCGTCGGATGTTGTCTTTTGATATACCTAATGAGGTCGGACGATCCGACTAATTGGCTGAATGGTCAACGTTGAGGCCTTCCGTTCAGAGGGTCCCGAGTTTAATTTCCGGCAGGGACGGGGATTTTAGTCGTGTCTGATTAATTCTTCTGGCTCTGGGACTGGGGTTTTTGTCCCTTCACCTTCCTCTTCGTTTTCAGACTACACACTACACTGCCGACCATCACAGAAGCACGCAATAGTGATTACATCCTTCCATATGAGGCTGGCGTCAGGAAGGGCATCCGGCCGTAAAACAGTGCCAAGTGCACGTGTGCAGCACAGTTCGCAACCGCGACCCCACAAGTGCGGGAAAAGAGGTAGAAGAAGAAGAAGAATGATGTCGGACGATCTCGGTAGACTTGCGACTTCACGTAACCTCCACTACCAATAATCACACTGACTGAGATCGGGGGACCGGGGAGACCAACGATCAGGTGCAGCAATTGTAGGGGCATCTGACGCCCTGTCTCATGACAGTTCCTTTTATACCGTACAGGGGTCTCATGTGGCATCAGTGACGTGTTGCTGTCCAGCTCCATCTGTTGGCCTGTTTGTGCACTCGTTTTTGGTCTCAATAAAAACCCATGTCATGTCAAGAAGCATGTGTTGCTGTCCAGCGTTATCTGTTTGTCATTTCATTTATTTTATTTCGGTGTCAGTAAAAGCCCATGTCATACCAATCATGTGTGCTTGAGTCATCAGTCCATAGACTGGTTTGATGCAGCTCTCCATGCCACCCTATCCCGTGCTAACCTTTTCATTTCTACGTAACTGTTGCATCCTACATCTGCTCTAATCTGTTTGTCATATTCATACCTTGGTCTACCCCTACCGTTCTTGCCACCTACACTTCCTTCAAAAACCAACTGAACAAGTCCTGGGTGTCTTAAGATGTGTCCTATCATTCTATCTCTTCTTCTCGTCAAATTTAGCCAAATCGATCTCCTCTCACCAATTCGATTCAGTATCTCTTCATTCGTGATTCGATCTATCCATCTCACCTTCAGCATTCTTCTGTAACACCACATTTCAAAAGCTTCTATTCTCTTTCTTTCTGAGCTAGTTATCGTCCATGTTTCACTTCCATACAATGCCACGCTCCACACAAAAGTCTTCAAAAACATCTTTATAATTCCGATATCAATGTTTGAAGCGAGCAAATTTCTTTTCTTAAGAAAGCTCTTCCTTGCTTGTGCTAGTCTGCATTTTATGTCCTCCTTACTTCTGCCATCGTTGGTTATGTTACTACCCAAGTAACAATATTCATCTACTTCCTTTAAGACTTCGTTTCCTAATCTAATATTTCCTACATCACCTGCCTTCATTCGACTGCACTCCATTACTTTTGTTTTGGACTTATTTATTTTCATCTTGTACTCCTTACCTAAGACTTCATCCATACCATTCAGCAACTTCTCGAGATCTTCTGCAGTCTCAGATAAAATAACAATATCATCGGCAAATCTCAAGGTTTTGATTTCCTCTCCTTGGACTGTGATTCCCTTTCCAAATTTCTCTTTGATTTCCTTTACTGCCTGTTCTATGTAAACATTGAAACGGAGAGGGAACACTGCAGCCTTGCCTCACTCCTTTCCGGATTGCTGCTTCTTTTTCAAAGCCCTCGATTCTTATCACTGCAGAATGATTTTTATACAGTTTGTAGATAATTCTTCTTTCTCGGTATCTGATCCCTATCATCTTCAGAATCATAAATAGCCTGGTCCAATCAACATTATCGAATGTCTTTTCTAGATCTACGAATGCCATGTACGTGGGCTTGTCCTTCTTGATTCGATCCTCTAAGATCAGACGTAAAGTCAGGATTGCTTCACGTGTTCCTACATTTCTTCTGAAGCCAAATTGATCTTCCCCCAACTCAGCTTCAATTTGTTTTTCCATTCTTCTGTAAATAATACGTGTTAAAATTTTGCAGGCATGAGATACTAAACTAATGGTGCGGTAGTTTTCACACCTGTCAGCACCGGCTTTCTTGGGAATAGATATAACAACATTCTGCCGAAAATCGGATGGGACTTCTCCTGTCCCGTACATCTTGCACACTAAATGAAATAACCTTACCATGCTGGTTTCTCCTAAGGCAGTCAGTAATTCAGAGGGAATATCATCAATTACAGGTGCCTTGTTCCTATTTAGGTCACTCACAGCTCTGTCAAACTCTGACCTCAAAATTGGGTCTCCCATTTCATCAGCATCAACAGCCTCTTCATGTTCCAGAACCAAATTATCTACATCGTTACCTTGATACAACTGTTGGATATGCTCCTGCCATCTTTCTGCTTTGTCTTCTTTCCCTAGAAGTGGCTTTCCATCTGAGCTCTTAATATTCATGCACCTAGATTTCCTTTCTCCAAAGGTTTCCTTGATTTTCCTGTATGCAGCATCTACCTTTCCCTGGACCATACAGCCTTCGACATCCTTGCACTTTTCCTTCAGCCATTCTTCCGTAGCTCCCTTGCACATTCTATCCACTTCATTCTTTAATCGCCTGTATTCTTTTCTGCCCTCTTCATTTCTAGCATTCTTCTATTTTCGTCGTTCGTCAATCAGGTCTAGTAGGTCCTGAGTTATCCACTGATTCTTAGTTGATCTTTTCTTCCTTCCTAACATTTCTTCAGCAGCCCTACTGACTTCATTCTTCATGACTCTCCACTCTTCCTCTACTGTGTTTCCTTCGGCCTTTTCATTTAGTCCTTGTGCAACATGTTCCTTGAAACAAACCCTCACACTCTTTTCTTTCAACTTGTCTGGATCCCATCTTTTTGCATTCTTTCCTTTCTTCAATTTCTTCAACTTCAGATGGCATTTCATGACCAACAAGTTGTGGTCAGAGTCCACGTCTGCTCCTGGGAAAGTTTTGCAATCCAACACCTGGTTTCTGAATCTCTGCCTAATCATAATGAAATCTATTTGATACCTTCCAGTGTCTCCAGGTCTCATCCACGTATTCCACGTATACAGCCGTCGTTTGTGGTGTTTGAACCAAGTATTGGCGAGGACTAAATTATGATCAGTGCAGAATTCAACCAGCCGACTTCCTCTTTCGTTCCTTTGTCCCAATCCAAATTCTCCTACTGTGCTACCTTCTCTTCCTTGGCCTACCACTGCATTCCAGTCTCCCATCACAATTAGATTCTCGTCACCTTTGATATATTGTATTAAATCTTCTATCTCCTCATATATTCTTTCAATTTCTTCATCATCCGCTGAACTAGTAGGCATATAGACCTGCACTATTGTGGTGGGCATTGGTTTGGTGTCTATCTTGGCGACAATAATTCTTTCACTATGCTGGCCGTAGTAGCTTATCCGCTGCCCTATTTTCTTCTTCATTATTAAACCAACTCCTGCATTTCCCCTGTTTGATTTCGTGTTGATAATTCGGTAGTCGCCTGACCAAAAATCCTGTTCTTCCTGCCAACGTACTTCACTTATACCAACTACATCTAACTTTAGCCTATCCATCTCCCTTTTCAGATTCTCTAACCTACCACAACAATTCAAACTTCTAACATTCCACGCTCCGACTCGCAGAATGTCAGTATCGATCTTCCTGATGATCGCCCCCTCTCGTGTAGTCCCCACACGGAGATCCGAATGGGGGACTAGTTTACCTCCGGAATATTTTACCCGGGAGGAAGCCATCATCAGTACATCCTTCATACAGAGAGAGCTGCATGTCCTCGGGAGGTAGTTACGGCTGTAGTTTCCCGTTGCTTTCAGCCGTGTAGCAGTGTCAACACAGCTAAGCCATGTTGAGTATTATTACAAGGCCGTATCAGTCAATCGTCTAGACTGCCGCCCTTGCAACTACCGAAAGGCTGCTACCCTCCTTTCGATGAACCATTCGTTAGTCTGGTCTCTCAACAGATACCCATCCGATATGGTTGCACCTGCGGCTCGGCTATCTGCATCATTGGGACACGCAATCCTCCCCTCCGCGGATCTTCATTGGGGTAATCACATAAATGAGACTGTAAGCAAAGGGTACAGATCTCTGCACATGGTTTTGAGGGTTAGTGGTTGTATTAAGGATGTAAAGGGGAGGGCATACAGGTCTCTGGTAAGACCCCAAATAAAGTATGGTTCCGGTGTATAGGACCCTCACCAGGAATACTTGATTCAAGAACTGGAAAAATTCAAAGAAAAACAGCTCGATTCCTTCTGGGTGAATTCCGACAAAAGAGTAGCGTTACAAAAATGTTGCAAAGTTTGGGCTGGGAAGACTTGAAAGAAAGAAGACGTGCTGCTCGACTTGTGGTTATGTTCCGAGCTGTCAGTGGAGATATGGCGTGGAATGAAATTATTAGACGATTAAGTTTGAGTGGTGTCTTTAAAAGTAGGAAGATCACAACATGAAGATAAAGTTGGAATTCATGAGGACAAATTGGGGAAAATATTCGTTTGTAGGATGGGGAGCTAGGGATTGGAATAACTTACCAAGGGAGATGTTCTATAAATCTTCAAACTCTTTCAAATCATTTAAGGAAAGTCTAGGAAAACAGCAGATAGGAAATCTTCCACCTGGGTGACTGCCCTAAATGCAGATCAGTAGTGATTGATGATTGATTGATGGCAGAACAAACCTCAACTAACGACAGTCGCTCTTATGTTATTGTTGATCAGTTATATGGGATTCGGACTCCGTAGGCAAGCACATTTTAGTTTATTTTGCCTTCTCGATTACATTAGAGCATCCGGGTTCCAGAGAAAACCTCCCAATTTCCAACAATTGTTTGTTCCTTTCCCAACATTCATCGAGTGCTCGTTCCTTTTCCCGTTTCTCCTCATTTCAGTAGTCATCCTCATTATCATAAAAGGGCCGATGACCTTCGATGTTAGGCCCCTTTAAACAACAAGCATCATCATCAGTAAGCAAGCATCATTATCATAAAAGGGACAGATTTTCACAAAGATATGCATATTGCAAAGTAAATCACGACTACGACCATCGCCATCGTCATGACGATTTAACAATGTTTGGATGACAGCGAGGCTCGCCGTTTATGAACATAATGAATGGAGATCTCCGTTAGGGTTAGCTCTATCAAAAATGCTGCCATGACATAAATCATTAATATCTAAAGTACGGTTTCTAAATGTTTGACCATTTCCAAAACAACATCAAGGAAGCATTTCAACCATAATTTTTGCTCCTCTTCCTTTGTTTTGAACATCTTAATGTCAATCAGTCCATCATGTAAGGTAACACCACTAGAAAATATGTGCCGAGTTTACCTCCTGTTTGTACGTGATACTGGAACATTACATACATACATACCGTACTTACATGCATACATACATACATACATACTGGGACCTTTCCCATTAACTTCCATAGCTCATGGGACCATGTGACAACGCAAATTTACCCCGACCGGGTTTGAACACATGGGATCATGCGCTACAGAAATCAACAGTCAAGGGAACTTTTCTGTCTAGTGACAAATGCCGCCTCATTTGGATTTTAATGACTAATCCGAACACATGAGATGGCAATTGCCCGTATAGCATAGCGAGGTCTACCGCTACACTTCCGTTCCGAGATTTGAGCACAAGCCTCTCAAGGGCATGGTGCGTCCGCGGGTACGAACTAGAACAAACTTAAATCTAACTTACCGGCTTAAAATGAACGGAAGAGATAAGGATGCAATTATCGGCACAGATAAGCAAAAATAAAGTTTTCTAAAGCTTTAATGAACTCTCGTTGCAACATATCATAGAAACTTTACAACCTTGATTATTAAATTCATGAATTTATACAAATAGATTTGACACCCAATATAACAACGGGAAACAAATTCCACGTTGTCATTTTAACACACTCACAGTCCAAACCTTCAAAGGTGTCTCTATGTGGACTACTGAAATTACGGTGTCGAAGTTAGTGATAAAACACATCACAAATTTATTAATTAAGCATTTGAGTGTTAATTCCTTTCCATCCAAACAAATCGGAGAAAGTTGAATTACCGTTCTAAAGTTTCACTTTGTATAACTGCTTTTGTTGTTAATCGGCCCTATGTTTTATTTCAGCTGTTGAGTGCGACAAACACTATCATAATAAAACACTTGACTATTTACAGTAATAAGCCACGACCTTGCGAGTGCGAAATATTCCCCGGGTTTGACTCCCAATTTACATCTTCCAAACACTAATTTACTCTGAGATTAGTCTTATCGTGGCCGCCTAATTTAAATAGAGCACGATAAACTATATATAAAAATATATATGAAATTAGAAAAACAATAAGCAAATTCTACGGAATTAGAACATAATCCCACAAATAATAAAAAGCGAACAGGATTCTGGTGATTACAAAACACCTCATTTGATGAACCAACTGTACACGTCATAAGGGTCTAAGCCCTTCACTTAAACAAACTACCAATAGATTCTCACAAAACCTAGCTTCAATGAATCAATAATTATCTAAACATCGTGTCCACACACTTCTACCACCTGGAAAAGAAAGCATATATTACTCAAATAATGGCTGCATTTTGCTTTATTATTACCCGCTGCTGTGTGACTAACAATTCTCATCGTGCCCCAAGGTTCTAAGTAGTGACCTCGGTTCCTTCCGTATTAGATCCCCTGAAAAACCAAACCCTATCTACCGCATCATTAGGGGTAAAAATTAAATGTTCCTACATGACATAGCTTGTTGCGAATGTGATAATCAAGTAAAAATACGGCTCCTATTAACAGAAGAACACGGTGTCTGAAAAACATTCATTTCCTTGCCAACCGGCATAGAGATGTCGACTCACCGGTCCTTCTCTCAAAAGCTGCAACCCTCGGGTCGCCAGCTATAAATCGCTCGGGACAGCCCTCTCACCGGGACAATAACCTTCTTGAAACAAACTTCTCCACACATTAACGCATTCTCAATGCATGGTCAGCGGCTCATTATATTCACGCAATAATACTGGCGCACTTATAAACGTGCTAAAATCAGCTTGGGCGTTCATCATATCATATAAATATCTCTCAAAATCGTGCCGCTATATCACCCTCATATTTCCTCAACATTACAGAAGGCCGGAGTTCGAACATCTTTCCTATCACCACAGAGTTAACCACAATTTCACTAGCTCACAATCTAAAATTTACTATTATCTCAGGCCAAAGAAATGAGAATGTGTACCTGATATAAATTGTAACTAAGTTCAGTAAATCGGCATTTAATATCCAACCAAATAAATTAACTTAATCAAATTTAAAATACCAAACAACGATAAACAAAACAAAAATAAATTTACACAGGGGCCTAGCTAGTGTTTGGAGGGTGGATATTCGAACTTGGGCACAATGAATTCTTCACACACATTTAGATACAGCGACGTCTTAACCTACCATGCAACAAATGGTACTACATTACATTAGAAAGAAAGTACTCTGACTATCCCACATTAAAATACTGTTCAAAGGCAGTTGGCGAAGACCCTACCGTCATATTATCCTGACTCATCTTGAATAGTCACTCAGAGGAACGCTACTTCATTAACTCACCAAAATTCAATACTCTCTTCCCCCCTTTTCCTCTGACAGCACTCGTAAACACAAATAACCCCAAAACATGCACATGCAATTAAATAAATTGGGCCAAAAATACATGCAATTATCCTAATTTGTTTACTTCCCGAATAAGTAGTTAAATTAAAAGGGATCCTACTGACCACTCTATGCGAACTAATCTCACAATTCAATACTAGTAATTATCCTAACCCTATCCTTACATTTCTACTTATTTACAAAGGGAATATTAGCAAAACAAAGTCATAACTTGGTACTCAACAGCTTTGATTTGTCCTTCATTGTCCGAGTCCGCAAGGGACCCGCCTGAAGCTTCTACTCCATGTCTCTGAGTTGGGAGGTCACGGCTTTCAGACGTCCCTAGATGACTCTTGAATAAGCCATCGTCTTGGAGTCGTGAACACTGGAAAGATACTATTCACACTGATTTTCACAGACACTTCTTCTGCACACGTCACAGTCAAAATTCCCCTTTTATTGGTATGATTGCGATCTTTTGCAGAATGAACGTCGCATATTTATTACTTTGATGCCGGACGCAGCTAAACTACCTCAGTCCGACAAAGATAGTACTGAAATCGCGGTTTCGTCACTGCAATAGTTTATTAAACTGAATTAACGTGATATTGGGTTCCTATATTTATTTTAAAACCCTGTCTCGTATGACTGTTTCTCTGTACTTCTACAATTACGCCGTCATTCAGCACGATAACTTAGTACTGGAATTCTGTTTATATTATCCTACACGGACTTTCGTGCTACCTTTTTACATGTCTATCTTCACAAAATTCAAATTATTCTCACACACCACGGACTCTTTCTTTACCACGGGAGATTAACTGAAGAATTGTTTTCTCCGTCCGAGATTCGGCACATCACTGCGTCACAGTTTCGCGATGCGAACAATCTGTAATTCATACAGCACTATCGCTCAGTTAAGTTTTCTACTGACAAGTCGTATGAGAAATTATACATATGTGCACTCCCGTTTATATCAACATTTTCTATGCAAAGAACAGGAAAGTCCGACCACAAAACGACCGTCAGGTCATCTCATAGACTGCCTTTTGACTAACTAGCTACCCTGAGAAATGCGAGCATATATGGTCTCACATGGAGTGGGGGATTGACAGAGGAACTTCCCCCCACCACAACTCTGAGATCTCCAGATCCACTAAGTCTATGGAAATCAGCGATGCGTCAAATTGTGTGGCTCACTAATCACTAATACTAGATGTAACGCGCAACGCTAAACGATCAGTGGTTTAATAGTAATTAGGTCGTCTAAATCAAGAGCCCAACGGTGAAACCCTGTTGGGTGCCTGCTTCACAGCTAGCGTTATGACGCTAGAGCCGGTTACGTAATTTTTTGGGACGTAATTTCATAAATACTATTATATTTTAATTTATAATTTTGTCAATGACCCAATATTCTTGCTGTTACTTCGACGTGTGCTTCATGGTTAATTTAAGCGTTATTATCCCGAATGTACTTCGAAAATCACCTTCTCACGTTGGCTCTACTGTGAGCCGGCATTTGTTTTAGGGGCAGAGTCAGCAAAAACAATTTTTTCTTGTCTTCCCTCATCGGATTTTATAAGCCATAATCTGCGTGCGTTAGGCGCCAAGCTGGCGAAGATGTTACGCAACATGATGAAACTGAGCTCCAGTCCTGACAAAGAACTCCAAGCATACACACTCCCCACATATATATTTCCGAATAAATATTCAATGTGACGATGCGGTCACAATACATACGGATATAAATTGAACTGGTGGTCTCTAGTGATTTTATATGACGTGGAAATGTGTAAACTAAGTTTATGCGACTCTGCTTTTTCTCCTAGTATAGTGGCAAGGAGTATTTCAATCAGACTCATTAGGATGCCACGCGCACCTTCCTACTGCACTAGGCCTTAGCAATATATTCCATATTATTAGATAACCAGTAATCAAATCTGTAACCCCTTTGGCTGTATTCAGGGAATCAGTATGGCGATCAAGAAATCGACTTTTTGGATTTGAATATCCTGCCTCTAGAGCAGTAGAGAATCGTACTTAAAATTTACAAAAGAAACCAAAATCCAAACCCCATGGCCTAGAATCGTGACGGGTCTTGGCTTTCCAAGCGACCGCTGCTCAGCCTGAAGGCGTGCAGATTACGAGGTGACTAATGGTCAGTGCGACAAATCCTCTCGGCCGTTATTCTTGGCTTTCTGTAATGGGGCCGTCATTTGAACGTTAGATAGCTCCTCAATTGTTCTCACAAAGTGGTGACCTCGAACCAGCCCTCAGATGCACGTAAAAATTCCTGGCCTAACCTCGATTTGTAGCCACGTCCTCCCAGAACTCACTATCAGCAGAGCAGAGCAGAGCAGAGCAGAGCAGAGCAGAGCAGAGCAGAGCTGAGCAGAGCAGAGCACGTTTTCGATGCCGGGGGGGACTGGAAAATGTACAGCCCATTCGTTTCCCTGGAAATGATTTACGGGGCTGTTGATGGTGAAAATCGAATCTACCATCTCCAAAACGGAACCTGCCAGGAACACAACTTGTATGGCATAGAGAAATTGTCAGTTGTCAGATTTTCTTGCCACCAGACGTGCAGAAGGTCCTGTGGAGCGTGAAGGAAGGCAAATGATCAATATTTGCTAAGACATCTATTAGATGTTCTACTCAATTCAGTATGTTGCAGTGCTACGCAGAACACGTATTTAAGGTATATGTTTAACAGGGCTTTTTATTTTCTCTTCGTAGGTGTCAGCTGGCATTCGGAAGGTGCTGGGTTTGAACCCTATTGTTGGCAGCCCTGAAGATATTTTCCCGTGCTTACTCATTTTTATACAGTGAAATGCTCGGACTGTACATTCATTAAGGCAACCGTCGCTTCCTTCCCACGCCTAGGCCTTTCTTATCCCATCGTCACCGTAAGAATTTTACGTGTCGGTGCGACGTAAAGCAAGTTGTATTTCTTTTTTAACTTGTTAGAATGTCATTCAGATGTATTTCCTTTTAAAACAATAATCACCTTAACCACCAGAAAGAAAATATGGTGCTAGATAGAGATATTGTAACAGATCAAACACAGAACGCGATTTCTACACTGCAGAGTTAAAACTTTCGTACCGAGCGAGTTGGCCGTGCGGTTAGGGGTGCGCAGCCGTGATCTTGTGTTCGGGAGATAGTGGGTTCGAACCTCACCGTCGGCAGCCCTGAAGATCCTTTTCTGAGGTTTCCCATTTTCACATCAGGCACATGGAGGGACTGAACATTAATAAAGGCCACGTTCGCTTCATTCCCACTCCTAGCCCTTTCCTTTCCCTTTGTCGCCATAAGACCTATCTTTGTCGGTGCAACGTAAAGCAAATTGTTTATATTTATGTATTCAACATATCCATGTCACTATAAGGAGTTTCAATTTCATTAATGCTTCCACTATATCCGTAATAATCAACCGACTCATTAGCGTCAAGACCATCGGTTCAGAGTGTCTAGAGTTCGTTTCCTGGCTGTGCCAGTATGTTTATCGGGTCTGGTTAATTCCTCCTCTAAGTCGAGAACTAGGGTGTTTGTTTGACCCATAACTCTCCTTTTCGTATTTACACAACACATCACACTAGCAACCATTAGCGAAAAACTCAATAGTGAATGCACCCCTCCACGTAGTTGGTATCTGTAAGGGCGTCCGGACGTAAAACACGGTAAGTCCAATGTACAACGCAGTTCGCATTCGTGACCCAATTAGAATGTTTAAAATTGGAATAATAATAATAATAATAATAATAATAATAATAATAATAATAATAATAATAATAATAATAATAATAATGGCTTGTGGCCTCCGAAGACCTGGTGCAGGTCTTCCGAGGTGGCGTTATATAGGTAACCTGTGCGTGTATGAGGATGGGGTCCTGCATATTATGAATTCTAAAGCACAAAAGTAAAGGAGTGCGGACGAACAAAGACAGGTGATGCATGAAATATTAGATTAGGAAATTAAGTCTTAAAGGAAATACTGTAGATGAGTATTGTTACTTGGGTAGTAAAATAACTAACGATTGCAGAAGTAAGGAGGACATAAAATGCAGACTAGCACAAGCAAGGAATGTCTTTCTTAAGTAAAGACATTTGTTCACCTCGAACATTGATATGGGAATTAGAGCGACGTTTTTGAAGACTTTTGTCTGGAGCGTGGCAATTTATGGGAGTGAAACATGGACGTTAACTAGTTCAGAAAGAAGGAGAACGGAAGCTTTCGAAATGTAGTGTTATAGAAGAGTGCTGAATGTGAGATGGGTAGATCGAATCATGAATGAAGACATACCGAATCGAATTGGTGAGAGTGGAGATCGATTTGTCTGAATGTGACCGGAAGAAGAGATAGAATGATAGGATGTATCTTGAGACACCCCGGGCTTATTGAACTTGTTTTTTGAGGGAAGTGAAGGTGGTAAGAACGGTAGGAGTAGACCATGGTACGAATGTGACAAGCAGATTAGAGCAGATGTAGTATGTAGTAGTTATGAAGAAATGAAAAGTTTTGCAGAGGATAGGGTGGTACGGATATCTGCATCAAACCAATATAGGGACTGATGACTCAAACAACAGCCCAGCCCCCGAGCCATTGGAATTAAACAATGAAGGTTAAAATAGCCTACTCAACCCAGCCGGGAGTCGAACCTGGGACGCCTATGGCCAAAGGCCAGCACGCTAACTATTTAACTAATAATAATAATAATAATAATAATAATAATAATAATAATAATAATAATAATAATCATAATAATAATAATCATAAAAATAATATGATTTTTGTAACGCAAAATTACGTCCAAATGGTTCGGATTGCACGTAAAACTGGAGGTATCCTAATTATGATCATATCAACAGCCACATAAACTGAAATCTTGTTTCTTATATTTTTACAGTGATGTTCCACTGAATACATTTACAGTCTTTGGAGACGCCACCCCGAGGAGAGGTACGTTGCAATGCCCTGTGCAGGTTATAAACAATTCGAATAAAATTTAATTCTAAATTAGGTCCCCAGACAGACAGATTACGTCTATATTTAATACCGGGACAATTTTGTGTGTGAATATAGCGGTATATACGTTAACACCGAGCAATTGGCCAAGCGGTTAGGATCGCGTGGCTGTTAGCTTTCAGTCGGGAGATAGCGGATTCAAATCCCACTGTCGGCAGCTCTGCAGATGGTTTTGCGTAGTTTCCTACTTTCACACCATGCAAATGCTGGGGCTGTACCTTAATTAAGACCACGGCCTCTTCCTTCCTACTCCTACCCCTTTCCTATCCCATCGTCTCCATATGACCTGCCTGTGTCGGTGCGACGTAAAGCAAATTGCAAAAAGAGAAAAAATGTTAACTGTTTAACACAGAAGCTTAAGGCTAGAATAGAAACTTTCTGACAGCAGTAAACTGTATTAAGGGTAGCAAGAATATAACCGAGCTCTTTGTAAGTTGATATGATGAAGGAGCGTTGCCTTGGAAATGTACGCCGCGATGGGTTCAAGATGCTCTTTTGATACCGACGACTGTTTCATTACTGGGAGTTCAGGGACAGACTTGTAATAGCAGCGGTAGTATGCATCACTGAACACACTCTTACAAAGGGAGAAAGTAAGGATAGGAAACATTTGAATCAATCGACTTCCAGCTGGCAAGTGTGGGTGGGGCATGGGTCAATAAATTTGTAACACACCGCGACCCCTGAAAATGCAGGTGGCGTAGGTATCCTTGTAGCCTAAACATCCCGCCCTAGCCAGCGAGGAGAGAGTAACAAAGGCTCGACCAGTAGGGTGGCGAGTTGCCGTAATCAATACAAGACAGGCAGGACACGCAGTCGGTTGGTGACATACGGGCATATACAACTGCTTGCTTTTTGTTCAACCTACCAGAAAGCACTGATGGGGCAGCCATTTTTCAGAACTAATACATGGTGACAATGTGGAAGCCAAATACGTCTGTAGATATGTTGAACATATGCAGTGTATTTATTCTTCCTAAGTTACGGTATATTCTTTTCTGATAAGACTCAAATTAATTCTAGATTATACCATCCACGTTACTGAGTTTTGCTACAATTGATAGAAATCGAATTAGTCCTCTGGGCGTACGTAGAAAAGACTCAATTTCAATATGTGCGAACCGGGCGTTTTACAAATGAACTGTGTGCATAATTTGAATTGCTAGAAGGCAACCTGGTTTACAGTTTCCCTCTTAATGAGAATCGTATTAATAATAATAATGATAATAATAATAATTTCGATTTTACGTCCTGTCCGGCTGAGTGGCTCAGACGGTTAAGGCGCTGTCCTAACTCCAACTTGGCAGGTTCGATCTTGGCTCAGTCCGGTGCTATTTGAAGGTGATCAAATACGACAGCCTCGTGTCTATAGATTTACTGGCACGTAAAAGAACTCCTGCGGGACTAAATTCCAGCACCTCGGCGTCTCCAAAGACCGTAAAAGTAGTTAGAGGCACATAAAGCAAATAACATTATTATTATTATTATTATTATTATTATTATTATTATTATTATTATTATTATTATTATTATTATTATTATTAATTTCACGTCCCACTAACTACTTTTGAGGTTTTCGGAGAAGCTGAGGGGCCGGAATTTTGTCCTGCGGGAGTTTTTGTACATGCGGTAAAATCTACCGACACGAGGCTGACGTATGTGACCACCTTCAAATATTATCGAACTGGGGCGGGACCGAATCCACCAATTTGGGCTTAGAAGAGCAGAACTCTGTCGTCTGAGCTATTCAACCCCGCATGGAAAGCCTTATTCATCAGCAACGTACCTCAGGCACGGGAATTCGGCGATGGAAAATCCTACAATATAGGCTTAAAAATTTCGCCGGCAATGCCTTATTAACATTTATTATATGAAGAAGAAATTTCAGCCAGGCTTATTGTTCTACAAAGTTTTTAAATACTTGGGAAAATGAACATCAGTTGCTGTATATATTCTGCTTTGAAGTAATATAGGCCTCTTGTAATTCTGCAGGTCTTGACAGAATGTCCCTTAAATTTTTGGTGTAGCGCATCTGCTACAAGGTTTTAACGAATGATATGGGGTTTCTGGAGAGAATTTCGTGAACTAGTACGTGCTACCTATGCTCAATGATGTTAATATAAAATCTTCTTGACATTAGTTACTCGGTGGTTGTACTGTGGATATACAGTGGCAACGACCAATCAGTGGTTGCATCACGTTGCATCGAACTGAAGTTTGGAATTCTTTTGCCTCACTAACAGCTATTTTTAAAGACTCAAATCTCAACAAAGCGTAGGCTCAAGTAGAATTCGAAAGAAATCCGAAGCAAGTGTATTGGATGAAATGGGGTCTCGGTGGTTTGTTGCACAATTAGTGAAGTGTTTGTTTCGCCATGGACGGGAACTGCCACGCACGTTTTTACCAGTAACCTGGAATGATCACTCTGATATTTCTCTCAATGATGGTAGAGTGATTCTTAAGGGAGGTACAAACTGAAACCACGAAAGTAAATTGAATCGAGAGTTTGCCCAGAGTTCTGTCAGTGAATGAACTCACACCACGTTTGATTACCGCAGAAAAGCGATGGATAGTAAGCTTCAGGAAAGGAGATGTAATGGGGTTTACATACCTGGAAAGGGTGGCGCTGATGTTGTTGCGGAATTATTGGAGAAGATAATCAGCTGTGTGGGGAACTACTTGGAGAGGAACGTTATTGTGGTAAATTGAGATCACCCACTACAATAAAGTTCCTCTCCAAGTAGTTCGCCACACAGCTGATTATCTCATCCAACAATATTCCGCATCAGCGTTAGCGCAACCCTTTCCAGACCAAGGAGATCAAATACACTGCATCGCCATTGATCAACCCAAGGCATTTGATAGAGTAGTTCGTGGGAGACTGCTGATAAAAATAACGGCTATTTGACTAGACTAAAGAGTAGTTGAATGGGACTAAATTCCGGCACCTCGGCGACTCCGAAAACCGTAAATGAGTAGTTAGTAGGACGTAAAACAAATAACATTATTATTAGTATGCTGGACCTTTGCAACCAACTGATAGGTAGGCCTACATACTCATCTCATTCCGAATGGTTACAACTATTTGGGCTTATGAGGGTTATGATTTGATTAATTGTGGTCGGTTCAGCAAAACAAATCTGTGTACACATTTGAGTCATAGTTCTCGTACAAAAACACTCTAGATGATTAGGTGATCAAGATGTAATCTACGAGAAGCATGGCGCTCGTACCAAGAACGATTTTCTGAATGAATGCTTTCGACCGCGGTTTCCAGCATTACATGGGTGGTTCATGGTTCAAGTACAACAGAAATAAGGAAACTATAAACACCAGTATTTTCCTTAAAGAACAATGCTTCTTGTGAAGTCAATTTATAGATATCTTGCCCACCCTGATTTGCTGAAAAAGTGCTTTCTTGGGGAAACTGAAAATGTTAGTGTAATTTGGAACCGCGTGCGTAAAATGTCCTTGTGGGTATTAAATCATAAATATGGTATTCCATTATGCTTTGATAACATTTAATATGAGAAGTGCAATACAAGTTTGGGTACTGGAATATCTACAGATCCAATCTGGGCGCAATTAAGTCGGTTCTCGACACATTCAAGTGGGATATTTAAAATATTTATGATGGAATCTAATGCAGCAAAAAGAAGCAGAGCAACCGAAACAAGTCTCGAAGACAAGGAGGTTGAGTAAAATACCACAAGGTATTCTTACGTTCTGTTCAAGTAAGGTTTGTATAAAGAAAATTTTCTCGGATTTGGTATTATTTTAAATTTACTTTTTCTTTTAAGTTTCATCAGTAATTAACCATGAAAGATAGAAAGTTGAAATAATTACCTGTAGTACTTCTGAACGTGCTGTATCTAAGTCATCCATCACTATATCGACAAATAACTTGAGGATAAAAGTATTCAAAACTTTTGCTTATATTTTGATGACAGAGAACACAATCCATACATATTATTAATTCAAAGAATCTGAAAATGAAATGTAGCCGTGAATAGGTACATGTTTCTTTTTCAATGCAGCAAAACTTTCAAATCTGTAGGTTTAAATACGGTGAAACTCCGCGTACCTAAAGCGAGAAAAGTAAAGTTGATAGGATAGGTAGTACATCAGCCCCTTATGGACTATCTAACATGAAGATATACTGTAATAGAGTGCTTCAAACGTGCTATGTGATCATAATTACTCTTGTCCTTTATTTTTCTGCGACTCACATAGAATTGAAATAAAGGCATAAACATATTTTATCAGCAAGTGGCTTGAACCTTCTAACACAGAACACGGCGTTTGCCATTAAGCACCGTGGCTACAGAGAAGTGTCTTACAATTATGCTTATATCGTAAACATCTCCGTATCAACCCAGTTTTTCATTAAAACGGAACGTTCCTTTTATACGCGTAGCACTGGTCTATTCGGGCATTCGTTATTACCTCCTTGCCGGTTCGTCAGCAAGGTATTCTGGTATGTACCTACTGAAGAACTTATCATCGGACTACAGGAGATATATTTTCATGTTAGGTTACAAACTGCGTGTTGCGTAAATACGATATTTTTACACATTTTAACGTCGCACAAGCACTGGCAGATTTTTGGCAATGCTGTGATGCGAATGAAATAAGACAGGAGAGATAGCGGGTTTTAATTAATTAAGGGAATGTCTCGGGATTTGCCCGGATATTTATCTTCAGGATTTGCCGGCGATGAAATTCAAAAGCACCATCTCGTGAATCGAAACTTACAGCCAGACGAGGCGTACTACGTAGAATCGTTCCGTGAATTCTATGAAACACTTTCTGCTTATAGAAGAGATTCATATGATCACTTTTCATGCAGAAACTCAGTCCAGAAGCCAATTGGTTGAAGAAAAACCGAGCAACTTGCCGCGAGGTTTAGGGTCACATAGCCATCAGCTTGCATTCAGGAGATGGTGGGTTCGACCCCTACATTCGGAAGCCCTGAGAAAGGTTTTCCGTGATTTCCCATTTTGACATCAGGCAACTGCTGGGGTTGCACCTTATTTAAGGCCACGGTCGCTTCCTTCCCACTCCTAGCCCTACCCTATCTCACCCTCGCCATAAGAGTATCTTTATAGGTGCAAAGTAAAGCAAATTGTAAATGACTGAGGGAAAATTCCACACCAAAGAGTACAGACAAAGAGAATGACAGTAAAAATCCAGCACACGCGGTTGACATTAAGAGTGTTTAAATTCGAAAGACAGTTTGTACCGTACCCAGGGGTAAATACCCTCTAGGACGATGCCTCCATTCCTGTATGACCATCCGACTAACTCAGGGTTGGGCAGAAAGTGGGTTGTTTGCCGATTGGGTCAGGATAAAAGTCGAAGTTCTACTCAAAAATATAACTAAACGACAGGATAATGGAGGTATAACACGAATGAGAAACAATCATATGGGGTAAGATGGATTTATTTATAAATATCCCCAAATCATTCTACTTGAAAGTTAAATAAATAAAAGCAAAATATCAAAATGGCATATAAAATTCAAAAATAAAAGAAATATGGACATTACAACATCAATTATATAAGAAAAAAGTGGAAATAAAGTATCAAGCATAACATGAATACTTGTATACTTTCAAACTGATCATCATCTTATTAGTCCATGGTTCAAGAGATATGTGATCATACGTGTACGCATACACTGATATGTAGTTAATTCAATACAATTCGCTTCGCATGGAGTTACACACTTACGCATCACAACGATACGGTTATGAAGTTAATTAATTCGAGAGTCGCCAAACTACTACAGTTAAAGAAAGTTACAATAAAAGAAAAGTTACGATGAAAAGAAAAACTCAGACGCTATGGGACCTTATATGAGTTATGCAAAACACTAGGGGCATTTCCTACCCTACATGTACAACAAATCAAACAAGCAACACTAAACACTTCTATTTACATTGGATAATGAGAAAAGATCTTACGTGCTACACAGATTCTACGTGAATCGCGGTTCACCACAAAGGATCTAGACAGAACTAGATTGACCTTCAATAAAATTTAGCACTCGGGTTGTTCCCCATTAAAACAACGAGACAAGGTATTCAAACAACATATAACAATATACATCATCATCCTGAAAGGGAAAAAACATATAAATAGCATCAATATCTTGTAGAAAGCAATGGGCAACATTGCCTCCTGCTGCTGCATTTGAGCTCTCAACAGAGCGGTCATCCGTCATCTATTTCCGGGTAGGCTGCAAGCTAAAAGGAAATGTTGGTTTCTGTCTCCCAAGACTGTCACAAGGAAATAACATCTCATTCGCACGGTCAAATAAAAACACAGCCAACTTATCAGCTTGCAATGAGATAACGTCTGTCACCGTCTTTACGGAAAGTCACGTATAATCCTGCCTTCCTAGCATGCTTTTTACCATCTAACACACAACAGACTCATTAGTCTGGAATTAATTCCATCAATTCTGATATCAATATACACTCAGAAGACAATTGGCAGGTACATCTCTACTGCACAATATTCTCTCGCAGATCAGGCATACAATCGACCTACACTATAATTCAGCATGCACTCTTATATCTCATATCACTTATGAATCACATTGGCCTTCTACACTATGAGACCCGGTTCATTTCCCGTGCAAGTCATTGGGTAAACAGTTTCCAACTTAGTTTTAAAGATCCTATTCTTACAACGCTGTTATGCAGCTACTTCGGACAGCTCCTGTAATACATGCGTCATGCAATTAGCTATATCTGTGTCTCTAAATAACCGAAATAAAATGACAAAGTAAGTATTTAACTCTGAATTTAGATGAATTTGTCAATCTAATTCCCGTAGCATATATTCATAAAGAAAAATCGGAATATCCAACACTAAATTAAGCATGCATGAATAAACAACAACTAATCCTAACAAATCCCCCATTATCTCAACTATCTAGTCGTAAATCAGAATGAAGATGAAAAGTACATGCATTATTCTCATATCCTTATTTACAACACCATTAAATTGAATCAAACACATGCCGTCAGGCTTACTTTAATAAAAATCCTATCTAAACTGCCCTAGTGCCTTATCATAATTCATATAACATGCCATAATAAATTCATGCATCTTAACTTAGCCTGGCAACTCTCGGGATACATGGTAGCAGTTTACATCCCTGCTGTATGAAGAAATTACACCATGATCACAGTTTCAACACATGGAGATGCACTTCCTTCTTCCATATGCGCAGCCATCTTCTTCCTGAAAAGTTATTTACACTGGAACACAAAACCTTGGGATGAAAATCTCTTCACCGCTCAATGCAATACGTGCCGATCAACCCTTATTGACCAAATCAGCCAAACACACTGACTCCTCAATAATTATAACTCCAATTTAAAGGGTATACACAGTTTGATAGCGGTACGCGGTACACTACGATAGTTCCTCACGAACACGACCGACACGAATTTGTGATGCAATAACACGTGTCTCCTGCACTTTTTACACTGCGGCTAATGATCACCGTCTATGTTGAAATTACACTGTGCAATAATCTAATTTGCAGTTTCCTCTGGAACAATTATATCTTCCAGCTACACGACTGAAACACTTGTTTGAAATAATATACTATTACTGATATAACACTCCTGCACTGTCTAAGCAGTCCGATCAAAATACACTTCCACACTCTCCAAACAATCCTATCAGAGTCACGTCTACAGTCTCCAAGTTATTCTAACAGAGTGACGTCTACAGTCTCCAAGTGATTCTAACAGAGTGACGCTCTTCCGAGCTTGGGTTACTGAGGAAGCTTCGGTAACGCCGTTGCAATTCTGGGGTTCCCGGTTGTCTAAACCAACCACCAATCAGAAAGCTTGCTATGTCTGATGACACAATATAAATTACAATACATTTGTGAAACACAGCCCAAATAATCGCAAATCTTTTCCTCTAATTATAATATCATATTTCTGAATTTATATCACTTCTAGGTCTGTGGAAAACCAACGAATGACAGAAATTAACATGAGCTACTGTACACGTTTGCCAGCCTGGAACTGAGACTTGGCGCGATGTCGACTCCATGGTTGCCGATTCCTTACATTCTTATTGGCTGAAAATAATGCTTATTCAGCATCTAGTACACGTGCCGATTCTTGCCCACGCCTGGTTACGCCAACCTATTCTCACGGTCAGAAGGAAGTGTTATGCAACGTCCAGCGACATGATATCTCCATAGACATCCGGTCTCAGCTATCTGGGATTGAATACTTTACCATTTATGACTGTAACTTGTATGAATAAGATTTATATATATATTTTGTCAAATAATACTCTAAATATTTCATATGGGCCGGCAGGATACGGCTCAAGTTGAGCTACAGCATGGAAGTGAGCTGTTTTCAGCAATCATGTGTCTCTTTAGATCATCAGCAGAGACCGATGACTTCGTTCTTTGACTCTTTACAGTCTCCATCATCATCACCATCATCATCATCAAACCATCAAACGCTAAACGCGCAACATAAATATTAACAGGATTTAGGGTTAGTGTTGGCTACTGAATGCATGATTCGAAGCAGTGTATCGATTCATTCAAGTGTCCGAGTGAATCGATTCACAGGAACGGCGAGCTCACGGCACACGATACAGCTTACTCCCAGCGGACAGTGCTGAGTGGCGCACTCACTGGACGTTGATAGGGCGCCGAGCTTCCGCTGCAGCGAGACAGTGAATCATGGCACATCGAAAGAATCGTGAACGAGCGCGGTTCAGTAAGACATATGATACACACGTCTCCTTATCGGCTCACTGGACACGCGGAGAGCCGAGCTTCTGCTGCAGCGAGACATACAGTGAGCCATGGCACACCGAAAGAATCGTGAACGAGCCGACTCAGTGAGACATAAGATACGCACGGCTCCTTTTCGGCTCACTGCAGCGAGACATACAGTGAATTATGCTACACTGAATGAATCGTATGCTATAATGGACTCTCAAGCTCAGCTCATTTGAAAGTTATACCCATTTGCAGTCACTGTCCACTTCCTACAGGGAGGTTTAAATAATAGATGGATTTATTTGCAGTGTTAAAAAGGTAGTCACAACATAATTTTGAAGTAACTAGTAAATAGGTAGGCTATTAGGTTATGCTATTTATTAGTTTAATGAATCTTAGTATTATAACTTAGTTGACATTTGACAATTAAACTCGACTGTAGCCTGCCCTATGACTATGAGTCATGCTCATGACCACTCAAAAGTACCTGTTTTCTGTTGGGAAGAACGGCTCAGTATTCTCTCAGTTCATATGTCACATCGTTGCACAAGACTTCAGTCATATGTGGACAGACGCAATAACAGTATGTTGAATCAGAAAACCAGCGGGATACTGTACATCTCGGGTAGCCTATACGAAATTTGACGATAAAAAAATTCCTCAGCTGATAGAAAAATACATATTTTCAAAAGTGACTGAGCGAGTTGTCGTGCGGTTAATGTCGCGTGGCTATGCGCTTGCATTCGGGGATGGTGGGTTCGAATCCCACCGTCGGCAGCCGTTAAGATGGTAGTTTCCCCATTTTCACACTAGGAAATGCTGGGACTGTACCTTAATTCAGGCCATGGCTGTTACCTTCCTAATCCTAACCTTTCCCACCCTGCGTCGCCGGAAACTGTCGATGTATTAGAGTAACTAGCATTTTTTCTAAGAAAGGAGTTCATAGTATGAAGACCAGATAGCAGCTGCGAGCACGGAATGCTGTTGCTGCTGTCTTACCAGCACATACTACACAGATGCAGTAGGAGCGGTGACCAATGAGCCGAGAATCGGATCACTGTATCGGTTCAGTAACGTGAACGGAATCAAATGAATCGATTCAGTAAAATGAATCGAATGTCCCATCACTAGTTAGGATGGGAAGAGGCCTGTTCATTTCATTGAACATGTTGCCACATCCAGGTATATTATGGAATATTAATCGAGGTTTTAGGCCGTTACATTGATGTAATACCATATTGGCAGGCTAGTGCAGTCGTTCGCACATGAAACGTAGCCTACGTGTCACTCACTTCATTGAAGATGCCCTAATTTTCTTGTACAAATGTGTCTGTTTCAAGGGACCTGCGGTGTAATTATTAACTTTGAATTCATGATGTCAAATTGAACTTTTGTAAGATTTAAGATTTTCTCCTCCGTGAACATTATACTTGGGGAAAAACATGACGGCCTCAGTTCCTTTAAGCGAGCTGGAAGCCAGCTGTCAATCACATCCTGCACCAACCTGAGTTAACAAGTTTTATGTGATCCTTGTTTTGTGTGGAGAGGTTGCCAAAGTACTTTCTTCTACGCTCTCTGCAGTCTTTACCCTTTCTTCGTGTCGAGTCAGTACCTACTAATATTAGTATTAAGAGGTACTGGTCGAGTGCAGTAGACGATTTGGCAACTTCTGCTAGACTAGAAGTAGTAAATCCTAAAAGCAGCGAATAGACACCGGCCTGCCGCTGGAGAATAGTGGCGTGAGGCGAGGTTGCCATATTTTGTCCCAAAGTATATCAATATTAAACACCTGGCGAGTTGGCCATGTGGTTACAGTCGCGCAGCCCTGTGCTTGTATTCGGGAGATGATGAGCTTTAATCTCACCGTCGGCAGTCCTGAAGATGCCTTTTCGTGGATTTCCCATTCTCACACCAGGCCTTACTTGCCACTACGTTCACAGTCCTAGAACTTTCCCATCCATCCTTCACCGTAAACCTTCGATGTGTTCGCGTGACGTTAAACAAGTGGGAAAAAAAATTGAAATACATTTGAATTATGGTTTCGAAGATCTCTATCAGTAATTACCCGATCTTTGAAATATATCAAATGGAAGGGTATGTATAGGTATTTTAAGGCAGAAACAGGTTCCAAGAAGGACATTCCAGGAATAATTAATGAACAAGGGGAGTGTGTATGTGAGGATCTTCAAAACGCAGAAGTATTCAGTCAGCAGTATGTAAAGATTGTTGGTTACAAGGATAATGTCGAGATAGAGGAAGAGACTAAGGCCAAAGAAGTAATAAAATTTACATATGATAACAATGACATTTAAAATAAGATACAAAAGTTGAAAACTAGAAAAGCGGCTGGAATTGATCAGATTTCTGGGGATATACTAAAGACAATGGGTTGGAATGTAGTACCATATCTGAAGCACTTATTTGATTATTGTTTGGTCGAAGGAGCTATACCAGATGAATGGAGAGTTGCTATAGTAGCCCCTGTGTATAAAGGAAAGGGTGATAGACATAAAGCTGAAAATTACAGGCCAGTAAGTTTGACATGCATTGTATGTAAGCTTTGGGAAGGCATTCTTTCTGATTATATTAGACATGTTTGTGAAATTAATAACTGGTTCGATAGAAGGCAATTCGGTTTTAGGAAAGGTTATTCCACTGAAGCTCAACTTGTAGGATTCCAGCAAGATATAGCAGATATCTTGGATTCTGGAGGTCAAATGGACTGTATCGCGATTGACATGTCTAAAGCATTTGATAGGGTGGATCATGGGAGACTACTGGCAAAAATGAGTGCAATTGGACTAGACAAAAGAGTGACTGAATGGGTTGCTATATTTCTAGAAAATAGATCTCAGAGAGTTAGAGTAGGTGAAGCTTTGTCTGACCCTGTAATAGTTGAGAGGGGAGTTCCTCAGGGCAGTGTTATAGGACCTTTATGTTTTCTTATATATATAAATGATATGAGTAAAGGAGTGGAATCGGAGGTAAGGCTTTTTGCGGATGATGTTTTTCTCTATAGAGTGATAAATAAGTTACAAGATTGTGAGCAACTGCAACGTGACCTCGAAAATGTTGTGAGATGGACAGCAGGCAATGGTATGTTGATAAACGGGGCTAAAAGTCAGGTTGTGAGTTTCACAAATAGGAAAAGTCCTCTCAGTTTTAATTACTGCGTTGATGGGGTGAAAGTTCCTTTTGGGGATCATTGTAAGTATCTAGGTGTTAATATAAGGAAAGATCTTCACTGGGGTAAGCACATAAATGGGATTGTAAATAAAGGGTACCGATCTCTACACATGGTTATGAGGGTGTTTAGGGGTTGTAGTAAGGATGTAAAGGAGAGTGCATATAAGTCTCTGGTAAGACCCCAACTAGAGTATGGTTCCAGTGTATGGGACCCTCACCAGGATTACCTGATTCAAGAACTGGAAAAAATCCAAAGAAAAGCAGCTCGATTTGTTCTAGGTGATTTCCGACGAAAGAGTAGCGTTACATAAATGTTGCAATGTTTGGGTTGGGAAGAATTGAGAGAAAGAAGAAGAGCTCCTCGACTATGTGGTATGTTCCGAGCTGTCAACGGAGAGATGGCGTGGAATGACATTAGTAGACGAATAGGTTTGAATGGCGTTTATAAAAGTAGGAAAGATCACGATATGAAGATAAAGTTGGAATTCAAGAGGACAAACTGGGGCAAATATTCATTTATAGGAAGGGGAGTTAGGGATTGGAATAACTTACCAAGTGAGATGTTCAATAAATTTCCAATTTCTTTGAAATCATTTCGGAAAAGGCTAGGAAAGCAACAGATAGGGAATCTGCCACCTGGGCGACTGCCCTAAATGCAGATCAGTATTGATTGATTGATTGATTGATTGATTGATTGATTGATTGATTGATTGATATTTCTTCATTGTTTCATTTTAAGGTCATACAAAAATTAATGTTACAACATTCATGGAAAAATGTAAAGAAAACCACATTTTACATGGATAATGAAAAACAGTTTCCTAATTTGTATCAATGTAATGCGGGTAGAATTAGAGAATGGAATAGTAGGTCCTACCTTTCCAGGTCGAAATTTAGACTAAGTAGCATCATTTCTGAACACTATCACCAATGCACGGGTGAAACATTTTCTTTTTATATTATTATTATTATTATTATTATTATTATTATTATTATTATTATTATTATTATTATTATTATTATTATTATTATTATTATTATTATTAGCTGTTGAACGTATATCAATCAACCCGGATTCCAGAATTACAAATTAAGATTATCCCTAAATACGAGACATGCTTTTGATGATAAATTTCAGGATTTATGTGCAAGACTAGGTTGACTGACTCAGGCGGCAGATAGATGGCTTTCTGAACCAAATTGGAGAGTTCATTCACGGCACTTAGATTTACAAGCACATAAAGAACACTTGCAGGAACTAAAATTTGTGTTCCTCAGCATCTCTAAAATTCGTTAACATAGTTAATGGGAAGAATAACCACTAAAATAATAATAATTATTATTATTATTCCGGTACAAGATATTCCAACTAGAAGTAAGTGATTCAGAGGGAATTCAAGAGCGTTCTTATTGATTTATGTAATTTATTATCCAGGTCAAATATCCTATCATTTGTGTTTGCAGTTAGTTCTGGCATCCTTGAACGAATCTCCATACCTTATAATCTTCTGAGTAATTTATGTCTAGTCGTAGTGACTTGGAAGTGTAGTGACATCAATTTAAAGTTGTCGTTTGCTATGTGTTAATATGTACAATATTGAGCAAAGTTTACGTTATTTCGCGAAATGACCTTAGTTCGCAATTCTCCAGTCGTTTTCCAACACTTATGCTGGCTAAAACAAACGTTACGTCTCATTTCTACCTCACTGGTTACTTCATACTGGAAAGGAGTAGTAGTATGTAGTAGCAGTAGTAAGTTTTCGCACTCGAGTCTTTAGTATCCAATAATTCATCAAATTAAGTCTGTTTCGAATGTTAACTCAAGATCGATCACTTTCCAGTGTTGTTTAGTCTTTGAGACCTCAGAATTAACTATTTTTGATGTTTGGGTGATCGGTCCTGGTTTTGATGCAGATCACCATGCCACCCAATCGTTTGCTAACCTTTTCACTTCTATGTAATTGCTACTTTCCACATCTAATCTAATCTAATCTGCTTGTCATATTCATACCGTGGTCTAACCCTGCCATCTTTACCGCCTACACTTCCTCAAAAACTAGCTGAACAATTCCTGAGTGTCCTAAGATGTGTATTATCATCCTGTCTCTTCTCCTGCTCAAATTGTTCCAAATCGTTCTACTCTTACCATTTAAACTCAGTATCTCATCATTTGTGATTCTATCTATCCATCTTACCTTCAGCATTTTTCTGTAACACCACATTTCAAGAGCTTCTATTTTCACCCTTTCTGAGCTAGTTATCGTGCACGTTTCACTTCCGTAAAATGCCACGCTCCAAACGAAAGTCATCAAAAACGTATTTCTGATTCCTCTATCAATGATCGAAGAAAGCAAGTTTATTTCCTGAGGAATGTCCTTCCTGGCTTGTGCTAGTCTGTCTTTTATGTCCTCCTTACTTCTGACATCCTCACATAATCTACTACCATGAAGCAATATTCGTCTACTTCCTTTAAGACTTCAATTCCTAACGCAATCTTTCCTGCGTCACCCGACTTCATTCGACTGCACATCATTATTTTTTCATCATATATTCCTTCTCCAAGATTGTGACCATAGCATTCAGCAATTTCTTCAAATTTTCTGCGGAGTGAGACCGAATAATAAAATATCCTCAGCAAATCTTTTGGATTTCCTCTTCTCCGATTGTGATTCCTTTTATAAACTCCTCTTTGATTTCCTTTACCGCCTGTTCTATATAAACATTTGAAAGGAGTGAGGATAAACTGCAGCATTGCCTCACTGCTTGCTAGATGTTTTTCATAGCCTTCGCTTCTTATTACTGCGGACTGAAGTTTTTAAAGATTGTAGATTCTTCTTCTTTACGGTATCTGATCCTGATCACCTTCAGAATCTCAAAAAAATTGGTTCAGTCAGCATAATCGAATGCCATTTCTAGATCTACGAATACCATGTACGTAGGCTCGTCCTTCTTAATTGGACCCTTTAAGATCAGACGCAAAGTTAGGATTGATTCACGTGGTCCTACATTTCTTCTGTAGTCAAACTGATCTTCTCCCAACTCAGCTTCAACTTGAATTTCCATTCTTCCATAAATAATACATATTAAAATTTTGCAAGCGTGAGATGCAAAACTAATGATTCAGTAGTTTTTACACTTGTCAGCACCTGCTTTCTTGGTAATAGGTATAACAACATTCAGTCTAAAATCGGATGTTTTACACCTGCTTTCTTGGTAGTAGGTATAACAACATTCAGGCAGAAATCGGATGTTTTAAACCTGCTTTCTTGGTAATAGGTATAACAACATGCAGTCTAAAATCGGATGTTCCACACCTGCTTTCTTCGTAATAGGTATAACAACATTCAGTCTAAAATCGGATGTTTTACACCTGCTTTCTTCGTAATAGGTATTACAACATTCAGTCTAAAATCGGATGGAATTTCTCCTGCATTATACATCTTACACTCTATATTAAATAACCTCCCTATGCTGGTTTCTCCTAAGGCGGTAAGTAATTCCTAGGGTATGTCATCAATTTCAAGGTACCTTGCTGCTATTGAGGCCTCCGAAAGCTCTGTGGAATAATGATTCCAAAATTGGGTCTCTCATTCAAGCATCATTACCAGCTTCTTGTTCCAGAACCTAATTACATAATTGTTTCCCTTGATACAATTTTGTAATATGTTTCTGCCATCTTTCATCCTTGGGTTCTTTCTCTAGAAGTGGTTTTCCATCTAAGCTCTTAATATTCATAGACCTAGTTTTATTTGCACCGAAGGTTCCCTTGATTTTCCTGCATGAAGCATCCACCTTTTCTACAACCGTGCAATCTTGAACATCTTTGCACTTCTCTTTCAGCCATTTTTCCTTAGCTGACCTGCACTTCCTGTCTACTTCGTCCGTTAATCGCCTGTATTCATTTCTGCCCTCCTCATATTTTTGCTTTCTTGCATTTTCGCCATCCATCATTCAGGTCTAATATCTCCCGAGTTATCCCATGTTTCCTATTTGATATTACCTTTCTTCCTAAATCTTCTGTACCGAGCTCGATAGCTGCAGTCGCTTAAGTGTGGCCAGTATCCGGTAATCGGGAGATAGTGGGTTCGAGCCCCGCTGTCGGCAGCCCTGAAGATGGTTTTCCGTGGTTTCCCATTTTCACACCAGACAAATGCCGGGGCTGTACCTTAATTAAGGCCATGGCCGCTTCCTTCCACTTCCTAGGCCTTTCCTATCCCATCGTCGCCATAAGACCTATCAGTGTCGGTGCGACGTAAAGCAAATAGCAAAAAAAATCTTCTGTAGAAGCCATACTGCTCTCATTCTTCACAAATGTCCAAAACCAAAACCAAAAGTCTCCATGGCACTTAACGCCCTTGAAAGGGCCTTGGCCTACCCAGCGACCGCTGCTCAGCCCGAAGGCCTGCAGATTACGAGGGGCCGTGTGGTCAGCACGACACATCCTCTCGGCCGTTATTCTGGGCTTTCGAGACCGGCGCCGCCATCTCACCGTCAGATAGCTCCTCAATTCTAATCACGTAGGCTGAGTGGACCTCGAACCAGCCCTCAGGACAAGAGAAAAATCCCTGACCTGGTCGGAAATCGAACCCGGGGCCTCCGGGCGAGAGGCAGGCATGCTACCCATACACCACGGAGCCGGCTCACAATTATCCACATCTTCATAAATTGTTTTACGTTCAGCCTTTTCCTTTAGTCCTTGTGCACCATGTGTTTTAAACAATCCCTCGCATTTTCTTTTCTTTCAACTTACCTAGATTCCATCTTCTTGCATTTCTTTCTTCACGTTCATCAACTTCAAATGGCATTTCATGACCACCACGTTGTGATCAGAGTCCACGTCTGCTGCTGGGAACGTCTTGCAATCCAACAGCTGGTTTCTGAATCCCTGTCTAATCATAATGACGTCACTGTGATAGCTTCCTGTGCCTGCAGGTCTTGTAAGAGTATACACCTGTCGTTTATGTTGTTTGAACCAAGTATTAGATTGACTAAATTATGGTCAGTGCAGAAATCAACTAGCCGACTTCCTCTTTCATTCCTTCGCTCCAGTCCGAATTCTCCTGCGGCATTGCCTTCTCTTCCATGGCCTACCGGTGCATTCCAGTCTCTCATCACAATTATATTCTATTATCCTTTTACGTATTGTATTAAATCTTCTAGCTCCTCATACATTCTTCGGATTTTTTCATTATCTGCTGAACTAGCAGGCAATTACACCTGCACTACTGTGGTTGGCATTGGTTTGGTGTCTATCTTGATAACAATAATTTGTTCACTATGCTGACAGTAATAGTTTACCCGCTGCCCTCTTTTATAATTCATTATTAAACCAACTCCTGCATTTCCCATTTTTGATTTTGTGCGGATAATTATGTAATTGCCTGACCAAAAATCCTGCTCTTTCAGCCAATGTACTCCACTTACGCCAACTACATCTAATATGAGTTTATCTTCTGATTTTCTAATCTACCTAAACGATTCAAAATTCTAAGATCCCACGCCCCGACTTTCGGAATGTCAGTATTCATCGCCCTGGTGATTGCCACCTCCTGTGAAGTCCCCACCCGCAGATCCGAATAGGGACTATTTTACCTCCGGAATATTTTACCCGGGAGGAAGGCATCATCAGTACATCATTCATACAGAGAGAGATGCATGTCCCCGGGAGTTAGTTACGGCTGTAGTTTCCCGTTGCTTTCGGCCTTGTAGCAGTATCATCACAGCAAAGCCATGTTAAATATCATTACATGGCCATATCATTCAATCATCCGAACTGCTTCCCTTGCAATTTCTGAAAGGTCGCTACCCAGTTTTCGATGAACCATTCATTAGTCCGGGCTCTCGACAGATACCCCTCCGATATGGTTGTTGCAGCTACGGTTCGGCTATCTGCTTCACTGGGACGCACAAGCCACTCCACCGCGGCGAGGTCATGGTTCAAGGGGAGAATTTATTTATTATCAAATCATAATATGAATGTGATCATTTGAATGTCCGACTTCTTGGCTGAATGGTCAGCGTACTGGCGTTCGGTTCAGAGGGTCCTGGGTTAGATTCCCGGCTGGGTCGGGGATTTTAACCTTAATTGGTTTATCCCAGTGGCCCGGGGGCTAGGTGTTTGTGCTGTCCCCAACATCCCTGCAACTCACACACCACACATAACACTATCCTCCACCACAATAACACGCAGTTACCTACAAATAGCAGATGCCACCCACCCTCATCGGAGGGTCTGCCTTACAAGGGCTGCACTCGGCTAGAAATAGCCACACGAAATTATTATTATTATTATTTAAATTGTAATTTACGGTACCATAGCTAAACGAAATACCTTCAAAACGAATTCATTGGTAGTTAGGTAACAGGAGAGATAAACGTAGCACATTATAAAGAGACGAATTGGAAAGTCTGTTGAGAGATAACTGAAGAATGAGATAGAGCCATTACTCAAAGTAATACATTGCGAGATACTGAAGCGTACTTTACCCTACACGGTTCCTACTGTGTGACTTGAGCAGATTATGAAGCTTGTTATTTAATGGGGTCTAACATCTAGGTCATCAGCCCGACTTGAGCTGATTGGCTACCGGAGGAGTCTCCTGAATGAACACGTAACGTCGTCCTTAGTTATGTAACTGATGGCTGTCCTCCATTATCGGTTCTGTGCTGCAGTGGGTTGTCCCTCGTTTCTGTACCATGTGTTCGATCGCGCTTTTTGCAACAAAAGAGTAGCAATCGATAATATAAAAACAGAGCTTCATAGTATATTCCAGACATATGTTTGTCGGAATAGACGGAATAATGAAAGTACTTACAGTCATTTGCGTTGCTGAACTATGCAAACTATTCATATAATTAGGTTTGTTTGCACTTTATTATCTTCCTCCCTTATTATGCTATTTCTCGAAAAGTTAGTAGCAAACCTAAGATAATCATATAATTCAAACTAGCTGATGTACCTGAAATTTGCTAAGGAATTCTAAATTGTAAACAGAATTCTAGATTAGGTAGTGTACACGTTGTGAGGAAGATTGTATTAAATTGCATAGCTCTTAACGTTACCCTAGAAACGCGACGGGGAAGTCACCAAACGTATTTTCTCATATGAAGACTGGGTTAGGGAGTGTCCATTGTAATGGTAGACCCGATTGCATACCATCAGTCGCATTCAGGTTGGAGAGTTTTTATTATAATGGCAGACACTCACTCTCCACCTGCCTTTTTACATCCTCAGAAAGACTGTCTTAGTAGTTTTCCCAACTGAAATGAACATAGATCATTACAATGACGTCAGTAGAAATGGCGAAATAAAAACCAATGCTTTCATATGAAATACTCGATCAAATGAAAAACCATACATTTTCTCACTTTCAACGAACAGTACTACGCTGCCGATCTAACAGTCCAAAGTTCCAGAGATGGAATGACCAAACCGCAGACAGCCGTGATCCGTGAACATTCTTCGTCTTTTTTCGGCGGGAGGGTGGAATAGTGGAGTCCAAGGGCAAAAACTATGGCCATTTACTAATCTGTTACCTAGGAGTACGCGATAAGTCGGAAAATATCAATTCATACACTGGTGGCGGAAAACATTATCTGACTTGGAGGCAAATTTTTCCTCCATGCTAGAGGAGAAACCCCTCTTCACTGCTAATTTGAATACAATGAATGTACAATTTTATTAAAGTGAAGAGGAAGAAGATTTTCTTAAGAAACGGCTATTTTAGGGTTGAATTTTGAGTTATTTAGTGAATTGTGCTGCTATAATTTGGAATCGGCCTAAATTGTAATTCTTTTTTGCTAGTGACTTAACGTCGCACCGACACAGATAGGTAGTATGGCGAAGATGGGATAGGAAAGACCTAGGAGTTGGAAGGAAGCGGCCGTGGCCTTAATTAAGGTACAGCTCCAGCATTTGCGTGGTGTGAAAATGGGATCACCATCTTCAGGGCTGCCGACAATGGGATTCGAACCTACTATCTCCCCGATGCAAGCTCACAGCCACGCACCCCTAACCGCATGGCCAACTCGCCCGGTAAATTGTAATTCTAGACCAGGGCATATTACTACTATTACTAAGTGAGTCTCTGCCGTAAGTATACACACTGCTCATTCAAAACAGCACGTCAGAGTAGGGATCGGATAGCTGAAGTACGATGATGAACCAGTTTTTTACATATCAGCACAACCAGGAAGTGTATGAACCAGAGGAATAGCATGTTAAAGAAGAAAGTTTTCCAACTCCCCAGCTATTTCCCGCCAATATTCAGTTAGGCTGTTATACTCGGTATGCAGCATTAATCCCATCTATCGGAGCTGAGTGGCACAATGAGACAAATAATATCACAACAAACAATGGTCAATATAATGTTATTGTTGATCAATATTAAGCGCTTTCGGCATTGTAGACCTTCACATTTACTTTTCTTCCGTCTCTGTAATACCACTCTTATGATAGTCGGTACCGTAAAACTGAATAAAACATAAATTGTATTATCTATAACTTTTGTTATGTAGTACTTTTCGATAGGACCAATAACGTAGGTACTGTATTTAAAAATTAAATGTTAGGTGCCTTCCCCTATACTACAATTTCATCCTGGGTGAATAAAATTGTTTATACCTTAGACTGTAGTTTCTTATTCCCCGACTCTATATGCCGATTTTCAGTCAATTCTGTTAACCCATTTTCTCGTGGTTCGGCATTGATAAATGGACTTAGCAACAAAAATACAAATTCATGAATATCTGTGTTATCATAGCCGGTACTGTAAAAATGTATAAGACATAAATGATCGGAAATTTAATTCTATATTTCTTTAGTTATGTAGTATTTATCGATAGGACCACTAATAATATAAATATCTGAGAATTAAATTTAAGGCCTTCCCCTAAACTTCCATTTCAATCAGCGTGAATAAAATAATTTGTAGCCCAGATTGTAGTGGCTCATCCCCCGACTTTACATACCGATGTTCATGAAATTCTCTTCCGCCCTTTTCTCGTGATGCGTGTACGTACATACATACACACATACATACATATATACATTCATTCACACAGACAGACAGAAATTACGGAAAAGTAAAAAGTGTATTTCCTTGTTACTGTGGACATGACCGATAAAGAAATACCGTTATTTTCAAATTCTGAGCAATGTACAGACAAAACTCTTATTTTATATATATAGATTAATGTCAATGATAAGCAGACAATAGGGAATCCACGTTATCTAAGCACTGTCTGAACTGAAAGTAGTCCACATTTGTTGGACTACCTTGTCCTCCGTGGTATGTCGTAGTAATTTCCTGGATAGTTATATGAAGAGTCCAGAAGACTTATTAGATATTTCCAAACTCCCACATTTTCAGAATAAAGAGAAAAATGAACTTAGCTACTCTACTCGGTGTGGCAACACCATGCAATCACACTGATGTGATTAAAACAGGCAAGCTTCAACCGAGTGGAGTGTCCGAACTTCTATGAAGACAAGCTCTGCATTTCGGAGACGTGTTGGTTATCCTGATAATGGTTTTCTGTAGTTTCTCATTTTCACTTCAGGCAAATGCCGGAAGAGTTCCCACTCATAGGCAGCGGCCTGTTTCTTCCGCCTCCGTATCCACTATCATTCATAATCGTTAATTTCATCTTCATTAGCTCCTGAACTGAGGTTGGCGTCAGGAAGCGCATCCGGCCTTAAAACATGCCATATAAATTAATATCACCTCATCTCCGACTCCTTATCAAGAAACGGGGCAAAAGGAAAAGGAGGAAGGAAATGACATGCTTCACATAGCTCTTCCTTGATCACATTTTTTTTCTTCAGTTTAGTAGCTAACCTACGGTATTTATTACGGGCACTGGCATACACAATTTCAGATCATAGCCTATTCATTGGAGCACAGACGACACGAAGTAGCCACGTTGGTTTTTGCTCGATTAGTGAATTATCTGCCTTTTCGCTTAATTTAAAAGGCTTTGTCTATGTATACCACCCTTCCCCTGTAATCTCCTTCAATGACAGGGAATACAAGAGATATATTGTAGTCTCCAATACTCCTGAGAACGAATGTGTATTAATAGTCGTTAGAAACTTTGTCAGTACGTGAAGTATGACAAGGCTGGGACATGATTGAACATAGCTGTAGGAGAGGTGCATACTTAACACCTCGATCATCAGCTTTGAGGGTTAGAGTGACGAACAATCATTTTTGGTAGAGGAGACTTCCTTTTCAGGTCGTGTACAAGGTCTCCTTTTTAAACGAAGACGTCTTTAGTATTATTACTTTGCCGTGATCAATACGAAGAAAGTATGTGCGTATATTGTAATAACTTTAAAATTCGTTTCCATTTTCCACGTTTTTGAACTCGCTCCTCTAGTTCAGAGAAGTTTTACTGGGTGAGACGCAATTATCAAGTTGGTAGCAATTTTCTGGCTCAACATTTCATTTGGGTGGAGAAGTTAGAAGTGGGAAAAGAGGCAGGGTTGATGGGCTGAGGGACAGAAGGGGTCGGAGAGGTAAAACAAGCCTGAGGCAGCTTCCAGATTTCAGCACGAGAGAGTTTTCCCACCCCCCTCTCTCCCTTCCTTCTCCTTGCAGGCACCTCAGTAATTAGGCAAACCATCCTCCCCTTAATTCTCTCCTCCTTGAGATTTTAACATTCCCTGCTTGTACTTCGTTAAAAAGCTGTCAGAAAGAAAATAGGGGATTTCAATTTTACGAATAGTAGAAGGAGGAGGAGGAGGAGGAGGAGGGAGAGGAGGGTGAGAATGAAGTTCCCTGCTTTATTTCGTATGGAATATTAAAGCATCATACACCTTTATCAGACTACCATCAAATTATTATTCGCTTACTGAGGGAGGGTAACGACGGGCTGGAGAATATGAGGGAACGTGACACGTTGAGAAGCCTTTGGAAGCTAATGTAGAGCGTCCAAGTGAAAATGATCATGCAGTCTTCTAAAATTACTTCCATGTTTTCATTTTCAGGAAATGTTCCTCTTGAGGAAGATATTACAGACGGTAGTAATTTTTATCATATTCCGCCCAGAAATGTACTCTAACTAGACGAGATTTTAAATTTAATTTAGTTACAGTGCAGATAATTTCATATTTGTGAGTAAATTATCGAAGTAGAATCGCTGATAACATTGTTGTCAAATATTATTTACCTTGGTTTAATTCCTCGATTACTTTGTAAATGTCTGATAATCTGCCCTGTTTGGGTGGCAAATATTCATGTGTAACAAACATAGTCCTGTAACTAGGATTATTATACCGATACCGAACTGCGAAAAGTGTACGATTGTAGCATTTACTTGTATAAGAATGTTATAACAACCTGCGAAATGTAACACTCAGGATAATTGCTGTCAGCGCCAGGAATCTAACTTTAAGCACCCAGCGTACAGCCTATCCCAGTCAGACTGCAGTGGCACCGGAGATTCACCTAATATTCATAATATTCAATACGTGTATCGGTCTTCAGTAACAATGTGCGGAGTAGTCTGCAATATTACAAGAAATATACCTATTATGTTGACATAGAGTGTAAAGTTTCAGGATTTCGGAAAGGTACATTCTCAATAAAAGAAACATGTAGCTCTGTGAAGAACTTATCGTCCTAGTTTTAAGTATTTATGCGGATAAACTATCTCAATAAATGTTCCATATGTAAGAATACTTAGGAAGTGCATATGACTATTATTCAAATAATATTCAGTTCGTAAGCTACAGTAATTACTTAACGTCAGACTCATCTGTGATAGGATGTAGTTTTGACAGTACCTCACATTTTCTGGCATGGACTACATGAAGTTTGTTACTTTCATTTATCTGCCCCAGTCTAATCCTTGACTTTCATAATGTGAAAGTGACTGAGGTACCTCGTACGCTGGTAATATCGTCCTTTATGCAGCCAGTCCCTGTGATGAATTGTGGGACGTTGTGTCCCATAGAGTCAGTTGATTTGTGCGTTTTGTTGGGCTTCGTAGACTGATATGTAATAGCACCTTCTACATCAGTGGAGAAAGCAACGGTAACTACTTCACTACGCATATTCCTATTGGCATATGGGGATTCTTTGGCAGCTAACGGCAAAGTTCTTGGGAATGCATTCAGCCTTCCACATGAACAAGCTGTTTACTGTATAGAAATACACATAAATCGAAGAATCGCATACCCAATTCCAAATCACGTGAAACTGAGAGAGTACTAATTTACTGCATTCCAAATTGTCTTCTGATATATGCATTTGATGTTTCTTATACCAGTTAGTTGTCTATTACCAGAATGAATGAATGAATGAATGAATAGAAATAGTGTGAAGACTTGCGCTGCTTTAAATGTTCTTCACTACGCGGCCCTGGTGTAGCTGTGTAGCCATCAACTGACTCTGAACCCGTGTTTCTAACTGGGATTTGACGCGATTTAATTCGGAATTTCTCGTTCAAAGAAATTATTTAAGACAGTGTATTATTATTTTGGTGTTTCAGGAATGTGTATTCTCTTTCCTAACGGGTAACTGTGTGTATGTGCTATATGTTTTTGATGCTAAGTAAGACATATTGTTCCTTGTTTGAAGGAAATGTGTGAAAAATACGCAGGAAATATTTTCCAGCTAGTAATGACATAAGGACGGTACTTCAGAAATTGGTCCGTCAATAACTTAAAATCAAAATCTCAAAAGTTTATGTGACTAGCTGAACAGTGTTCTTTCAGTAATTCACCATGAAATCAAACTCCGTTATAACCTAAAAAAAAACACAAGTAATTAACTGTATAGTGTTACGTACATGCTGCGTATTATGAATATATATTTAACCTTTTTAGGCACCCACATGATTGTTATACATGCCATACACATGCATTTCCTACATGTCTGTCTGTTAGGTCATCAGCCCAGAGGCTGGTTGGATCCTCAAATAGCACCACCAAAGTTTATGCGGTTATAAGGAAACCCTAAAAACCAGTGGAAGCACCAACATGATGTGTACTAGGCAAGATGAGGAGTGAGGTAGTTTGCCATTGCTTTCCTCACTGGGTCAGAATGTACTATTGCAGCACGGCTGACCCTATGAGCAGCATCTTTCATAACATTCAGATGCACTAATCATGCTCCGAATGTCATTACTCAGCACTACCCATACCCCAGCAACTTCCATATTATCACAGCCATGGATGTTGACTGGGACTTCGGTGAAAGCTACACTTTACTCTGGCCTGTGCCGAGAGATGGATACAAAAGTACTGTATCCATCAAGAAATGACAGCAGGCAGATTTCCTACATAACTATTTAATTTATATATTAACATGCTCAACTTAATCATAAATCTTACTAGCCCTACACCCCAGCAGTCAGTTAACTAGACACCTTGGACATTTTCTGGGTATGTTTTACGGTCGGACAAGCTTGCATTTCTTTCTTAACCGGTAATACTGTTATTCGGAAATAGAATTGGAATATTATAAAGTGGAAATTAATTTTCGAACCAAGTCGGACATGTTCATACAGCAACCTAGTCCATGAGAAACAGTAATTAAATATAAACTATCCAGGCATTCTTGAAATATTTCTCCCGATAATACTCCTAGTCCACTAAGATTTCTAAATGTAACAAAGGCTTTTCACTCTGTCAAATACACAGCAAATACAATGTAAATTAAAACACTATAAACATATCTGTAAAACACACACTAACATACAAAGAATGACATGTTTCGTTCTACAAGAACATCCTCAGATTATATCAAATAACTTAAAAACCAGCTTATACATGTACAGTATTGTTTACGTAGCGTAAACTTGTCAATGATAGAGAGATTAGTGATAACATGAAACAGTAATGACAAAAATAAAATATATACATATATATATGTAGTGTTTGGTGACAACGGACTTAACATCGGCAGTCTAGATAAGTACGTAAGTTTTTCATTATATTACTAATTGTATATATTTTATTTTTGTCATTACTGTTTCATGTTATCACTAATCTCTCTCTCGTTGACAAGTTTACGCTACATAAACAATACTGTACATATATAAGCTTGTTTTTAAGTGATTTGATATAATCTGAGGATGTTCTTGTAGAAGGAAACATGCCATTCTTTGTATGTTAGTGTGTGTTTTACAGATATGTTTATAGTATTTTAATTTACATTGTATTTGCTGTGTGTTTGACAGACTGAAAAGCCTTTGTTACATTTAACTAAGTCAACACTGGAAAACATAGCTTCATTTTTAACAAACTAAGATTTCTCACAACTTCCTCTGCATGATAAAACATCAATAAAAAAATTCATTTGATGGGTGAATGGGATAGCTGAATGATTCATTATATTCTTAATAGACGTGTTAGGGCTAAAAATGGACTGTCTTTTGTCTCCGAATTGATTTGCAGAGAGCCGACTCACACTGCTCAGTCCGTCACTTTGCTGGCTTTTGATGAATTACACTCATTTTTGAATTTCTGAAAGAAGCTACAGTATTTTCATCTTACCAGCTTAGTAGCTGATCAAAGGTTAGCTTGCTGCGAACATTTTCCTGGCATGTACCGGTACTAATGATTGTGGCATTTTCCAGAACAGAATGGGATATTTTCACTGAAAAAAAGAGTTACTTTCCATTCGATTGTTTACCGTAACCCGATTTGGAACCCGGGGCATAGCAAGTTAAAGGCATATTCACGTGCTTTAGTAATTTGAAACATATGGCGAAGTGCACGTCCCACTTCTCAAATACTTAATATTTTTCACTATTCAGTTCACAGAACGTTAATGCCACATATTTCGCGCATTCTCCACTACAGAAATAAATCTCATATAATAATATGCACTATTTATTTATTTATTTATTTATTTATTTATTTATTTATTTATTTATTTATTTATTTATTTATTTATTTATTTATTTATTTCCATTCGTAATCCTCTTGTGTATATTGTATTCGACCTAATTTGAAGAACTCCGGACTGTTTATTAAATTACAATTAACAAATTCTGTTTAATAAGAAGAGTGCATCTCACAATAACTCATACTTTTGTTAATTCTAGTGAATAATTACGTAACACGGTTGCTGCTCGTATTTGCTTATGGCATGTATCCATGTTGCAAGGTCTTGTGTTAACTGATTTAAAGCTCCCTGCTTTCCTTCATACTTCAGTTCCGTTCTCTTTCTGTGACCTATTATTATTGAATGAAAACAGAGTCTATTGTTTTCGTCTGTAAAATAACAACTACACCAGAGCAGATGTCATGATTATCCGAACTGAAGTTCAATGGATGGATTCCCTTGGACAAATCTGTATTGCAAGGTCACCGCAGCTTATCACACATCCCGCCAAAATTAACGATATATATTCCTAAAGAAGGATCATTCCTTTGGGATACGGATTGCTTTCCTGGTTTCCTCTACAGGCTGAGTATTTTCTTTCCAATCTCCGAAATTAGTCTGAAATTCATTAGATGTAGTGTATAATATGCAGATATAATGCAGAAATTATCTTAATTTTCGAAGCGGGTCGTCCATCAACACGTGTAGTAGGCCTATTCTTCACATGGCGATATAATTCTTTCACCGCCAATGATATGATCTGCCACTCAGTGAGAAGCAATGAATGAGAAACAGGTATCTTTTTCGTTTGAACTCCCTGATATTCAGTGACGTGCACGTGAAATTATGAATGATTTTTCACGTATCATTCTGTAACTGCGAATAACACAAGAATTTACAACGAATTGTGTTATGTACTGTAGAGTCACATAATATACCCCTTCGAACAGCTTAGATATATACTGAACAACTTAGCGAAACGGGAGATGAACAATGCACATGGAAGTCTCCTTCTAAATGAGATTACAACGTCTTTCTAGAAAATAGACCAGGTAATACAGTTACGAATCGATAATTAAGAACCATTTCTTACTGTCAAATATTTTCCGTCTGTTTTTAATCTTGCACTAACTGTTTTAATATTGGTCCAAATTTCCAGAAGCCGTGACGGTAATCTCTGCACCCTCACGGTGTCTGTAGTTAGAAAAACACTAATTTCTATCTCGGCACTCTATTATTCTCCTGCAGATACTTTCTCACGGCTGCAGTCTGGTAACAATGCGCGTGACAACTGTTGTAGTAAGAAACGCACATTCATTAGTCTCAATTGTGTGGAAAAATCAGGATCAAATCAGGATTACCGTTCTATTAGAATAATCCTTTTGTAGAAATCTGTATACAAATTGTATTCTGCATATGGATATTGACTGCAGTAAAGGAGTTATTATGCCTACAATTATTCAAATTTTATTTATACCGTAAGGACTTGCGTGACGGACATTAGGGGTAATTGGTAGGGGTGAATGTTTTCATCTCGGCTTTGGGCACGTCTCTATGGAACACATTAAAAGACGCCGTCCGCGCTTTCGATCAAGCGGCACGAATGCACGGTTATTCCATAATGAGGGAATCGTTCTATATTCATCTGAATTACATAATGGATATTGATTGGATTTATATCTGTAGAAATTAGAGCAATCTTACAGGCATGCTTTTGATAACTTTCTGGTATCTGTATTGTGAGATTGACATTTCCGAGATATATTGATGTGTATCATATGTGTCCGGTGTATATGTGAAACATGTAACGGTGTTCGTTAGTATATAAAGAATAAGGTAAAACTTCTTTCTTAATGCCGCCTTTTCCCACACCTGTGGGGTCGTGGGTGTGAACTGCGTCACACATGTGGATTTGGCTCTGTTTTATGGCCAGATGTCATTCCCGACGCCAACCCTCTATGTAGGGATGTAATCACTATTGCGTGTTTCTGTGGTGGTTGGTAGAGTGGAATGTTGTCTGAATATGATGAGGAAAGTGTTGGGACGGACATATACACCCTGTCTCCGAGCCAGAAGAATAAATCAAAAGCGATTAAAATCCCGACCCGCCCGGGAATCGAACCCGGGACCCTACGAACTGAAGACCAGTATGCTGACCATTCAGCCAACGAGTTGGATGAGGAATAATACATAATATAGGTTCGATTTATTTGAGTAACTCATGTCACTGTTTCAATCACGTGATTTATTTAGAAAATTTTAAGAAAGTAAGCTTGTAGTTTTATGTGACTGTAGATATCGTGGACATGACCATGGGACATTCAGTTTTGCATGGAAACCAAATGACGGAAACGTGACTTTTTTATTTTTAAAATCCAAGTTCTTTGATTGGGAATTAAACCGCAGCAACCTTGGTGAAGAATCGGTGACAGTTGCAATAAATCTATATATATATAAAATAACTTGTCCTGACTGACTGACTGACTGACTGACTGACTCATCATCGAAGAGTCAAAACTACTGGACGTAAAGAAATGAAATTTTGGGGATAAATCCATATTAACATGTAGGTGCTCGCTAAGGAAGGATTTTTGGATATTCCGTCGCTAAGGGGGTGAAAAGGGGGTGAATTTTTAAAATGAATATATCTATATCTCAAAAACTGAAAAGTTTGACGTAAAAATTTGTATTTAGAATCTCCTTTAAAAATAAAGAAACATGTACTTTTTAGTTTCGGAAAATCCCATTAAGGGGGAGTGAAAAAGGGGGGAAAACGGGTTAAACATCTTTCAAGAGGAGACTTATATCTCAATAACTGAAGATGTTACAGACATGAAAATTGAAATTTGGAATCTCCTTCGAAAATAAAGAAACACGTATTTTTGTCTTTTGGGGTAATCCGATGAATAGGGGGTGAACAGGAGTGACAAACGTGGTGAATTTTTAAAAACACTATATATGCAAATTAACTCAGATACGTAACATATTACAGATTTGAAAACTGGTATTTGGAATTTCCTGTAAAACTAAAGAAACATAAATATTTTTTCTGAAAATCCACTTAATGGGAACTGAAAAGGGGCATGAAATTTTAAAATTAGCGTATCTACAGTATATCTCAAAAACATAACATGTTGCAGACGTGAAAACTGGTATTTGGAATCCCCTTTAAAAATAAGGAAGCGCGTATTCTGTGCTTTTCGGGAAAACATCTTAACGGGGGCGGGGGCTGAAGGAATTGAAGGAGAAGGATTAGTTGAATTATTTGTATGAGAATGTATATTGGCCTATATACCAAAAAATCTGAAGATGTTACAAACGTGAAAACTGTTATTTGGAATCTCCTTAAAAAAAGAAACACGCATTTGGTTGGGGAATTAACTTGGTAGGGGTGTGGGATGAAAACGGAAATGAATTCTTTTTACAAGGATACATATATCTCAAAAACTGAATATGTTACACTCGTGACAATTGGTATTTGGATGCTCCTTTATAAATAAAGAAACACGCATTTGGGGGGGGGGGATCAACTTGCCAGCGGAGGTGGTGGAAAAGGAGTTTAATTCCTTTTTATGAGTAAACATATATCTCAAAACTGAAGCTGTTACATGCGTGATGATTGGCATTTGGAAGCTCCTTTATAAATAAAGAAACAAGTATTTTTGGTTTTCGGAAAATTCACTTAAGGGGGAAGGGTGAAAGGAGTGAAAACATTTAATTCTTTTTATAGAAAAAATTATAACTCAATAACTCATGGTTACACACGTGAAAATTTGTATTTGGATTCCCTTAAAAAATAAAGAAACACGCATTTTTTGGAGGAGGGGAATCAACGGGCTGGGGTGAAATAGGAGTTGGATTCTTTTTATGAGGATACTTATATCGCAAAAGATGAAGATATTAGAGGGATGAACATTTGTATTTGGAATCTTCTTTCAAAGGAAACACGTGTTGTTTTTTCTTCGGAAAATCCACTTAAGGTGGCTGAATGAATTCAAAAATTAGTTGAATTCTTTGCATGAGGAAACGTATATCTCAAAAACTGAAGATGTTACAGACGTTAAAGTTAGTATTTGGAATCTCCTTTAAAAATAAATGAACACGCATTTGGTTTTTTTCCTGAAAATAGACGTAAGGTTTGTGGGGTTGAAAATAAGTAAAAAAAGTTGAAATATGTTTATGAGGATAATTTATCTTAAAAACTGAAGCTGTTGCAGACGTGAACGTTGGTGTTTTGAATTGCCTTTCAAAATAAAGAAACACGTATTTTTTTGTTTTTGGAAAGTCACTTAAGGCGGGAGAGTTGTGGAAAGAAGTGAAGAAGAAAAAGTTGAATGATTTTAATGAGAATACATTTATCTCAAAAACTGAAGGTGTTACAGACGTACAGACATGAAAACTGGTATTTGGAATCTCCTTTTAAAATAATGAAATACGTGTTTCTTGTTTTCGGAAAATTCATTTAAGGGGCTGAATGGAATTGGAAAAGCGGGTTAATTTTTAAAACGAGCACCGGTATCCGCATTATATGTCAAAAAATTAACATGTTACAGACAAGAAACTTGGTATCTGGAAAGTCCTCTAAAAATACAGTAACATGTACAATTTTGTTTTCGGAGAAGGCACTTAACGGGGAGTGAAGAGAAGTGATAAATAGTTGAATTATTTTTATGGGGATACTTATATCTTAAAAACTGAAGTTGTTAAAGACGTGAAAATTTGTATTTGGAATCCACTTTAAAAATAAAGGAACACGCAATTTTTTTGGGTGGGGGATCAAATTAATGGGCTGGGGTGAAAAATGAGTTGAATTACTTTAATGAGGATACTTATATCTCAAAAACTGAAGATGTTACAGATGTGAAAATTAGTATTTGGAATCTTCTTTAAAAATGAGGAAACAAGCATTTGTTTTTTCGGAAAATCGACATAAGGGGTGTGGGGTTGAAAATAATTAAATAACGATTTGAAATATGTTTATGAGGATTATTTAAAAAACTGAAGCTGCTACAGACGTGAAAGTTGGTATTTTGAATTAAGTTTGAAAATAAAGAAACACGTACTTTTTTCCTTTTCGGCAGGTCCACTTAAGGCGGGAGAGGGATGGAAAGAAGTGAAATAGAAAATGTTGAATTATTTTTATAAGTAGCCCTATATATTTATCACAAAAACTGAAGGTGTTACAGACGTACAGATATGAAGACTGGTGTTTGGAATCTTCTTTAAAAATAATGAAACAATAATTTTTATGTTTTCGGAAAATCCAATTTAAGATCTCGGCCACTTCCTTCCAACTCCTAGGCCTTTCCTATCCCATCGTCGTCATCAGGCCTATCTGCATCGGTGCATCGTAAGCCAATAACAAAGAAAACATATGCCAATAAATGTAACACGTTAGAGACAAGAAACTTGGTATTTGGAAAGTTCTTTAAATGTACAGGATCATGTACGATTTCGTTTTAGGAAAAGGAACCTGCGGAGGGGGGGACGAAGTGAGAAATAGTTTAATTATATTTATGAGGATACTACCCTCATATCTTAAAACCTGAAGATGTTACAAACGTGAAAATTGGTATTTGGAATCTTTAAAAATACAAAAACTTTTTTGTTCCCGGAAAATACACTTGGATGGGGTTGAGGGTGGGGGAAGGACTAATCAAGGAGTTAAATTCTTTTTAAAGGGGATACTTATATCTCAAAAACTGAAGATGTTAGAGGGATGAACTTTTGTATTTGGAATCTTCTTTCAATGTAAATGTTCTTTTGCCGTCGGAAAGTCCACTTAAGGGGGGTGAATGAACTGAAAAATTAGTTGAAATCTTTGCATGAGGATACTTATATTTCAAAAACGAAAGATGTTAAAGACATGAAAATTTGTATTTGGAATCTCCTTTAAGAATAAAGAAACACGCATATTTGAGGAGGGGGAATCAACTTAACGGGATGGGAAGTGGGGGTGTGTGTGTGTGTGTGTGAAAAAGGAGTTGAATTACTTTTATGAGGGTACTTATAACTCCATAACTGAAGATGCTACAGACGTGAAAATTAGTATTTGGAATCTCCTTTAAAAATAAAGAAACACGCATTGGTTTTTTCGAAAAATCGACGTAAGGGGTGTAGGCTTAAAAATAAGTAAATGAGTTGAAATTTGTTTATGAGGGTACACTATCTTAAAAACTGAAGCTGTTACAGACGTAAAAGTTGGTATTTTGAACTTCCTTTCAAAATAAAGAAACACGTATTTTTTGTTTTCGGAAAATCCAATTAAGGCGGGAGAGGGATGGAAAGAAGTCAAGAAGAAAAAGTTGAATTATTCTTATGAGTATATATTTATCTCAAAAACTGAAGGGGTTACAGACTTACTGACAAAAAAACTGGCATTTGGAATATCCTTTAAAAAAAGAAACAGGTACTTTTTCGAAAAATCCAGTTAAGGGGCTGAAAAGAATTGGAAAAGCGGGTGAATTTTTAAAATGAGTACCGGTATATCTACATTATATGTCAAAAACTTAGCATGTTACAGACAAGAAACTTGGTGTTTGGAAAGTCCTTTAAAGATACATGAACCTGTATCTTTTTGTTTTCGGAGAAGGCACTTAACGGGGGTTGAAAAAGAGTGAAAAACAGTTGAATTACAGTATTTTTATGGGGATACTTATAATTTAAAAACGAAAGATGTTACTGACGTGAAATTTGGTATTTGGAATCTACTTTTTAAAAATATGAATTTTTGTTTTCGGGAAATACACTTAGATTGGGGCGTGGATGGTGGAAGGACTGATCAAGGGGTTGAATTCTCTTTATGGGGATACTTATGTATATATCAAAAACTGACGATGTTACAGGTGTGGGAATAGGTATTTGGAATCTCCTATAAAATAAAGAAACATGTAATTATTTCTTCCACTTGAGAGAAGTCTGTTTCTCACATGTACAATTCTATGTTGCATGGTCGTCTTAGCCCCAAAAGATAATACCACAAACATGGTTTACAAAGAATTTCTGGGGTAAATGAAACTCAGTTTTTTGGTGAGTTTTTATACTTTAGTAATTTTCAGATAATGTCTTAATACAATGTCGAGGAACGATTACTTTGATCAAATTACGAAATGCACGCGAGCGAAGCCGCGGGTAATTTCTAGTAATATATAATTGTTCAGAGTCTTCATCCTCTTCAAGGCCATCAGTTCACAGACGGGTTTTATGGCTTTCTACACCGCTATGCATTTGTTAAAGGGAGGTTGTAAGCTGCTTTTGGGTAAAAACAAATCGAATTTTATATTTAATGTTACTTTGATAGCCTGAAGTCCAATTTACAATGTACATATGCTTCCTTCCTGAAAATGTTTGCTGAACGCCATTTGTAGGTCAATTAAATTCGATATGTCCTGAAAGCCACACCCCCTTTTAAGATATATTCGTGAGACCCGGCATATTTTCGGTTTGTTGGGATAGTTCCTTTCTATTTTCGAGGTTTGTGGTTTGCAGGGGAGTTTTGTATGTTGTTAAGAATGGAAGCCGCCTTGCGACATTCATTTATTGGCAAGTAAGCAACCAAATTCAATATCTTTTCCTCGTGTCTAGAAGTTTCATTTTCGTGTGCCAAAATAATGCCAAGATCTCTGAAAATATTAAAGAAGAGGAAAGTAAAAGCCGGACCTGGCAGAGGACGTACTAAAAACATATGATGCTGTGCTGGCATTCAATGAGGGGAACAATGGTATGATTAAAGTTTTGAAAAAATGGGTATAGAACCACAAGTGAACATGATTGGCGCGTGCTGTGAAATGGACAATTTCCGTATGAAAAAAGTCTGATATTAAATTTCAAGCAAGTTCTATGGAAGCTAGGCAGTTAAAAAGACACCAGAAAAGGGGCAGAGATGATGAAGACAACCCAGATGATCCTGAATATGGGCCTGGTGCACATTAAGGTAACACTTACCTTAAACAGCATTTTTCTTCACTTTTGTTTTTTTTCGAGACAAATGTTCCTTTTTCTCAGGAAGTATTAACAATAGCGCTCTGAATTTTTTCAGTAATTCAATATAATCAACTAAAGGATTGTATGTTTTCTTGTGATTTTATCATAAATAGAAAAAAATAATATTTTATGTTTTCCTAGAGGAAAAGTTGAAAATTTAATATTTGATAAGAAGTACATTAAAATATTATTTACAAACATACACGTTTCCAGAAACAACCATTTAAAGATAAAATATAGATCTAAATATCTGTGAGGTTTTGTTTCAATAGGTTAAATAATTCACGAGAAAAAGGAACATGAAATTGACAAATTTTACAAGGCGGATATAGGGCTTACAACCTCCTCTTAACCTTATAATGTCCGGTTAAACATCACAGCCTACATCTGCTCTAATATACATTGACATTTGACAATTATTACTCATACAGACACGCACTTCTGAAACTACAGTAAGAGAAGGTGTTTCAATTACGAATTCTGATTATATATCACTATATTTCATTTCAACTTTATTTACTACTTAATCATTTTGATCCAAACATTCCATTGAATTCTGTACAGAACTACGTTGGAGAGATTTTCGTTTAGTTGGTTGGCGTTATAGCTGTGTTAGAGGGCTACGTACTTCATCTACTCCTGGAATTATTTGAATGTGACACCGTAGGAGAAAGACCATAAATATTTATTGAAACTCATAACTTTCATATTAGCAATGTGATCATCATGGTACACTCTTGCTAAATTGTTCATTTACAATTTCACCATCTGTCCAGTAAAGAAACAGAAATATTTTCCAAGTTCATTTAATCCTTTCCGAGAGAAAGAGAGGCGGGTAATCCAAGCAGTAACTACTGTACAAACAAATGGTTTACGATTATCGGCAAGAGCGCTAGTGATTACGGAATACATCCCTTTTTCTCTTTTTCTCTGGTTTATAATCTGCTAGTCTCATTGCAAACAGTTCGTAGTTGTCGTCTCTTTAAGTGATTGCCGTTTTGTGACGCTCGTGAAGTTTTGTAAGAAAGCGGGCTTGCTACTCGGCGCAAGGAAGGGTACTTGCTAACATCCATTAGACAGATTGCTCTTTCCCCGAGGGAGAGGCAGCCTTTGTCTTGGGTCGCTCCACTTCTACGACTTGTATTTACTTTTAATCTTGACACGCTCTTATGCAATTAGCGTACGGTGGGCCCTAAGGCGGTTCTTGTTACAAACTTAAATTTCTTCAGCACACAGCGGCATTGTCAATGCAAGGAGACGTTATTCTGCTATATCAGTGCTTAACTATTTGTCATAGCATTGATTACTAATGACTGAATGAGAATGTTTTGAAGAAACTTGTTCCTCATAGGTATATCTGCTGTGTTATACGAAATAATGATTTACACTCAATCATTATTGGTTTGAAACCCAGGAGGCATGAACTATTTAAGTGTATGTTTAACAGGGCTGCTAATTTCTGTAAGTAAAATCAACATAAAAGTTTGTCTGCACACTTCCACCCTTTGCCTTATACCTCGCTTTATCTCGCATTAAGTACACAAAATTCGATATTAGGTTCAGTTCAATTTTTGTGTGTGTCTCTCTCTCTCTCTGTCGGCTAGTTTGTTTGTTTGTTTGTTTGTTCGTTTCCTTGTTATATCACGGAGAAAGGCAAGCCGAATTTCTCGAAGCTAGGTATTTAAATTCAGGATAACTGGGTTGTGCACAGGACTATACTTTTTATTAGTATACAGTGGTGTAGGAATACGAAGAAGGCAATAACAATCTTACATTATAAGAAAGTATACACATTTTCACCGCACGAGCCGCTATATCCTCGTCACGAGAAGTCGCAGCACTTTGTAGGTATAGCGTGAGGAATAAATGCTGTACACCGTTAATACATTAGTCATTATGAAGTGTAAATTTTCTAGGCGAATCGGATGCAAGCTCATTCGAAGACTACTCCATTGTTTATATTTATGAACCGATTTTCGATGTATCTGGAGGGCAAATGATACTTGTATTATCACTCGAAATATGGATAATTTCTAAACGTAAATGGTAAAGAACTAGCGTGTGCATCAACATTCGGAATTTTCACCATGGTTGCCAGTTTGTTTGCCTTTTATCCGCGAAGAAACTTTTAGTGGGAAAGGTGCCTCTCTCTTGAAAGACAGCATTATTAAATATATAAGAATAACTGATAAGGGAATTTCGTGGAACACAGAGGTGTAAGAAGGTGCTGCGGTGAATGGGCAGACAAGGAAATAACCAGAGCATAAGTAAATGCGCTCAATTTTGAAATTTTATTACTTTCCTTCCCGTTTTTTGACTTTAAAATTCTTTATATAGAAGATTTGGAATAAATAATTGTTACATACGATAACAATGAGGTTGTCAGCTGTGATTACAACAGCGGACTATAAGTCCAAAAATCAGGTACAAAAAACAAGACAGAATTAACCATACGATAATACACAGGGACTGAGCATTATAGCACGAACAGGTACACTATTTTAAAATGGCATGTTTGCTCCACTAATTTACATAGTCTGAGCTCCAAAAGTTAATATAGTCCAGCCTCTCATAGACAAAAGTTTCTTACAAGGTATGTCTGACAAACTTCAAATAATGTTTTTACAGTCACTTCTGCTCAACAGTTCGTTACACCCTGCTCTATCAAAAAAAAAAAAAAAAAAAAAAAAAAAAACAGGAGCAATGAGTGCCCGTTCTAAATAGGCTTAATGAAAAAGAAAATGTTTTCTTGTTTTGCTAGTTGCTTTACGTCGCATCTACACAGATAGGTCATATGGCGACGATAGGATAGGAAAGGCCTAGGAGCTGGAAGGAAGCGGCCGTGGCCTTACTTAAGGTACAGCCCCAGCATTTGCCTGGTGTGTAAATGGGAAACCACGGAAAACCATCTTCAGGGCTACCGACAGTGAGATTCGAACCCATTATTTCCCGCCTGCAAGCTCACAGTCGCGTGCTCCTGACCGCACTGCCTACTCGCCCAGTAAAGTAAAGGTTTAACATGATCGGCCGTGAACAAAAGGCTAGGAGGCAAAACACTTGCACTCCTTTTGGAAAAAAAAACTCTTTAAAACCCTAAGTAGGCTTATGGTCTGAAGTTGCAGAGACTAAGCCTATTCTAGAGAAATATTAAATGCCAAAAATGTGTTAAGAGTATAGAGGTTTATACACTTTTATTCACCCCGTACCATGTTGAATGGGAACAAATAGAGGGTGATCATTCTTTGTTCCTTTTGTTTACATATTTCCCAGCGGGGATTTGAACGGAGTCCTCAGACTTGCCTAAAATCTACATATAAACCATGGAATTAGAACTTTACATAAGATAAAAGAGGTTTGAAACCTTCCTCCCAAGTTATCTGCCGGAGCTACCACATGTTAAAAAAAAATTCTGCCCTTAGCTTGCTTTGCTGGGCCTTCCGAGCGCCGAAATGCGGCCTATGCGTCCGAATAACACGCCGCACTCACTGAACTAGAGCGATGAAGACGACAATACGCCTTAAAGCGCCCAGCTTTCATTGTATTTCGATGGGAAGTTTCCAGAACTCTTTATAGATAGGCTGGATGCCTGTACACCCCCCCAACTTTATTTCAATGGAGAAAATATTTCATAAATTCCTGATTGGTTAGTAACTAAGGAAGAAGGAAACAGTAGGTGTGTTGACAACTTTGATACATGAACAAAACAATCTTCAAAAAATAAATGTTAACCAACTTTGAAAATTGAAATTCACTTAAGAATTAATTGTCCTTAATCCCGCCAGAGGGTGCACTTAGGCCGATGTTAGAGACATCTAACAGTTGCAACGCCAAGTATCTTGCTCCACATTAGTTCAACTACATAAATGGCGTTATAGAATGCGCGCAGTATAACTGGACGGAGAAGGTGTATCCGCGCTACAATATTAATAATAATAATAATAATAATAATAATAATAATAATAATAATAATAATAATAATAATAATAATAATGCACAACAGCTATCACAACGTTTGTCACTCAGGAATTAACCAAAGCAAGGCTTAATGCACCTGCACAAGAGGTCGTGGGGATCAACTCCTTCCCCCACCTCTTTTTCTAGCATCTTTTTGTCACGCGGGCATAATTGAGATGTTGATGAAATTCGCTTTTCATTGCCAAGACCATGAACGGAAACGTTAATTGCTCAGTGATTATGGTAATACTTTCACTAGAAGAATGAGTAGAAAATTGAGTCTTAAAAGAGGTTGGGTGAATGAAAGGCACTCTAAGACTCGGATGTTCTAATATCGGCAACCGCACGATGGCATACAATGTCGTGCACCTCTGAATCAAATCAACAGCAACCTAACACTGACGTTTTCGTTGATAGTAAGTGTACTGTGTCTCCTTTGCTGTCACTCATCTCTACCAGATGACAGTACTGCTGCAATTGAGAAGCTGGACAGAATAGCAACTTAACTGCAAAACCATATTGCTCAACCGACTTCTGGCAATATCGGTGTGGATGATATTGATGTTATATACGTAACAAAAATATCAAACTCAAACTGCATATTCGTGCGTTATATTCTGAAAGTCAAACGTATTTCTAAAGTCGTTATGGGAATAACAGCTTAACGGGTAGCGTTGTTAAAACTCAGACCACGCTTTCTATGGAAGTGGCATTGAATTAATTCTTTCTAAGTCGACAAACGGAGCACGCAGGATATTATTTGTGCAATAATCAGAAAACTGCCTAATGTACGTTAAATCGTTATTTCACCCAGCTCCACAATTGCACAAAAACCAGCGCGCTAGTTCTTAATTCGATTTTACCCACAACACAGTTGTAGAAGCCTTAGTACTGAAATACAATATGTTGTACAGTAAATGAAGATGGCAAAAAAGGAACAAATTACTAAATATCACGAGTTTAAAATTAATGAATTCGCCTCCTAAATCAAGCATTTACTTGTAAGTAGATATTTAAGAAAGAAGAATAATCACGCCGGGTGATCTTGGTATTGCAGATGGTAGTTTGACAGTATATCTTTGTTCTCCGCCATAGTTTCTCGATTCACCTGATTATGGTGGTAGCTGACTACATGTGAAAGCCTATGGAGGAGTTGAATGCTTTTACTATCTGAAACCTCGGCACTAACAAGGTGACCACTTCAGATCTGCGATTTTGTGAAGTGTATTATTTTACAGTACTATAATCCTTGTATGATGAAGAACTCGTGTGTTGAATGCAAATAACCAATAAAGGATCGTAAATGGTGGCGCCAAGTAGTAAAAGAAAGACCTGTAGAGGAAGGAGAAAAGCACTTGGGCGACGTCAGTCAAAACTGGCAGTTCGTACAAGCGATTTGAGAGTAAATACACTGACTGACAGAGCAAATGCAACACCAAGAAGGAGTGGTCAGAACTTTACGCCAATTGCAGGGTAGACTGACGTCACTGAGGTATGCTCATGATGTGAAATGCGCCGCTGTGCTGCGCACGTAGCGAACGATAAATGGGACACGGCGTTGGCGAATGGCCCACTTCGTACCGTGATTTCTCAGCCGACAGTCATTGTAGAACGTGTTGTCGTGTGGCACAGGACACGTGTATAGCTAAGAATGCCAAGCCGCCGTCAACGGAGGCATTTTCAGCAGACAGACAACTTTACGAGGGGTATGGTGATCGGGCTGAGAAGGGCAGGTTGGTCGCTTCGTCAAATCGCAGCCGATACCCATAGGGATGTGTCCACGCTGCAGCGCCTGTGGCGAAGATGGTTGGCGCAGGGACATGTGGCACGTGCGAGGGGTCCAGGCGCAGCCCGAGTGACGTCAGCACGCGAGGATCGGCGCATCCGCCGCCAAGCGGTGGCAGCCCCGCACGCCACGTCAACCGCCATTCTTCAGCATGTGCAAGACACCCTGGCTGTTCCAATATCGACCAGAACAATTTCCCGTCGATTGGTTGAAGGAGGCCTGCACTCCCGGCGTCCGCTCAGAAGACTACCATTGACTCCACAGCATAGACGTGCACGCCTGGCATGGTGCCGGGCTAGAGCGACTTGGATGAGGGAATGGCGGAACGTCGTGTTCTCCGATGAGTCACGCTTCTGTTCTGTCAGTGATAGTCACCGCAGACGAGTGTGGCGTCGGCGTGGAGAAAGGTCAAAGCCGGCAGTAACTGTGGAGCGCCCTACCGCTAGACAACGCGGCATCATGGTTTGGGGCGCTATTGCGTATGATTCCACGTCACCTCTAGTGCGTATTCAAGGCACGTTAAATGCCCACCGCTACGTGCAGCATGTGCTGCAGCCGGTGGCACTCCCGTACCTTCAGGGGCTGCCCAATGCTCTGTTTCAGCAGGATAATGCCCGCCCACACACTGCTCGCATCTCCCAACAGGCTCTACGAGGTGTACAGATGCTTCCGTGGCCAGCGTACTCTCCGGATCTCTCACCAATCGAACACGTGTGGGATCCCATTGGACGCCGTTTGCAAACTCTGCCCCAGCCTCGTACGGACGACCACCTGTGGCAAATGGTTGACAGAGAATGGGGAACCATCCCTCAGGACACCATCCGCACTCTTATTGACTCTGTACCTCGACGTGTTTCTGCGTGCATCGCCGCTCGCGGTGGTCCTACATCCTACTGAGTCGATGCCGTGCGCATTGTGTAACCTGCATATCGGTTTGAAATAAACATCAATTATTCGTTCGTGCCGTCTCTGTTTTTTCCCCAACTTTCATCCCTTTCGATCCACTCCTCCTTGGTGTTGCATTGTCACTGTCAGTCAGTGTATTATGTAGAAACTTGGGGAGGTAGGCCAATAAAGTCGTCCGCATATGAACCAAACCAAACCAAACCAAATTACATGGCACTGCAGCCCTCCGAGGGCCTTGACCAACAAAGCGACCGATGCTCAGCCCGAAGGCCTGCAGATTACGAGGTGTCGTGTGGTCAGCACGATGAATCCTCTCGGCCGTTATTCTTGGCTTTCTAGAACGGGGCCGCTATCTCACCGTCATTAGCTCCTCAATTTTAATCACGTAGGCTGAGTGGACCTCGAACCAGCTCTCAGGTCCAGGTAAAAATCCCTGAACTGGCCGGGAATCGAACCCGTGGCCTCCGGGTATGAGGCAGGCAAGCTACCCCAACACCACTAGGCCGGCATCGTCCACACACGAGGCAACACGAAAGCAATTCAACAGCGATACTATATCCTCTCCCTGTCACTTCCTAGGTAAAGGAGAGGGGATCAACCAACGATGAAATACGAAAGCAATTCAACGGCGATCTACTCAACAGGTGCGATCCGTGCAAGCCGGGCGGCCTGCAGTGAAGCTAGCCAGTGGCTTTACGTCACACCGACACAGATAGGTCTTACGGCGACGATGGGATAGGAAAGTGCTAGGAGTGGGAAGGAAGCGGCCGTGGCCTTAATTAAGCTACAGCCCCAGCAGTGGCTGGTGTGAAAATGAGAAACCACGGATAACCATCTTCAGGGCTGCCGACTGTGGGATTCGAATCCACTGTCTCCCGGCTCACAGCTGCGCACCCGTAACCGCACGGCCAACACGCCTGGTCTCTGCAGTGAAGCGCGATCTGAGCAAATTGTTCTCATATCGCCTGTTGATGTGCAAAATTCGTGGGTACTGTGGAAAAACACGTTTAATATGATTTCACCCTCAAGGAGTATTCCCGTGACAAAGCATGGGATCAGGTGGCAGTATTTTATTATACTCTGATCATTACATATTACATCATAGAAGTAATTTAATGTAACTAAATTACAAATATACCACCCTAAAATGCATACGACCTTGAGCAAACACATGAACATCCACTAGAACCCAACACATCACAGTGGAAAATACTGTAATTCATATAAGAGTAATTAAGAAACATATAAATATTTTTGTTCACATTTTTTAAAACTGTAACCATTTCTTGTAAATATGCTTAGTTTTATTAGTTTTAAGAAAACCGTAAAAAGTACAAACATTTAGTAGAATTAAAATAATGCGTACGTAAACGTAATCAAAATTATTTCTTCAGCACTGATGCATTCCCTTATGTTAGTGTTTTGATGGTGAAGGGTAGGGGTTATAATTTCAACTAGTACATTATATGAATCTTTCGATATTGTATAAAATGCAAGAAATTGGCGTCACTTACTTGCAGTTCTTTGGCTGGAACGAATAGCCTGCATCGTATATTCATTTGTTTGTAGGGATGAACCCAGTACTTCCCACGGTTTCTTGTTCTTCGGGATCTTATGTACCGGTTCAGGTACAGAATTTTTTCCTCACTTGACTCACTCGACATGACGAAGAGAAAAATAAAAGTTGTAAGACTTTCAAAACCTTTTGAAAAAAAAAAACAACTGCAGTATGTTGTAGGTATTCTGTACTTGAAAGTTACGAGTTGACTGTTTAAAATGTCGCCCCGTGTGTGGATGCCCTGTTGCTCAGAACACCGATATCGCCTCTATCGCCGGTGTCGCCAGCATATTTAGTGAGTGATTTTTACTGGTTTCATGTTGCCTCGTGTGTGGACGACTAGGCCTACACTCCAAATCGCATCATGCCTATATTGCACATTATCGTGTAGAACATTTCCTTCTGTACGCATATGCCACTTCGATGTACATATTTAAACTTCTACACAAGCAGTTCTGCAAGTGTCTGATAAAATTAGTGACACTCCGTTCGTTTCTGCATCTGTCTGAATATTTCTGTTCATAACTTTGCGGGTTGTTGTAAATGTTCCTTAATCGTCCTTTACATGAGTAAGTTATTGTTTATACTTAACTTATTGAATCTTCTTCTTACTGGTCCTTATAATTAGCATAGCTGTATTCGGCTCAAAGGGGCATGGGTTCATTTTCCAGCCGAGATGTGAATTTTAGGTGCTTCTGGCTGATTTCTCTGGATCTGGGACAGGGTGCAGTCGTCTCAGTACATAACTCTCAAATGTAGAGAAATATTTTCGTTTGTCGCGGGATTCTACCTTATGAAAGGGATCTTTAACGCACCAGGTTATCGACGGATATGCGTTCTTTGCAACTGAACACTTTTGAGTGACTGCCTTCTCTTCGTGTTTCAGCACAGGTGGTAAGCTTATATTTTCGCTGTACTTTTGGCTCAAAGGATGAGAGACATGTATTAACACATCCTCTGTACCACAGAGTAACATTTTAAAAACCACTTTACAGTATATAAACTTTTAAATTTTCTTTTATACTGTACATTCAACTGACACGGGTTCCTCGAAGCAATCAATATTTACAAGCCGATAACTGGTATAATTATGTATTTATTCTACCCTTCAATATCAACAAACTTTTATAGAAGGACACGTTAACAACTTGCGTCAATATGCGTGTCAGAAATCCCAAACGGATTTACTACCTACCTCATTAGAGTACTTTTATGCATATGACTCCAAATTATTGCTCAACATACACGTTTTGGTCGCAATATTCGTAATATTCTCCAAGTGAGTTTTTCAGAAGTTTGCTTATTTATACAAATACAGGGAGAGATGTTCTACATGAAATTGATTTTTTTGCTAGGGGCTTTACGTCGCACCGACACAGATAGGTCTTATGGCGACGATGGGATAGGAAAGGGCTAGGAGTTGGAAGGAAGCGGCCTTGGCCTTAATTAAGGTACAGTCCCAGCATTTGCCTGGTGTGAAAATGGGAAACCACGGAAAACCATTTTCAGGGCTGCCGATAGTGGGATTCGAACCTACTATCTCCCGGATGCAAGCTCACAGACACGCGCCTCTACGCGCACGGCCAACTCGCCCGGTACATGAAATTGAAAGAGAGATTCTTACTCACTTCATTCTAGGTAACACTGTACCGTTAATTACAGTTTCTAAACCGCTGGAAATAGCTCTGTGGGTGTTGCAGCATATCAGCCACACTTTTAAATTGAAAGAATATCAAAAAATTAGTTGTAAGTATCTACAAGTGTGTGTGCGTTTACTTTTAAATTTCGGTACTAATTAAAACTTTCTACCAAGCCGCTCAAATCTCGAAAACGAACAGATTCTGATAACGTGGTTTTTCTTCTTTTAATTTGCTTTTCGACGTACTGACACAGGTAGATCTTACAGCGACAATTGGATAACAGTGGAAAGGGAGCGGTCTTGGCCTTAATAGGTATAGCCCCAACACTTGCCCTGGTGTGTAAATAAGAAACCATCTTACCGGCTGGCGACAGTGGGATTCGAACCCTTTATCTTCTTAGTGCAAGCTCACAGCTCTGCGAACCTAACCACGCGGCCAATTGTCTTTCCTTAGGTTCTGGTATAATTGTCCCAACTACTATAGATGACCTATAAACACTTGACGCAAAGTGCATTATAACCGTCGCAGATTTCTGCCAATCTGTCAGTGTATATTTAGCTAGTGCTTTGGCCTGCTGCAGTTGTTGTCGCTAGTGCACCAGCGTGCAGAATTGTCATGCAGTCAGTTAAGTAACTATGAAATAATGTCTCACATTATCAACATACGAGTGTGCAATTCGTCTGTCCGTGAAACTGAGAAGTCGGTAGTACAAGGTTTATTGGGCCAATGACCTTAGATGTTAAGCCCATTTAAACAACAAACAAAAGCAAAGTTTATAGCTGAGAACTTATTACTAGACTAGTGTCCGAACGTTAAGCATGTTACGAAAAATCAAGGCAACAGGAAATAGACTGCAAAGCGCACGACATTCGCACCTACCAACCTTACGTCTTCGGTCTGTATAGGAAAGGAGTGTTCCCTGCTTTGACTAGCAGCGTAAGCGCAAGGTAAACACAGCCAGTGCCTGCGCCCCATATTCCCTCAGTCATGTTTGCCCTGTTATAGGGTGCGGAGTGTAGCCTCGTGGTGAACGTGACAACGTAATGGTACAACGACGCCATTTGGACCCCGTTTTCCAGGGTAGAATACTCGGTCGCCTGGAAGCAGGCCAGACACAGACGAAAGTCGCCGTATCCCTAAATGTGTTACAAAGTGTCATTTCCAGGCTTTGGAGACGATTTCGAGACACAGGAGATGTTAGTCGTAGGCAAGTACCAGGTCGACTAAAGGAAACCACCCCACAGCAGGACCGATATCTGGCCTGTTTTTTTTTTTGTTTTTTTTTCCGGTAAACTGTGTACCGGAGGCTCAGAACAGCAGGACTGTTTGCCCGACGTCCAGCGGTGTGCGTCCCGCTCACTCCAGCACAGAGGCAAGCCCGTTCATTGTGGAGCCGTCAACATCGAAACTGGACCATGAATGAATGGAGGCATGTGCTCTTCACAGATGAATCCCGCTTCAGTTTGCAGAACGATTCCCGTCGCACATTAATATGGAGAGAACCGAGTAGCCGATAAAACCACAGGAACATCGTGGAACGGGACCAGTATGGTTGTGGTGGCGTCATGGTGTGGGGCGGCATCATGTTGAATGGCCGTACGGACCTGCACATCTTCATGGGTGGTCCGAGGAACACTGTTAACGCTCGGAGATACAGGGATGAGGTACTGAGACCACATGCTCGACTCTTCAGAGGTGCGGTTGGTCCAGACTTCCTCTTAATGGACGATAATGCCCTAACGCACCGCGCTGCTTTGGTGGATGAATTCCTGGCTGGGGAAGACATTCATCGTATGGACTGGCCAGCGAGGTCTGCGGATCTGATTCCTATAGAGCATACCTGGGATGCATTTGGAAGGCGATTTCCATCCAGTCATCCTCCACCAGGGATCCTCCAAGACCTTCGCATTGCCCTTTCGGAGGGATGGGATCGACTGCTACAAGAGGTCTTGGACCATCTGATAGAAAGCATGCCACGTCACTGCGAAAAATGTGTGGCCGTTAGTGGTAACCATACACCCCATCGACAGCATATTTTGTTGTGGAACACATTGCCAAGTTTTGTTAGTTATTGTCAAAGGTGTTCCTTAGCTATCAGAACCTTTCTGACACTGTTGTTTGGACAATTTGTGTGACATGGTGTGTGAGTCAGCTTCCGTTTGCTCAGCAATCCGTCTGGCATTCCCATCAGGCGGTATGGCCTCGTTTAGTGATTATGCTTAACTTCTGGACACTAGTGTATGGAGGAAATACTATACGACTAATACGCTCGTCGTTCTCCAAAGGTTAGGGGCTACCTGGCCGAGGCGGTAAAGGCGTGCTCGGTTCACCGGAAGGATGTGGGTTCGATTCCCCATCAGAAAATCGTAACATTTAAGAAACGAGATTTCCACTTGCGGAGGTGCACATGGCCCTGAGGTTCATACAGCCTACACCAAAAATGAGTACCAGCTTAATTCCTGGGGGCAAAGACGGCCGGGCGTACAGCTAACCGCTCCACCGCACCAAGTGCCGAGGTTACGGAGAGTGGAATCCTTTACCTTCCACCCCTCCAGGGGCCTTTATGGCCTGTACGGAGATGACTTTGCTTTGCTCTCCAAAAGTTAGAGTTGACAAACAACCCGAAGACTGCAAGGATCATCGAATAACATGACTGGAAAGGAACGCACCAAAGTATTGGATATTTCAATACATGACGCTTCTGCTTCGGCCAATATAATGATACGACGAGTGCTTCATCGCCAGACGATATCCAATTGAAAGGCGTCATTATGGTTGCATTCGCACAGGCTATACCAGACCTGCTCTAGGCTGGAGTGCTATTGGGATTGACAGTGTGCATTCATTATGTCAGTGATGTTCTAAGACCAGTTAAGAGTATGTTTTTGAAAACCAGTTTAGCGGCGACCACATAATATGCCTCCTTAACAATAACAACATTTTGTTTCTACCTTGTCCCATTCGATCGCCAAATGCCTCACCCACTAAAAATTTGAGAGGCTTGGTCAAAGGCTGGCCGGAGAGTTAAAAATGTTTCCGAGCAAATCTTTATTTGGCAACAGCGCCTCTTAAAGCCCATTTGAATTCGCCCACGAAGCGATCTAATTGGCTGCGTTCAGCAGTTGATAAAATTATAAAAGTCACGAGATATCGACGTAATGTTTTTCAAATTACTCATTAGTATGACCAAAGATCTAACACTCACATACTCGGTTCACATTCTTTCCGACCACCTGTATATTAATTTCTTCTCTGCCGAGCTCAGTTTTGCTTGCCAGCTTCATCAACAGGGTGGATATCAATACACATTGAGGGACAATCCTGGTATATCTTCTCTTCATGTGGAAGGTGTCAGATAAGAGGAATGCCGGATAAAGACAGGAAAATGGAAGAGAGAAAAATATAAAGATCAATGCAGATGTTAAAAGACTGGGAACGTAAGACAAACACGAAAGGAGAAAAGGAACCCTCCGGGCCGATGTAACTAATGGATAGGAATAAAAAGAGTGAAAAATCAAGTCATATATTACTTCAGTTTCTCTTCCTGTGACTTTAGTTTGAAACTTTATCTTATTCTTTTTCTATATAGCATATTTATACTCCTTGGCACGTCATTTTTACAAAGTCCAAAACCTTTAACCTAATTTGGGTTAAGAAAGCGTCAAGTCATCTTACTCATAACATCAGGTGGATAATATGACAATTTAAAGCTAAAATTTCCGTAAAAACTCGTGAATCACTTTAGCTCGGCGGGTTAAGGTGATCACTGGGGTGGTCTATACTACGACATGATATTTTTTCGACACGATAGTGAAAATTATAACCAGGGAACTCTGATGTACTTGTAACCCCTAAAGTTAAGTGAACCTGAACTAAACTTCCTTCTCTTTTATAAATGCATGTACAATAAAATAGCTCTGGAAGGTTACTCTTATTATTTTGACACCGTAATTCTAGCCAGCCCCTCCGTCTACGGGTAGCCTGCCTGCCCCTTACTCGATTTCCAGCTAGGCTCGGGAATTTTACGTGGGTCTGAGGGCTTTTTCGCAGTATTTTCAACCTACATGAGAAGAATGAAAAGCTACCTGACGGTGAGATAGCAACCCTGGTTTAGAAGGCCAAGAAAAATGACGATTCGTCACACAGATCAACCGGCACCTTTTCTGTAGGCCTTCGGGCTGCCCAGCGGTTGCTTGCCAGGCCAAGCTCCGTCAGGACCATAGCAACAGGAGGGATGACATATTTGTATTACCTTACATGCATGGTTAAGATACATTTTACAAATTTTCAATTGCTTGAAATATAAACATACCTAACCTACTTCTGTGTTTTCCAATAGCATAAAGTATTCTTCTTGTATCTGACTAGATTACCTAATGTTTCACTGGTATTTTAACGACGAAACTTCCAAGTACTCTTTGAGTCCTAGAAAACTTCAATATTATTTTGTGTAAAGAAATCTATTCTTACATTATTTCCCGACAGATGGTAACGAGAGACGAATATTACAGTACTACTACTACTACTACTACTACTACTACTACTACTGTGTTATATTTATGTCCATTCAACCACTACCATTCTTAAACAATGTCATATTACCGAAACTATTCCTTGGACAGTACTTTATTAGTCTGTCTGTCTGTCTGTCTGTCTGTCTGTCTGTCTGTCTGTCTGTCTGTCTGTCTGTCTGTCTGTCTGTCTGTCTGTCTGTCTGTCTGTTAGGTCATCAGCCCAGAGGCTGGTTGGATCCTCAAATAGCACCACCAAAGGCAATGCAGTTATAGGGAAACTGCAAAAACCAATGGCAGCACCGAAATGAGGCGTACTGGAGAAAATGAGGAGTGAGGTAGTTTGCCATTGCTTTCCTCACTGGAACAGAAGGTGCTACTGCAGCACAACTGATCCTATGAGCAACACCTTTCATAACGCTCAGACACGAGTTGTGCTCCAAATGTCATTTCATTGCTCAGCACCACCCATACCGCAGCAGCTTCCATATTGTCACAGCCATGGATGAGACTGCGACTTCGGTGGAAGCTACACTTTGCTCTGGCCTGTGCCAAGAGACGAATACAAAAATACTGCATACATCAAGAAATGGCAACAGGCGGAGTGCTTTATAAATGGACCAGTAATCTAATACAGGGATCTCCTCGTATTTAACTGAGCACCTCTGGCATATTTATATCCCGAAATATTGAAAACAACCATATAGATCGCTAATATACCCACTCCGCAATTCTTAACTTGTGTTAATAATTATTGTAAATCATTTCGGTTACTAACTGGGAAGAAATATTGGATTACTGGTAAGGTTACATCCTTGCATTTGTTTTGAGTGAAAAATATCAAACTGAGAATAGCTGATGTCCACATCAGTTCTTGCACTCTCTTATCTTCCCTTCGTACTTCCTGTTTCTCGGCAGTGGACCTAGAAGGTTTTTTCAAGAAATTACAATACTGTTTGCTTCTACACTGTTCGATGTGTTCATTTCCGAACTACTACCTGAGTTATACGTGGAAAATGTAGTGATAAAGAAAAACTCTGCCTTGCTCTTGGGAAATAGGCTCACCCCTCTTCATCCCCTCCTCTGATTTATATTTATCGACATTCGTATCCAAGAGACTGCCAAGAAAGGAAGCTACGCGTTTAGCAAATAAGTTATATCGGAGCGGAAGTCTCGAAGTCGGAAAGAGTCAGCATTATCACGGGAAAGTCTTCATGCTCTAAGAAGAAATGTAAAACTTGGCAAGTTTCAGTATGGAAGCAGAAAAGAGCAGATTTAAAAAAAATCTAAAATCAAGAGCTACATACATTTAACAACGTATACTGTAAAATTAATATCGTTGTCGAGGTTTAAGATAAACGTGTCTAATTATGAGTCTATCTTAAAGGCACCTGAGAGGCAATCATTTCTCGTGTGCTGTGCCCAGAGAGTGTGATTACCAGGCTTAGGGAGAACTGTTACATTTTGCTCTACATATTTTGTGTTAAATTGAACATAATAATTCGTGACTACGATGGGACTCGTTAATTTATTATTTATCTACTTACACTGTGACATTGTAATTGCTTCATAATGCTTCCCCAGTTGCGTCCCTTACGCCCTCCTTCCGCGTCCACTTAACCTATATTCGACGAGAGCCAAACTGTTTCACTGTACCCTTCTTCCATTTCATTTAATTAAATGTGAATCAATCAATCGAGAACTTTGTAACTGGAAGTAAGAGAGACTTCCCCTCGGCTATGCACTCCATTCAGCTTAAGAATACTCCAAACGGAAAATGTATACTTCATATAAATCAATTTGTTTTCTGTAATGGACTGCACAGTACCGTGGCCGTAGTCCAGCCCCGCGGTGTAGGGGGCAACGCGTCCGCCTGTCACCCGGCGGCCCGGGGTTCGATTCCCGGCCGTGTCAGAGGCTTTTAATTGCAATGATTAATATCCTTGGCCTGGGGACTGGGTGTTTGTGACTTCCTTAATCTTCCTTTCCTCACACACAACATTCCACGCCACCGCCATTCCAATTACACGCAGGTTCGTACAATACGATGCCAGTAGGGGCAAGAGATCCACATGGGTCGACGCCCCGAACAAATATCATTAAAAAAAACCTAGCCGTACCTTTCATTTCTACAGCCTAGTATGCCAAAATTTTCTAGTTAAGATACCTGCTGCCAACATACTATGGAGACAGGTATATATTATGGATGCTATTTCTGGTTCAACCAATTATTAATCTGCCCGTATTATCTGTTGATTGAGTGGTTAAGGTGGTTGGCTATTGTTATGGTTCAGTTTGGAGTCTGAAGCATCTTCCGTCGTAGCCAGGTGCTTTTTCGAGTGCAGAACCTATCTGGTGCCTGTAACATTGTAGGTGTTGTAACAAAGCATAAGAGCCATAAGAAGACATGGTGATTCACGTCTCCTACAACCGTCAAACTCACTGTGGTCTGACAGGGAACCACTGAAATAAACTCGTGTCGTCATCCCGAGGTGGTGCAGCTCTTTTCAGGCACACTCCGGATGAAGGTGATCTGCATGTACCATTCTAACAACTCCTGCCATTCTTAAATCTCTGGCAGTATAGAGAATCGAATCCGCACCTCTGAGGAGGGCAGCTGGTTGTGCTAACCGTTACGCTACGGAGGTGGCCAGAGGACCACTCAACGATGTCCTTACCAGTGTTTTCGATGATGCATGCAATGTTTAATCCAGATTTTAGGCGAGTTGTTACGTGATTTTGTAGCGATGTTATACTCCGAGTTGCTTGATAGCGTCAGAAGCTGATGATGAATAACATACCGAGCTCGATAGCTGCAGTCGCTTAAGTGCGGCCAGTGTCCAGTATTCAGGAGATAGTAGGTTCGAACCCCACTGTCGGCAGCCCTGAAAATGGTTTTCCGTGGTTTCCTATTTTCACACCAGGCAAATGCTGGGGCTGTACCTTAATTAAGGTCACGGCCGCTTCCTTCCCACTCCTAGCCCTTTCCTGTCCCACCGTCACCATAAGACCTATCTGTGTCGGTGCGACGTAAAGCAAGTAGCAAAAAAAAAAAAAAAAAAAAAAAAGATGAATAACATTGAATCAAGGCATTATATCGATGGCTTTCTTCTAAAACCTGGTATGTCCCAATGCTCTCCCTAACCATTATATTCCTTAAGACTGGTTTCGCCGCTCAGCCACATATTTGTATGCAGTCCATGAGAATAATTTTCGTTGTGCTCATTTCCCTGTGTTAATGTGTAGAGGAGAATAGACCTTATCATACCGTATTGTAGGGAAGTTGTTTGCACGGGAATTTACGCACTCCTATAGTATTATGTATTTTGGGTTCATTTTTTAACACATAACCATAGGAAAATTAACACAACGAAATTTGTTCTGATGGGCTGCATATCCATATCTGGCTGGTAGGCGTGACCAGTCTTAAGGAATATAATGTACGAAGCTTTAGAAGTAAGCCGTTGATATTCTCTCTTATGAACTTGTTAATGGCGATCTTACACTACAGTGGTTTTGAGTAACGATCACTTAAGTCATGCCAATGCTGGCTGTGTACGAAAAGCTAAATAAAGTAACGTGTGTGGTACATGCATTAAAGTCCCTGGATGATAACGAATGTACTAGATGTTGAAGTGAACTTCAAATACGAGCAATAAGAAAACTGCTGGAATTAGAGTTATGACAAGAGATGAAGAAATTAAAGTACTAAAATGGTAGATATCAATAAATCCACAAGGGTTAAATACATTATATCCGTAATGTGATGCAATTACTGTTTTACAGCCGAGGGAAAGTATAAGACGATTTCCGGAATTGTACCTGAATATTTTGCCATCATGAACCCCTGGGACCTACAGCATTACATGGAAACCGAATCACTGGTACCTGATTTTCTGTTTCAAAAACATATCGCGTCTCGTTTTTAACGAATCGTGCCCACCCAGCTAATGTAATGAACAGGAATTATTAAGGATTTGTTTCAATCTGTAAGTAACATATAAAATAACGAAAATTTATCGTTGGTGCAATGATTACTCTATAAGGTGCAATTGTTGCTACTTCCTGGTATTTATTTTGACCTCAAAATAAAAATAGTCTAACACATTCTTCATGTACATTAGCTCAAAAAGAAATAAGTGCATGGTACTGTATATTCCTTGCATTTAATATGTTAACAGATTTCATTTTAATACTTCTTCTTCTTCTTAATCTGTTTACCCTCCAGGGTTGGCTCTTCCCTCGGACTCGGCGAGGGATCCCACCTCTACCGCCTCAAGGGCAGTGTCCTGGAGTTTCAGACTTTGGGTCGGGGATACAACTGGGGAGAATGACCAGTACCTCGTCCAGGCGGCCTCACCTGTTATGCTGAACAGGGGCCTTGTGGAGGGATGGGAAGATTGGAAGGGATAGACAAGGAAGAGGGAAGGAAGAGGCCGTGGCCTTAAGTGAGGTACCATCCCGGCATTTGCTTGGAGGAGAAGTGGGAAACCACGGAAAACCACATCCAGGATGGCTGAGGTGGGAATCGAACCCACCTCTACTCAGTTGACCTCCCGAGGCTGAGTGGACCCCGTTTCAGCCCTCGAACCACTTTTCAAATTTCGTGGCAGAGCCGGGAATCGAACCCGGACCTCCGGGGGTGGCAGCTAATCACGCTAACCACTACACCACGGGGGCGGACTCATTTTAATACTTACAAAATATAATTAACCTCTCCTGTGTATGCGTAAAACAAACATTATATCTGCAGGTTCAGGTATTTCTAAGATGACTATACCTGTGAGGAACTTATACAATACAATGCCAGCTTATTTTTCTTTCAGTTACTGTATATTTCAATACAACGTTCATGATTTTTGTGAAGAATTCTGTCAAAATCACTCTCATCATTTTATTTCCTTTCCTAATTTGGAATGTCATGTAAGAAGTGATACAAAAGCATAAGTAAAATAAGAATGTTTCCCAGTTCTCTAAAATGGAAATGAATGTTCACACATGACAATCAACAGTAATAATAATTTCGTGTGGCAGTTTCTAGCCGAGTGCAGCCCTTGTAAAGCAGACCCTCCGACAGGGGTGGGCGGCATCTGCCATGTGTAGGTAACTGCGTGTTATTGTGGTGGAGGATAGTGTTATGTGATATGTGTGAGGTGCAGAGATGTTGGGGACAGCACAAACACCCAGCCCCCGGGCCACTGGAATTAACCAATGAAGGTTAAAATCCCCGACCCGGCTGGGAATCGAACCCGGGACCCTCTGAACCGAAGGCCAGTACGCTGACCATTCAGCCAACGAATCAGACACAATGAACAGTTAAGGAATGTTATTAATAACATGAAAACAAGAATTATCTGTCCGACTTTAAATGTGAACGGAATTCCAAGAAGATTTTAGCAATGAATATTTATTACAGCAACCAGAATATGTGGGTAATGAAGCAAATTACTGTAAATGGTCTTCCTCAAAACGGCCAACATATGTTTTGCGATTTGACCACAGGCACCCCTCCGGGGTAATATTTTCCACACACTCGCCCTATGCGAGTGCTTCAGATTGTCAAATTAGTAATTACCAAAGTCGCATGTAATGTGCATACAGGACATTGCTCGTCAAGTTGGGCAAACACTGCAAAAATTGAGTATGTTTTTTTAATATTAGATACAGATACAGAAAAGCTTCAAATTAAAATTGTTAAAATAATATTTTCCTGACTGTAATAGTGTTCACTAAAATTTCGTAAAACTTATTGTATATTATTATCCTTCATGACTACCTAGGCCCATATTTCAACTACCCTTGAAATAGGAAATTGAATAAGGTTTTGTTTTTACACATATCGATGGCTTACTTCGAAAACCTCGTAGGTGCCAATTCTCTTCCTATCCATTATATTCCTTAAGACTGGTCACGCCCCCCAGCCACATATTGCACATTTTCCCTGTCCCAGATGGCCTAGCTCAGCGGAGACGCTGCGTGGTACGTCCGAAAAACCCATATGTCTGACAAAATTTATGACACAAGGTCGGGACGTGATCTAGAATACATATTTGTAAATGAGAACTAAGCAAGATAAAGGAGGTAAAAAAGCATAATTTATTCCGACTAAAACATAAATTTCAAATTCAAACAAGTGTTATACCTCCAATGAACGCTCCAACTTAAATACAGCAAAGCACATTTTCAATGTAAAATTCGACATTAAAGGTCGATCAAAGTATACGGGTCAAGAACCCAGGCATATAAAGTTCAATAACTTCGGAAACGTGAAATCTACTACTACGTGCGCAACTTTTAGTGATATGGACACCCTAGTGCTGAGTCGGTAGACCTCGGCAATCTTCGAGATTCGTATTGGCAACCTTTGAATCACAAAGTCTGAATCGCTTATGCATCGCTGTGAGACGTCTGGCGTACACTTTACCTAATAGTACTGTTGTTGTTTACACTGCAAAGGAAAACTATAGAATTCATGCTAGGAAGAAGATTCGCATCGAGAAATGTTATTTATAATGTTATATAATGTGTGTGTGTGTGTGTGTGTGTGTGTGTGTGTGTGTGTGTGTGTGTGTGTGACAGTTGTTGGCTTGAGATAATGAAGGTTTAGAAAATTCATATCGATCGATCTTGCTATCAATTCAATTCAGATTTCATTTCCATTCAGTTGGCAGTAACCTGGAGAGGTCCCTCCTTACTCCTCACCCCTCACCCCTAACCCACCTACCACTAGCTATCACTAAAAGTTGCGCGAGTAGTATTTGGGACGGAGATTGAGGTAAGTCTACTGTGATTAGCTCGCAGGCTACGATTAAGAACCCTCTTTTCCATGAATACATAATGATCGATTCAAATATTGGCCTAACTACACTAATTCAGAATTTGTCGGATATAAACATCATAAGGCCAATCCCAAACAAATTGTTTTTTCTTAAGTTTAAACCACCAAAAGAACACTGATTCCAGTACACGATATCCGGATCGTGGGCATAAGACAGAGGTTGAAAACCTCGCAATCGAAGTACAGTCAATGGACTGAAACAATAAACAACACAAATAATTGACAACACTATCACACTCATAAGATACATATAAACATGAATACAAACAATCTGAAAAAGAAAGACATCAGTATTATACTTTACTGGATCGAAGTGAGCAGGAATCGCTCTGAGGATCTGTGAAGTTCACGTGACAGTCAAAGTTACAAATACTCCGGGCTATCCTTAGCTACATGCTTGCAAAGCAGGTAATCAGCTGTCTGGCGAGAGACAAAACAATCACAACATTGGTCTGCGTGGCCCAAGCAATCCCAAATACGACCCTCTCTAGTTAACGGTACTGTGCGTAAACTTCCACTCCGGCCTTCCGCGGACACACACGTATCTCGCTCTTTACCTGGGGAATAAACTTGTCCAGTGGAAATGCCTTCTCGGCTTATGAAACTTTAATATTTCATTCTTTATAACATCTGGATTGGGGTACACACTCCCACAAACCAGGTATAAGTCATTAATTTGGCCACAGTGCGATCTCCAATTCTAGGCCTGCACACAATAGTCATGGCTCATCACGGCCTCTTATTAGCTGGCCATACACGGACAGATTCTTTGGCAGGCCTCGCCTTTGGGGCCAGATCCGACAGACCGCCTGCCAGGCGTGACCTTCAGAGACCCGGCCCGCTGCTCGCCATCAACTGTGACACCAAGCCTGTCGTGTTGTGCAACATAATCTGTCAACATTCCAGACCCTCTCGTTAATGGAATGATCCCTTTGTTCTCAGCAGGCCAAGCCTCATCCGCTGGCCTTTCAAACTAGTTTGAAATCCTTGCCGGTCGGGTCTGCCGTACTTAGAACTGTGCGATGGACATCGAAGCAGACGGTGTCCAGAGGGGAAAAAATGCTGTTGCGGCTGTTGGAATATGCATTTTGCTATATGTTAAATCATGCAATCAAAAAAAATCGATCGAAGTGGATGAAATCATGGATAGGAGAGCGAGACAGCTTTAGTCACATGAGCCTGATACAACACCTGAAAGAAAATAAACGGGACGATTACAAGAATTACTTGCGAATGGACCACAGCGATTATGATATGATGTTAGGTAAGCATGTACCGGGCGAGTTGGCCGTGCGGTCAGTGGCACGCGGCTGTGAGCTTGCATCCGAGAGATAGTGGGTTCGAATCCCACTGTCGGCAGCCTTGAATATGGTTTTCCGTGGTTTCCCATTTTCACACCAGGCAAATGCTAGGGGCTGTGCCTTAATTAAGGCCACGGCCGCTTCCTTCCAACTCCTAGCCCTTCCCTATCCCATCGTCGTTATAAGACCTATCTGTGTCGGTGCGACGTAAGCCACTAGTAAAAAATGACTTATTTTGCGTAGCTCTTACTGGAGAACCGTCTAGTTGAAAGCTTATTTACTGTGGATATTGTAGCTTCTAAGCTGAAGAAGGAGGAAAGGAGGATACTGAAGAACGCTTGTTTGCGACACCTCATATTTTAATTGTCAGACACAGCCGCTCTTTGTACATTTCAATAAATTTCCCTAGCCAGTGCCTGTGTCCACTCCATGCTTTCCTTACAGGAGGCTTGATCTGTGAGGCGAGGTCTTTCCGTTGAGGTGCTGACAACAGATCTGGTCTGTAGCGGATAACGCCTCAAACTGACCTTGCTCACTAACGAGCAGCCCTAGCCTGTCGGTATGCGTCACAAAAGACCTCGCCTGTCAGAATTCCTTTCCGTGTATGGCCGGCTATTCAATAGCCCCCGGTTCAATTCCAGAGCACACATAGAGTTTGCCTGCCACTTTAATAAATGACCCTCACTAAATTCACACGTCATCACCGGAAAAATATGCGCTAATACTACAACATGCCTTTGCTGGCAGGACCTAGTGTTAACAGTATGGTTTTCCGTTTTTTCCCATTTTCACACCAGGCAAATGCTGGGGCTGTACCTTAATTAAGGCCACGGCCGCTTCCTTCCCACTCCTATCCCTCTCCCGTCCCATCGTCGTCATAAGACCTGTCTGTGTCGGTGCGACGTAAAGCAAATAGTAAAAAAAAGTGTTTACAGTGCACTGTGTCTTCTGGTATAGGCTAGAGCAATTTTGTTACTTTCATTGATCTGTCTCTGTCTTACCCTTGGCTTTGACAATATGAAATTGACTGAGGTATGAGCGATGCTAGTAATGCCAATCCTTATGCAGCCAGTCCCTGCTATGAATGGTGTGAAAATGTTGCTCAGACGGTCGGTTGGTGTGTGCATTTCAGTGAGCTTGGCAACTCTGTAATAGCAACTCTGGCTCGGTGAGGAAAGCAACGGGAAACTACCTCACTCCTCATTTCCCTAGTGCGCCTCTTCAGTGATGCCTAGGCCATCTATGACAGCTGATGGCAGAGCTGTTGAGGATCCCACCAGCGGAATCGCTGACGGACTGAACATACATACAATACTACACCATGCATAGCCTGATTATAGACTAGTTCTACTCATCTCTAAGTTCCCGTTCGATCCTCAGGTGGTTTCAGTTCCCTCCAATCTTCATTGATGAAAATGACATCACTTATACCTTAGTGTCTGCATTACACGAGTGGGAATATCTCAACACAACTAAAACACTACTCTACATTATGACATAGCCCTCGTATCCCAACTCTAAATTAACTGAAATAAGACTGGGGTATAGCATACATCCAGCCCCAAATATTTATTTACAAGATAAATTAAAAGAAACCAATGCCACTCTAGCTTACATTACAATTACTATTTACATTTAACGAAAGGGCCACATATGAACGTGATCACTACATTTTATGCTTATAAACAGTTCAATTTAACTTTACCTCCAACTCTGCCTTTAACGGTACCTTCGGAACCGTTTCATTGCTGTAATATTTCATGACAGCGTTGCTGTCGACGGATCTAGGAGTCTGCTGATCTGGTCCTTCTCGTCTCATGATGTGCTGCCTTCGGCCGCGTACTGCATATGTGTCTCTGTAACCTTGTCACGGTTGTCAGTCTCAATTCTCTTCACCGATTCGTTCGTGTAGGGATACACTGTCACAAATCTGGTTAGGATATAATTGGCAATATCCCCTATCGAGACATTAGCTCGGTCAAACGATAGTTGCCAAATTAAGGGATACTTCCAGGTTCCGATCAAGTCCTTCTCAGCGTTTAGCCGTCATTAGCCGCATGTGGAATTATTACACACCACGAACTTGTGTTACAACATTTATTAACGGAGTAAATGTTGCTCGGGTGAGCTTAAACAAATCCTTACGAAGTCTCCTCTATCACTGATAAAATAGGCTTTGTTGATCACGTTGAAAATACGCACCCCTCGATTATAACTTTGCTACTTCGGGCAATGAAGTACTAGAGGTAGTTGCAATAAAGCTTCCTTCTTTTATAGACTGACGAGGGAAGTACCCCGGCTCGAACGGCTAAAACCGACAGAAAGTGGGCTTAAAATATACAGTTGTACCCATGTCAATAGCTATCAAGGCCATTCATCTGTAAAAGTACGTGTTCGGTCGCCAGCGCAATCTGACAGTCAGCGCACAGGTCGCGCTGCATTGAAGCTGTACACGCAATGTCTGTTAGTCAGTTGCAGTGTGTCATAATATAGTGCACACACAAATGTCCGACATGAGTAGGTGGAAGCCAGTCAACCCTGTGAATGTTGTGAAGTTGCTGCGCGAAAGGTACACCGACGCTACACACTGGATAGTAAAGATGTAAGTGGAGTGGAGGATGGGCCATTTGCATACATGTTATATGAAATCATAACGCAGAAATACAATGGATGTGTAACAGAAGTACATACCGACTGTGATGATGATGATGATGATGATGATGATGATGATGATGATTTACATGGCACTGAGGATGAAAAGCCCCTTTATGTAGCGTCTCCTTATAACACAATACAGGTTTATGAATATACTAACTACATTTTATAATATTAAAATATTAAATTAAACATTAAACTTAAAAATTAAAATACAGATACCAATTCCAATAAAATTAAAACATAAATTATATAAGAAGTAATAAAGTATATCATTCAACTTATTTAATATTTTAGACTACAAGAATCTAAAGAATATAAAAAGCAGAAACAATTTTCTTAGAAATATACATATTTCTGATTGTGAGACACACGAATGGCTGATCTGAGCCCCTTGCGTACTCCTCCAGGAAGATAGATGTTAAGGACTGCTTTAGTTGGGTACAGTTCCTATCATTTGCGAAACGGTGAAGATTAAAGAAATTGAAGATACTGGATGCAGTACAAACAAAAGATTTGTTAAATTTAGTGGCGGACGGCGTAGAAGAAACAGCACATGAGTATGAAGGTTCCAACCGTACAAACAATCCAGCAACGGAAGGAACTACACGTGACATTGATTTCACTCCTTCACCCCCAAAACGTGTACGGACAAGTGTGATTCGGTATTGATGACCGAACATTGGACAACATTTATGAGAATTATTATAATCGTGGTTACAATTCTTATCAGAAACTAATGAAGCCTTATAGCTGCATTAGGTCTAAATCAAACTGCACGGTAATTTTAGATTATGTGACGCGCAAAAGGCAAGACCCAGGTTTGTCCAAAGGAAACAAAACATTAAAATTGAAGGCTTTAAAAGAGTCTAAAAGCACAATTTGACAGAGCTATAGGTAATGGATAAGTGGTCAACTACTGGCACATTCAAGCGTGGGTTCTGGAGGCCGCTAGAGCTGTTTCTTTGGACAATTTTCAAGCTTCGTTGCATTTTGTCAGGCCCTTCAAAGATGAACATAATATTTTGTCCGGACATATCACTATGGTCATGGCTCGCAAAGAGACTGAAGAAGAGCATGTTATTATACAAACAGCAGAAACATTTGTGGCAGACATGAACATGTTTATTCAAGACGGGAATATAATGAAGGAATGCGTGTGGAATAGTGATCAGAGCCATTTTTTTATGAAGTAACGTCTTTTGCAACTCTTTGAGCCCACACCCCCTCCCTTCGCGTACACAATCCCAACACAAATAAATACTGCGGGAGATTTTAGGCGTAGATCGCGACTAGGAAAGCCAAAGAACACAGCCTTGAACTGGAAGAGACCTTCATTACCAACAAGAATACTAAGAGACTAATACTACAAGCAATAAAATTCAAGTGAATTTAATGAGGGTTTATTGATATCGTAAAACAAAGAACAGAAAGAAAGAATAAAGCAACCAATCAAATATATAAGGAAAAGGTACATACATGAGTAGACTTTGATCAGTCGTTTGTCGTAACATTATTGCGTGAGCATGGCTTTATCAAATTCCAGGGTTAAATTATGCTTACGACGAGCTCACTCAGATAAATGATAAATCATAATTAAATATGCCAGTATTAATATATGTGACACAGATCAAACAGGTCGTTCTTTCCACGAGTTGAATATCATCTTTACATACGCATTTCCACTCCACCATCGTATCAACAATCACCAAAGATCGTCAAACACCCACGCATAAAGGAGAAAAAACCCCGAGCAGAAAAAATAAAATATGTTAGATATAAGCATGGCACAGAGAAACATCTCTGGACCAAGGAAACAATATAAAATGACCAAAAGGAGAAACCTATGCATACGCATAGCCTAAATATAAGAAAAACATGGCGGCCCCATGCTAAGCGAGCGGCCAAGACAGGTGCGAAGGCAAATTAAACAGCACCGTACGAAAAGGCAAAAATAAGATACAGAAACAATATAAAATGTAAATTTAGCTGACCGATACGTCATTCTTTCACTCTCCTCTCACACCAACATACGTGCACACATTTAGACACAGCCGGGATCGGCAACCACAAACGAGCACAGCGCCAGTGAAAAGGCGAACTCAAATTTATACAGCATGACTCCAAGGTCACAAACGAGGTCTCAACTTTCAAACAGAGGGGAAAAACAACAGTTGGTCTGGTACAGTCTGTGCATAGTTCTACGCATAGTTACACAATTGATGTGGCTGTGTTTATGAATGGCAAATTAGCGAACAAGCTTTACGTTTGTCTGCAGGAAAAGGATGGAACGTTTGATCCGCAGGTTGCAAAGAAATTGACAGCAATATATCCACGGAACATCCACGTTGAAGCGAGTAAAAGTGGAAAAATGACTAAAGCACATATGAAGAGCTTCTTTAATTCGGTCCTCGCTGAACATGTTGGTGAGAGAGGTCTATTACTTTGTGATCGCTGGTCAGGACACGAAGACTACAGCGTCATTGAAGAATGTTTCCCAAATAAAGACATTACTCGTACATTAAAGACATTGCCACCAAAGACAACCAAATACTGTCACCCTCTGGATGTATATTTTTAAGGCAATACAAGATCTATGTCAGACGTCTTGTTGATTTTGTACGTTTGCAAATAGATAGCACGCAGGCCACTTTACATGATCGATACTTCATCATCCGTCTTCATTCCGTCATCTACAACCAACTATCTGCACCGTGATACAGACCTATGTTAACATTCGCATGGCAAGGAGTAGGTTATGCTGTGGATGTTCCTGTTGCTTCGTTTGATAATGGGATCACCGTGGCATTTGAGGTTGGACCATTGCAATTCGGGAACATTGTAAATAATATAGTATGTCTACATGTTGCCCTCATTAAGTATGCATACTGTGCCATTCCGCTGTGTTTTAATCACTTCATTGAAACTCCACATTTACACTTCGGCATCGAATAAAGGACAGCACAATATCTTCTATTGTGGGAAAGATGACTATGTCAACACAGTACTGCATGTGTTAAGAGTTCTTGTTCCAAGCACGTGTTCAACCTTTTGCCAGATGATACTGCACCACATGTGTTTCTTGTTACTATAATGGTCCGAAGTGCCCGTTGCACGGTAGTTTCTGCTGCGAATTGTGTTTCTGCAATCTTTGTACGCCGTAACTTCCAAACATTGATTGTACACTAATGCGGGGTTTTACAGATAAATGCCCTTGTTGGGTAGTAGAACAGACATATCTTCGTATGTAAAGCGCACTTGCAGTCGGTTTTAGCCGTTCGAGCTGGGACACTTCCCTCGTCAGTAGAGGGACGCGCCCCACAGTACCACCCCGTGTTACAACTGGCTCGCTTTGTGTTTGGCTCGGCCAGCTACCTCTCAACGGATATTTGAAACAAGTTGAAATGAATAAAACAGGCAGAGTTACATCATTTTTATGGCTTAATCTACTTCGAAAATATCAAAAGGAATTGTCCTCTTCTTGAATCTGTGGGATATGGCTATGTGACTTACCGCCGGGATCGAATTCGAATTTCGTGTTAGAGGACAACTTGCCGTTGTTCGGTAGTTGCCGCATTCAAATCTCTCGTTTTGTCTCTTGCATGCTGTTTGCCGACTCTCTCTTCTCTTCGCGTACCCAAGCCATCGACGGGGTTAACAACATTAAACTTACGACATCCTGCCTTGGTTCGTCTGCGGGAACAGCGCCGTACCCTGCTTTCTACGGGTTTAACATGTATATACACACGGTCCCCGAGCGTTCCCAAGCTCCTTCCTCAGCACTAAACTCAAAGTGTTAAAACAATTTAATCGGGCCGTGATTTGATACGGTTTAATACGGATATGCACCCCTTCAGAACAAATTTAGTTGTGTTCATTTTCCTATGGTTATGTGTAAATACCTTAAATACATTATACTGTAGGAGTGCGTAAATTCGCTTGCAAACACCATCCCTACAATACGGTACGGTAAGGTCTATCTTCCTCTACACACAAGCGCAGGAAAATGAACACAACGAAAATGAAATGGCGTATGGCTTTTAGTGCCGGGAGTGTCGGAGGAAAATTTCGGTTTGCCATGTGCAGGTCTTTTTAATTGACTCCCGTAGGTGACCTGCGCGTCGTTATGAGGAGGAAATGATGATGAAGACCACATATACCCAGCCCCCGTGCCAGCCGAATTAACCAACGATGGTAAAAATTACCGACCCAGCCAGGAATCGAAACCGGGACCCCTGTGACCAAAGGGCAGCACGCTAACCATTTAGCCATGGAGTCGGGCACAACGAACATTATTCTGATGGGCTGCATATACATATGTGGCTGGAAGGCGTGACCAGTCTTAAGGAATATAATTAGGTTGGAAAAGCATTGGGACATACGAGGTTTTGAAAGTAAGCCATCGATATAGTACAGGCTTCTTAGTGACATGAAATTCACGTCTCTTGTTCATGATATTATTGAAAAATTCATAAAAATGTCATATTTACCTTTATTTAATTCACAATGGCAAGATCTGAATTCATCAGCACTTTCAGTTCTGGTAGTTGAATAAATCTATGTCGTCAAATTTATGGTGTCATGAATGATATACAGATCAAAATATAAACAATCACTATGTTCAGGTGTAACTCTCACAAAAAGCACGTAGCTACTAAAACAAGCTGATATGAATACAACACGCGTTCAACTGAATTGCGCAGAGATTTAAGTTCGTAAAGGGTTGTGTAAGTTCAGGCGCCAGTTACGAAATCTAACATAAGATATTCACTTCCGTACAATAACAGGAAGGCCCTGAATGTTTTCTGAACGCAGTTCGCTCCTTGCTTTGAAGACAAAACCATTGTCGCTCCCAAATTTGTTAATATGGTAAGTCTGTCAAATTTAAGTATATATTTTCAGGAAATGTTAATAAATTGCTAAATTCCAAACAGACAGTTGTTATTGTGTTATTTATAACATCGTATGTATAGTTTAAAAGCAGTGGGGGCCCTATCTTTAATAGTTTGTTCATGATATTTCTTTAAAATGTTGAAATGTCGGAACACTTAATATAGTGACTACCAGACTACAGTTTACTGCAAACTGTAGCAAGGCGCGCGTAGCGAGCTGACGGGAAGGACAAGCTGTATTGGGTGTATAATACAATGATCAGAAACAGGAATGATATTAAAAGCAGGCAATGAATTTACTTTTCTAACCTTAATGTCATAGCAGCTGCTGAAAATTATTTCCTGTTTCGTTTATGAAGACATGGCATCTTCGAATGAAATTCTGCGACACGCCTCTTACTTTTTCTTCTAATATTTCGTTTATCACTCTCCTAACTTCATGCTCCGGGACTTCAGCTCTACGCGAATTCATTCCGACAGACTTTCTATTTCAAACTTCCCTCCAAGTAAAAATGGTTCGTTCTGAAGGCTATTTTTGAAGCTTGCTTTTCGAAAATGTTAGCTATATTGTTCGTATGCTTATTGAAGAAATAGATGATTATGATTTTTTTTTGTTTTCAGGTGTGGTTTTTCTAGTGTTTATCTGTGTTTCAAACAAAGCGCTGACGTATGGTTTTGATGGTACAGAACTTTCCTCAAATCATTTCCAATACCTTCACACATACCAGTCATACGATTTTAAAAAAGATGTGTTTCAATAATAAATTATCGTTGCTCATTGGTGTATTTAACCGTGCTGGATTATTACTACTTTTACTTTATAGGGTAATTCCGGGAGAGTTACCGCACTTTTCATGTCTTTTGTTATATCTCGGTATATTTACTTTAAAAATTGTTGCAAATTCATCGAGCGTAATTTGTAAACATGTACATTTGATCAGGGATGAACAAAATATTGGCAATTGAAAGTAAATGGGAGAAAGGAGGGAACAAAGGAATTGTTGCATCTGCGGCGTCTCTCCCTGGATCCCGGTATAGATGCCGACTTTGCTCGGGAGAGATGCCGCAAGTAAAATAATTAATGACAAAATCAAATTTAAGCCAATTTCTTCAACTTTAATATAACCGAACACTAGAACGTACTACAAGACAATTATATCCACATAATATAATCATTCAATGGAAAAAAATCTATCTGATAATTTACAACATTAAATTAATCGTACGGTATTTTAATTTCGATTTACTGTAAATGTGCATGTGCAATGGATTCTTCACTGTGTTATATAAAACCCCACGGCACTTAACACCCTTGAAAGGGCTCTGGCCTGCACAGCGAACGCTGCTCAGCCCGAAGGCCTGCAAATTACGAGGAGCCGTGTGGTCAGCACGACGCATCCTCCCGGCCGTTATTCTGGGCTTCCAAGATCGGGGCCGCCATATCACCGTCAGATAGATTCTCAATTCCAATCAAGTAGGCTGAGTGGACCTCGAACCAGCCCTCAGGTCGAGAGAAAAAACCCTGACCTGGCCGGGAATCGAACTCGGAGCCTCCGGGCGAGAGGCAGGCACGCTATCCCTACACCACGGGACCCTCGTGTTATATAATGGAAACATCAAAATCATAATGAATATAATTCTGTCCTGACACAGTAATTTGGAAACATGTCTAAGGCAGGATTCTTGAATCAAAAACTGATGTTTATCCTCTTACAAGTTTTTACAGATTGTTTCTTAAAACTTTGTTCTCTAGCAATTTTGCTGCAACAGTCGTTATATGTTGAGCAAGATTCATGCAGTCACTGTTTGTAACTCAAGCACTGGATACAGTCATCCTTTTTTGAATATCATTTTGACTTCGGTGATTATTGAAGTAGCTATACTTGCTAGACCCAGAGAGCCCTTTTCCAGATTTCGTGACTGCATTCTAAGTTTCAGTGTTCGTTCCGGAATTCTGTAGTATCATTCTGCCTCCCTGATCAGTATTTCCTTGGCTTTCAGTCTTTTCACAGCCTCTCTTAAATTTTCCTGTGTCCATTGAGGTCTTTTAACAGTGCCCTTACTTTTATACTGAGCAGGCATGTCGCAAATTTTTATTGCTGAAAATAATCTAATTTTATATAATAAAATAATGTTACCAATGAAATTAATAAAAATAGATTATGTATATCAAGAATCGTGAGACGATAAAATGTTCGAATAAAATACCGCTACACTCTGAATAGTATTGAATGTTTCCAGATCGCTTGTAGAATCTAAAAGCAATGAGGCATCTCAACCGGATTGTTGTGCGGCAACTCTCCCAACTATCAGGGAGAGACGCCGCACCCTCCTGTTTTCATACCTCAAGGCTATCATGGCCCAAAATAAGCTTACTCTCAACTACAGTTATGTTTCTGACGTCTACTGTACTAAAAACGTCTGATTTAAGCATTTGAAGCCAACTTAATATACAATAAATTAACACACGCAAAAACTTTGTCAGGAGGAAACATGTACTCGCATCATGATATCGGCTATAATTGGCGTAATATACGAGCAAATTTCGTCACACTCGCAGACAGTAGTTCTTCCTTAGAAACTGAAAAACCACACATATTGCCATCTAGCTGTAACGATGGGAACCTTTAGCTACAGTGTATGCGGCATCTCTACCGGGGCGGCATCTGCCCCGGATTTACCTTAATTATACATTTTTCGGTTGAGAAAGAAGCTGTACGTTTCCACTGCTAATTCAGTTAATATAACATGCAAGTTTTTCAGTCTATCGAAGCACGGAATATAACTCATATCACAGTGAAACATACTTGTAAGAGAACACATTAATAACATAATTCCATAACAAAATGGTTCGTTCTAAAATAATTTCCTCATATGTTATCAAAACACTTTAAAACATGCATAACCGAGCTCGATAGCTGCAGTAGCTTAAGTGCGACCAGTGTCCAGTATTCTGGAGATAGTGGGTTCGAACCCCACTGTCGGCAGCCCTGAATATGGTTTTCCGTGGGTTCCCATTTTCACACCAGGCAAATGCTGGGGCTGCACCTTCATTAAGGCCACAGCCGCTTCCTTCCCACTCCTAGCACCTTCCTGTCCCATCGTCGCCATAAGACCTACCTGTGTCAGTGCGACGTAAAGCAACTAGCAAAAAAAATCCATAGTGTATGTAAAAATATTGTTTATGTTGCTTAAAGTTTCAAGGATTCTGAATGGATAATATTATGAACAAGCGTGACAAACTGTAAAAATTTTGAAGTCCGTTATTGACACTTTGGTAGAGTCCACCTCCGTAGTGTAACTGTAGCTGCCGTCATCTGGGCCAGGATTAGATTCGCGGTACTGACAGAGATTTTAGAACGGCAAGAGGACTGATATTTTTTTAAAATTGTGCATGCAGCTCACCACTATTGGAGGCGTGCCTGAAAAGAACTGCACTACCTATGGACGAGGACTAGAATTTACTTTATTAGACTTTTTTTAAAATTCGCATCGTACTTAACTGAAACAGTACGTTTACACGCATTTTCTACCTCCAGTGTTGGTGTCCGGGCTAATTTCAGGTCTTTGGCCTCGTTCATGGGTTTTCTAACACAAACTTGTATGTAGAGGAGTTAGGGGAAGGCAGAGGGCTGACTGATTCTGTACAGCCGAGGGAGAGAGGTGATCCGTGACTATAGCATATTTTTCTTTAGCTTGAATAGAAAATAAATGCATTGTTATTATTTTTGGAGGAATTGAATGTGCAGTAATGAGTACCTATTTTGATTTTATCTTTAATGATAAAATAACAGCTTACAATACTGTCTTGTGTGGCAGATAGCTGCCTAAATTCAAAGAATTTAGCACAGACAGGTACTTCGTATAACCTAAACCAGACTTAACTTACGTCAGAGTAAATTATTATGGGATTAACTGAGAGCTACTGAAAAGTAGTCTGAAATGTTGTTTTACCGACATTTGAAGAGTAAAACAACTCGGCCAACTCGGTACCACGGATATTGAACGCTTGGTTAAGGGCAACGTTACAGGCAATCTTAAGATAATAACGGATTTATAAAAGCAAACATGTTCTTTCCAACAAAAACCCGTGATAATTTGTAAAAAAAAGTGCAAGCAGTTGTTTTAGTTCTGTTTGATAGTGTCAACCTCTCTCGCCTAATCGATAGTGCTTTTAGTTGCCGTCCTCGGGGGCTCGGGTTCGATTCCTGGTAATTCCAGAGATTTAAGATTGGCAGGAAGTCTGGTATGTGGTTAAAAAGTTACACGCGGCTCAATCTTCATTGGGGGTTGTGCCTGGAATGAGCTACATCACCTCGAGGAATACGAGGACAGGAGTTTACTTTAGTTTGATAGTATTTCTTTATCGGTTACTATTAAATGTAGAAAAGCTACAAGATGATACATTTCTTAAACTCCACGAAGGTCAACAAGTAAGGCTATTTGAAATTCATCACGACATGTACGTCCTAACCCCTCAAAAGTTGCTATGCGGTATGAATTTAAAGTTGCAGTGACGAGAATTATATCAATGGCAAATCTGTAAATGTAGTTTATAATAATATTAAACGTATATTATGCACTTCGGTGTAATAATTTCTTGCATAATTTCATTCTTCAATAAAATAACTCACGTTATGAGTACTGCACATAACTGATTCCTGAAGCCAGTGCGATAGGCCTATGTACGACCCACGCAGCAGGAAGAGGGAGAGCCTGCTCTCAAGGGCTCAAACTGGCGGACACTGTCCTAGCCTATTCCAAACCTCTGCAATGAAATGGTGCAATGTTTCCGAAATATTTTGAGCACGTCTTTAGTTCTTTTCTCAAATTAGTTATCTCTCTCTCTCTTTCTCTCCATTTTATACAACTCAGTAGTCACCAGACACCTTGATAACGTCTTTATTTCAGGCCATGCACGATATCATATTTCTAAAAGGTCATCTTTTAATAGTCTGATTGTAAGATGTGATTCTCGTTATAGTTTTCTTTCGTCCTTGAGTTTACCTTCCATTACCTCAATGTTCCTGTTCGTTAAGGAAGATATGAGATTGCACTATGCATGACTTTAGTTTATCCCAAGTTATGTACGATACCCTTCCTACTTTTACTCTTCATGGTAGGCTGTAAATTATTTTCCAGGTTAGTTTTTAAAGGTACGTCATAGAGTCCACCATATTTACACATATTCAACCATTTTTATTCCCCTCCAGAATGTGCTTTTATACAATACTGTATTGGATTATATTCTTTAAGTCCTCGATTGCATTGTACTGTGTTATCTTACCATAGTATCAGGAGTTCGGATTATATATATATACACTAAATGGGGCTTAATCACCCTATGTAATTCTGAATCAATCAATCAATCAATCAATCAATCAATCAATCAATCAATCAATCAATCAATCAATCAATCAATCAATCAATCAATCAATCAATCAATCAATCAATCAATCAATCTCTGTAGTAGACACCCTTTATAAAACTCTTCGTTCTCTCTTCTTTTAATCTCGTCTTTGTATGTGGGGTTTGTAAGTAATTCGGCTTCGTTGCGGGGGCGCGAATTAAGAGCAGAACCTATCCTGCCACCGCGTGAAATTCTTGTTTACAATTTCTTACCTTCAGAAATTACCCGGAAATCTGCTCTGTCGAGTCACATATTACCAAATTGACCCACTCATGACTCAGGTGATAACTATACCCGAATTCCCTAAATATGAAGAACTAGCCTTTGTCTCTGGAACACCTTCGCAATGAATAGGAAACATGAAGGAGTCCTCCACACCACACGAATATTTAACAATAAATTATGGCTTGTGAGTATGTTAAAAAATGTGTAGGTACTCGCATTTGCGTGAGCGAAGACCAATTGTTCTGAGGTCTTAATGGAGAGAAGGTGACAAGTATACGGACGTTGTAGGAAATAGTAGATAGCAGTGGTAAGTTAAACCAACCTAGAGGAAATATTTTGAAAAATAATTCTCAGGCAAATTCGCTGGAAGAGGTGCGCGGGGATGAATGCAGGGTTTTATTTATGTGGAAATACTTGTTTTCATTGTACACAGTGAACTGGCACCCTGGAGATGCACGAAGGAAAGTTTTAATAGTATCGGGGATTGGTATTTCTAATCCCATATCATAAATATTTCTTTATTCCCGAGTTATGTAAAATGTAAGTATTGTATTAATTGCAAGTCCGTTTATTGTGTACATTTGGGAAGAGACAAGTCTGTGAAAAGCTGTTAAATCTTTAATCACAAAAATTGCTTTGTTTCCATATGTTCATGAATTCAAATATAAAAGTGACTGACTTCAAATGAAGATAATTGTTGAAGTCGGTGAAGACTTCCCTTTTTCAAATCCGAAAGCCGATATTTTATCATCAGCTTCCATGTCCAGTATTTTTGGTTGTCAGGATTTTAAAATAATTTAACTTCCCCTTCCACACGGACTTATTCTTTTGTGTGGACGGTTTTTCCACCAGCCGTGGGCCTGTTAATTACAAGAAAGCTAGGGAGTGATGGGCACGTTCCGCTGGCCGGAGCCGACTGGCCATTCATCTCCCATTCCGCCCATCCGACCCAATTTAAATGGGATCCATCACTATTCGTCTAGATCGGTAGAGGCCAGTTAAAACCCGGGCGCGTGGTTAATCTTACATGCCATGTGATTAATTAACACAGGAACCCATTCTTCTTCCACATCTGAATGAGCGATTTAGCTGGGATCATTTTTCATCAAATTCGATGAATCTGATTTTTGTGATGGCAAATACAGGTGAGAAACCTTGATGAAACAAAAAGTGACCATCTTTTTCTCTCAAATGATTGCCCTTGACTGTTGCAGGTGGTTGAGGATTGCAGTGTCCTTTAATGATTCAGATGTTTGACGATGACACTAACATACAGAATTGTTATCTGGATAATAGATAATAACATTTAAAAAATAGGTTTCATTCCCCACAGTCGTCGTCGTCGTTATCATCGCCATCATCTTCGTCTCAGTGCCGTGGACCTATAAGTTAGAGTGCGAATTTCGAAACTTTTCAAAATCAGCGGACTTTTTGAGAAGGAAAATGTGTAGCTTGCCATGTCATTGACGTCTACTGGGACAAGCATCCTGATATCTTCATCATCTCGTACATCATACTTTAGTTCCTGCTATACCTTATTCTCTTTTTCTTCCGTTATTTGACTCCATCCACCATCAACCCTTTAGGCGACATTTAGGTAGACCTATGTGATAGAACATTATAATATATCAATTTCCTAGTTAATATATGATGCTGGGCTGAGTAACTTGGACAGTAGAGCTCTGGCCTCCTGAGCCCAACTTGGCAGGTTCGAACCTGACTCAGTCCGGTGTTATTCGAAGGTGCTCAAATACGTTAGCCGCATGTCAGGAAATTTAATGGCACGTAAAATTCCTCTTGCGGGACAAAATTCCTGCACCTTGACGTCTGCGAAAACCACAAGTGTAGTTATTGGGGCGTAAAAGACCAATAACATTATATTAATTTTAGTGTTGGGACTACTATTAATATGAGTCCTGTAAGTTATTTTCATATTGTTAACGCCACTTTGGTGTATTAATAATAATAATAATAATAATAAGAATAAGAATAAGAATAAGAATAAGAATAATAATATGATTGATTGATTGATTGATTGATTGATTGATTGATTGATTAATTGATTGATTGATTGATTGATTGATTGATTGATTGATTGATTGATTGATTGATTGATTGATTGATTGATTGATTGATTGATTGATTGATTGATTGATTGATTGATTGATTGATTGATTGATTGATTGATTGATTGATTGATTGATTGATTGATTGATTGATTGATTGATTGATTGATTGATTGATTGATTGATTGATTGATTGATTGATTGATTGATTGATTGATTGATTGATTGATTGATTGATTGATTGATTGATTGATTGATTGATTGAGTTTCTGTGATGGGAACATTACGGAGAATGAACAGCGATTTAGTCATTTGCGTGTGATGTGCTACCCTGATACTTGCTAGTCGCGATCCAATAATAATAAACGTACCCAGAAGGGAAATTAGTCATAACTGTGAACTCCCGACGGAGATGAAACTGGCTATAACCAGTTGATACACCGAATTTCCCTTCAATTGAGCCTTTAGAACTTCACAGTCAAATCGTCTGGTAAGTGAATATGGCCATACACAGCGAGCCGGTTCTAGACTTCCTGTAAACACCACCGGGAGGGAGGTCCATTTGATGGCCACACAAGCATTAACAAGTCCAGGCAGCTTCCTTTCCCAATATCCAGGGACATGTGGAAGCTTCACCAGGGCTTGCCCCTTCCAGAAGCGTTTGCGGATGTCTAACATGGCAAATCTCCGACAATGACGTTCTATACGTTTCTTGCCATTAAAATCTCAATATTGCTGCCTTCATTTTCAGCGTGTCATCAGAGAGCAACACAGAGTGCTATAGGCTGGCGATGTATTGCCCTTAGTGATGAATCACAGTTTTGGGAGTGAATTTCCGCCCAGCCAGATCATGGAGGATCTCACCTTATAGACAGCGGCACACCTCCCGTCGTACTGGAGTGATGGTCATGGACATGGTCGTTACCAGGTATGGTCATTTTTCGTCACTGGTAGTGATATCAGGATCATTTATCCTACTGTTCATTGGTACGCTGAAGAAATCCTACAGTCCTATGCACTACCATTCAGGCTCAGAAGACAGGAACACATTTTCAATAAAATAGTACTTGTCTGCACACATCTCACGTGTCCGTTGTAGTGTTTACATCATGTTTCTAAACCTTCTTGACTTTTCCACTCACCTTATATGTCACACATAGACCAGTTGTGGGATCGGACGGGACGCCGTCCTTTTCCATAACGATGTGTTTGTGATTTGAGGACTGTGGGCAAATCTGCTAGAGAAAAGTATAAGGAGCCTATTCAATTTCATGTCCCAATGTATCAAAGGAACAAAATGTCGTCTGAAAACAACGGATACTTCTTGCTATTTATATGGTAATACCAACAATTCTACTCTTGGATGCCAATCAACTATCTAAGGTTTCAGTTCCACACATAAGGGCCTAATTACCTGTGCTAGCAGGTTGACATGGATGTCTATTGTGCTGAGTCCGATAAAATTATGATAAAATTGAAGAATCCAAGTTGTCATTTATGCCCACTGAGGCAATTAAATTTGTTTCTCTGTTTTGTAGTCATATCAAGCCGCACTAATATATCGCAAGGATGGCAAAGGGCTAGAATGCGAAAGAAAGTGGTTGTGGCTTTAATTAAGGTACATCCCCAGTATTTTCCTGGCGAGAAAATAGAAAACCTTGGAAAACGACCTCGAGGGCTGCGGACGGTGGTGTTCGAACGCTCATCTCAATAACAGCTGGACTTAACATAGATACCCAGTGCTGAAGCTATTTGAAGCTACCTTACCCTCCGTTGCGTGTAGTTTGTATTAGACATGATTGTAGTGTAGCCTGGATTTTTTACTTACGTTGCATTTAATATTACAGTTTGAAAGAAATAATGCCTCTCTATCGTCCCGTGAATTGTAAAAGCAAACAGAAGTCAGGTTGCGGTAAAGTTTCCATGGGTATAATTAAATTTGGTGTGTTTAATACGTTTTTTCTCATTTCTCAAATAACGGGCCTTCCTTGTGTATTCTTTATTGTATCAATAAATGCCAATAGAATGATTAAAGGTTTCCGTTTAGCCAGCCGGATGCGTTTCAATAATGGCTGGTAAATATAAGACGTGAGCTTCGGAATTCCACATAAAGTGAGACCTGCGCAAGATTTCTGAATTAAGAGCCTGTTTACCATTGAGTTTTCGAGATCTGCTTCTAAAGAATGCATGATTTCTCATTGCAAAAATCCACCAAGCGTGGGATGAGATACAAACAGCAGACGCCTTCGAAATCATTGAGAGTGTCACGTAGCTACGTTTATGAGTGCCCGGAAGCTCCCCATCTATATAGTGTATATATAAAATAACATGTCCTGACTGACTGACTGATTCATCATCGCCGAACAAAAACTACTGGATATAAAGAAATTAAATTTTGGGGATACATTTACATTAGAGTGCAGGTGCTCACTCAGGGAGGATTATTGGATATACCGTCGCTAAGGGGGTGAAAAGGTGGATGCATTTTTGAAATGAGTGTATCTATATCTCAAAAACTGAAAAGTTTACGGACGTAAAAATGGGCATTTGCAATCCCCATTAAAAATATACACCTGTTTTATGTTTTCGGAAAATCCCATTAAGATGGGTGAAAACAGGTGACAAATGGGTTGAATAACTTTTATGAGGATAATTATTTATCAAAAACCGAAGATGTTACAGACATGAAAATTGGTATTTGGAATCTCCTTCAAAAATAAAGAAACAGTTTTGTTTCTGTTTTTGGAAATTCCAATTAATGGGGGTGAACAGGAATGACAAAGTGTCGAATTCTTAGAAAAACAATATCTACAGAATATCTCAGAAACGTGACACGTGACAGACGTAAATATTGGTATTTGGAATCACCTCTAAATGTAAAGAAACATGCGTAATTTGTTTTCGGAAAATTAACTTGAGGGGAACTAAAAAGGGGGTGAATTTTTATGATAAGCATATGTAGAGTATATATCTCAAAAAATTAACATTTTACAGAAGTTAAAATTGGTATTTTAAAAATAAAGAATGTATTGTTATGATTTCAGAAGAACCACTTGGGGGAGGGGGGGGGGGCGGTGGTAAAAGGGACTTGAAAAGGTGATTCGAAGAAGCTTATTAAATTGATGACATTTTATACATGCAGCTTGGTACTATTTGAAAGAAAAATTGACAGTACTTAAGTAAATAAAGTTATAAGACCTCTCCTTGCGTAAATTCACGTATTTTCTACTTACAGATCCAATTCTTCGTATGGGCATGGTTCAGATTATGCCGGCATAGAGAAAATTAGGTTCAAGCACCTGACGTCAACATGACCGATCACTGAGTGGGGTTCGAACCCACTATCTCCCGGATGCAAGCTCACAGTTGCGCGCCCTTAACCGCACGGCCAACTCACCCGGTAGGTAAGATAATTAAGAAGCTGTTGTTGAAACTCTTACGAATAAGGTGTACCCAACTTATACGGGAAGGCATGGTTCTAGAGGGTTCTGGACTAATCCGGACACACCCTCTCAATTTAATTGGCAAATTCAAAAGTTACATCCAAAAAGCAAAAAGGATTCTGTGATAGGCTGAAAAATAATTACAAAAAATTCTTATTGGCCAGATTTAAAACTGGCGGAATAAGAAAGTAGTGTTAGAAACTTTGAAATACATACAAAACAATGAAATTTAATTTACTTGAGGAAACCCATAATCACAAAAATTTCTTTCAATAACAACTTCTTTTACCTTGCACCAGAGCGCATGACCACAGTTTTTGGTAATGCCATCTATGGAGAAATGTCCAAACTTCTTGATGTACAGCAAAACAAAACCAAGATCAATCCAATCAGTTTAGGAAACTTAGAAAAGATAAACTTCTCAATTTTGCAGTAGTGACATTTTCTGATTAATGTCCCAAATTTATGTAGTAGCAGTTTCGCGTTTTGTTGGATAGAGTTCATTAAGGCGCTTCTTTTGAATGTGCGGAGTTGAGGTGTACCTCCCGGTACAATTATTATTATTATTATTATTATTATTATTATTATTATTATTATTATTATTATTATTATTATTATTATTATTATTATTATTATTGTTACGGAGATTTCCGTGGTAGGTAGAGGTGAAAGAAGGTGCGGGTGTGAATAGGTCTCCAACTATTGAATTAAAGTTAATGTAAAATTTAACAAGGTTATATTTTCTTTCCAAAATTCAGAAATAACAAGAATGGCAGGTACGGAGTAGCAAGGCAACAAAGTACAATTACAGTATTTACAGGATTTGGGCTTCGAGCCCTGAAAACACAATTCTTGAGCAACTAGCCCAACTTTACGATATACAAATTTCAACAACGGGGCAGAAGACCCCAATCAAACCCTGGAGCACTTGCTCCAAATTACACAGTAAAGCCTCCTCGAGGCATACAACACTCAGTTTTCAAAAAAAAACTACTCGCTCTCAACTTTAAGCCTCTCCCAGGCCACACCAAACTCCACCTTCAAGCTGTCCTCAACGGACATAAACCCAGGGGTAAAATACCCAATCTACTGAGGCCTATTAAGTGAGAAAAGGTTAATTATATGGCCTCTAAAATACCAACTTGAAAGGAGGCTCTTCGCACTCCTAATACACTTTATTTAAAACCTACTTGGCACTAGGCCGTTAATGCAAGGGCTAATCCCATACTACAGAGGTGACTTCAGAAAAGAACAATTTACATTATATTAACGAAGAATAGGTTGAGAAAAATAAGTTCACCTCAAAACAATATGATTGGGAGCTCGAGAGGGTTAAGCACTCTCTATTCCGATATGCAGTTTAAAAGATGAAATAGATACAAGTTTCTTTACATTTTAAGGAAGGTTACATAATGGAAAAAGCTTCGGACCCGCCCCGAGAGTTAAACTGCTGAGCTAGCAAAGAAAGAAGTTATTAATTGGCCATTACCTTGTTGTTGACCGCTGCCGAAGAAAGAGGCGCTTCCCGCCCCCTGCTATGTACTTTACACACTGAAAGATGGAACAGAAGTGGCGCAGAGACCCTAAAATCAGCAGTTTATATATCCTCGCGGAAGGTTCTAGGCGTTAGGGGAATGAGAACACCCGCCCACAATCACTTTATTGGAGAATAAAGAGAAACCCCTACACAAGATGAAGAAGAAACACCTTATTGGTGGAAAATTAATTTCAGAAATTCGGGATTGACTAGATTTAAAACAAGGGGAAAGAAAGGGGTAATATTGCCAACTTAACCAATGACTGAAAGAAATTTAACAAAGAACAAACTTTTGAAATAAAATTTTCTCCAAAGAACAGTTCTTTTTCTTCGCACTAGGGTGCACTATTGTAGTTCTTCAGTAGTGTCCTCTAGAAGAGAAAGTTCACACTTCTTACTTCAAGCAAAACAAAAACACATCAAAAATGACACAGTTCTAAAACTCCAAAATTTACAGGTAGTGACATCTTCTGAGAAAGTAGAAAATTAATACCGTCAATAAAGTTCAGACTTCCTCCAGCAGAGGAGTTTCAACTGGCGCACATTTTAAATTAGCGGCGTGGAGGTGTACCGCCCGGTACAGACCTCCCCCTCCAAAATTTCCTCCAGGGGTGACACATGAAATTTGTTTGAAAACTAGGTCCAAGTTTTGATGTAGATGTGGAGATTAATTGCAGAAGTATATTTAAGATTTTCTTACTATGGTTTGATTCAGTTTCAAAATTTTTGTTGTTGCAGGTGAAGTAAAGTCTTTATGCTTGTAGAAGTTGAATTCAGAAGATAAACTTTAGTTTTTAAAGTTGGAAAAAAAATGTGTAAGTCCACCAGGTATTGCAGAAAAATCCAAGAGGAGGTAGTGATGTCGAACTGGAATGTCCATGTAGTTGATGTAGACTAAGTTGAATGGCCAGATCGGCCGTTGCCGCTTGCGTCCAGGAGAGGCCGCTCGGACCCCTCAAGTACCCTGAGATACCGCTCGCCCGCACCATGAAGGGAGCAGTGGTGTTGAAACACGCCGCGCCCGCGGTGAAGATATACAGGCTGCGGGCAAGTAGCAGGTCGTGCGCCGCACATCAGCCTTGGCCGGGAGGAGAGCTCCGGCTCGCCGTGCACATGTCGTCCTCGCTGGGGTCGAGGGGGCCCATCCTCAAACCCAGTCGCGGCACAGCGCCGCGCGGCTGCGGGGGCACTGAAACATTAAAGCTAGGCGGCAGAATATTGTTGGACCATCATCTTTTTGAGGGCACAGACTTTGTGGAGAGGTTGAGGGGCCAGCGGCGTGCAGATATCCATGGCATTTAATATAAGCAAGCCACAGTGTGTTTAGCAGGAGACGGGAGCGTGGTAATGGCCGTGGTAAGGACAGAATGGCAGTTTAACCGTGCGGGAGGGGTTTACAAAAACTTACATATGAAACAAAGTATTATAGAAGGGGCAGAATGCCTTAAAAGTGAAAACTCAAAAAAATATAACCTTCATATTCCTTTCAAATTATATGAAGCAAGTTAACACAAAATTTACACTGGTTTCACCTGTGACAGGTGAACCCTAAATATCCTCTCGGTGGCTGGATTACTTAATAACAACGTAACCGGCGTAAGGAAATCAAGAATGACACACGGCCCCTGGAATCTGGGGGCAAGCTTGCCCGCGGGAACAAAGTTCTTGACCATTACTTGGTCACCTACCTTCAAAGGGGTGGGTCTCCGTCAACGATCATACCTTTCCCTAACCTTTTCATGAGAGACTTTAAGATTGGCTTTAGCCTTCTTCCAAAGATCTTTGATGTTGTCCGGATCCATTGTCTCGGGTAGAATGTCACTCAGAGACCAGAGGTTAGAGAGCGGCGTGTTGGGAACAAAGTTGAACATCAAAGAGGCTGGAGTAAACTTATGTGATTCATAAACCGCAGAATTCAAAGCAAAAGCTAACCAATGCAAGGACGTGTCCCACCTGGAATGATCTTCATGAGGATAGGCAATAAGCGCGGACCTGAGATTACGGTTAACCCGTTCAGCCAGCGATGGTTGAGGGTAATAAGCAGAAGTAGTTACATGAGAGATAGACAAGTCAAAACAGAATTTACGAAAAAGGTTTGATGTGAACGCCTTAGCATTATCAGACAAAACATATTGGCACGGACCAAAAGAAGCAAAAATAGAATTTAGGCAAGTAATGGTGGACTGAGCGGTAGCCAGCTTAGTCGGAAATAACCAGGAAAATATTGTAAAACCATCTACGCACACAAAGATGAACTTGTTAGCATTTCCCTTTGACTGGGGGAAGGGTCCTACATAATCAATATACAGGCGTTCCATGGGGCGCTACGCTTGATGCGAAGACAGAAGGCCTACCTTGGTGGACATAGTGGGTTTACTAAGCAAACAGGATTTGCAAGCCTTCACTAGTTCACGGATTTCACCGTCCATACCCTTCCAGATGAACCTTTCACGAATCTTTTCACGAGTTTTAAAGATTCCAAGATGCCCCCCTAATGGGGTCTCATGATAGTACTTGAAGATCATAGGTACAAGAACAGCTGGAACGACAACTTTCATCATCTTATCATGCCTCGAAGGGCAACATAAAACACCATTCCTCAGAACATAAGGGACAACGCGTTCCCCAGAAGAAAGGGTTTCCATTATCGGAGACAGCGTCGGATCTTCACGTTGGTATTTCTCGATATCCCTAACAAGCATGGGGGCATCTGTTAAGATGGCATTAACATCAGATAACATGGACTCGGGAGGAGATGAACTATCGACCGGTTCATGGTTCTCAATGTCGTTGGAAAACATACGGCTGAGTCCATCAGCGACAACATTTTCGGTACCTCGGATATGCCTGACATCGAATTGGAAGGCAGAAATACGGATAGCCCAACGGGCTATACGACCAGTACGACGCGGCCTACCTAAAACCCAGCTTAAGGCTTGATTATCTGTCTCCAGGTCGAATTTGACATGTTCCAGATAGAGACGGAACTTCTCTAAGGCGAATAAGACTGCCAAACCTTCGAGCTCATATATGGAGTATTTTGCTTCTTGAGCCGACAGAGTCCTAGATGCATAGGCGATGGGTCGCCTCCCTAGTTCAGTCTCTTGAAGAAGGACTGCAGCTACTGCTGACGACGACGCGTCCGTTTGGACGATGAATTTCTTTGAGAAATCAGGCATAGCAGTGACAGGGGCATTACAGAGAGCTAATTTCAGATCTTCAAAAGCGGCTTGTTGAGAAGGACCCCACTCGAATTTGATGCCTTTCCTACGAAGAAGGTTCAAGGGCGCCGCTCTATTAGCGAAGTTGGGAATAAACTTCCTGAAGAAATTCACCATACCAATGAACCTGGCGATACCTTTAATGTCCTTGGGAGGTTTAAAATCACGGATGGCCTGTGTTCTAGAATGATCGACTGCTACACCATCACGTGACACAATATGCCCTAGGAATGACATAGAGGGCTTAGCAAAGGCGACCTTGGACAACTTGACAGTTAACCCAGCCTTACGAAGGCGATCGAGAACTTCTCGCAGATGATCTAGATGTTCTTCAAAAGTTTCCGAAAATACGACGACATCATCCAAGTAGTGATATAAGTACTCAAATTTGATGTCGGAGAAGACCCTATCTAGTAGCCTAGTGAGTACAGCTGCTCCCGTGGGGAGCCCGAAAGGCACGCGGTTGTATTCATACAAATTCCAATCCGTGGCAAACGCAGTAAGATGTTTAGACTCTTCGGCAAGGGGAATTTGATTATAGGCCTGATTCAAGTCCAAGATAGTAAAGAACTTGGCCTTATGAAACCATGAAAAACAAGAATGAAGGTCAGGAAGGGGCACAGATTGCAACACCACCTTCCGATTGAGAGCCCTATAATCAATGACAGGCCTGAAGCCTCCTTGGGGTTTCGGGACTAGAAAGATAGGTGACGAATACGCCGACTTAGAGGGCCTAATAATACCGTCCTTCAACATCTGATCGATGATTTCTTTCAGAGCCTTCATTTTAGGTGGAGATAGCCTATAAGGTGGAAAACGGACAGGAATTGAATCCGTGACCTCAATTTTGTATTCAATAAGGTCAGTAACACCAAGAGTATCAGAGAACACCTCTGGAAATGACTGACATAATTTACGAATACTATCAGCCTGCTCCTCAGGTAGATGTCTAAGGTCTAACAACATCTCATCCTGGGTAGGCGAAATAGATGAGCATGATACAGAATTACACTTTAACAAGGGAATTTTACAATTGAACGCAAATTTGAATGTGCACGACTTACTCTGAAGATCGAGCACAAGACCAGTGTGAGAAATAAAGTCCGCTCCCAGTATGATGGGGCAAGACAAATGCTTAGCCACAAACAGTTTGGTTTTCCATGTAATTTTAAAAATACGAATTTTGACCTGTACGGAACCTAGAATTTCTAATGGAGATGAATTAGCCGAAACATATTGAACAGGAGATGAGACATAGTCAGGTAGTTTACAAACAGATTTCAATTTAGAATACCATTCAGCCGAAATAATCGAACAAACACTGCCTGAATCTAAGAGAGCTGTTACAGGTTCATTATTTAACTCAATCTTAAGAAAAGGAACCGGTGCGGGGGTATCCGCCGCAATCCTAAGACACTCCTTGGGGTATTCAAGGGATGGATTTGAAGATTGAAATTTCCCTGATTTTTCGCTCTGTTTACCCGGGGCTGAGTCTCGGGAAGATGGATTAATCGACTCAGCCGAAGGCACTAGTCACTTTATATTGTCGTTGGAAGTTGCACCAGAAGTTGAGCAGGAGGGGGTGCTATTCGAATTGGGACAATTCTTGGCGATATGTGAGAAGGCCCCACATTTAAAACAGCCTTGTGATGAACCAGCTCCATTCCTTGTCACACTAGATTTGAGCAATGGGCACTTGTTCCGAAGGTGGTCGGGCGACCCGCAAGCATAGCATTTACGGGGTGTGACTGGTCGGCGAGGTGGAGGCCGATTATTACTAAAAGAAGGCGGGGGTTCTTTCGCGACACGCAATGAATCGGCGTATCTAACTCCTTCCGCTGAGACGGCCAATGCTTCAAGTTCAGAGTAGGTTTGTGGGCACGCCGCGAAACACAAATATGATCTATAAGATGGTGAAATACCTTCCACAATGGCTTGTACAATCTGATCCTCAGGGAAGTGAAGAGCAAACACCCTAGTATAAAACTTAATGTCCTGTATGAAATCAGCCAAGTTTTCATCCAAGCGTTGTACACGGTAATAGTACTTCTGAATCAGAGATGACCTCGCGCGAGCAGGAATAAAATTTGCAAGCAAATGTGCATGAAAATCTTCAATAGATGACTGTTCGGCTATGGCTCTTACTATTTTGTCTGAGAGAATACCAGTTGCATAAGGATAAATTATTTGCAAAATTTGACACGGAGAAAGAGAAAAAACAAGGGCATGATCCTGAAATTCAACTAAAAATCTTAAAAATGAAATTACTTCACTGGTGGTATTAACTGAAAACTTAGAGATACCCCTGAGCAACATTGCCAATGGATGGGGCAAACTACTGAACCCAGGTGACATAGTCGGTAAAGGTTTAAGTGGCAAAGAAGTTAATTCAGAACGTACATTAGTCAATGAGTTACGACGTTCAGACTCGTTGTCCATTGGGGCAGAGATAGTTTGAGCAGCAACGGTTATCCTATTGACTTCTCCCTTAGGAGGTTCTTCCTCGCTCCCAGCATTCATCGTGGCGGGTTGATCAGTTTTGGGAGGAACTTCCCCAGTTAACAATTGAGTGACCTTGCTAGATAATTCAGAAATATTTTCAAGCAGCGTACTAGCTTCCTTCTTCTGAACGTCATTCAACTTTAGAGACAACAGATCGTTAACTCTATTTGAAAAATGAAACAGCCTAGCTTGCACACGCTTAATTTGATTAGGAGAAGGATCATTTTCATCAAAAAAACTAACTACAGAAGCTAGCCCCGTAATATTCTCGACGATCGTGGAAAGAGAGTCGTCAATTTCTTTCTCTCCCAAAGTGGGGATGGAAATGGGCAAACCAAGGGACTCTCTAAGCTTGTTTGTGTCTACTGCAACCGAGCCTCCAGATTGCACATTTCTAATAGTTAATTCATAGATTAACTTCTCCTTGCGCAAATACACAAGATGGAGAACGTCGCGAGGGCCGGGCATGATGACAGAACAATTTTGAAACAGGAAAAATCAAAATTTCCAGCAACTAAGAAAATCGTTAGAGTTCGGAACAAAACGAGGTTTAGCCGTCAAAAGGGGCTAAATTGAGACCCATTCAACCACGCTCTGCTACCACTTGTTACGGAGATTTCCGTGGTAGGTAGAGGTGAAAGAAGGTGCGGGTGTGAATAGGTCTCCAACTATTGAATTAAAGTTAATGTAAAATTTAACAAGGTTATATTTTCTTTCCAAAATTCAGAAATAACAAGAATGGCACGTACGGAGTAGCAAGGCAACAAAGTACAACTACAGTATTTACAGGATTTGGGCTTCGAGCCCTGAAAACACAATTCTTGAGCAACTAGCCCAACTTTACGATATACAAATTTCAACAACGGGGCAGAAGACCCCAATCAAACCCTGGAGCACTTGCTCCAAATTACACAGTAAAGCCTCCTCGAGGCATACAACACTCAGTTTTCAAAAAAAAACTGCTCGCTCTCAACTTTAAGCCTCTCCCAGGCCACACCAAACTCCACCTTCAAGCTGTCCTCAACGGACATAAACCCAGGGGTAAAATACCCAATCTACTGAGGCCTATTAAGTGAGAAAAGGTTAATTATATGGCATCTAAAATACCAACTTGAAAGGAGGCTCTCCGCACTCCTAATACACTTTATTTAAAACCTACTTGGCACTAGGCCGTTAATGCAAGGGCTAATCCCATACTACAGAGGTGACTTCAGAAAAGAACAATTTACATTATATTAACGAAGAATAGGTTGAGAAAAATAAGTTCACCTCAAAACAATATGATTGGGAGCTCGAGAGGGTTAAGCACTCTCTATCCCGATATGCAGTTTAAAAGATGAAATAGATGCAAGTTTCTTTACATCTTAAGGAAGGTTACATAATGGAAAAAGCTTCGGACCCGCCCCGAGAGTTAAACTGCTGAGCTAGCAAAGAAAGAAGTTATTAATTGGCCATTACCTTGTCGTTGACCGCTGCCGAAGAAAGAGGCGCTTCCCGCCCCCTGCTATGTACTTTACACACTGAAAGATGGAACAGAAGTGGCGCAGAGACCCTAAAATCAGCAGTTTATATACCCTCGCGGAAGGTTCTAGGCGTTAGGGGAATGAGAACACCCGCCCACAATCACTTTATCTATATATATAAAGTAGCTTGTCCTGACTGACTGACTGACTGACTGACTGACTGACTGACTGATTCATCATCGCCGGGCCAAAACTACTGGACATAAAGAAATGAAATTTTGGGGATATATTCATATTAAGATGTAGGTGCTCGCTAAGAGAGGATTTTTGGATATTCCGTCGCTAAGGGGGTGAAAAGGGGGGTGAAATTTTAAAATGTGTGTGTTTATATCTCAAAACTTTAAAAGTTTAGAGATGTGAGAATTGGTATGTAGAATCTTCCTTAAAAATAAGGAAACACGTATTTTTTTGTTTTCAGACAATCCCAATAGGAGGGGTGAAAAAGGGTGAAAAAGGGGTTGAATGCCTAATCAGGATACCGGTGCTTATATCTCAGAAACTGAAGATATTACAGACCTGAAAATTGGTACTTTTGATCTCTTTTAAAAATAAAGAAACACGTATTTTTTTGTTTTAGGAAAATCCCATTAATGGGAGGGTGAAAAGGGGGTGAATTTTAGAAATGAGTGAATCTATATCTCCAAACTTTTAAAGTTTGCAGATGTAAAAATTGGTATTTACAATCTTCATTAAAAATAAAGAAACACGCATTTTTTTGTTTTCGAAAAATCGCAATAGGAATTGTGAAAAGGGGTGAAAAAGGGGTTGAATGCCTTTAATGAGGCTACTTATATCTCAGAACCTGAAGATATTACTGACCTGAAAATTGGTGTTTGGGATCTCTTTTAAAAATTAAGAAACACCTATTTTTTGTTTTTGGAAAATCCAATTAATGGAGGGGGGTGAAAAGGGGGTGATTTTTTAAAATGAGTGTATCTATATCTCAAATTTTTAAAGTGTATGGATATAAAAATTGATATTTAGAATTTCTTTTAAAAATAAAGAAACACGTATTCTTTTGTTTTCGGAAAATCCCAATAGGAAGGGTGTAAAAGTGTGAATAATGGGCTGAATGCCTTTAATAAGGCTACTTATATTTCAGAACCTGAAGATATTACAGACCTGAAAATTGGTATTTGGGATCTACTTTAAAAGTAAAGAAACACACGTATTTTTTCGTTTTTGGAAAATTCAAATATTGGGGGGTGAAAAGGGGGGTGTTAATTTTTTAAAATGAGTGTGTCTACATCTGAAAACTTTAAAATTTACAGATGTAAAGATTGGTTGTTAGAATCTCCTCTAAAAATAAGGGAACACGTATTTTTTTGTTTCCTGTAAATCCCAATAGGAGGGGCGTAAAAGGGTGAAAAATGGGTTGAATGCCTTTAATGAGGATACATATATTTCAGAAACGAATGATATTACAGAACCGAAAATTTGTACATGGGATCTCCTTTACAAATAAAGAAACAAGTATTTTTTAATTTTTGGAAAATCCAATTAATGGCGGTTAAACACGAGTGACAAATTGGGGTGAATTTTTTGAAAGACTTTATCTACGGAATATCTTGGAAACGCAAAATGTTACAGGCGTAAAAAGTGGGTGTTTGGAATCTCCTGTAAATGTAAAGAAATATAGGTGATTTGTTTTTGGAAACTCCACTTAAGGGGAACTCAAAAGGGGTGAAATTTTAAAATGAGAATTTTTACAGTATATCTAAAAAAACTTAACATGTTACAGAAGTGAAAAATGGTATTTTTTATCTCTATTAAACATAAAGAAACGTGTATTTTTAGTTTTCGGGAATATCACTTGGGTGTAGGGGGGGGGGGCAAAAATGACTGAAAATGGTGTTGAATTCTTTTAATTAGGCTACTGATATATCAAAAATGAAGATGTTACAGACGTGAAATTTGATATTTTCAATCTGCTTTAAAAGTAAAAAAACACGTATTATCTTAAAATCCAATGAAGCGGGGGGGGGGGGTGAAAGAATTGAAAAATTAATTGGCTTAATTGTATGAGAATACATACATCTAATAAAAAGTAAAGTTGTTACAGACGTGAAAATTCGTATTTGGATCTCCTTTAAAAACAAATAAAAACGCGTTTTGGGCGGGAAACCATCTTGGAGGGCGGGAGTGTAAAGGAGTTGAATTCCTTTCATGAGGACACATAAATCAAAAACTGAAGAAGTTGGGGTCGTGATAATTGGTATTTAGAAGATCCTTTACTATTAAAGAAACAAGTATTTTTTGCGGGAAATTTCACTTAGGGGGGTGGGGGGTGGGGAGTAGTGTGAAATGAAGTGAAAAAAGTAAATTACTTTTATGGGGATACTTATATCTCAAAGCTGAAGGTAATAGACGTGAACATTGGTGTTTGGAATCTACCTTAAACATAAAGAAACAAGCCTTCTTTTTTGGGGGGGGGGGCGGGGGGGTGTTGGCGGTAAATAAACTTAACGGCGGTGGGTTGTAGAAGGAGGTGAGACCAATTGATTTTACTGTTATTAATGTACTTATAAGGATCCTTCGTTGCTCAGGCGGCAGCGCGCCGGCCTCTCACAGCTAGGTTCCGTGGTTCAAATCCCGGTCACTCCATGTGACATTCGTGCTGGACAAAACGGAGGCGGGACAGGTTTTTCTCCGGATACTCCGGTTTTCCCTGTCATCAGCCATTCCACCAACACATAATAGTAATAATAATAATAATAATAATAATAATAATAATAAGAATAATAATAATAATAATAATGTTCCGGACCGTCGTCAAAAGTGCGGACCGCGCTGGTAACGGCTCCTGGACGGGTAATGACTAAGAATGCAGTCCGGCCGCGGGTTCAGTGCCGCCAAGGCACCCAATATGACACGACGCAGGATCTCCTGAAGGATTTTATCCATATTAAAAATGATTAAAGGAAAAGATGGCAAAGATTTACGGACCCAACTGACCAGGAGGAATACCTGAGCCTAGCCCGGGAAGTACGAAATCGATTGCTGGAAAGGAAGATTGAAAAATGGGAGGAAACGTGCTGTAAAATAATAGAAAACGAGTCAGATCGGGTATTTTGGTGGATTCCCGCAGAAAACGAGTCAGATCGCGAATTTTGGCGGATTATATATCTAAAACAATAAGCATTCAATTATAAATTTCAGTATAATACCGTAGCGAAGCACGGGTATCTTGCTAGTTAATCTATATAAATAAAATTGTTCGTGTCTGTTTGTTTGTCTGTCTGTTTGTTCCACCATCACGTCGAAACGGCTGTATAGATCTCAACCAAACTTCATATTTAGAGTATACTCATCCCGGGGAAGGTTTCGATATGCATATCATTTTAAAATCTTTGAATACACGGGGGGTTTATAGGAAAACCAGAATGGTTTTTCCACCATCACGTCGAAACGGCTGGATGGATCTCAACCAAACTTCATATTTAGAGTATACTCCTCCCGGGGAAGGTTTCGATATGCATATCATTTTAAAATCTTTGAATACACGGGGGGTTTATAGGAAAACCAGAATGGTTTTTCCACCATCACGTCGAAACGGCTGGATAGATCTCAACCAAATTTCATATTTAGAGTATACTCATCCCGGGGAAGGTTTCGATATGCATATCATTTTAAAATCTTTGAATAGACGGGGGTTTATAGGAAAACCAGAATGGTTTTTTCCACCATCACGTCGAAACGGCTCGATAGATCTCAACTAAACTTCATATTTAGAGTATACTCCTCCCGGGGAAGGTTTCGATATGCATATCATTTTAAAATCTTTGAATACACGGGGGGTTTATAGGAAAACCAGAATGGTTTTTCCACCATCACGTCGAAACGGCTGGATAGATCTCCACCAAACTTCATATTTAGAGTATACTCCTCCTGGGTAAGGTTTCGATATGCATATCATTTTAAAATCTTTGAATACACGGGGGTTTATAGGAAAACCAGAATGGTTTTTCCACCATCACGTCGATACGGCTGGATAGATCTCAACCAAATTCCATATTTGGAGTATACTCATCCCGGGTAAGGTTTCGATATGAATATCATTTTAAAATCTTTGAAAAGACGGGGGTTTATAGGAAAACCAGAATGGTTTTTCCACCATCACGTCGAAACGGCTCGATAGATCTCAACTAAACTTCATATTTAGAGTTTACTCATCCCGGGGAAGGTTTCAATATGCATATCATTTTAAAATCTTTGAATAGACGGGGGGTTTATAGGAAAACCAGAATGGTTTCCCTCCATTTTCTCTTATACTGTTGAGTTTCTGTAAACTTCGTTTACCGTACGTGAAACGTCTCTTCATTATAAACAACTTTCGTTATGTTCATAATTTACCTTACTCTTTACATGACGGAGAAATTTACAATTTTCTGCTGGTACCATGCTCTGCATTGAGTGACCGACAGACCGACAACGAATCTATGGGTTACCATGGCAACGTCTCTGACTGTATGCCAGCAGGGAAGTAACGTATTGCCATTTTCCTCATCATGCTTTTAAATTCGTGGTTGTTCCTTGGGTAGAAGGCAAGAGAGGCGTCAATCGGCCTATCTGCGGGATATTGGCGGAATATCTTTGGATGTTATAACCGCCTTCGAATAGATTAAGTAATAACACCATTAGTCATCTTCTTATTATTTGTTTACCTAGGAATCAATGGACCTAAATTCCTCCTCTGTTACCGCTTTATTATATCCATAACTCACTCTAGCATAATTTATTGAGGGGCATTTGATTTTCCAATACATTAACTTGGCATTTACATATTTGTCGTTATCCGGCTGTCCTCAGTTATAATCCATTTTCTATTACTTTCAACTTTCTTAACTGTATTATTTTCTTCCTTAATTACGCCGTATGTACGCGAGTGCTACAAACTACTGGATGTATTTCCACCAATACTCATATTTAGAATACACCTGTCCTTGATAGGTTTTAGGGCAAATATTGTTTCTAAATCCCTGAATTGACTGGGGGTTTATACGAAACCGAAACAGTGATTTTGCACTTCCACAAAATATACACAACCAAACTTAATGGAAATCTACCTACCTTGGTAGAAATTAATTTCTAAACCTTTTTTCTCATGTGCATCATTTCGATACGAGGATTAATAAGGGAGATATCATTAACGGACCGTTCTTTTGTACAAGTCCCATCGGACTTAACTCACGAGCGGGTGCGTGTAAAGCGTATTCCTTACAACTTGAAAACTACTGAAGACATTCGAACCAAAATTCATATTTAGCATCCACCTGTCCAAAGGTAGGTTTTAAACTAAATAACATTTCATGTTCCGGAATGGACTGGCGGTGTATAGGGAACCGAAATGGTGATTTTACTCTTCCACAATATATACAGAACAAGACCAACCTGACTGGAAATCGACCAATAGTGATGGAATTCCACCTCTAAAACTTTTTTTCATGTGCTTTTTTTCGTCAGGAGGATTAATAAGGGAGATATCATGAATGGTCAGTTTTGCAGGTTAAGTCCAGCGGACATAGCCAAAAAGGTGTTTTACATGGAGCAGATTCCTTATCTATATAAATGAAATCGTAACGGCTGTGTGCCTCTACACTGACTATTTTGGCGAAATTTTCGTACAGCTTTCCGTTTAAGGGGTAATAATGACCATCTGCATAATTTTTGGTTTAGTTTCCTGAAAGTCCTAATTTTTACCCGCTTCGCCCAAAATCCAGATTGCGGCATAATCTGCCAGAAGAAAAAGAAGATAATTGAAATTTGACAAAATTATACGTTTTAGCCTGTCACGAACGGAAAACATCCAAGATCATTAAATTTTTCACTTTGAATCCCCGAAGAATATCGAAATACGCAGGCAATTTTAATGATGGTGCAGACCTTCGGAAATTCCTATCCTATAACGGATTGCACAATCTCCGTTCAATTTGGAATGATCTACAACCGTGGTCTTATGACTTTTTGCCGTATCTGTATCCCTTTTACGTTTGATTTTTCTCTTTAATCGATGTTAAGTCAATTTGGAATTTTCACATGCATAATTCATACTTTCAATTACTTATATGAAATACAGAATCATTAAACTCTTCACGAAAATTGGCCCACCCAGTAGCCATATGTGAGCCAAATGCTATGTATGTATCCGAAAAGTAATTTAATGTGAGATAATCTTACAAAACCTTTACCCTGTTCCACGTTTCTAACTCAATCTGACCCAAGAATAGATGACATATCATAGGACCAGCCATTTAGGCCACTAAATCCGGCGTGTCTTATGGTATAATCCTTTGTCGATATGACGTACGTTTAGTAGCAGTTAATCTGTAAATGAAGGTCTTCAATATTGTAAATACGCATATACTTTCGTATGTCGATCTATATATATTCACTGATGTCGATTTTTAGCGATCGAGAAAGGGTGGGTCTGCTATTGCAATAAGTACTCCCCACACCGACTTTGACTGGCAGTAGGAAAGGGTTCCTTCTCCAACTCCTGTGTAACTGTCATTAGTAAGGAAAGCCTACAATTATAATGAATAGTTCCCTTCTCTATTTGACTTGCAGAAGGCAAGTGAGCATGCAGTTTTGTTTAAAACTCCCCTACCCGATTGTGTTTGGCAGTAGGCAAGGGTGCCTATCATTATAAAGAAATGTCCTCATCTAAAATGTGACTGGCATTAGGCATAGTGGCCTGCTATTTTGATGGAAACTCACCAACTTGGTGTTACTGGCAGTAAGCTGGCTGGCAGTAGGAAAATGGGCCTGGCATTATAATGATAACTGCACAACTCAATTTCGAGTGATAGTAGGGTAATTGCCTGCCATTATAATAAAAACTGTAATCTGTCTGAAAGTAGGAAAGGGGGGGGCTGTCATTTTAACGAAAACTCCCCAAATCGATTCTGTCCGCATAGTAGGCAATGGGGCCTGCAATTATAATGCAAACTTCCCAACTCGATTGTGAATGGCAGTAGGCAAGTGAGCCTGCCGTTATATCACAAATCCATAACAAACACTTTAAATTGGGAACAACGTACGGGGACCTCCCCATGCTCTTTCTCGGATAACGCTAAGAGATATGCAATTTTAAAACAATCTTATTTACTGCATGCACACTATTTACTTCGATATTCGAATACAATGTAGAATACCGTAGCGAAGCACGGGTACATTCGCTAGTATAAAATATGTTGAACTGCACACCATTGCTAATTTAGGGTGTATATTAAAAAACAGAGCGATAAAGAAGAGCGGAAATACTGTTTGTCAATTGATTACTAACTAGTAACATGAAAATGTGTGGGTGCATAAGCAATATATTTCAATAAAATTAGATTCCTAATGGTGAAGTACTAAATGAGATGATAATCTATCATCTAAATATCGTCGCTTAAAAAACTATACCGTGTATCTAACAATGATCTTCCTTTCCATTATTGTCCTTAAGACTGGTCAGCTTCACAGCCACATGCGGACATGCAGTCCATCAGAACCAATTTTTGTGCTCACTATTCTTTCGTGTAAAGGAAAATGAGTCTTGCTGTACCGTACTGCAGGGATGTATTTGCGCACTCATACAGTATAATACATTTAAGATTCATTTGTTATTTTGTGACGAAAACATTTTAATTAATGAATACCACAAAGACACATATTAAGTGAACACTGCAATTGTGACTTTGGAAACATTCAATTTTGTAAAAGTCTAGAAAATACTCGCAAGATGACCCGTTAAATCTTACTTTTTAACGGTCAGTTCTAAGAGTCCGATATATACAATGCGCTGTAAGTTAACGCAGTCTCTGAGTTCATATTTACAGAAGTAGTCCATCAATCGTTACGTATATGCTATATACACAGACACGTAGTGTTTGAAATTTTCAAGTAGGATCTGTAGAAATTAATATTATTTTTGCTGGTGGCTTTACGTCCCATACCACAGATAGGTCTTATGGCGACGATGGGATAGGAAAGGCCTAGGAGTTAGCCTTAATTAAGGTACAGCCCCAGCATTTCCATGGTGTGAAAATGGGAAACCACGGAAAGCCATCTTCAGGGATGCGGACAGCAGGATTCGAACCCACTATCTCCCGGATGCAACCTCACAACCGCGCGCACCTAACCACGCGGCCAACTCTCCCGATGTAGAAATTACTGACGTTACGTTTTCTGCAAGTATGACATAGACCGATAGCGTATATTTCACTTCCCTTTGCGTTGTACTATGATAGTAGTTTGATATGATATACCGAAAATTTTCGTTCATTCACCATGTCATTTGAACTCTATATAAGATTGTCTGTTTATATATATATATATGAATGTGTTTGGAATTCTTGTTCATTGATTTCATTTAACAGTTATCCATTCCTAAACTCTGTGTCGAGAGGGATTTAACTTACCCTTTGAGCAGATGAAAGTAACTCAGATGAGTGATCGCTTTGAGCAGTCAAATGAGAGTCATTTGGACAATCAGGCTGGTGTTCATGTGACGATTGATACAGAAGTGAATTTAGTGTCACACTCAGCGTTTGAATAGGGAGCAATTGAATGTAGCTTCGACGATAGTTGTAACACAAACACAAGGTTGCAAACGGGAGGGGAATAAAACATCCATGTAACACTTGTTAAGTACTAAATCCTAACACGCAACAAACTGGTATTAATAAAATAATTCCTACATCCATATTTGCGCTTTTTCTCGATATGTCACGCTACGCTTCCTTTTTACTTTATAATATCCAGGCTTAGGATATACCGTAGCAATCATCCATTATTTCAATTACTGCTGGTGCAATTTCCTGGATTAATATATTGTTGGTATTGGTGAGTATGTATGTATGTATGTATGTATGTATGTATGTATGTATGTATGTATGTATGTATGTATGTTCAGTCCGTCAGCGATGCCGCTGGTGGGATCCTCAACAGCTCTGCCATCAGCTGTCATAGATGGCCTAGGCATCACTGAAGAGGCGTACTAGGGAAATCAGGAGTGAGGTAGTTTCCCGTTGCTTTCCTCACCGAGCCAGAGTTGCTATTACAGAGTTGCCAAGCTCACTGAAATGCATACACCAACCGACCCTATGAGCAACGTTTTTACATCATTCATAGCAGGGACTGGCTGCATAAGGATTGGCATTACTAGCATCGCTCAAACCTCAGTCACTTTCATATTGTCAAAGCCAAGGATAAGACAGAGGCAGATCTATGAAAGTAACAAAATTGCTCTAGCCTATACCAGAAGACATAGTGGACTGTGAATACTAGGTCCTGCCAGCAAAGGAATGTATTGGTGAGTGCGTCTTATTATTAATTGGGAAAAGCAATTAGACCCTTGATATCGTATTCGTTGCTTCATCTTGTCGTGAAGCGGCAGTAGTTGGTGTAACGTCCGCACGTTCAGCGTTCCATTTGGGAGTATCCTGGCAGTTTCAACTTTTACCCATAATTTACTCTAAGAGCGAGTTTCAGTTTCTTTCGTTAGTCTGGGGAAAGCTGCCGATAGCTGGCTTTTTTACGAACCTGTTTTAGTGACTTGTTGAAGGAATGTAATGAAATGGCGTATGGCATTCAGTGCCGGGAGTGTCCGAGGACAAGTTCGGCTCGCCAAATGCAAGTCTTTCGATTTGACGCTCGTAGTCAACCTGCGCGTCAGGATGGGGATGAAATGATTATGAAGACGACACATACACCCAGCCCCCGTGTCAGCGAAATTAACCAATTATTGGTTAAAATTCCCGACCCCGCCGGGAATCGAACCCAGGACTCCTTTGGCCAAAGGCCAGCACGCTAACCATTTTAGCCACGGAGCCGGACTGTTGAAAGAATGACTTAAAAATATATCAATTATATACATAGGAATAGTTCAAAGTATCCACCGAAAGAAAAGCAGCTCGTTGATAGTTCGGAAATCAATGAAACAATCGAAAGGCTATTTCTGTGTCCTCATACAGACTCCAGAGTCACTAACATCAACATGCGGTAGTAAAAGGAGTTTCCTCGACCTTAACATGACTATACTTAAATACGTTCAATATTTTATTTTTTATAGTGGTAGTCAGAAAACGAATCTAATTATTGTATAAGGGCCTGTCTTCGATGTGAGGGAGGCAAGATCTCTGGAATTCATCCATAAACTGCTAGTTATCATTTCCCTGGTCAAGCAAATAAATAGCATAATTGCTACATGAAAGACGCCCTCGTACTTGCAAGAATGCGTACTATTAACTAATATTGTTTGCGGAGACTTCTGTCCCCAGTTAGTTAGCCACATTCAACAGGACAATGCTGGTTCAGTTGTAATTATTCGCAGTGGGATGTGCAGTAAGTCCAAGGTGCGACAAATGCCTGTAAATATATTTAAGGGAAAATTTCAGCTTTATGTATTCATCGAAAGCGCATTACGAAGTTTATTCAACAATGGTTTTTATACGATTTTTCTAGTGTGGCATGTTAAAATGAAGAACGACTTCAGAACCTTTCATACACAAGTAGTAGTCATTACACACTTGCAATCTCTACAATCTTTAACTAAGATTGCTCCCTATAGGGTAAGCCTATCCAAGTCATTCAATATGTTTCAAGTACTTGATTCTGAGTTACATCTTTCTTGCCGGGCTGAGTGGCTCAGACGGTTGAAGCGTTGGCCTTCTGATCCCAACTTGGCAGGTTCGATCCCGGCTCAGTCCAGTGGTATTTGAAGGTACTCAAATACGTCAGCCTTGTGTCGGTAGATTTACTGACACGTAAAAGAACTCCTGCGGGACTATATTCCGGCAACTCGTCGTCTCCGAGAACCGTAACAATAGTTAGTGTGCCGTAAAGCAAATAACATTATTATTAGATATTTCTTTGTGTATATTGATAGTAATAGCATATAATTAAACTGTCCGGCTCCATGGCAAAATTGTTATCGTGCTGGCCTTTGGTCACAGGGGTCACAGGTTCGATTCCCGGCAGGGTCGGGAATTTTAACCATCATTGGTTAATTTCACTGGCACGGGGCTACGTGTATGTGTCGTTTTCATCATCATTCCATCCTCATCACGAAGCGCAGGACGCCTAAGGGAGTCAAATCAAATGACCTGCACCTGGCGAGCCGAACATGTCCTCAGATACTCCCGGCAATAAAAGCCATACACCATTTCACCTTATAAAATTAAACTACCGAACGAGTTGCCTGTGCAGTTAGGTGCGCGCGCTGTGAGCTTGCATTCGGGAGATAGTGGGTTCGAACCCCACTGTCGGCATCCCCGAAAATGGTTTTCCATGATTTCACGTTTTCTCACCAGGCAAATGCTGGGGCTGTACCGTAATTAAGGCCACGGCCGATTCCTACCCACGTAAAGCAATTTGCAAAAAAAAAAATGCTTGGTGATTTACACGGGGCTTTGGCTCGGAATAAAAAATATGAGGCTGATTTGTGCTTTATTGTACTGTGCCCATATATTCGTTTTTTATAGCTTGAGTAGTTACGGATATCACATTGATGAACCGCAGCTATAATGAAATATGTGACCCTGAAGGTTTCTGCCAAAGAGCAGACAACGCAAGCACTTCATCGATGCATTATTATTAAAGGAACATACTATATCTTCTACGAACGACAAAATAAGATCAATGCCATTTCCTCTTCCTTGGTGTTGGCTTTAGGGACTGCGAAGGAATGACATGTGCTTTTGTCTTATATACTGCTAGTGCCTTTGGTGCATATCCGTGATGAAAGTGGCCTGTTGTTGAGTAGGTGAATGGAGATTGTGATGGAAATATCTCTGTGGAATTCAATGGGATAACAAGGGCATGGACACTCGAGAATGCTTCAATCTACTCTCGTTGGTGGATCATCAACTCTGTCCATCCCCTCTCAGCGGTCTTTCTTTGAACCGTCTTCCTGTCTGACGACTATGAACACTGGATGTTGATTCACTGGTCCTTTGACAACAGGAATACACGTACATTCCATTCAATACGATGTACACGAAATAAACTCCTCCCTATATCGAAATTTAGTGTTTATACTACAAAGAATAAGACGTTACGTTATTTGATGTCGATATTAAAAAGCGAGTTCCTTGGTGGTTTGATGAATATGAAGGAAATGTTGGTGTTAATTGCATTGTGTGTAACCTTAGTTATTTCTTCGTTCTAATCTAAGCATGTATGTATGAAAATCCATATATAAGGAAGGTACTGAAACTACTATATTTCAGTTTTCATTTTCATTTCTCTGCAAAACTTGTGCTATTGCTGTTTTCATTGGGAGATTACTCCTTTGCACTTATTTTGACGAAATGCGTCTGATGAGGTGCTGTATATTATAACATGACAATATTCTTAACAGTAAACTACTTATAACAGGTAAGGATTGGATTATTGTTCTATGATCCCCTGTGGGTGGGGGACGCAGACGAAAAATACACCCACGGTATCCCTGCCTGACGTAAGAGGCGACTAAAAGGAGCCCCAAAAGCTCTCAACTTGGGAGCGTGGGTTGACGACCACGAGGCTCTTAGCTGAGTCCTGGCATTGCTTCCACTTACTTGTGCCAGGCTCCTCACTTTCATCTATCCTGTCCGTCCTCCCTTGGTCAACTCTTGTTCTTTTCCGACTCCGACGGTATGAGAGGATTCGAGGCCTAGGAAGTCTTTCATTTTCACGCCCTTCGTGCCCCTTGCCTTCCTTCGTCCGTTACTTCATCATCATATTGTTCTATGAGGTGATTGATATACTACATTGTTCAAGTATTTGACTGACACGTTTACATTGAGACTCGGAGTAAAGCAAATTCTTTTTTCTCTTTGTCTACCCCCTGTGGGGACGCAGATGAAGAATACACCCACGGTATCCCCTGCCTGTCGTAAGATGAGTCTAAAAGGGGCGACCAAGGCATGATTGCATCAGAACCATGAAACTACTTGTGATTAGTACCATCATGCGGGAACACCATAGGTCGCCTTTACTTGCGAGTAGTACCACTCTGTTAGGTATTCAATAGTTTTGTGATTCGTAGCAGTAGAGCGGCTTTCACTGTGGGTTTCCTGTACCTGTGATTAGTACCCACTGTATGCGGAACACCACGGGAATACCGGCGCCCGTGATTAGTACACCTAGGTGAGGAACACTATGGGTTTGGGTTGCCTATGAGCTTCGCCATTAATTGAGAAACACCAGAGGTCTGCGTTACCTGTACGACGTACAATACTTGTGAGTAGTACCATAATGTTCGGAACACCGTGAGTTTACGCTACCTTTCATTAGTACCGCAACCTGAGAAATGCCATGGTTCTCATCTACTAGCGATAAGTGCCATTATGAGGGACCGTTGACAAAAAATGAAATGGCGTATCGCTTTTAGTGCCGGGAGTGTCCAAGGACATGTTCGGCTCGCCAGGTGCAGGTCTTTCGATTTGACACCTATAGGCGACCTGCGCGTCGTGATGAAGATGAAATGATGATGAAGACAACACACACACCCAGCCCCCGTGCCGGAGAAATTAACCAATGATGGTTACAATTCCCGACCCTGCCGGGAATCGAACCCGGGACCCCTGTGGCCAAAGGCCAGCACGCTAACCATTTAGCCATGGAGCCGGACGGGACCGTTGACATGGATATTGAACTCCTTTAGACAATAAGCATCATCGATTCAGGATTGTGCTTTGGAAACAGTCCCTTGGTCCGTAATATTGTTTCTGGTCAGGTGAGACAATGCGGGTCGACTCGACTGATTGTTTTAAATTCATATTCATTCATTCATTCATTCATTCTTCATCATCACGTTTTGAATTCTGGTCATTGGATGAATTTTGTACTTTTAAATTGTCATTGCATTTCGTCTCATTTCGTACAATTAGGGGCCGATGACCTAGTTGTTTGGCCACTCTAAACAACAAGCATAATCATCGCCATATTGTTCTATGAGGTGATTGATATACTGCATTGTTCAAGTATTTGTCTGACACGTTTACATTAAGACTTGGAGTAAGGCAAAATCAGTTTGAACTAATGACACCAAACTATTCTTGATTATCAAGAGGGAACATTTTGCGTTTTAACAGTTTACGCGACGTGTCCTTGCAAGGTTGCATCAACCTTTTGGGTTGTAACTTGTAATGTGATGTTTTATGTTTGATGTTAATAACACAGCACGTTCCCATTATCAGCCCCGTGGGGTATCGTGCCTACACCTTTCCGAGAGGTTCCGGCTGTGTTGTGGGGCAATGGACTCGGTCGCGAATATCAAGCAATATGAGTGAGGTTGGTATCACGCTAGCCACGTGACACTCCAGTATCTGGTGGTCATCTTGAATGGCGGCAGTCGTCTTGACAGACTTAAGTCCTTAACGGGCTGTTGCGCCACGCCCTGTCTTTGTTCCATTGCCTAATAATATAGGTTCTGGACTGATAACCATTCTATATTTTCATTGACACAAGGTGTTTAGAATGAAATCAATATATCTGACAACGCATCAGCCCGGAGGCTGGTTGGTTCCTCATAGAGCACCTCCAATGTTCGCACAGTTATAAGGAAACCTGGAAAGCCGATTGCTGTACTATAATTAGGCATACTAGGAATGATGAGGAGTGATCGAGTTTGCTTTCTTCACTTAGTCAGAAAGTGGTATTGCAGCATAACTGGCCCTACGAGTAGCAACATCGCACTCAAACATATTAGTCGTGCTCTGTACGTCGTAACTCAGCACCACCCATACCTCAGCAGCTTCGTTATTGTCCCAGCCGTAAATGAGACTGAGACTTCGATGGAAGCTACGTTTTTCTCTGTCCTGTGTCAAGAGGTAGCTATAAAAATAGTGCATATATCAAGAAATAGCATCAGGCGTAAATATTAATATGCATCGCAATAACAGTTTGGAATAACAGGGATGCAGAATAATAATAAAAATGTACAGAATGCTGTTTATTGTATCACAGACAAACACAACATGCACAAATTCAAAAGTTTTCTTCCAGTATCTAACGCGAACAGACGGTATGCGTAATAATAAGGTTAAAATTGGTGTGTTTCTTTAGTGAAGGCTGCCCCTTCTTCACTCTTCCTTACTTCAGAGTATGGCCTCCTTTGGCACTGTTCAGGTCCCCGACACTCTGTGCCATGCTTGCGACATTGATGTCATCTTGAGGAAGAAAGTCACATTCCATTTGAGAAAATCTAATGAGGTCTGGGAGTGTCTGTGGAGGTCGTATACCATCAAAAACATTGGTTTTCATCCTGCCTTATGCATGCTCAATGCCGATCATGTCCAGTGAATTAGCTGGCCAGTTCATATCGTTGATACACGCCTCTGTCATGAAGTTTCTCACTGATCCACCTCGAAGTTGGCGAGCAGTGTTGCAGACGACACAATATTCAGCACCATAGCCATAAAGTGTTGAACAAAGGTCGAAGAATTTCATCGGTTTACCACCGGGCATTTAACGTCCATCTAATCGGTATCCAAGATTTTCGATGGCCATGCACAATCCAAGCGAAAACATTACACCACCACCTCCAAATGCATGTGTCGTCTTGTATGTGGCCTAAGTGATATCCGTGTTTCAGCTGCAAATATGACATTACACGATTCATGCAACCTACAATTAAGATGTTGGGTGGCCCATTTTCTCCTCCCGACAAGACGATGATTCTCTAGTGGAACACGTCGAATAGGTCTAAATGACCTTAATTGAGCACTGTGCAATTTATGTAGGTACAGGAATTCCGGTTGCACCCAAGAAGTCGTCTCGTAATTGCTGGGCTATCGAAGATTGTCTCTGTGGTCTCACGCGGGTATAACGACCTTAATGATGCATTGCCGCCCTCGGTCTGTCAGTCACATCATTGGTATCACAATACTTTTTGCACGTTTTTGACACTGCATTCTGAGTAATACTTATGATGCGTGATACTACAATGAATGAATGAATGATAAATCAATCGATCAATCAACCAATCACTGATCCGCATTTAGGACAGCCACCCAGGTCACAGATTCCGTATCCATTCTTTACCGGGTGTTCTCTTAAGTAAGTTCAAAAGCGTTGGAAATGTACCGAATACCTTATTTGGTAAATCCCTAATTCTTCTTCCAGTAAACGAGTATTTGGCCCAATTTGCCATCTTGAATTTCAAATTAATTAATTTCGTGTGCTATTTCTAGCCGAGTGCAGCCCATGTAAGGCAGACCCTCCGATGAAAAATTAAATGTCGTATGGCTTTTAGTGCCGGGAGACCCCAGGACGGGTTCGGCTCGCCAGGAGCAGATCTTTCTATTTGACTCCCGTAGGCGACCAGCGCGTCTTGATGAGGATGAAATGCTGATGAATACAACACATACACCCAGCCCCCGTGCCATTGGAATTAACCAATTAAGGTTAAAATCTCCGACTCGGCCGGGAATCGAACCAGGGACCCTCTCAACCGAAGGCAAGTACACTGCCCATTCAGCCAACGAGTTAATTCCAAATTAATCTTCACATTGTGATTTTTTGTACGTTTAAAAGTACCAATCAAACTTATTTGTCCCCACTGTTAGCAGCCCTGAGGATGGTTTTCCGTGCTTTCCCATTTTCACACCGGGCAAATGCTGGGGATGTGCCTTAATTAAGGCCACGGCAGTCTCCTTCATACTCGTAGGCTTTTCCTATCCCATCGTCGACATAAAACCTATCTGTGTCGGTGCGACGAGAAGCCAATTGTAAAAAAAAGTCTGATTTCAGTTTTTTAACTCATATCATTAATATACAACAAACCATTGGTCTAATAATACTGACTCGAGGAACGAACTCGCCTGTTAATGATTACAGGATCAGATAATACTCCATCTACTCTAATTCTTTGAGTTGTGTTTTCTGTAAATTTAGCTACCCCTTCAGTCACTCTTTTGTTTAGCCTATTTGCACGCATTTTTGTCACTAGTCTCCAATTACTACCCTGTCAAAAGCCTTGAGTAGGTCATAGCGATACAATCCATTTTATCTCCTGAGTCAAAAATATCGTACTGTATAGTATAGTGCTAAAATCCTACAAGTTGAGCTTCAGTGGAATAAGTTTCCCTTAGCTCTCAAACCAGTTCGTAATTTCGAAAACATTTGCGTATGTCCACCCTGAACCAATAGGGCAGTTTTTGCTCTGTCAAACAGGGAAACACGTATTCCACATGAAACGAAGATATCAGTTGCAGTTCGTACTGCGCTCAGTGTATACACTGCTATTGTTACTACTACCACTACCACCACCACCACCACCACCACCACTAGGGTCAATACAGACCGTAGGCAGCGGCTGTAAACAAGCCATTAATTACTTGTACTTTACTTTACTTTACTTTACTTTACCACTTACAACAGGACTACATACGCCCTACCACCTAACGTGCCCGATCACACAATATTCCAAACTTTTTTGAGGTGTAAATAAGTTGGGTATACCGTATTCGTAACAGTACTTCGAAGAAGCTTATTAAATTGATAACATTTTAAACATGCAGCTTGGTACTCTTTGAAAGAAAAATTGACAGTACTTAAGTGAATAAAGCTACAAGACCTCTCCTTGCGAACATACACGCATTTTCTACTTACAGATCCGATTCCTAGTATGGACTCGGTTCAGATTATCTCGACATAGAGAAAATTAGGTTTAAGCACCTGACGTCAACATATGACGGATCACTGAGTTTCACCATCAGCTTTATAATTATCTTACCAACCGGGCGAGTTGGCCGTCCGGGTAGGGACGCGCAACTGTGAGCTTGCATCCGGGATATAGTGGGTTTGAAACCCACTGTCGGCAGCCCTGAAGATGGTTTTCCGTGGTTTGTCATTTTCACACCAGGCTAATGCTGAGGCTGTACCTTAATTAACGTCAGGAAATGATGAAGAAATGAATAATGGTTAATTAAATTCGGTAAGGAGGTGGAAGGAATCGGCAAGGGCCTGTGAATAAGAACTGTCTCGACATTTGCCCGAAAGTAAAAATGGGAAACCACAGGAAACCATTTCCAGTACAGCCGATGGTGGGTGTCGAACCTATACGTATCAAGAATGCAGAACTTTGCTCCGTAGCTGTAAAGCGTTAACACGCACGGCCACTCCACCCGATGGGGCAGAGAAGTTTATTAAATGTAGGCCTAAGGAAATAATATCGCACTATCTGTATGAGTATCACTACCTGACCTCATCAGTCATAAGACAAAATATGGATTAATCTACTTTGTTACATTTTATGCGACAAAAATATTAGTGGACCTACGGGCATTTGCGAGAACTACGTAGATTCACGATGGAGTTGCGACTGAATTCAGCTTGTTGGTAGCCTACCAAAACCCACTTCCTTTTGGTACCTTTATATTATTATTATTATTATTATTATTATTATTATTATTATTATTATTATTACAAACAGTTTTCACTGCGTGAGTTGGCCTTGCAGTTATGGTCGCACAGCTATGAGCTTGCATTCGAGAGATAGTGGGTTCGAATCCCACAGTGGACAACCATGAAGATGGTCTTCCGTGGTTTCCAATTTTCATGCAAGGCAAATGCTGGGGCTGTGGCTTAATTTTAAAAGGCCATGGCCGCTACCTTCCTATTTCTAGCCCTTTCCCATTCTTCTGTCGCCTAAAATCTTCGATGCGTTAGTGTGACGTTAAAAAAGTAGTAACAATCTGTTTTCAGAGATGAAGAGGTGTCAGAATTTTGTCCCACAGGATCTATTTCACGTGCAACGAAACCTAACCCCTCGAGGCTGTTGTAATTGAACAACTTCAAATACCACCTACATCAAACATGCCAACCTGAACTAAGGGATTCCAGCACTCTGCCATCTGAACTACTCAGCCCGGCGCTCTGAAGATGTGTGGCCGTACTTGATAGAGCTCATAATACTGCAATAAACGAACGTGATCGAAATATTCTCCATACAATGGAGCTCTTGAACACGTGGGATGTTACTTCCTTGATATGTTACTCTCCTTATTTGGAAGTAGTCAACCACCTTGGCAATTAGCTCTGTCTACACGTGTTTCTGTGAAACCTGTTAGACAGCTTATAATACAGTCTTCTTCTTCTAATTTTTCTGCCTGGACTTTAGGATGAACACAGACACTCAGCACCGATATAGGGGAATTAAACTGATGTAGTTAAAAACCCGAAACCGACCGGAAATCGTACGCAGGGCCGTACGAGCTATGAGCCAATTACTTCAGCCAAGGAGAGGGGCAACTCACACTACTGTAAAGTTTGTAATAAGGCCTATAACAGTTATTATTTGGGTCCAGGATACAATATTCTTTTTTTTTTGCTAGGGGCTTTTACGTCGCGCCGACATAGATAGGTCTTATGGCGACAATGGGATAGGAAAGGCCTACGAGTTGGAAGGAAGCGGCCGTGGCCTTAATTAAGGTACAGCCCCAGCATTTGCCTGGTGTGAAAATGGGAAACCACGGAAAACCATTTTCAGGGCTGCTGATAGTGGGATTCGAACCTACTATCTCCCGGATGCAAGCTCACAGCCGCGCGCCTCTACGCGCACGGCCAACTCGCCCGGTAGGATACAATATTAACACTGTGGTAAGGATCCAGTCGTTCGTCCTCTCAGCCCTCTATGTCATTCTTTACTTGTTTCCTTTCACCGGCTTAAGACATTATGGTCTTGCGTTTTTGGAGTGCCTGTGCTGATATGTGTGATTTTGTAAATTACAGGGTCTTGGTTGGTGAGAAAATAGCCGTAGCACTTCCTGAGTAGACCTACTCCTGTGATTTGGTGGTACTGAGATGGATGGCCGACCGGTGGAATTACAACTCATTTTTCCTCCAAGTTGATGCGTACTCAAAGTTTTAACACGCTCACGTATACCCTTGTCAGTAACAAGATTTCTGTAACAATCGTTTCATGATATGATTAACCTTACGAAAGACTGTATTAACCGACTGCGTAACGTAGTTCCACCTTCTATACTCCAGACTACAGGATCCTATTCAAGTGCAGTTAGTTGACATTATCGAATGCTAGATGTCAAACTCGTGTAAGCACATCTACTGGTGCGATAATAACCCACATTTCAGTACAAAATTCCGACACTCCCACTTCTCTGACTATCTCTTATCAGTCGATTTGATTATGCATATGCTGCGATGGGCGCTGTGTTACATGTGGCTGGACCAGGTTAGGAACGATGACGTGCGAGGAGTCGTAGTGCCACCAGTAAAGGAAAATTTGCTAAAAGCCCGTCTACGTTGGTGTTACGGGCGGGCTATCCTCGCAAACGACCGGCAGGCTTTTAGTCAGACCAAGTGACAATGGTAACGGAGTAGCAAACCCTATTTCTCCTCACTGAACCAGTAAGCTATGATTATCTGTCCCATTTTCCATTAGCAGCGAGCAGTAACATGCCAGCATTCACGTCAATTCTTGTTTGTTTGTTTTTTTTTGTTTTTTTTTGTTTTGTTTTTTTTGCTTTAAGTCGTACCAACACAGATAGGTCTTATGGCGACGATGGGACAGGAAAGGGCTAGGAGTGGGAAGGAAGCGGCCGTGGTCTTAATTAAGGTATAGCCCCAGCATTAGGCTGGTGTGAAAATGGGAAACCACGGAAAACCATTTACAGGGCTGCCGATAGTGAGGTTCGAACCTACTATCTCCCGAATACTGGATACTGGCCGCACTTAAGCGACTGCAGCTATCGACGTCGGTCACGTCAATTCTAAGTAACGTTGCAGCTGGACAACCGTACTTGAACCTTCAACACGATAAGAGCTTTCTTCGTGGAGGAACCAAAAAACAGTGGGTAGATTGTCTGAGATAGGAAATGATATCCGTCTACGAGTCCCTTAAGGGCGCCGTCGATCGGTGGAGGTGGTGCCGGCCATCGATCTTCAGAAATAGTGATCGACATACAGAAAACCGCACTTTGCACTGCGGGAAAAACGCTAAGAAGAAGAGGAAGGCTGTAATGTTGCAATTTTCCATGAAGTTAATTGTTTGACAGTCTGTAAGTTTATAGGCTTGAGTCTACCACGTTTATGCACTTCAATTTGCGATTCTATTGGACACTATGCCACCATGATATAGATGTTCATTCCCATAGGGAATCTGAAATATTTGTCCCGAATGAGCAAATTTATAATACCAACATAAATGGTCCGTTATATGTCATAAATTTTCCAGCTAACTCATTCCTGGTTGCCAGCGTTTCGCCCCCGTGTGCTACGTTGGGCTCATCAGTTGGTACCTAGCACACCTACCAAGACGCATGGCTAGTGCATACCGTGGAGGCCACTGCATAGGCTACTTGAAGCCACCGGCAGTGCCAATGCACTATGAGAGACTTTGTCTCACAACAAAAAATTGATGCCTGCTTGGCCATCAGATGATATAGATGTTGATTCCCATAGGGAATCTGAAATATTTGTCCCGAATGAGTAAATTTATAATACCAATATAAAGGGTCATTTCAGGAATGAGTTAGCTGGAAAATTTATAATGTCCAATAACGGAACATTTATATTGGTATTACTATGCCACCAACTAAGCCAAAGGAAGCAAGCACTTAATCTTCAGCATCACCCAAATAGGAAAAAAAGCATATTGTAGGAGTTTGAAGTATGCTCACCGTAGCATGTTTTTGGGATATTTATCATTCCAATTTAACAGCAAAAATTTTTTTGTATGATATATACCTTCATGGTCCGACTCCTTAGCCGAATGGTCAGCGTTGACGCCTTCGGTTCAGAGAGTCCCGTGTTCGATTTCCGGCCGGGTTGGGGATTTTATAGCGTCTGATTATACTTATGGCTTGGTATCTGGATGTTTGTGTTTGTACCAACACTTTCCTCTTCACATTAAGAAAACACACTACATTACCAACCACGACAAGAACATGCAATAGTGTTGCATCTCTCCATATAGTGTTGCGTCAGGAAGGGCATCCGGTAATAAAGCAGGGTCAAGTCCACATGAGCGACACAGTTCGCACCCAACCGTACAGATGTGCGAAAAGAGGTAGAAGAAGAGGAAGAAGAAGAAGATGATATACCTTCATGGTAGACAAGATTTTTTGATTCTTCAGTTGAATATTATTTTACTGGAAAGAACACGGACTTTATCTAAATTAAGTAAAATGAAGTGTACTCACGCAGGTTAAGTGAACGAATATAAGAATGTTAAAAAGTTAACGTAATTAAGTCCTCCTAAATTGCAGTAAATTTGCTAGTGAATTTATAGGCTACGTGAGCGTCATAGCAGAGTTCAGTATTGAAAGGTCATAGGTTCAGTATTTAGTCTCCATGACACTGTAAACAGAACTGACCAAATTTTACTTGTGGCTGAAACAACTCATGAATGAATATAAACGGTTGGCCTTGTCTGAGTTGTGCAGTAAAGTGAAGAATGTGATGGCCAAACACTTAGAATACAATATAGTAAGTTTTATGCTACTTTAGGACGAAAGAATGATGGAGGAATGAGCGTAGAGGTAGGAGAATGTGCATAAATGAGATGAATTTAATGTAAATGTTAATAACCATGTATCTGCGGCTTTTTGGTTGTATCGTCAGCATCGCGGCCTTAGGCTCAGTGGGCCATGTGTTCGGTTCTCAGCAGTGTAGGAGATTTGAACAGTATACGGTTAATTCCCTTATCTCGGTGACTGGGTATTTGTCTTCGTCTTAATACGCACCTATAGATGTCAAGGAGAGGACTTCTTTATTATTTGCTTTACGTCGCACTACACAGTTAGTTCTTATGGCTACGGTGGTAGTGGAAAGGACTAGGAGAGGGAAGGAAGCGGCCGTGGCCTTAATTAAGGTACAGCCCCAGAATTTGCCTGGTGTGAAAATGGGAAACCACGGGAAACCATTTTCTGGGCTGCCAACATTGGGGTGTGAACCCACTCATAGCTGAGCGCCCCTAGCCGCTAGGCCAACTCGCACGGTAGGGAGAGGACTTAGACGCAAAAATGGACCAGATTCACACTGCGTACAGACTCCAAGAAATTCGGACAAGAAGAAGAAGAAGAAAATACAAAGAAGAAGATTGACAACTATGTAAATAATGTAATCACTCTTAGTAGAGTACACTATATCCATAAAAAACAGAACACATTGAAAGACTAGAGACAGGAAGTTCATATTCACAGGACATATTCACTAGTATGTTCTGCAGAAACGATTAGCATTTCAAGACACCTAGGTTCAGCATGTGTCTTGCTGCCAAGTAGGCACTGGATCCTCAATGGGCACTAATAACTTGTTCCATGCGTGATGACATCGACGCGTATAAGGTGCGAATGGCGTCCTGGGGTATAGCCATCCAAGCTGCATTCACCTGGTTCCACAATTCATCAGTGGTGGTTGGCAATGGGTCACAGCGCTACACCTGTCGTTCCACCATATTCCACAATCACTCCATATTCAACGTAGGTTCCTGAAAAAGACTGTTTTGCTATTTGCTTTATTTCGCACTGGGACAGATAAGTCTTATGGGGACGATGGGATAGGAAAGGCCTAGCAATGGGAAGGAAGCGGTCGTGGCCTTCACTAAGGTACAGGCCCAGCATTTGCCTGGTATGAAAATGGGAAACCACGGAAAACCATATACATGGCTGCCGACAGTGGGGGTTAGAACCTACTATCTCCCGGATGCAAGCTCATAGCTGCGCGCCCCTAATCGCACGGCCAACTCGCACTGTCTGAAATCGATCACACGACACAAAACCAATCATCTGGTGGACTTTACAACGTCAAACATAAATCAACGTGAGTTCCTAAAATAAAATGCGTGGCACAAAATTCAAGAAAATAAAGAGAGTGGGCTTTGACCTTCATCAAATTACTGAACGTGTATCTCTGAAAAAGATTACATGACTCAAATAATCCTCAGCGCGGTCATATCATAAAGGACTAGTCAATATCGAGGCGTCGAGCTATAAAAGTCTCGTCAAGAGCATCAATCATAGTCACATGGACAAATGCCCATTGAATTAACAAAATAGGCCGGTATACAAACTCTCCTCGATAGAAACACGAATCATCCTCGCCTACCACACAGCCGAATGACTCAAAGCGGAGATTCAGTCTCCAGAATTGCAGCAAATACCAAAAATATCCGGGGTCCATCCCTTAACACACGCTGCTCACAAGTCTACCCGAGACAAGTTTCTCAAACCATGAATATGTAGGCCTTTAAGAATGACGAACGCGTCCCTTACTCAACATCACACAAACAGTATGTCCTATAGTTGCCAAATCTGGCACAAATATCAATGACGTCATCTTCGCTCTAAAAAACCGCACTGGTCATACAAAAAAAGCACTCTCGCTCGTTAAGTTAAAAAATGACCGACTCTGCTATAATACAATAACTAGAATTAGGCATAATTCGTGTTTGAAAATATGAAAGTTACTGAAATATCTTACACGTTCCACTCGAGAAAATCGCATTAATAATTAATAATGTTAATAATGACAAGCTTTAAAGAAATCTGATTATAATATTCCGAACTTGAAATACGAAACTGCGATCGCTGATATTGTGAAACAATCACAAATTCGCACACATGATGACACCGAGCATTTGGTGCCACAATGTACACTCATATAACTATGATGATGGCGATAGCAAAAGTCGTGAATCCAAGCTCCACCAACACACACATTCTCATCCAAACTTCATGCAATAAATCGTAGAAACGTGGGCAGCACGTTCTTGCACACTTTAAAATCGCATTATCTAAAGAATCTAGTTTTTACTGACTTTAATTTAGCAAAAAAAATCCATTTTATATTTACATTTAAGCCCCAAGACGTTCACTGCCTCTCGAACATCAAAGGAAAACAAAATTATGAATTATGGCTAAACTTAAGGATCAGACTTATAAATAAATAACATTAACTACTCTGCTATAAAATTACGGTAAAAGAAAAAGGCAAGCTCTGACCACATGCAATCGGTCCACATGTACTTTACAATTATTTACATTTAAATGTGCAAGCTTCCCTACAGTATGAGATAGGACGTAGTCTTCCCAACCAACAGCTAAACCTTCTGAACTTAAATAATGAACCCTAACTTATCACCTTTGCTACATTAAAACACGTGCACAAATACATTATGACATTGCAAATCTAATACTCATCTTTTGTCGATTCTGCCGCGTGCTTTCGGTCAGCCGGCTCCCATTCCTCTTAGCCAGCCATTCTTACTGCGATGTCTTCATACTGAAACACGTGCGATCCGTGGATCTCCATCCTGCACCAGAGCCGAGGGGGACGCAGATCTGTCCTGCAATGCCATTCGGACGAGGTGTAGATCATCTCGCGGGGTGGTCTGGGTGGTGCAACCAGACCCATCTCGTCATGATCTACGGCCTTCTGTGAACCATTCTGTACACACCCGTTGCACTGCCGACACGAGCAGCAATTTCGTGGAAGGATGCATCACGTTCCCTCATACCAAAAATGCGCCCTCTTACAAACTCACTCATTTCACGGTACTGTTCTCCAATACGTCGGCGAGGCATCCTGCATGTCTGCTCAAGTCACACTGATCAATTACCTTCGGGTCATAGCGACAACGAGAGCCGCAGGCACATTTTACCATTCGGTAGTGGTGCGCCGAGATGTCGATGTTGTAAGTTTCCTTAACTGTCTGACTAATTTTACAAACATATTAAACTGCATTTTAACTTGAAAAATCTGAATATCTGCATTTAAAATGGAAATTATGAAAATTAATATTCATTAAATAAAATACACACTCGTCGTACCTTGTACTCACACTTACTTGTTACCTGCTTACTTACACATACGTTATTTGAAGGGCGCCAGCTGCCACTCAGTGCAGCAATAATAGAATGAGACTCTTGACTATCTCTAGGGTGTGGGGTAATAAGCTTACTTTTGACAACATACCATATACGTTCTGGGAAAAGGAGATTGGCGTTCGGTTTCCCCATTAATTTTGAGGTTAAGATATTTTACTGTCAAAGAAATGAAACTATGAATTCGTTTGATAGAACAATATATATTCTTTAAATAATATATCAAAAAATAGTGAGCCTTGTTGCGATAAAACAGATGAGAATATGAAATTATGACATTGAAACTTAAAGAAACTAGGCATGAATTTGAATTCTTCTTGACCGGACATTTAACAATTTATACGAAATATTTCCCTCACTGATTCACTTGACTGTACCTTCAACACTTTTAGTGTAATTACGACGTATTCCTCTGATCTGGTGTTTACTGTAGATGTGTCACGCCTAACTTGGTGATACATCCTTGTGACTGCTTCTTCTTCATCTCATCTGACTTCTTTGTAAGTCAATATGGTATTACCTCTTGGTAGGTCCTGGGTTGCCCTCTCTGACTTCATGGTAAGCCCTTGCGTCCGTGTCTTCCACTAAGTGACGGACCAACCATTTGGTCTCACTCTCTCAATGACCAATAATGGCTCACTGAGTCTTCACCATCTCTCGTTCACACTGGTTGACTGACCAACTAAGGCCTCTTGATCTAGTAGACTACTTCACTGTACTGCATCCGTATAACTAATGACTGACGCTACAATATGCACCCACCTTTTATAGACGTTGGTTGACACCGCTACGTAATCTCCAGAAATAACAATGACATACTCCCACCTACGCGACAGATATTACATACAGTGGTGAAATAGCCCGGAGGCGGCTGACTCTCTGAGCGCATATTCTAAATAAATACGATGACATAGCCATGGCGCGGCGATGACTTGGCAGAATCGCCACTAATCTTGCACAATGTCCCAACGTCACACCCAATCTCTGATATATACAACAATTCTCACTGTACAGGTATCGAGTGTTATTCTACACATACGTATATATGCATACATCTAAGTACAATGTTGCAAGCAACAGGCAATTGCAAAATCGAATTGAATAAAACGGATAATTACAATAATAGTAACAATATCACAGATAACATAATAATACGGACATAATAATAATAATAATAATAATAATAATAATAATAATAATAATAATAATAATAATACAGATAAAATAATAAAAATACAGATATCATCTTGTAACGGGATTAGAACCGTTACAATGTTTACCCCTTGAACCTGAGGTCCGACATGGTTAAAATGCTAATAATTTCTTCAGAACATACTAATGCACATGTTCTGTGAATTTGAACTTCCTACCTCTAGTCGTTCAAGGTGTTCTGGTTTTTATGAACATGAGTATACATATTTTTTCACGGAGATGGATAGAAAAATGTGCAATTGGGCCTTGCCCCTTCTCCATCTTTCAATCTTAAACTGTATCTCTTTGCCGGGCTGAGTGGCTCAGACGGTTAAGGCGCTGGCCTTCTAACCCCAACTTGGCAGGTTCGATCCTGGCTCAGTCCGGTGGTATTTGAAGGTGCTCAAATACGACAGCCTCGTGTCGGTGCATTTACTGGCACGTAAAAGAACTCCAGCGGGTCTTAATTCCGGCACCTCGGCGTCTCCGAAGACCGTAAAAGTAGTTAGTGGGACGTAAAGCAAATAGCATTATTAAAAAAACTGTAACTCACCGGGCGAGTTGGCCGTGCGGTTAGGAGCGCGCAGCTGTGAGCTCGCATCCGGGAGATAGTGGGTTCGAACCTCACTGTCGGCAGCCCTGAAGATTGTTTTCCGTGGTTTCCCATTTTCACACCAGGCAAATGCTGGGGCTGTACCTTAATTAAGGCCACGTCCGCGTCCTTCACATTCCTAGGCCTTTCCTCTCCCATCGTCGTCATAAGACCTATCTATAATTAATAACTACGAAGCGCCTTGTGCCAAAACGACTGTTACCGCTCTGATAGCCGTAATAATCCATTCGGGAGATGATGAGTACCAAAAACCTGCCATTAATAGAAGGTTTTCTGAGATTTCTCAGTTTCACACAAGGAAAATGCTGGGATTGTACCTTAATTAAGCCATGGTCGCTTTCTTCCCATTCCTAGCCCTATCTTTTCTCATCGTCGCCAAAAGACACGTCTATGTCGATGTGACGTAAAACAAATAACAAGAATATCAAACTTTCTCCGATCAGACCTTTCTACCAAGCAAGCCATTTTAATAAGCATAGCTCGACACGCTGTACACAATATAATTCTTCTTCTCGATTGGAATTTGAAAGCTTATATATGTCAGATCTGTGGCATTATATTTACTGACACGGAAGAATGGATTTCATGAGTTAATGTCCACCCTTCTGGCGCCTGTAGAAGATAACTGGAATTAAAGCACCCAGCAAAATATATTCTGTCTCTACCCTTCTTCCCGTCTCCCCGCGTTCAATGTTGCAGACTTCAAATATTCAGAATTATATGAAGAACAGATGCACAAAATCCACACTTCAGACTCTTTCCTATCGTACCATACCTTTGACGTTCACCGAATTATGAATTCTGCTATCATTCCGTCTCTCAGAATTACTAAACATATTAGTATCTGGACGAATACAACAGTTCTTAGTTAGTAAAATGAATTAAATGCTTACTATAAGTGGTTTTTAATCTACGGCATTATTTGGTGAAGATTTTTGCATGTTTGCTTCAACACCAAGTTGTCTATGAGTCATATTTCTGTCTTTGGCTTCAAAATAGAATCCTTACCTCTGTAGTAATTGAAAAAGTAAAACAATCAGCACCTCATCCACCATCGACATGGTTCATTATTGAAAATAATATTTTAGAATCTCCGTATAATCATTGTAACACGTGTGTTTATTACCTCTAAATTATGTTATACGTAGTTTATATACCTTTATACGGGTAAAATTATGCTCCTTTGTATTCATATTTATTTGCTTGCTTGCTTGCTTGCTTGCTTGCTTTACAGTCCATGTAGGTCCTTGGCCTTCTTAATCACCTGCCTTTATTCGTCACGGTCCTCGGCTTTCATCAACATCAATCCATCTCTTCCTGGGCCTTCCTCTCCTCCTTCTTCCTTCTGGTTTTCCTTTAAAGACTTTTTTGACAGTACTGGTTTCTGCCATTCTCTGAACATGTACAGCCCACCTAATTCTTCCCTGCTTAATTTTAACAACAATGTCTGGCTGGCCGAACATTCCTTGCAGTTATGCATTTTTCCTCATTTATCCTCATTCTCCATCCATTCTGATCTCTAACTGCTCTAAATATATACCTCAACATATTCCATTCCCACCGAAACAGCCACTGTTCTTCTCTAGTAGTCATCACCTAGCATTCTGAGCCAAACATCAATATAGGTCTTAGTACTGTTGTTTATATTTTTATTTTCGTATTCCTACTGACATTCCTGAACTTAAACATATTGTACAAGGTGTAAAAGCATCGGATTACAATTGTTGTTCTTTCCCGTATTTCCTGATCACGCCTTGCTTTACAGACTTCTGTATGAGGAATCCTGTGCCTTTACTGCCTTCATCTCCTCCACTGTCCATCAGGATATGTTGATCAGACATTATCATCCCTTGCCCCTTCCATCTCAGTTCCTGCAATGCTGCTATTTTCACGCCATACTTACCCAGTTCATTCCTCAATCACTTCAACTTGCCAGGTCTCTTTAATGTTCTAATATTCCACGTTGCTGCTATATCATTTTTCCTCCTCTTAAGCCGTTTTTCTCCCCGAGTCGTCACCAAGATATCCGCTTTTCCTACAGTATGTCTTACGCTATCCGTAAAATTAGTATTTTTACGAGGTAGGGGAGTTAACCCTACGCCCAACCCCCACCCTTGAGGACCAGGGTATTACTCTTAGTCTGGATCATCACCTTAGACCTGTCTGACTTGGGTGCCCTACCAGGAGCATGTGCTCCCGCCGGCATAGCTCTAAGGAACAATTGAACACGCAAGCCTCCAAGCACCCGGCAAAATGTATTTTGCCTTCGTCAAGGTGGAGATACCTTCGGGAGGTATATTTACTGTAGATTTATTACGGTTAATTAGCCGTCCCTGTGGTCCAGGAGTAGCGGGCCTGCGTCGTGCCCGGTGGTTAAGAATTCGCTTCACGACCAGATCAAGGACTTTTACGTAGATCTGAGGGATGGTTCCTGATCTACTCAGCCTACGTAAGAAGAATAACATTGAGGAGCTATCTGATGGCGAGTTAGAGCCTCCGGTCTAGGAAGACAAGAATAATGGCCGGGAGGATACGCCGCCGTGACCACGCTTCACTTCTTAATCTCCAGGCTTTCGGGCTAAGCAGTTGTCGCTGCGTAGGCCTAGGCCCATCAAGATTGTAACGCGATGGGGGAGATCATGTCAAATTAAATAGGCGTATACTATGTTTTTGTATTAAGTTAGTATATCTTTATGATTTTATTTCAAACTTTTCTTTCACTTTGTTTTAAAATCATTATATACTAGCTGGTGTACCCGTGCTTCGCTACGGGATTCTCAGAAAGACTGTACTTGTGGTTTTCCTAATTGAAGTCAACATAGGTCATTACAAAAACGTCAAGTATGAAAGTAGCGATTAAAAGCAATGTTATCATATAAAAATCTCAATCAAATGAAAAACCGCACCTTTACTCACTTTTATCGAACAGTACTACGGTTGCGATCTAACAGTCCGATGTTCAAGAACTGGAATGTCCAGGCCACAGACAGCCGTGAGCACTCCTCTGCCATTATTCCGTCAAATATTCACACGGCTCATTCCCATCAGTACCTCAGTGTAGGAAATGAATAGCTCGAATGCTATGATGAACTAGAGTGTTACGTACCAGTGGTATCAGAAAATGTATGAACCAGTGGAACGCCATGCTAAAGAAGAAAGTTATCTAACTCCCCAGCTACTTCCCGCCAATATTCATGCAGGCTTTTCTACACGGTACGACCGGGTGAGCTGGTTGTGCGGTTAGGGGCGCGCAGCTGTAAGCTTGCATCCAGGAGGTAGTGGGTTCGAACCCCACTGTCGACAGCCTTGAAGATGATTTTTCGTGGTCTCCCATTTTCACACCAAGCAAATGCTGGGGCTGTACCGTAATTAAGGTCAGGGCCGCTTCCTTCCCACCCCTAGCCCTTTCCTATCCCATCGTCGCCATGAGTCCTATCTGTGTCGGTGCGACTTAAAGCAACTAGTAGTATTTGCCGATAGGAACATTAATGACACAAAAATTTGAGAATTAAAATTTGAGCCTTCCCTAATGTACCATTTCACTCAGCGTGAATAAAATTATTTATGGCCTAGATTGTAGCGACTTATTCCCCAACTTTGCATACCGGTTTTTATTAAGGTAGGACAACTAATAACATAAATATTTGTGAATTAAATTGTAGGCCTTCCCCTAAACTACCATTTCTTTCAGCGTGAATAAGATTATTAAATAATAATAATAATAATAATAATAATAATAATAATAATAATAATAATAATGTTATTTGCTTTAGGTCCCACTAACTACTTTTTACGGTCTTTGGAGACGCCGAGGTGCCGGAATTTAGTCCCTTAGGAGTTCTTTTACGTGCCAGTAAATCTACCGGCACGACGCTGTCGTATTTGACCACCTTCAAATACCACCGAACTGAGCCAGGATTGAACCTGCCAAGTTAGGGTTAGAAGGCCAGCACCTTAACCGTCTGAGCCACTCAGCCCGGCAATATAAGATTATTTATAGCCCACATCGTAGCGACTTATTCCCCTACTTTGCATACCGATTTTCATTAAATTCTCTTCAGCCGTTTTCTAGTGATGCGTGTACATACATACAGACAGACAGACAGACAGACAGACAGACAGAGAGAAAATACGGAAAATTAAAAAGTGCATTTCCTTGTTACTGTGGACACGACCGATACAGAAATACCACCTTTTTAAAATTCTGAGCAATGTACAGATAAAACTCTTATTATATATATATCTATATATATAAAATAACTTGTCCTGACTGACTGACTGACTGACTGACTGATTCATCATCGCCGAGCCAAAACTACTGGACATAAAGGAATGAAATTTTGAGGATATATTCATATTAAGATGTAGGTGCTCGCTAAGAGAGGATTTTTGGATATTCCGTCGCTAAGGGGGTGAAAAGGGGATGTGAAATTTTAAAATGAGTGTATCTATATCTCAAAACTTTAAAAGTTTACAGATGTGAAAATTGGTATTTAGAATCTTCTTTAAAAATAAGGAAACCCGTATTTTTTTATTTTCAGAAAATGCCAATAGGATGGGTGAAAGAGGGTGAAAAAGGGGTTGAATGCCTTTTAATCAGGATACCGGTACTTATATCTCAGAAACCGCAGACATTACAGACCTGAAAATTGGAACTTTTGTTCGCTTTTAAAAATAAAGAAGCACGTATTTTTTTGTTTTTGGAAAATCCAATTAATGGGAGGGTGAAAAGGGGGATGAAATTTTGAAATGAGTGCACCTATATCTCAAAACTTTTAAAGTTTACAGATGTAAAAATTGGTATTTAGAATGTTCATTAAAAATAAAGAAGCACGTATTTCTTTGTTTTCGGAAAATCCCAATAGGAGGGGTGAAAAGAGGTGAAAAAGGGGTTGAATGCCTTTAAAGGGAATACTTATATCTCAGAAACTGAAGATATTACAGACCTGAAAATTGGTGTTTGGGATCTCCTTTAAAAATAAAGAAACACGTATTTTTTGTTTTTGGAAAATACAATTCATGGTGGGGCTGAAAAGGGGGTGAAATTTTAAAATTAGTGTATCTATATCTCAAAACTCTTAAAGCTTATAGATGTAAAACTGGTATTTAGAATCTCCTTTAAAAATAAAGAAACACATATTTTTTTGTTTTCGGAAAATCCTAATAGGAAGGGTGGAAAAGGGTGAAAAACGGGTTGAATGCCTTTAATGTAGCTACTTATATTTCAGAACCTGAAGATATTACAGACCTGAAAACTGGTGTTTGGGATCTCTTTTAAAAATAAAGAATCACGTATTTTTTGTTTCGGAAAATCCAATTAATGGGGGGGGGGGGTGAAAAGGGGGCGAATTTTTTTAAATGAGTGTATCTATATCTCAAAACTTTTAAATTTGATAGATGTAAAAATTGCTTTCAAATCAAAGAAAAACGCGTTTTGGGGGGAATATTCTTGAGGGGCGGGAGTGAAAAGGAGTTGAATTCCTTTCATGAGGACACATAAATCAAAAACTGAAGAAGTTAGAGTCGTGATAATTGGTATTTAGAAGATCCTTTACTATTAAAGAAACGAGTTTGTTGCAGGAAAATTCACTTAGGGGGGGAGTGTGAAAGATGTGAAAAAAGTTAATTATTTTTATGGGGTACATATATCTCAAAACTGAAGGTTATAGACGTGAACATTGGAGTTTGGAATCTCTTTTAAACATAAAGAAACACGCCTTCTTTTCTTTTTTGCGGGGGGGGGGGGTGTGAAACTAACGACGGTGGGGTGTAAAAGGAGGTTAGACCAATTGATTTTACTGTTTATTCATTCCATTCCTGACCCTGTCGAATGACTGGAAACAGGCTGTGGATTTTCGTTGTACTTATTCTGATCATAAACCGATCATATTTAATCTTTCCTGGGTTCATTTTCAAGAGCTATCTTTTCCTTGGGAGAACGTTCTTAGATTACTGTAGATTCTCCTGGCATATAAATAAAAATTAAAAACATTTGAAATAAACGATAGGAATGAGATTGACTGTCCAATTGTTCACCTCTATAATAAGGTCAATAATGCACGGAAGTATGTCATTCGTATCACCAGAAATTCCGCGTACTTGCCTACCCGCGACAATGGTGCTGGTCACAATGTCAAAAATGACAATGGCAGCAGATGGAATTTACCGCCAATTAGCGGTCTTGCATCTTGCTGTGGGGTCCAGAACATCTATAATAATAATAATAATAATAATAATAATAATAATAATAATAATAATATTCTGGACCGTCGTCAAATGTGCAGACCGCGCTGGAAACGGGTCTGGACGGGTCATGACTACAAATTGCAGTCCGGCCGCGGGTTCAGTACTGCCAAGGCACCCAAGGACACACCACGCCGAATCTCCTCAAGAATTTGATCCATATTAAAAATGCTTATAGGAAAAGGTGGCAAACATTTAGGGACCGAACTGACCGGTTGGAATACGTGGTCCTAGCCCGGGAAGTACGAAATCGATTGTTGGAAAGAAAGATTCAAAAATGGGAGGGAACTTGCCGTAATCTCTCAGAAAACGAGTCAGATCTCGAATTTTGACGGATTATATATAAATCGACATCCATTCAATTATAAATTTCAGTATAATACCGTAGCGAAGCACGGGTATCTTGCTAGTCTATATATATAAAATAGCTTGTCCTGACTGACTGACTGACTGACTGACTGACTGACTGACTGATTCATCATCGCCGAGCCAAAACTACTGGACATAATGAAATGAAATTTTTGGGATACATTTATACTAAGATGTAGGTGCTCGCTAAGAGAGGATTTTTGGATATTCCATTGCTAAGGGGGTGAAAATGGGGGGTGAAATTTTAAAATGAGTGCACCTATATCTCAAAACTTTAAAAGTTTACAAATGTAAAAATTGGTATTTAGAATCTTCTTTGAAAATAAGGAAACACGTATTTTTTTGTTTTCATAAAATCCCAATAGGACGGGTGAAAAGGGTGAAAAAGGGTTTGAATGCCTTTAATCAGGATACCGGTACTTATATCTCAGAAACTGAAGATATTACAGACCTGAAAATTGGTACCTTTGATCTCTTTTAAAAATAAAGACACACGTATTTTTTGTTTTTGGAAAATCCAATTAATGGGAGGGTGAAAAGGGGGTTAATTTTTAAAATGAGTGAATCCATATCTCCAAACTTTTAAAGTTTGCAGATGTAAAAATTGGTATTTAGAATCTTCATTAAAAATAAAGAAACACGTATTTTTTGTTTTCGGAAAATCGCAATAGGAGGAGTGAAAATGGGTGAAAAAGGGGTTGAATGCCTTTAATGAGGCTACTTATATCTCAGAAACTGAAGATATTATAGACCTGAAAATTGGAGTTTGGGATCTCCTTTAAAAATAAAGAAACACGATTTTTTTGTTTCTGGAAACCCAATAAGGGGGGGGGGGTAAAAAGGGGGTAATATTTTAAAATGAGTGTATCTATAACTCAAAACTTTTAAAGGTTATAGATGTAAAAATTGGTATTTAGAATCTCCATTAAAAATGAAGAAACACGTATATTTTGTTTTCGGAAAATCCTAATAGGAAGGGTGAAAAAGGTTGAAAAAGTGGTCGAATGCATTTCATGAGTCTAATATTTCAGAACCTGAAGATATTACAGACTTGAAAATTGGTGTTTGGGATCTCCTTTAAAAATAAAGAAACGCGTATTTTTTGTTTGTGGAAAATACAATTAATGGGGGGGGGGTGAAAAGGGGGTGAATTTTTAAAATGAGTGTATCTATATCTCAAAACTTTTAAAGGTTATAGTAAAATTGGTATTTAGAATCTCCTTTAAAAATAAAGAAACACGTATTCTTTTGTTTTCAAAAAATCCCAATAGGAAGGGTGTTTTTTTTTTTGCTAGTTGTTTTACGTCGCATCGACACAGATAGGTCTTAGGGCGACGATGGGACATAAAAGGGCTAGGAGTGGGAAGGAAGCGGCCGTGGCCTTAATTAAGGTACAGCCCCAGCATTTGCCTGGTGTGAAAATGGGAAACCGCGGAAAACCATTTTCAGGGCTGCCGACAGTGGCATTCGAACCTACTATCTCCCGAATACTGGATACTGGCCGCACTTAACCGACTGCAGCTATCGAGCTGGGTAGGAAGGGTGTAAAAGGGTGAATAATGGGTTGAATGCCTTTCATGAGGCTACTTATATTTCAGAACCTGAAGATATTACAGACCTGAAAATTGGTATTTTGGATCTACTTTAAAAGTAAAGAAACATGTATTTTTTCGTTTTTGGAAAATCCAAATATTGGGGGGGTTAAAAGGGGGGTGAATTTTTTAAAATTAGTGTGTCTACTTCTTAAAACTTTAAAATTTACAGATGTAAAAATTGGTAGTTAGAATCTCCTCTAAAAATAAAGGAACACGTATTTTTTTGTTTCCAGTAAATCCTAATAGGAGGGGTGTAAAAGGGTGAAAAAGGGGTTGAATGCCTTTAATGAGGATACACATATCTCAGAAACGAAAGATATTACATAACTGATAATTCGCATATGGGATCTCCTTTAAAAATAAAGAAACACGTATTTTTTAGTTTTTGGAAAAGCCAATTAATGGCGGTTAAACAGGAATGACAAATTGGGGTGAATTTTTTGAAAGACTATATCTACAGAATATCTTGGAAACGTAAAATGTTTCAGACGTAAAAAGTGGGTGTAAATCTCCTGTAAATGTAAAGAAATACAGGTGATTTGTTTTTGGAAACTCCACTTAAGGGGAACTCAAAAGGGGTGAAATTTTAAAATGAGGATTTTTACAGTATATCTAAAAAACTTAACATGTTACAGAAGTGAAAAATGATATTTTTTATCTCTATTAAACATAAAGAAAAGTTTATTTCTGGTTTTCGGAAATACCACTTGGGTGGAAGGGGGGGGGTTAAAGTGACAGAAAATGGTGATGAATTCTTTTAATTAGGTTACTGATATCTCAAAAATGAAGATGTTACAGACGTGAAATTTGATATTTGCAATCTGCTTTAAAATTAAAGAAACACATATTCTCGGAAAATCCAATGAGAGGGGGGGGGGGGTGAAAGAATTGAAAAATTAATTGACTTAATTGTATGAGAATACATACATCTAATAAAAACTAAAGTTGTTACAGACGTGAAAATTCGAATTTGGATCTCCTTTAAAAACAAAGAAAAACGCGTTTTGGTGGAGAAACCATCTTGGAGGGCGGGAGTGTAAAGGAGTTGAATTCCTTTCATGAGGACACATAAATCAAAAACTGAATAAGTTAGAGTCGTGATAATTGGTATTTAGAAGATCCTTTACTATTAAAGAAACAAGTATTTTTGCCGGGAAAATTCACTTAGGGTGGGGGGGATAATTATGACATGAAGTGAAAAAAAGTAAATTATTTTTATGGGGATACTTATATCTCAAAACTGAAGGTAATAGACGTGAACATTGGTGTTTGGAATCTCCCTTAAACATAAAGAAATAAGCATTCTTTTAATTTTTTTTTTTTGGGGGGGGGTTGGCGGTAAATAAACTTAACGGCGGTGGGGTGTAGAAGGAGGTGAGACCAATTGATTTTACTGTTATTAATGTACTTATAATGATCCTCCGTTGCTCAAGCGGCAGCGCGCCGGCCTCTTACAGCTGGGTTTCGCGGTTCAAATCCCGGTCACTCCATGTGGCATTCGTGCTGGACAAAACGGAGGTGGGACAGGTTTTTCTCCGGATACTCCGGTTTTCCCTGTCATCAGCCATTCCAGCAACACATAATAGTAATAATAATAATAATAATAATAATAATAATAATAATAATAATAATAATAATAATAATAATATTCCGGACCACCGGGCGAGTTGGCTGTGCGGTTAGGAGCGCGCAGCTGTGAGCTCGCATCCGGGAGATAGTGGGTTCGAATCCCACTGTCGGCAGCCCTGAAGATGGTTTTCCGTGGTTTCCCATTTTCACACCAGGCAAATGCTGGGACTGTACCTTAATTAAGGCCACGGCCGCTTCCTTCTCACTCCTAGGCCTTTCCTGTCCCATCGTCGCCATAAGACCCATCTGTGTCGGTGCGACGTAAAGCAAAATAGCAAAAAAAATATGTATATGTTCCGGACCGTCGTCAAATGTGCGGACCGCGCTGGAAACGGCTCCTGGACGGGTAATGACTAAGAATGCATTCCGGCCGCGTGTTCAGTGCACCCAATATGAGAGCACGCCGGATCTCCTGAAGGATTTTATCCATATTAAAAATATTATAGGAAAAGATGGCCAAGATTTACGGACCCAACTGACCGGGAGGAATACCTGAGCCTAGCCCGGGAAGTACGAAATCGATTGCTGGAAAGGAAGATTTAAAAATGGGAGGAAACGTGCCGTAAAATAATAGAAAACCAGTCAGATCGGGAATTTTGGTGGATTCTCGCGGAAAACGAGTCAGATCGCGAATTTCGGCGGATTATATATCTAAAACAATAAGCATTCAATTATAAATTTCAGTATAATACCGTAGCGAAGCACGGGTATCTTGCTAGTATATATATATATATATAAATCAATGTAGATTCTATATAAAGGGACGGAGCTCAATTAGCATCAGTGTTAGATTGAAAAAAAATGAAAATGAATATCCACAGCCTGTTTCTAGTCATTCGGCCGTGTCAGGAATGGAATGAATGAAGCCCTCATCTAGCGGCGAGGGTAGGAACTGTGCTGGCTGCCGAAGCCTGTCGCACTCCTCTCGGGTAATGATTAATGAATGACAGATGAAATGAAATGACAATGGAGAGCGTTGATGGAATGAAGCATGACAGGGAAAACCTGAGTACCCGGATAAAAGCCTGTCCCGCCTCCGTTTTGTCCAGCACAAATCTCACGTGGAGTGACCGGGATTTGAACATCGGAATCCAGCGGTGAGAGGCCAGCGCGCTGCAACCTGAGTCACGGAGGCTCAAGTGGCAGATTGTAATTAATAATTTCATATTCATAGTAGTAATAATATTAACGATGATGATGATCTCAACGTCAGTGATTCGGTCGAATAGTCGTTCTACTTGTGTTCCTAAGATTTGAGAGTGGTCAGTTACGAGAAATCCGTGTCATTAGGCCACGACACGTTGATGATCTCCTTCAGGACAAAATTCCAAAACTCCAGCATAGATTAAGATCTACAGCAATTTGAGGACCGTCAGACGTGTAATATTAAATAAAAAATATTCATTTTACGATCGGCCAAGTGCTATTATTATTATTATTATTATTATTATTATTATTATTATTATTATTATTATTGTTATTATTATTATTATTATTTTTATTATTATTATTATTATTATTATTATTATTATTATTATTATTATTATTATTATTATTGCCTTCTCACCAAGGCGATAGTAGTTCGAATCCTGGGCAATGTTTGTATGATTTTTGAAATGTAAATTAGCCAACCTATGGTTCGGATTCCACGCAAAACTGGAAGTACCCTGGCTATGATCTCTATATTACCAGTCATGCGAAAGTACAAACTTGCTTTTTAATAATAGACTGCTGATAATAATACTAGTTTAACATCCAGCTGACTACAATTACGGCTTTCGGAGACGGGAGTTGCAGTAGTTTTGTTCTGCAGTAACCGGGCAAGTTGGCCGTGTGGTTAGCAGCGCGCAGCTGCTTGCATCCGGGAGAGAGTGGGTTCGAATCTCACTGTCGGCAGCTTTGAAGATGATGTTCCGTTGTTTCTACGTTTTAACACCAGGCTGTACCTTAATTAAGGCAACGGCCGCTTCCTTCCGACTCCGAGCCCTTTCCTATCCCATCGTTGCCATATGACGTATCTGTGTCGGAGCGGCGCAAAAGAAATTGCAAAAATGTAATAACAAATTCTGTAGTAGTTCATTAACGTGCAAGGCTTACATACAGAATATGAGCACGCTCGAGTACCACCAGACTGTGGTGGGATAAAATCCACCAAATTGGGATCAGAATTACAAATAGGGCCTGCATCATAAGTACATAATTTACAAAAAGTGCAAAAATCTAGTATGTTCAGGGAAAACACAGATGTGGGTAACTTGTATGACTAAGAGTCCTAGCCATTTTACCACATGTTTAACATCCTGGTGGTAGCTTATGATGTGGATGGACATCATGACTGTACCAAAATCATGACCTGGAGAAGGTTTTCTTAATGTTCCAGGAATTCTAGTTGCACGACACTACGGTGTCGTGAGCAGAACTCCCATGTTCGGTCACAAGAAGGGAGTGTTTAACCAGCTGTCACACATCCAGCTATTGTTCACAGTTAGCGAGTGATTGTTGTGGGAGCACTGTCGGAACAAGGGAGGGTGATGAGCCCATGATATGGACATCATTATCGCTAGTGGAGGAGAAAAGGGGCGAGTGATGGAGTGAAACCTCGGCTAGTACTGAAGCACGTCATTCGAAGTAGGAACATGATAGGCCCACTGATTATAAACATATCGTTGAGGTTTTAGATCAACAACCCTGTGTGGGAAGTCCATCTGTTAACCCGTGCTTAGCTGGTGTCCGTACTCTTGTGTGAATGTGTAACTAATTGTGCTTGGACCTGGAGGGAAATGACTGCTACATACTTGTTAAATGAATGATCCCGCCGGTCTGAGTGACTCAGACGGTTGAGGCGCTGGCCTTCTGACCCCAATCTGGCAGGTTAGATCCTGGTTCAGTCTGGTGGTATTAGATGGTGCTTAAATACGTCAGCCTCGTGTCGGTAGATTCACCGGCACCTAAAGAACTCCTGCGGGACTAACTTCCGGCAACCTGGCGTCGCCGAAGAGCGTAAAAGTAGTCAGTAGAACATAAAGCCATTATTGTTATTATTATTAAGGTACGGTCTTAGAATTTCCCTAACGCTGAATTGGGGAACAGTGGTAAACAACTTGTAGGAAGGCCGAGAATAAGATTCTAACCCACTTCTTTTTTTCTCTTTTTGCTTGTGACTTACTGTCGCACTTACAGAGTGAAGTTTTTCAACGACACAAGGATTAGGAATATATAGGCCTTGACCATAATTTGACTGGTGTAAAAATGAGACAGCATTAAAACCCGGTTCATGCCTGCCGACAGAGGGATTTGAATCCACGGCATCCCGAATGCAAGCTCTCAGCTACACGAACCACACTACGCAGGCAACTTGCCTAAGGCCGAGCGCATCTCACTACAGTACCACTAAGCAGACTCAGAAATGTCCCAAAGCTAAAAATTGAACCTCAGCCAACCAGACGTAAATCTTCTATGTTAAGCACAGAAACATGATGGTGGACGGTTTAAAACAAAATATTAAAATTTAGAGATAAGGAAAGAAATGCAAGCCTCGAGTCTGCTTCTTAGCTATATAAGCCCCAGGTTCGATTTGTACTTCGTCCAGAAGATGTAATTCTGGACTGAGGGATGGAACGTGGTTCACTCAGCCTCGTGACAACACTGTAGAGCCGGTTGCGCATCCAGTCAAATGTACGTCACGCTGACGTCATGCACTACAGCATGTGTGGGCCACCTGGTTAGGCAGCAGTCGTCATGGCAGGTAAAAGCTCTTAAATGAAGTGTATGTGCCACAGGAATTATTTTGTAAAATAAGTAATAAATATTGTACATCACCTAAATGAGTCAAGTGTCGGGTGAGGTTGTAAAACTCAAATAGTGCCAAGATACAGGAAGGCGCCTGTTGCTGAGGGCTAACGAAAATGAATGATTGTTCAGTATACATATGGCAAACTAAAATCAGACGGAAAAACCTTCTACTTTGTCCGCTAGACATTTCAAATGAAATATTTTATTAATATTGCAATGAAAAGTAAGAGAATAACTACTCACAAAATTCATTCTTAAGGGCCCAATGGCGTGACTGTAAACTTCTTAACATAAGTTTTACAGTCTGTCAGTATGTAAGGAAGTTTAGAGGGCTATCGAGGTAATTGAGTGTGAATTCGATGACAAAAGAGACTAACAAATAATCGGGTGGTGACATGTAGATTTTTAACAAGTCCTTGTCTTCATTAGTGGTCTTTCAATTAATAAAGTATGTATGTGTGACATAAATGAGGGTGTTCGTCTGGAGATTAACAAGTGATTGTGGTGTGATACGGAGTCCTTGACATTTCAGCTTACCAATTGAGAGACTCGTTATGTTCCCCGCGGAGTGTGCTAAACACCCGTCTTTGGATAGGACACTCCTTGGTCCGTTTATTGCTGACTCCTGCGCTCGTAAAACAAGAGACGATCGCGAACGGTTGTTGAGTGCTTCTCCGTGTTAATTTGATGTCGCCCGGAAACGCGAACACAAAAGCCGCTTTCCAGTGGCAGTTCCAGCGACTGGAATTACCGGAGTGGGAAAGTGGGGAGGAGTGAGAAGACGAACAAGAGTTAGAAGAAGATGTCCTCTAGTTTCTCCTCGACTCCTCTCTCATACGAATATATTCACTGCCGCACGCCTTGTAGTTTAGCAGCCAGCATTGAACTCGTCCTATTGCTTGTACCATCATCAAGCATTAGTCTTGATTGAATTCTTGTCGAGTAGCATAATGGTGGTAGAAGTTTCCCATTAGACGTGCTTTTGTCGATTGGAAGGACCGCAGCACAGATTCCGACTTGGTCAACAGCAATGAAAGACGAGAGCAGTATTGTGAGGAAATAGTTACCAAGTTCTCTTAGCGAACTCTTTAGTAACACACTGCCAATTCATTCTCAGTCAGTCAAGCTTGAAATGAAGTGTCAGCCGAACGCTAAGGACAGCCTTAGAAATTACCTTAGATGTAACTGTACAGGATATTCTTACTGCAATTATCCGGGCTGAGTGGCTCAGACG